>NC_092815.1:39448852-40061352 GCF_023375885.2 Dermacentor andersoni
AAGCATGTTTTTCATATGCTTTTTTTAATTATACGATAAACACGATACGGACACGCACAGTTTATTTCTCAGGCACTGCTTCGCTAAGCGATGCGGCTCCGTCAAGCAAAACTTCTACAAAATGTGGTAGAAATAAATTGGCTCAGGGTATGGTTTGACGTGCAGCTCTGTATAATTGCGGCCGCCCGCGGCATCTCGATGCGCGTCCATGTGGTAAAAGAGAAAAAAATATTATGTAATAGTTCAGATCCCTACATGGTCCAGAAGAACTTGCAGACATAGGAAAGAGCCGTATTTTGCCAGGGTGTGCTGGAAGTGGCGAATAGAACGAAAGAACAACCGCGATAACGGTCAGTTATCGCATGCATGCCGTCAGCGCTCACTCGCCGTAGATTTGCCGTCAGCTGCCGCGTCGTCGAACCCGCAGCCCTGTGCGGGCTGTGCCGACAGCTGGCGACGTGGGCGGAGATTAAGTCCGCTCGCTCTAAACGGATGAGCAAGAGTCAAATATCTTTGCCTATATACACTGTAAAACAAAATCACACCCTTTGGGTTGTATCTTGCCACACAACAATAAACGTCATCTGTCCTGTGCGCATTTCCTTTCTTTAACGCTGATAACCAGGTTCTTCCCAGTAACGAACGGCATGCGCGTTACCAGCATAACATAGCATTCCCGACGGGAAAGTCTCGGGCGCGGCGTTTTCAAGAAAGGAAACGCAAGGAAGGCAGATGACGATTATTGTTGTGTGGCAGATATACACACCGAAGGGTGTACCTTTGTCTGAGAGTGTAGTCCGAATCTGTTGGCCATGAGATACTCAATGTACGCCATACAGGAGTCGACCGGCCCATCACGTTATGGGCCAATCCGCGGCTGCTCAGTGAAAATACGTTTCCGTCGAGTGGCCTTGGCCGATCAAGAGCCTGCAAACTTAATTTAGTTGATGAAGTGAACTATAAAGGTGCTCAGTGAGGTGGGATGCAATGTTGGATGAATCGCGTTGTACTGGTATACGGCCGGGACGCGGGCTACGATGTTGTTCCCATGAGATGTGCGTTTTTTGTGTGACGAGCACCACGCTTCACAATCGTGCTTATGCAATCGGCACAACAAAAGCACCTATAGTTTACAAGTTACACCATTTTTGGTGTATGTTGGAAAAGGGCGCGACACTGGGCCATATAGTTGGTGCTGCACCTTGTACTTCACGACAGACTTTGAGAATGCCGCCCCCTACTGCTATATAGTGTACGCGCTTTGTTCGCGAGCTCGTTTATCTTTCTCTCCATCTCCCGCTTCCACTCTCTTTCTCTTTTTATCCACCTTAACCCTTCGCCCCGTGCAGGGTAGCCGACCAGAACTACCTCTGGTTAACCTCCCTGCCTTCCTCTGCATTCTTTTCTCTCTCATTGTACATAGCGCAAAGCAACGCGAGGAACGGGGACTGATAAACACAACACTAGAGCTGACTCGCAACCGGGGTTTTATTGGACGAACGGAAGTGCATACAAGATCTTTTTCTGGTGACCATTTGACACCATCTGAAATCCGTTACCACTACATCGTGACAGCGTATACTATAGACACCGGGCCCCAAGGTAATCAGAATCTTTCATTGTTTGTATTTGTGAATGCGTTGCATTCCTTCGTTTTTACCATAAGGTAGGCGGTGGACCAGAGAACATATGTACATCGCCACGTATAGGAAGAGAGACGACGACAGCGAGGCAGCTCGGAACGGAAAAAAAACAACGATAGGAAATGCAACGGGAAACAAGCTCGCGGCCTGCAAGGACATAAACAATTCAGAGTGACCGCGGCGTTCTGACGGCGCGCATGCTCTGGTTTAAGTGAATGCCACACTTGAGATGAGCGAGGCGCTCCCGATTCTTTGTGACGCAAAGCTGCGAGCGTCGTTTGTTTGAGGCGAAACGAGATCTCGGGAGTATACCGCGGTGATTGAAAGAACACTGCGGCGCCTTCGAGTCCGTTATGAGGACGTCTAGGTGACCGAGCATCCTTTTTTCATTGCATGCAGCCGGAGCGGATAATAAATTGTCCTAGATTAAGACACGAAAACGGCATGCGTTCTGTTGCGTGTGCCGAGGTATGCGTGGCCGGCAGGAAGTCTGGACCCCGTGCACTTCACCAAGGTTCAGAGACGAGGAGAGCTTTCTCGGTGAAGAATTCTTCATACAATGTTTACATGTTGTAGCGGTTACAAGGAGATAACGACACAGCAGCTGCAAGCTGCTTGAATAACGTATTTTCGTCCCCTAACTCTCCCTATAGGGACGAAACAAGGTTGAGGAAGGGACGGTTCGGGCAGCCTCCCTGGCCCTAACGCCACTTCCGGTGGCCGGCGCTTCCTAGAACCTTGCTGCGGCGTCGGGACGATCAGGCGGTCGTCCGTCAGAGTGGTGCGCCGGGCGAGGTTTATAGTCCGGCCACGCTGGGTCCGGCACAGGCCAAAGGGAACCGCCAGGCACGGGATCGAAACACAGCATTTCTTTGGGAAACGTCCCAAGCACATCGGGAGTCGCCCGTGGTGCGGGCGCCGCCGGACGCTGGCGGGAGCTGCATTGCTGCCAGTACGGGAAGGGGCCTCCGAATAGCAGTCCGTGGCCGCCTTCCATCGTGGACGCCATGCTGCCGCGAAGAAACCCTAGCCGTGCACGCAGTCGTCGTATGCTTGAAGCAGGCACCGTGCGGCGATGAATGCCGCCTCCACGGTCGCCACACCACAGCTCCATAGCCTCCAGTCAAGCGAATCCCTGGACACAAACATAACAGTTCGGCTTGGGTCGCCTGCCGAACCAAGCCACCTGGTTCGCTGGGAAGGATCACGGAAGAGTTTCCGTTCTTCAGTAGTATGCGTTAGGGTACCTTGGCACCTTGAGTACCAAGGTATCTAAGTTACCTTGGTTTGGCTATAGCCGCTTGTCCAACTGCGTTGTCCTTAAAAACTGTAGAGCCTTCGTCGCCCTCCGCTGCGATTGCTTGTGATGTCGGCGATTTAAAATAATTTCCTCCGTTAAAGAGTCTCCTCGCTACCACAGTGATCACACGAGGCGTCGTCGGCCCATCCGATTCGGAATGCAAAAGACTTCGATTCGGAATGCAAAAGAGAAAGCAGGTTCGGCAGAATCCAGCTGGGATCCGAAGGCGGAGAGAAGTTTCTATATGGTGCGGCCGGTTGATTTGAAAACTTTGTGGAAAACGTGATATTCCGGTTGAGCATTCGAAGTTTTCTAGCGGCATCTGTCCTTGATAACGCTATCGACTCCTCTTTGTCGCCCTGAAGAGCCGACCGAGCAACGTTATCGGTGTGCTCGTTACCTATGACGCAGCGTAACAATTATGCAAAGGGCACCCCGAAATACGCCGCATATATACAATGGCAGAATTGTGCAATAATTTCTGTCCGCCCGCGGTATACTTCGAGGCTGCTAAAATCACAGCACGAAGCTGGGGTGTTCTCGCAATTTCGACTGCACGCCGCTTTCTGGAAATCGAACCTTCCGCGTCTTGCTCCGTAGAAATCGCCGAGACACCGTAACGAAAGGAGTGCAACGACGCGCCCAGCTCTTCAATCACGGCAAATGGAACGGCGTTCGCTCATCGGCGTGTGCGTGACCAGCGTCTCCGGCTTTTGTGTGCCTGTTAGTGCGTCGTGTTTTGCTTCGACTGCTCGAATTCGGCGTGACAGCGGACGGACAAAAGCAAGGATCAGCGACAGGACTACGCCCTTTCAAGAAAAAAAAAAAAGGGGGGGGGGGAGGATAAATAGATAAATAAATAAATAAACAAATAAGGCGAATTGTTTATTATTGACAAAGCGGACAACATAATGAACTTCATCGTGTCAGAAAGCTTAATACCTATACAGAGTCCTACTTGGAACATGCGATGAGAAAAGAGAATACAGGATCGCACAGGTATGACGCCGAGATCTCACTCATTCAAAACGCACGCGACACGTGAAACTGTGTGCGTCACTTTACCTTCTGGGAAAAAAAAAGGAAAGAAAACAACACGCTCATACGAATGATCGCCTTGCGTAACGATGAAGCGCCATTAGCCCGAGCACACGCCGATCTTGGTGACATAACGTCAGCATGCTTGAATGGCGAACAATAACGCGTTCCGACGTCAACAACGTCAGAGACAGGCGGTCCTTCCACAACGACGTTATAGAGAGGCGTATACCTGACCATACAGCCTAATAATGACCCCTCTCGCAAACCCACGCAATACATGGGCAGGGCACCTGCTGTCCGTTCTTTAATTGATCGCTGCTCCCCGTATAACTACCAATATAATTGTGGCTAGCCTAGCCTAACCTAACATAACCGAGACCACTGCTCTGGCACTCTTCGGGCATAGTAGCCTTTTGTGCTACAAAACAGCATTAATAATAATAATAATAATAATAATAATAATAATAATAATAATAATCACCATAAACCTATTCTAACCCGTTAACCGAGATTCGCTTTATGGAAAGGCCAGTGATACGAGGCTTATTTCGAGCCCCTGACGCCTTGGGCTACGTCGCATCCTTTCAAGTGCAACCAATAGCCTTCGACTTTTCTTTCACCCTCTCTCTTTCATTCACGATTCGCAGCAGTGCTCGGTTCTGGTATTTGTTTGCTGGTACGCGAGCGGAGACGTACAACTAACCGGACGTCACGAAGAGGAGCATGCGTAAACGCAGAGGGGAGCGCGAAAGCAGCGCTTCAAACCCTCCCTTGCTTTCAAGTAACGCCTGGTGCCGCGAGTTCGACGAGCCGCTGAAAATTTGGAGGACGCTTAGGCTCCTCCTTTAAGAGAGTAACGCGATAGCATTCAAAGATCTCACGCGTCCCGGCAACTGCAGCTTATGCAACCGTAATGTTTACCGGGAAACGCTGGCAGCGAATGCTATGCTATGCACGAAGGTGAGCTTTCTGGAAGAAACGCGGACTCTTGCATATCTCCTGTTATTGTTTTGTTTCGCATTTTTAATATTTCAGTCTGAGAAGGAGGAGGAGGAAATAAAGAGAAAATGCAGGTAGAGATCTAACATAAAGGTATGTGCTGTCGGTGTTTTTGTTTTCTTTCTTTATAACATTTGTTTTGCGTCATTCTCAAAATTCCGAAGGATAACTTTGTAAACAATGAAAGACAAGGCACGAGCAACTTTGGTGATACAAGAGTGGCTGTGTACGCTTGGTTCGGAATAATATTTCGCGGGCAGACGCTCGACGCTGGACGCCGACGCCGGATTTTCTGCGACACGGGAACCTTAACGCTCTCGCGTTAAAAATGGGACCGCGTGTCGCGGAGTGGCTGACCGCGGCCCTGCAGACTCAGCTCCTCTCCGAGCGCGAACAGGCCAAAAAAGCTTCCACAATGGCGCTGTATCGCGCTAATACAATATGTGCACGTACCCGGATGGGCCCCGAGAGAGTGATCGCCAAGACGAAGTGGGCACGGGGGAGACAGGTACAAGCTTTCCCACTTTCCCGCACGCAGAGTATCGACCACAGAGCTGGGGCATTCGGCCACGCTGCACAAGGCATGCGTATGCGCATACGGAAGCTCACCATAACAGCGCCCGCGAGTATGCTGCTTCATTTTCTTTTTCTTCGTGTCCTTTATGAATCATTTTAGTGTCTTGCTATACGAACATCGCGAAGGAGACAAAGACCGCAGTAACCGTTACAGTTCGTGTATCGCAGGCGTTCTGCCCTGCATTTGTTGTTACTGAGCGTATATATTCTTGAATCTTATTCATGCGATTCAATGTTATTTGTATACACGAAAAAGCTTCTGTGCTGTGGAACTATAAATAGTGACGTATGGTATGCAATGTTCACCTACAAGGCCCTCATTTCCTTGTTTTTATAATCTCGGTAGCATGGTCTTCGACTCTTCTTCATAAGCGCTTAAGGACACGCACAAAGGAATACAGCAGAGAGCTATAACTACTATAGATAGCACACACAGAAAGACAAGGAGGTCAATAAGGATTCCAGCACGTTTGCTACACACTGTAGGAAAGGAAATAGTAGGCGTAAGCATTGTAAAAGAAGTAAGCGCGCGCATACGCATAGTACGTGGTGAGGTACCGCGTAACTGACGGCCAAATGGCGTTCTTGTACTCAGTATGTGACTTCTGCTATATGCATTATAGCAAGCAAAGTTCAAGTTATGTTTGTTTGCATCATTGACGATGCAAGCGTGCTCGGGCAAACTGTGAAAACATTCCACTTGAGAGCGCCCGTGAACTTCATGTATACGTCATACAACATGGATTATAACAAGGTTACGAAAGGAAACGAAATCATTAAAAGATAAAAGTTCTCAAGCAACTTTACTTGGTAGTACAATGTATAGTATAAACGAAAAAACTTCATTATGTAGTACAATAAGAGAGAGAGAGAGAGAGCAAGGATGGGCAGGGAGGTTAACCAGACACAGGTTCGGTTTGCTAGCCTTCACTGGGCGAAGGAAACAAAGGGGTGAAAAGACAGAAAGAAGGGAAGAGATGGGGAGGCACTAATTGCGCGCGCACGTGAAGGTGCCACACCAAGTTTATAAACAAATATGTGGAAAAGTACGCAGTAATAAGCTACATTAAGAAACGTTCTCGATTATATCACGTATGCGCTTCATTTCTCAAACGAAATATTTTGGAGGATTAACTGGTGCAGTAACCTCTTACGCTGCATACGAACTACGGCAAAGCGAAGACTGCCTCTTAAGAGGTGTTACGATGCCGATGCCTTCGTATAGACATTGCGCAGTCGCTGGAGTCCCTTATAAGGCTGTTTCACATGGCGCGATTGGGGCGAAAAAAATCGTTCTGCCGCGCACGTCGCAGAGCGATTTTCGCTCACAGCTTTCACATGCGTTTGCGGCAGCGCGATATCCGTCGCAGCGATGCGCAAGGTTGCCTCCTGCTCACAAAGTATCCATGCCTGCATCGTTAAATAAAAACTACATGGAAACTAGTCAAATATTCGAATTTTCCTATTTTTATTCGATAATAGAATAGGTACACCATTTTTTAACGTTTAAAAGCGTTGAGACTTTACGACAGCTTGCAGATACGGTGAGTGAGGTGCTGCACAACACAGCAAGTATGAGCGTGCGGCTTGCGCGGCGTCGGTGGAGTGGTTCCGTTTAGTACACTCTAGTTTCGTTGTTACTATGGAAGCCGCAACTTTTTTTACTGGATGAGTATTTGCTTTTGCAGAAAAACAAACTACTTTTGAGTGTGCATGCATATAAGCAGCTGGCGCAATTTGTAGGGATGAAGAGGTTGACGACGGTGGCGATCAAGTGGGTACGTGCCTTATGTTGAAGCGGCGTCCTTCTCCCGACCTGGATAGCGTGTAGCTTCTCCTTTCAAACGAATTGTGTAAGCGAAAGAAAAAAATGTATGAAGCTCCTAAGCCGCAAACGCTGGTGGGTACGCCCTAAAGATAGCTAGAACTGACGCGCGACATTACTCTACAGAGCTACTAGCGCGCCGTGAAACACACGTTGCCCCTCCCACATCGCGCCGATCGCTGAGACTGAGCGACGGCGCGACCGACTTGTTGGAATCCAGTCGCGGAGAGCCCACGACGTCGCGGCGGTCGCTGAGCGACGGAATTCGCTGTGTCGCTGACTGAAAATCGCGCCATGTGAAACAGCCTATAGGCGTTTCGCCGCGTATTGCGGTTCCCCCGTGCGAGCGAGAGACGGGCGCTGCGCGGTGAGTTAGCGCTGATCTCATTTCAAGGCTCATCTCGCCAAGCGTCCTGCTCGGGCGGAGCCACATGGGCGGCAGAAGCGCGCGTGGTGCCGTAACCCCTCGGACCCCTTCTGGCGCTGGCGCCACCGACGCGCCTTCCCCTCCTCTTGCCATCCGGTTGGAGAAACAGAGCGACGCGCTTGTGAGTGCCGAAAGCCGCACCACGAGGGAAGCGCCATCGGGCCGACACAGCGCGGGCACAATTGGATTTGCGTGCGGCGGCAGTAAACAGATCGAAACTTCCCCGGCGGCCACAATCAAGAAGAATAAAAACAGCGATAAGAGAGAAAGAGAGTAAGTGAACGTTCAGTACGCTTTGTCATGCGTGCAATGTTCTAAAAACGAGCTATGCAAAGTGTTGGGCGGAGGGGCGGGCTTCGCACTCGACAACAGGACAATCAATGCCGCTAAAAACGTAGTACGGATCACCCGCATTGTTCCTCTGATTCAGAGCTGGTTTTATTCTTCGCAGGGGTGCACACCGCCTGTGCTGAAAAGGATATGTATAGGCCACTGCGAGCGGGTTGAGCGCGAGGACTTGTGGCGGAGCTGCAGTAGATAGCTCATCCATTGCTGGCCATTCCCGCTATACTGTGAAGCAGAAGTTCCAGTTGGCACGGTCGTTGGCCAGGGACTTACTTAAAGGGACGCTAAAGGCAAATGCTAAGTCGTCGTGGACTGTTTAAATATCATTACAGAAACCTCGCAACGCTTGTTTCGCGCTAAGAAGAGACTTAGTTTGAGAGAAAATTGCACCTGAAGGATCCAAATTCAAATCTCCCGCCAAGCAATCGGGCAGTGGTGACGTTGCATACGCCATCACCGCCCTTTGCTGCCATCGGTGAGTAAGTGGCGCCGACAAACGGCGGTACGGTTTTTTACTCAAAATGGAAACGTGCGGCAATGGAGAAAGCAAGCCAAGACAGAGCGGTGGATTTGCCGCTGCAGCTGCTTTTGGTCAAGTGACTTGGACCGTTCGGCCATCCCGCGACAACACGTAGAAGTGGAATTCTCTGCTACTTGCAGTTTGTGCGAGTTCTGCGAGCCAGCAAAACCAGCGCAGCATTATACGAGATAACGAAATTACTAAAACGCGAAAGCGCGGGCGGCGCAGAGCCGAACGCAAACGAAGCATTTCGACCGCCTGCGTCGTTGTCAAAGTAATGTCAATGCATTATTTTTTTCTAAATATGAAACAGAACGGGACAAGTAGCATTTCTTTTTTCGTCTTATAATACAATACAATGAAATTTTATAACGAGTGGTTGAGTACTAGTGACAGGATTTAAATGAGGAGTGCCTTCGACATCGGGCAAACACTTGAATGTCCTGGGGGAGTCTCTAATCGTGTCCTGCATTTACCGCAATTTCTCGATTACTAAGGCTCCGTGTGCGATAATATTGACACCTTAGAGATTCTCGAGCTCTAATCCATCACTTCATCCTGACCTAATACTTGCATTTAGTGTCCTGTTACTATAAGATCACGCCGAAAGCTGCAGCACCGCCACCTGCGGCCATGGTACCAATGGGCTGCACCTTGCTAGGTCTCATAGCACGCCGCTGCCCATGAGTCTCAGTGCCCAATTTTTTTTACTTTCTTCTTTTTTTGCGCCTCTCTCCTTCTCTCTTTCTCTCCCCAATTCCCTTCGCCACGCGGAGTAGCATGCCAGCGATGTCTAAACGCCGGCTAAAATCTCTCCCTTTCATTAAAGGGCTCTCTCTCTCTCTCTCTCTCTCTCATAGTACATTCATCAGTTATGCTTCTGTGTGTTCTGTTTGAAACCACCAGTTATTGTCGCTCATAAAGCCACCTGCGTCCTTTCGTATGTGTTAAACCTTGCTGCGGAAAATCAAGGAGAAGGGATTAGGCAGGTCGAGGAGGGTGGGGGGGGGGGGGGTGGCACTGTCTTCGTCGGAAGTCCCGTGGCCGTGCCGTCTCCTCGGCGAAGATTCGGCCACTCCCCTCTTTTCCCCTGAAATATTGCAGAAAGTGCTGCCAAGACCGCAGTACGTCCGAAGGTCTAAGGTCTAGGGGGAATCGGTCCTGTCTCGTAGTGTCCGAGGTCGTTGTGCACTGAGGAAACGAAGCGTCCTCTCCCGAACGGCTCCAAATGCCGGGGCGACCATAGATCATGGTGATGAGTTCTATAGGTTAATGACAGTGTTATCAATAGAACGCTTTGTTTCTCCTTCCTCGTTTTCGTTTTCCACACTTCCTTCCCTCCCTGCCCGTCAGGATTTGAAACCCTAATAGAACGGAGACAACGATGCATTCCCCCGTCGCATTTACTTGCAATTCCACACTTCTTTGTCATGCTGCTCCTCGCTCCTTTAGAGACATCGCGAATAAATTAACGCTGTTTCCCAGGGACTTCCGCAATTCGTGCAGTGAAAAGTAACAAAGAAGGAAGCCAGGAGCCTGCGTGTCTATGACGTTGCACGGCAATGTCTACGGCACGTGGCGCCCTCGTTTTGTGTGGAAAAAGCTGTCATGCCTCCCCCCCTCCCCATATAGATCACGCAGAACACTCTCGCACAGGCGTAGCGGCGCTGACCTCCACTGGAATCTGCGTCTAAATGTGCGTTCAGGCTCTCCATTTCCCTTTGCAAGCTTGCCGGTACATGAAGATGTGCTACAGCTCCATTGGTCCCCTTCGCTGATCACCTTCAAGTTGATGACGCAAAACTGTGGATTGGTGGATGTATTTCGATCGTATGGAGCTAAATCACATTTGATATTTAAGATTTAGAGAAAATGATAACATTGAGGATTAAGAGGTTGCTGTGCATTTCGATTTTTTTTCTACAATATTGGTCGGCCCTGTCAATGCATTGCGTACTTTTAGTGGATGGAAATTCAGCTGTGTCTGTTACGATGCGTCACTTGTACACTCTAGTATCACATGCTTTTTTTTTTTTTCTTGACAAGTGCCACAGTCCTTGTTTCAACCAAGACGAGAGAGTCTGCGAGTAATTTTAGCCTTTAGCGCTTGTCCTAGTCGCCTTCTTAAAATTTTTAAGAAGTGTCCTGTGTCCACTCTTGCGCAGGTCATTTCAGCATGGAATACCAACTAGCCCGGTCTCACACCCCACACCCTGCTTTATCCCCTCAATTACGGGACGTCGACGAGAAAGGTGTACAGCGCCGACGTGAGAAGAATCAGAAGAATAAGACGTTCGAGTCAACCCTTTCTCCCTACTTCCTTTCTATTTCTCCCGACAACGACAAAAACGCAGAACACAAGGAAAAAACGAAAAGAACAAGTAAGCTCATCCAAGCTGTTTCCAGTTGACTCACCGCGGAGAAGAAAATCTGAGATTATCGTTCGAAGACCAGCTGCTTGAGCGTATATATACTAGAAAAGGTGAAATAGCTTGATCTATCTATCTATCTATCTATCTATCTATCTATCTATCTATCTATCTATCTATCTATCTATCTATCTATCTATCTATCTATCTATCTATCTATCTATCTATCTATCTATCTATCTATCTATCTATCTATCTGTCTGTCTGTCTGTCTGTCTGTCTGTCTGTCTGTCTGTCTGTCTGTCTGTCTGTCTGTCTGTCTGTCTGTCTGTCTGTCTGTCTGTCTGTCTGTCTGTATGTCTGTCTGTCTATCTATCTATCTATCTATCTATCTATCTATCTGTCTCTGTCTGTCTGTCTGTCTGTCTGTCTGTCTGTCTGTCTGTCTGTCTGTCTGTCTGTCTGTCTGTCTGTCTGTCTGTCTGTCTGTCTGTCTGTCTGTCTGTCTGTCTGTCTGTCTGTCGGTCGGTCCGTCCGTCCGTCCGTCCGTCCGTCCGTCCGTCCGTCCGTCTGTCTTTCTGTCTAAACGCGCTTACTGGCCACACGCCGCACCCGGCCCGTGGTGGACTGTCCATAGCCGGCGGACATCCTGCCTGCTTACCTGCCTGCTTGCCTGCCTGACCGCGAAAATGTTTTATGAATAAACCGATTGGGTCAATGCTTGCAGCGTACAGGGCGTCCTTTACAGTTAGCTGCAAGACCGAACTATTTTCTCACGAACATCTCGCCACCCTGAGGATTTTCGTGGAATTCATTTGGTGAACGTGAGGTCGATGTCATTTGTTCTCGCTATCCTGCACGAACATTACTGATCACGCGGCCGAAAAACGAGGCTAAAAAAGAAAAAACCAAGAACAAAGATTACCGCAGCTGTTCCGCACCGCCGAAGTTAAACCATATATAGCAACTCGCCCCAGATATGTCTGCCAAGTTTCGACGTATTCCCGTGGTCACGCGGCCGCTTACCTTGTGACATGCGCGTGGACGGTAAACAGACTCGTTCCCATGCGCAGCTTCCAAGGCCTACTGAGGCACGACCGGCCAGCGCCCATGCGCCGTATACATACGAGTAGGCATACGTGCGCGCGGTTCAACCTCGTGCACAAATAATTGATCTCGTATGTGCTCCCAACCTTCCATCCCCTTCCCCCTTCCCTCCCGCCCCGTCACCTTGGATGTCTATATGCCCCAGTGAGCAATTAACAGATGGGCCGCACCGATTTCCACAGGAAATGCGGAAGTGACCCTCGGGTCGACTGCATGGAAAACGATATATGCAGTTAACGTATATAGATCCGTGTGGATAATCTCGATCAACATTATCTCCGCTACTCCGCTTTTCCTGCGGTGAAAATGGCAACGCGTACCAAAAATAAGATTAGCAGAAATGGACGAAAGGATACGTTGCTGCGTGAACGTGTGACATGCCTGCAAGAAAAGAAAAACCAAATCGTTCAAGCAAAAAAAAAAAAAGAGAGAGAGAGAGAGAGAGAGAGAAATAAAGAGAAGGCGGCGCAGCCACCATATATGGCTGTGTCGTTGAAGGCGGAGCCTCAGGACTGTAATACCGGAAGACACCGTGGGTGATTAATTAAACTATTTAATTAATATGTAGTTTGCTTTCGGCTACCTATCGTATAAGGAGCGAAAATCTGAAGACTCGAAATGCCATGAAATCCTTGTTTCTTTTTTTTCTTACCCAGCCTAGCATTCAGTCCAAAATCAAATGGACGTTCAATATATGGGACGTATAGGAATGATGATATGTTGTGTTTTATGGCGCAAGGGCAATAGGAACGGATCATATTTAATTAGTAGACGTAACACATACAATGGCCAGGACAAACAGCTCAGTAGAACGCAAAAAAAATAACTCACATTTAGAAACCCCATTTTCGTTACGCCTTTTGTGCAAGATTCAGTAACGAGAACTTTATAAATTTCATATTACCACCGAGTCCCAAAGACTTCAGCTTAGTAGCATAAACGGGTCAAAACACACACACACACACACACACACACACACACACACACACACACACACACACACACACACACACACACACATACACACACACACGCACACACACACACACACACACACACGCGCGCGCGATTGGCTCAGGCCCAAGTAAATGTGACTATACGGTATTACTATATTAAAACGCCCCAAAAGTCAATAACCTGAACACGTTTCCCGTATAACTGTAGATTTGGGCAGCCAAACACAGGGCGTTAGATTGACATACGCAGATGACACGTAAAATGTAACATAGTGTTTACGGTGACAGACAAGGCTTATGGAATGCACGATCGATATCCCACTTATAGAATGAGCTTATACTTACACCGGTTTCATGTTGCATGTATTGACCATGTCAAGCCCGAGGGAAACACGGCAAAATGTATACAACATTATTCATCTCTGACTGCCGCAAATATATGAGTCTAACAAGGCTCTGTTTGCTCTGTGAAACACATATTGCGGCCTTCATTAAGAGGGAGCGTTAGCATATCGTCACGTAGCATCTCTCGCGCGCCTCACGTAGATAAGTTTCGGCTGGATACATGACAACTCAACCATAGTTTTTTTTCTCCTAAAGCTAAGTTTTCCTAGCATGCACCACTGGTTCTTGCGTAGCTTCCGCTGCTGGGTTGGTCGGCATCTCCGCAGGTACACTTATGGATAGATATTCCGAATGCAAGTGCCAGCCAGTGCTGGCAAGCTCTCAAGCCAGTTTTTCCCTAAATAAGATAAATAAATTCCCGAGACTTCCCTAGTTTGTTTTTTCTTTAGGGTACAGTTGTTCACTTTCACTTTCAGTTTATTATTCTTTAAATACAATGAATGGGTAAGAGACAATATACAGACGAGGGTCCCACATTCAAAGACTGCAACGGGACCCAATATATTTTTCATATATAGAGATGAAATTGTTTGTTATGCCGTTCGCAGTTTTTACCATTCTGTGTTTTCTCAATACATTCTTTTCATTGGCAACTGCCTTAGACAGATGACTGCTCCGTTGTTTTCCGCTGCTACAGGAGTTCGGCAAACATGTTCTTTGTCTGTCTTCGCGCTCCACTGAAGAGGCACGTGGCGCAGAATTTTTTCTGTCGTTGCTGGAAGACGAATGCGCCCCGGCAAAAGGGAAGCGCTGTGTCCAGCGTGCAGGCCTTGTTTGCGAACCGGCTATGTAGAGCAAAACAATCGAGAGGAAATCCGTCTAACCTCGAAAGCAAGTGCGCAGGTGGTTTGTCCGCCCTCCTTGCAATTAAGGACGACGGCTAACTACGCGAGGCATTTGGTGGCAAGCAAACGCAGTTCCTGAGACGCGGTCGGTTAAGTCGGCCCGTTATACCTGCGGCGCTTTCGATTCGTTACTCTGTGTCTCTCTTTCTTTGTTTCCCTTTTTTTTTCCCTTGTTGCTCCGCGCTATTCCGTTTTGGCACCACCAGTCAGCGGATGCTGGGCGACGGAACGTCTCGGTGCTTCTCCGGATTGAGGTACGCATTCGATCAGCGCCGTTCAACGGTGATATACGATGGAATGCTAGGCCGTTGCGCTGCTGACTTACTTTACACCCCTGGTCAAGATACGAAGATAGTTACAGTGCGATCAGCAGCAATTCACTTCCCTACCCTTTCCTTTATGTATTTCATTTATTTTTAGTAAACAACGAATTACTACTACTACTACTACTACTACTACTACTACTACTACTACTGCTACTACTACTACTACTATTACTACTACTACTACTACTACTACTACTACTACTACTACTACTGCTGCTACTACTACTACTACTGTTACTACTACTACTACTACTACTACTACTACTACTACTACTACTACTACTACTACTATCGTGCGCTGCGATAACGACGACACGATAGCAACGACGGCGTGAGGATGACGACTATACAAAGGGCCGCCGTCGGCGGCGGCGTAATGGAAACAACGGACTGCAGCACGGCAAATCGAGTTTCGAACTTTTCAAATGGCATCCGCAACGAAAACGCGGACTACGTAAAAAAAAATCCAGTTTCATATAGCGTAGATGTCGAGCAACCTCGGTGCAAAATTTTGCGTTTGAAATATGAGTGGATGTCTCACGAAAAGCTCGCAAAAAAAAAGGGCGGTTTTTGGTATATACTGCAACTGGAAATCTGAGATTTCCAGTTGCAGTATATACCAAATACCTGGGGTTCTGGAGCCATTGAAGGCATCGCCGACGACGCTTTCAATTTGCTTGTTTTCGGCAACGTCAAATCACTTTGGCAATTCAAATCGGCAATTCGGCAATTCAAATCACTTTGGACATGCTTTACAGATGTTTCGTAACCAGAAATACGTGCGGGTCTACCTGAGGGTCTACTGATCTGGAAATGGTGTCTATTGTTAACTAATCTACTGAAAATGCATATCCAAGTGATGAGACGCATAAGCCTTTTCATAGAGCGAAGCGACTTTGCATCAAATTCGGGAGCTGAGTTATTGCACACGCATATTTGTTGACGGACACGAAAAAATCCACGGAACCCTAGCCGCGAACAGCTTAGCTGTAACACGACGCCGTTACTGATCGCAAGAAATGGCGCAGAACTTGGAACCTGTGCTATAGCTTTTCGGCACGACCTCCGAGACTAGGAGGCGCCCGCGGCGCGTTGAAAATCCCGGAGGCGACGTAACTCGGATTTGCGCCACACCCGCTAACCACAGGTGCACGTGTCCTCTGTTAAAGTGCCAATTCAAGGCTGTTAATGAAAAAAATTAGATAAGTGTCAGCCCTGCAGTTTTTGCAAAGATTGTCCGAACGGTATGTACTGCTCAGTCAGAACCATTGCAGCCGAAGTGAAATACCGCTTCAGTTGGGCGTTTAGAACGGTGTGTCCAGTAAAATATATTCGACGACTATCAAGTTACGGGGTTTAACGTGCCAAAACCACTTTCTGATTATGAGGCACGCCGTAGTGGAGGCCTCCGGAAATTTTGACCACCTGGGGTTCTTTAACGTGCACCTAAATCTAAGTACACGGGTGTCTTCGCATTGCGCCCCCACCGAAATGCGGCCGCCGTGGCCGGGATTTGATCCCGCGACCTCGTGCTCAGCAGCCCAACACCATAGCCACTGAGGAACCACGGCGGATGCGACGACTATCAGTATAGTACATGTGTGTTTACGACCCACGAAGAAAAAACGACGACTCCGCGCCCGCATCAGAGCCGAGAGTCTCTTGGGGTTTGTTCCCTTCCCCTCCCCCTCTCTCTCTCTCTCTCTCTCTCTCTCTCTCTCTCTCTCTCTCTCCATATATATATATATATATATATATTCCCCTTTTTCCCTTTTTCCGGGGCAAGACGCATTGAACTTTCCCGAAGCTGGGCGCGCGCCTCCATTCCCTTCAACCCGAGTTCTCGTTCCTGTCTCTGCAGCCGCGGTGCCACGAACGGGCAGCCAAAGGCGGGTGTCGCATTGTGGTTTTTCCCGCCACTCGCGTAATTCCGGAAAAGAAAAGGTCGCGCCGAAAGGGGCCTCGGTCGAGAGAACTATGCGAAGTGCACGCCTCCCGTCCATTAGGGAGAGAGGACGGGGAACTAAGGAGAAATGAGAGCGGGGGCTCAAACTGGGGCAAACAGCAGACGACAACGACAGGCTTGGGGCCGGCCCGCGCGTGCACTTAGTGAAGCGGCGCTTTTTTTTCTTCTTTTTGGCGAGCTCGCGCTCGCACGTGTGTGTCGTCGAAACTGCGTAGCTAACGTTCAATCGCTTTTAGATGGGGAGCCAGTGTTCCTTTCCTTTCTTTCTTCTTAATTGTACGAAGCACGTATCTTCAGTAAATTAGATGAGGATACATATACCAGGTGTCTCGATCTATGTGGAACGCTTTTGTTTTAATATAAACTGTCATACCCAAACCACTGCCGTTATTGCAGTTAGCTATGCGGTCATAAGCAACAAGAAAAGCGTCAGCGATATTTTCGCTTATTAACTAAAATGACCAAATTAATTTTCTAATTATTAATTTAGGGCGCATGTTGTAATTGCGAAATCGAAGCCGAGGTGTGAAGTCATGTCTGCTTAGCAAAAGATCTGAAGGCTAGCACACATTCCGGGATATGTGTGCTACGAAATACGTTGGCGTTTCAAGCTAACGGTTTCGCAAAAGTGTGCCGCTAACAGTTCGGGGCGAACTTAACTGGAACATCGAGACAGGCCTTTTAGCAGATTTTGGGTACAGATATCTCAGAAGTGGCGCTAGTCTTATGATTTCTAATATGCAGACATGACTTCACTACTCCTCGGCTTCAATTTAGCAGTTACAGCAGATGCCTTAAAGTTAGTAATTAGAAGATTGATTAGCTTGTTTTAGTTATCAGAAAAGAACATCGTATTTTTCTTTTCGCTGCCAATGTCTGTCTAGCCACGTAGCCTATCTACAAAAATGGCACGGGCCTAAATATGGCAGTTGTTGTTTTCATCTCTTTCTTTTTTTAAGTATTCCGCAATAAAAGAAACACCTGCAGGTATACAGCGTCTTTCAGCTATCTTTAGCCAGAGTTTAGAAATATGCTTGTAGTGTATGTATGTAGCATGTCACGCTATCTTTGTGTTTTGCTTAATTAGATGTTTAGATAATTAGTCAAGATTAATTAACCAACATCTGAAGCAACGAAGCTAGGAAAGGAATTACAAGTTGAAAGTTGCAGAGCGGTTTTCAAAACGTCCGAATAAACAGTTTCTGTCTTTCTATCTATTAAGTATTAGTGTTTTTCAGTTTACTGCGGATGCCCGCGAATACAAAATAACACGTGATATGCGCGCTTGCGCATAGTGAAAGAAATTCAACAAGAGGGGACGCTCGACGACAACTGGCAACAGGAAACACGTCACGCCTATAGTAGGATACAACTTAAAGAAACTGCAGTTGGCAACCAAGGCACATGGACCACGTGCAGCTGTGTTGCTCCGCTAACCAATCACAGATGCAAACGAAGTCGTCGTCATGTTACGTTTTCAAAATGGCGTCGTACCTGATACCTCCGGTGCGTCTGCTGTGCTTGAAGGGTCTTTTAATCGGCTGAAGCGATGAGGTGTGCAACAGACATGGACAAAGTGTATGCAGTCTGAGCATTTCACTCTTCAACAGTCCACGGTACAGTCCATTTCACTGCTGAGTCCGTTTTACTCATGAAACTTCTATGCCAACTAAAGTCAAACTGCACAGTAAATAGTTGCAGCGAAGCAAGCGCTTTAGCTCATTTCAATAAAGAATTAGGCTTTCACCATTCCACTATAACAGACGAGTAAAATGTATAAAATTACTCGCCTTTAATGTTATTTTTGTGGTTACCGCCTTATTTAGGTAACAGGGAAAGTTTGAAGTACGAACTATTTGCAACCTTGCGGAGGAACAGTGGCTGGCGGTTATGAGGGCGTGGACGGGGCTTCACTGCAGACTTGACTTGTATCCGACTAGTCTATAGTGTTAATCCCATCCGTTAGTTGACATGAGCATCGGAAAAAAAAAAAAAAAAAAAAAATGTGAGATGCACAGACAACGTTTTATTTTTTTTAAATCTTTCCCGCTAAGACTAAAAACGTTTTCCGTATAAATGAACTTACACTTTGCGACTTATTTTTCTTGCGTTACCTAGCAACAAGCTAACGGCACGCCATTCGCGACAGATCCATGCGTTATGCGCGCTAGACCGGCCACCGAAGCCAGCGAGGCCGGTTACACATGCTTGGAGTTATTTCAGCTCGTGCCCTCCGGTGAAGCTTCGCACGAGAACTACTGCTGCTTACCTGGTGCCACAACGTTGGGTGAACGCACGAAAAGCCCGGAACGAGCATTTATATAGAGCGAAATAAACATTACCTCATTTACAAGGAGTTTTGCGTCTACTTTATGAAATCGCATGTGGCACATATTAGATGGAGGCTGGTGATTATCGTTCACAATCAGTTTAATTAAATGAACGATTGTGCACTAAGACCGCTCGCGATTGAGCAGCAAAAAAAAAAAAAGAAAAAGGCGCCGAGTAGCGCAGCCGGCGTAGCGCGTGGCAGCTAGCGTTCAAAACGTGCGCCCAAAACCGAAAAAAGGTAATCCCATCCGCTTGGTGCGCGACAGTCAATTCGGCCGCTGGGCTCTATGGCTCCGCTCCTGTTGAATGTCTCTATCGCTTACGCGTCCTGATTGCACTGCTCCCAAACGTTCCGCGCACAAACGAACATAGCATTTAGCCGGGTGTGCTGCCGCTGCATATGCTTATCGCTATCATGAACCGCCGCGAGGGAAGCACGTCGCTGGCGTGAATTGCACAACCAATGCCTTCGTCACTGCCCTGTCGCCTTTTAAGCGGCAGCACACCCTGCTAGATGCTATGGTCGTTTAATAGCGGACAGTTTGGGAGCGCTGCAACCACGACGCGCAAGCGGGTATGTTGCGTAGTATTTCTCTTTTTAATTTCGCGGGTATCCGCAGTAAGCTGAAATACACTAATACTTAATAGATAGAAAGTTAGAAGCTGTCCGACGTTTTGCAAAGCGCTCTACAACTTTCTAATTTGAATGTTTTGCCTAACTTCGTCGCTTCGGAAATTGGCTAATTTTCTTGACTAATCATCTAATTAAATAAAATACAAGAAGTAGCGTGACACACTGCATACAAAAGTGAGCAACATGCATTTCGTCATGTCGTCTTAGAGTGCATCGGCATAATTTAAAACTCCGGGTAAAGTAAGCTGAAACATCCTGTATACGCATGTATGACGTGTATTTTCTTTATCAGTCTAGATCACCGGCACTCACACGAAACGCGAGGCACTGTGCCGGAATCAGCGATGTAGTTGTAGGGAGAAACTGACATGAGCGCATGGCGAAGTGTAACGATTGAAACCCTGACTCGTCAGATCCAGCGCCGCGTTTACCACACGTTTTACAGGTGAGCTTTCTATGACCTCCCCAAATTTTGCGTCGACGGCCCAGTGAGGTGGGCCGATACCGGAGACCGCAATGAAACGTGGTGACTTGGCGCGCCGATTCTGATCGACACCCGCAGTGCCACGGCATGGATGCGTACTCACAAAGGTTTTTAACGTGGTTTGTAACGTTGAGCCGCTCCTGGTGTCAGTGCAGCCTCAAAGCACCCACACTGCGCAATAGAGCTAACCAATAAGTGCTTCTTACCTCAGGAAGCTAAAAAAAAAATAGAAATCGGAGGTTGTTGCGTGTCAAGAATGCGATACGATCCCGAGGCACACCACAGGACTTTCTGGATTAATTTTCGTACCCCGGAGTTCTTTAACGTGCATACAACGCTGCCGTAACCCTCTTCTATTCCACCTCCATCGAAACGCGGCCGCCGCGGTCGGGTTCGAACGCGCGACCCCCGTGCTCAAGCAGCGCAACGCCGTAGCCGCTAAGCTACCACGGCGCGGTTATCTCAGCGGGCCTATGCCGGGAAAGGTACTGCTCGATTCTGTCTAAGAGGGTGGAAGCGAGAGAAAGTTGTGCGCTGAAGCCGCAACTCAGCGGAATCACAGCGGATTTCAACGACGTTCAGCGTTGCCTTCTTTGACAATGATTACCGATTGTCTCTATATACGGGAATTCTTGTCCATTGACTCCTTGCTCCTTATTTGTCGCACATGTACGCCCAACCCGAAGCCTGCTCTCTGTACTTGTATAAGCTGGCGTCCTGTCGTCTATGAGTTCAACCTCGCCCGTTCAATGCAGGCGCATATTCTATGTATGTGTTGTGACGAGCTTCGTTCTATCTATCTATCTATCTATCTATCTATCTATCTATCTATCTATCTATCTATCTATCTATCTATCTATCTATCTATCTATCTATCTATCTATCTATCTATCTATCTATCTATCTATCTATCTATCTATCTATCTATCTATCTATCTATCTATCTATCTATCTATCTATCTACAAACTGGTGAGGATAATTTTTGTTTTGATGTTGTTTTCAAACGACCACCTTTACTGAATAGCTTGGCCTCACTCGCGCAGTTCGATAGCGATCAACGAACGTGGCGGCACGGGCAACGGGCCATGGCGACAGTCCCGCGCACGCGATGCCCACCGCGGGGTGCGTGCGTGCAGTCGAGCGCGCCACCGCTGTTCGGCCAAACGGTCGGCCAGCGAGCGTCCGCATCCTCACTTCGAAAACATGTTTACCACGAACGCGATGGCGAGCCGCCGACCACGCGCGCAGCGACTGCTCGTCTGTTTGTTTCCATCGAGCGCCCCATTCCTCTTCTTTTTCTTTTTTAGCAGCTCCGCCGTGGCCGCCGATTGTGTTTCATTTGTCCTCTTCTTCTACGTCTCCTTTTTTTTTCGGAGCATTTCAACTAGCCCTTCGCAAAAAAAGGAACTCCAATTTGTAAAACACGCGGCGCGAGCGCTTTTACTTTTCTTTCATTCTTCCTGTTCTTTTTCAGCGCGTAATTCAAACTGAATAGTGAGAAGGTTCAGTACGCAGCATATGTCGAGGCAAACCAAATAAGAACACGGGCTTTGCATATCGCGGCAACCGAACCTAGCTCCTGGGTGTTCGCGTATCTTGTGTGTGTCCGTGTTTCATCATTTAGGCACTAAAACCACGACCATCGAATATCGATTGGAAGAGGCGCCGAATATTCTTTTCCCGAAAGTAATAACTAAACCTGAATAAATACATGACTAAACAAATACGCATTTACAACAACAACAACAAAAATTTCCTTCCTTCACTCAACAGGTGCAACGCTATTTCAGTTCGAACGCGGTGTGTGTAACAAAAATTAAACGTCCTTGTGTGCAACCGAGCAAGATTGCGCGGTCACCACAGCAGCGGTTTCCCCTCTGCACTTCGGAGGGCCCGAGCCCCCTCCCAAGTGCAGAGGGGATTGCAGAGAACCCCCCGGCCGATGCTGAAGCCAACCTAACCCCCACCCCCACCTATGTGTCATTACCAGAGTTCTGCCACCCACATCATTTAAGGTTTTTTTTTTTTTCAGTTGCTTCTACCTTTTAACTTAAATTTTATTCTGGCTAAAAGCTTACCTCATCATTACTGGCCCAGGCGCGCACGGCTTTTAATTCATACTTTCGCTTTATTTCTGCAAATTCTGACAACAGGTGGACAAGCGCATGACAAGCAGTAGCAGCGGCTACTTCATCCGTATTTTCTCACTTCAACATTTTTTACGGCGAAACTGTTATCCTCTTGGTGTTCGGTATTTCTGTGTCCGTCCGTGAACAAAAATGATCATCATCAGCAATGGCTCATACCCTCTCATAAGCAAGCAAAAATTCAATGGTTCATCCCCCTCGTAATGCAGGGGCTACAATCACTGAGCAAAGTGAAGGGAACAATGCATACATTCATTGGAGTCACGCATATACAACGTACAAAACAACGCACGTTTTAATAAAGAACAAGCCGAAAACAAGCATCCGAACCACCAATAAAGTATTGCATACCCCAGACCGAGGATGCTCCTTTCTGCACTCCTGTGCAGTCTCTCGAGCTGTAGCCAGGAAGCAGCAGCTCGAGATACTGCACAGGAGTGCAGTAAGGAGCATCCTCGGTCTCCACAAGCACTCCCGAATTGCTGCCACACTGGCTGAGCCTGGCGAATTGCCATTGTCGCTGCACATGCTCCAGCGTGCCCTTGGGCACATTGACCGTCTGCACCGTGCTCCAGTTGGTGGGGCTCTGCTCTGCCGACTGCGGAGCCAGCCGCTATCTCGCATGGGGGGTCTCTGTCAGCTCTAGGAGGAGCTGATTGTGCAGCGACCAGTGCCCATGGTCACATCTCCGCCACACGAGCAACCTCCAGAGGTGCACCTATCCCTGAATGGAGCATCAAAGCGCCGTACGCCAGCAGCAGCACTACAACAGGCTGCTACTGGCAAACTCTTCGAAGAGCTGGACGGCAGGCTGCTCGTGCAGACGGATGGCTCCGTGCTCTCCAATGGCTCCGAAGCGGCGGCCTGTACCATCCCATCGGAGGGCAGGAGCAAGCAGTGCCGACTTCCTTTTCGCGCGAGCTCCACAGCAGCTCATCTGGCGGGACTCCACCTGGCTGCAGACCTCATGGCTGAGGACCCCTCGACAAAACCAGTGGCGGTGCTAAGTGACTCGCGACCGGCTCTCCAGGCACTCTCCGATCACCATCGACACGAACACCACGACACGCAGCATCGGACGTCTCCAGGCAGCGACTAAAACAGCTGCTCACTTCCAGCCATCCGGATAACAGGGTAGCTACCAACCGAGCCCCAAAACTCCTCCCTGAGAACGGTCTCTCGCGACGGGACCGTTCCACACTCCTTCGTCTGCGCACGGGCTCCGTGTGGACGGCAGCTAGGCTTCATGCCAAGGGACGCATCGCCTCGCCGGCCTGCAGAAGGTGCGGTGACGCCGAGACCCTCGAGCACCTACTCTGCACCTGTCCTGCATTAGCCCAGGAGCGCGCTCCAGTCTCTGCCACGTATACCGACGGTATGGAGCTCCCGGCTACCTCAGAAACACATCTACTCTTCCCGGCCCGCTACCATCTTCCAGCACTGGCAAGCCTGCTTGAATATGTGTACTCAAACGGGCTCCTAGATCGCCACTAGACTTCGGCCTCCCATGGGCCTCTGCCTCGCGCGCCGGCCATCGCCCCTGTATGATGCTGACGTATGCTGCCTGAAACCTACTCGCCCTTTCCCCCTCTATCCCCTCATCTTTCATCTCCTGCCCCCATCCCCATTACGCTGCGCCGTGCTCCCTTATGGGCTGCAGATTTGAGCGTACTTTCCCTCTCCCAAATCACGAAGAAGAAGAAGAATCAGCAGTTGTAATGGTGGTTTATTTTTGTAACAGTTTCGCTGTACATCCGCTTTCGCAGGGTCGGGATGACGAGTCAATTTTTATTTATCCTTTAGGACACCATTCTTTCCACACGCTACATATGCAATCCTACGTACGCCTCTTTATCCAGTGAGAGGATTGCCTGAACAAGAGCATTTCGAAATTCGTAAGAAATATTTGATTATTGCAGATCAGCTCTGCGAACTCCTGCAAGGGGGAGGAACTGTCATGAAAGAAAAAAAATGTCATCCAGCCGATGACAATCCCGCACCAGAACGAATGTTCCCTCAACTTCGACGCTTCCTTTCTGAGAAACGCGTACGGGATTCCTTTTAAGCTTCGTGCTACATTCGGGTGGATGACAATCTTTGTTTATTTCCACAGTAAACCCCCTCCCCCCCCCCCCTGAAAAGGGGGCATCGGAGCCTCTCACTGAGGACTATCAAATAAAGTTCCTTGTCCGTCCGTTCGTCCGTCCATATATATATATATATATACATATATATATATATATATATATATATAAAGCTGGTTGATCCTGAGCCCTCCAAAATGAAAACTATAGAAGCGTCATTCATTTTCTAAGGATCAAGGGACGAACGCCTATGGAAATCCACAGGGAAATGCAGCCCACGTATGGGGAAAGATGTCTCGCTTTGAGAAGTGTGAAGTGGTGTGGTGTTGTGAGTTCGCAAAAGGCCGTGAAAACTTGCATGACAATGAGCGTTAGGGGAGGCCGCGTACATCGCTGACTGACGACAACATTTCTCAAACTTAGCGCTGCGATGAGACAAATGTCTGAACCGGTGTGGGGACTATGTGGAAAAATAGTGTAAGGTACGTAGAATAGTACGTATATTTGTAATTGCCTGTATGTGCCTTACATTTACTAATAAAAAACAGGTGCAACGACTTTCTGATTCGCTCTCATACAATTGTAGTAAACCCGTAAAGTATGTATTCGTCCATAATCGACCCCCTTCGTAGTCATCAAAGGTCAAATCGTTGACAGAAACACTTCCGGTGTGTCTGCCATCGCGTAATACCTGGAAAATTTGTAGTTTTTAGTGAACTTGTAAATTATACTAACTCGGGGTGAGAATCGACAAAAATTCTTCCCATTTGCTTTGAATCAGGGAATTTCTTTACTTACAGTGGTTATGGCGACGCTGTAGTTGTATTCCAGAACGAAACAAGGTTTTCAACTAAACCTGCGCAATTGCAAATAATTATGACTTTTGCTGGTTTGCTGGGTATGACTCCGTCCGAGGGAATGGCTAGAAATCACCAAACGCATGATGCAGTCAAATATTATATTGCATCCCACCTGATTTACAGAACACTGGTACCATATCTAGTCGCTGAAACTTATGCGCGTGTCATATATTACCTTGGCAAACTATAAGGTACCATTCTTGCTTGCCCGTGAACCACAAGTGTCATAGACTGCCAGAAAAAAAAAAAAAAAAGAGAGAGAGAGAGGGAGATTCAACGAAACGTCGAACAACTAGGGAATTCAAAAATTCCAAAGCAGTGAAGGCACCCTGAGCATACGACGCAAAACGCCGCTCCAGTGTTCGACTCACACTCGGAACTTGCCCACTGGATGATGATCATCATCATCATCAGCCTAGTCACGCCCACTGCAGGGCAAAGGCCTCTCCCATTCTTCTCCAACTGCCCCGGTCATGAACTAATTGTGGCCATGTCGTCCCTGCAAACGTCTTAATGTCATCCGCCCACCTAACTTTCTGCCGCCCCCTACTACGCTTCCCTTCCCTTGGAATCCAGTCCGTAACCCTTAATGACCATCGGTTATCTTCCCTCCTATTACATGTCCGGCCCATGCCCATTTCTTTTTCTTGATTTCAACTAAGATGTCATTTACCCGCGTTTGTTCCCTCACCCAATCTGCTCTTTTCTTATCCCTTAACGTTACACCCATTATTCTTCTTTCCATAGCTCGTTGCGTCGTTCTCAATTTCAGCAGAACCCTTTTCGTAAGCCTTCAGGTTTCTGCCCCATACGTGAGTACTGGTAACACACAGCTGTTATACACTTTTCTCTTGAGGGATAGTGGCAACCTGCTGTTCATGATTTGAGAATGCCTGCCAAACGCACCCCAGCCCATTCTTATTCTTCTGGTTATTTCAGTCTCATGATCCGGATCCGTGGTCACTACCTGCCCTAAGTAGATGTATTCCCTTACCACTTCCAGTGCCTCGCTACCTATCGTAAACTGCTGTTCTCTTCCGAGACTGTTAAACATTACTTTAGTTTTCTGCAGATTAATTTTCAGACCCACCCTTCTGCTTTGCCTCTCCAGGTCAGTGAGCATGCATTGCAATTGGTCTCCTGAGTTACTAAGCAAGGCAATATCATCAGCGAATCCCAAGTTGCTAAGGTATTCTCCATTAACTTTTATCCCCAATTCTTCCCTCTCCAGGTCTCTGAATACCTCATGTAAACATGCTGTGAATAGCATTGGAGATATCGTATCTCCCTGTCTGACGCCTTTCTTTATTGGGATTTTGTTGCTTTCTTTGTGGAGGACTACGGTGGCTGTGGAGCCACTATAGGTATCTTCCAGTATTTTTACATATGGCTCATCTACACCCTGATTCTGTAATGCCTTCATGACTGCTGAGGTTTCGACTGAATCAAACGCTTTTTCGTAATCAATGAAGGCTATATGTAAGGGTTGGTTATATTCCGCACATGTCTCTATCACCTGATTGATAGTGTGAATATGGTCTATTATTGAGTAGCCTTTACGGAATCCTGCCTGGTCCTTTGCTTGACAGAAGTCTAAGGTATTCCTGATTCTATTTGCAATTACCTTAGTAAATACTTTGTAGGCAACGGTCAGTAAGCTGATCGGTCTATAATTTTTCAAGTCTTTGGCGTCCCCTTTCTTATGGATTAGGATTATGTTAGCGTTCTTGCAAGATTTCGGTGCGTTCGAGGTCATGAGGCATTGTGTATATAGAGTGGCCAGTCTTTCTAGGACAGTGTTCCCACCATCCTATCCTTCAACAAATCTGCTGTTACCTGATCCTCCCCAGCTGCCTTCCCCCTTTGCATAGCTCCCAAGGCGTTCTTTACCTCTTCCGGCGTTACTTGTGGGATTTCAAGTTCCTCTAGACTATTCTCTCTCACCTTATCGTCGTGGGTGTTACTGGTACTGTATAAATCTCTATAGAACTCCTCGGCCACTTGAACTATCTCATCCATATTATTAACGATATTGCCGGCTTTGTCTCTAAACGCATACATCTGATTCTTGCCTATTCCGAGTTTCTTCTTCACTGCTTTTAGGCTTCCTCCGTTCCTGAGAGCCTGTTCAATTCTATCCATATTATAGTTCCTTATGTCAGCTGTCTTACGCTTGTTGATTAACTTAGAAAGTTCTGCCAGTTCTATTCTAGCTGTAGGGTTAGAGGCTTCCATACATTGGCGTTTCTTGATCAGATCTTTCGTCTCCTGCGATAGCTTACTGGTCTGCTGTCTAACGGCGTTACCACCGACTTCTATTGCGCACTCCTTAATGATGCCCACAAGATACCCGCGCCTAAAGGGCTGTTGCCGCGGTAGCCGCCGACTATGCTCCTTTATGCTTAGCTTCGTAGAAAAGTTCGGCATAAATGAGCGACGTGTGCTTCTGAAAAGCGAGCGACAACTACAAACGACAGTCGGCGCGGCAACACTCATTAAATTGCGCGCCTAATCAATAAACGTCCTTTTTTTTTTCTGAAGGAGTAAAACAAACGTCGGTGCGATATGTTTTCCACTCTTGTTGCTCTCGCAACATCGTCATATCGGCAGCTGCACACTTTCCCTTTTTTGATCTCTCTCAATGTTTCTGCGGTTTCCTTTCTGTTCTCTCGCCTGGTGACCTTAATTCCCAAGAAAGGAAGCGAATGTGAAGTGGCATTATTAACTTTTTTTTTCTCCATTATCCTGCGCCGGCGAAAACAACACTGCAATACTCAATGCTCACTTTGTATAAACAAGTGTATAAAGCAGCAACCGCTGTCGCTTTCTTCTTCAATCGAATTCACAGCGGGGAAATCAATTTCGCACCAGGCGCTCAGGAATGGTGCGCTCAAGCGCACTATTCCTGTTGCAGTCATGTTAGACTGATGAACTGTCGAGGTTTGTCGCGAGCTTCTAAACGGCTAGAGGTTGTCAACTTGGCTAAATCCAGAAAGGCAGGTATTCTTGTACTTCAGGAAACTTATATTCATAGGCTAGGCCAGATCAGCCACTTCAACCGCATTTTTCGCACTCGGTCTTTCTGGAGTTATGGCGCGACGGGCAGCCGAGGTACGGCCATCGTTCTGATGCCGAATTTCGACGGCCTTGTTATTCGCCATGTCAGGGATTCCGAGGGCCGCGTCCTGTCGGTGGATCTTGATTGTGGCATTCGAATAGTTAATGTATATGCTCCAACCCGGGCTAGCGAGCAGAGAGAGTTTTTCGATACATTAGAACCCTATTTGGTCGGTCCCTCTCGACTAATACTAGTAGGCGACTTCACCTGTGTGTTAGAACTGGTTGACCGCCTCTCGCGTAGAGGGACTTCAATATCTAAAGATAGGCGTGTAAATGCCGTACTGCGAGAGCTCGTCGACAGGCTGGGACTGGTCGATGCTTGGCGCGTGCTTCGCCCTGAACAGTCAGGAATCACTTGGTCAGAGAGGGGCATGCAGAGCCGCACCGACCGTTTTTACATCTCGTCGTCACTGGCTTCCAGTATGCATTCTTCTTGGTTAATTCCTTCTGCCCTTAGCGACCACAGCTTTCTAATTCTGCGGTTCGCCGATTCTAGCATAGTATCGAGAGCAAAGAGACCGTGGCGCTTAAATCCACGTCTCCTAAAAGACAGGCAGGCAACCGCAGAGGTATCATCCATTCTATTTCGATGGCTTCACAACACAGCGAATCTAAGTAGCACAGAATGGGATGACGTGAAGGTGCGTGAGTGCTTCAGGTCTTGGGGCAAGCGTCGAGCGCGCCAGGAGCGTGAGGAGATTGAAATCGTCTCCGACGCGATCCTCCTGCTCTCGAGGCCACTGTCCGGCGGGCCTGGTGTTACTTCGCCGCTGGCCTCACTCCGAAAGTAACTTCGGATTCTCATGCAGCGACGCTGGGATGGCTTGAGTGCCACAACCCGAGCACAGCTGTGGGAAATGGAAGCGTGGTGCAGCAGAAACGTCCTACGTAAGCATCTTTCAAGGAAGAACCAAGTGATGGTAGATCCACGTGATGGTAGCATAGTCGACTCACCAGATGGAGTTCTTGCACTGGCGAGGCAGTTTTACATGTCCTGCTATGCCGAACCAGTTGCCTCTCCAGCTGTCTTTCCATTTGCTTGACCAGCTGAGCCGCCGCAAGTGTGTGACTCAGCCATAGATGAGGGCGAGCTATTTTCGGCTTTGAAGTCTATGAAGCGTAATGGCAGTCCAGGATCCGATGGCCTGACAGTCGAATTTTATGTTAAATTTTGGACAGTGTTAGGAAAGCCGTTCACATCACTGGTTAACAGGCTACTCAGTGAAGGGACTTTGTCAGCATCTCAACGAGAGGGGCTAATCACTCTCCTTTGCAATGACGAGTCGAGGAGCTCCGATCTGAGAGCATGGCGTCCAATCACACTTCTGAACTGCGATTATAAGCTCATAGCAAAGTGACTGTGTACGCGACTCACACCAGCGTTCAGCACTGTTTTGGGTCCGTACCAGGCATGTAGTGTCCAGGGGCCCGCTACTCAGCTTCACGGTTTAGCAGTGAGGGACCTTCTCCTGTGGGCAAACAACAGGAAACTTCCAGATATTCTTTGCTCCTTTGATCAGAAGGCTTTCGCATCATTAGCCATAGGTACCTTTTCCGTGTTCTGGAAGAGGCTGGTTTTAGTGTGGGTTTTCGGCAGATGGTCCAAGCTTTGTATTCTCGACCGACTTCTGCTGTTGTCATACGGGACCGCGTCTCGGAGGCGTTCATTGTGGGACGTGGTGTACGGCAGGGGGACCCTCACTCACCTGCCCTCTACGTACGAACGGAACCGTACTACGTACGGTTCCGTTCTCATGTAAATACTGTAAATAAACCCATATTCCTCGTTCTCGATGAGAACAAGTATCTCCCTTCAACAACGTCCTCAGCGTTATACAGGTTATAGAGCAGAGAGACAGCGCTGTTCCCTCCTCTACAAAGCTATTTCCCTCTTTCAGGACTCGACTTCGTAAATCTATTCACGCGCTGCGCAGACACTGCCCTTGGACTATTATAACAAAATCGCCCAAGCTTCCACCCTTATGCGTAAGGCCGTCAACTTGCCTGGAGTGGCGAGAAATGTCGTGGAGGTAACGACGAATGATAATCGCGTCGCAGTGAGAAACGCGACGGCACCAACCCGGAACGTATAAGTTGGAATAATTAGTACTAACACCAACTCCTGGATGCGGGATAATCGGTCACTTTTTGTCCACCTACTTGTCACTGCAGTTTCCAGCAAGATCATCACGGAGTCAATCTACTACATACATTTTTTTTAACCCTTTAACTGGTAGCTCGACAATATTGTTGACCTAACAAAAACATCTGCAAAAACGAGACAAATCTAACTGTTAGTCTGCGCCTCTCAATTTCCATCTGGTTATGTTCCTGCTCAACAGTGGCATTCACAAAAATGTCAATCGTGAGCAGCAGCAGATTTTTTGATGACAAAACTGGAGGACTTCGTCATTCTCTTCTCAGCGCACATGGTGGTCGTATTCTCATCAGTGCGACTTTTTCTTCCTTTGTTTAAACAAGCTATTATTTTTTGTCCCCATAAAGGTGCATCTCAAGAATACGCACTGACCTTGCCAAAGCAAGTATCAAATACCAGTTTTTGACCATACATTGACCTTCAACCAGCTGGTCAACAATATCTTTGACCTACGTACTGTATCTCGCTTAATTTTCAGACAAACTCTTCAATATTTCGAGTGGTGTATATTTGAGCAATATAATGAAGAAATAAAGCAATAGAAATGTCTACGCCAAGCCTTTCTTATCTAACCCTTAGTTAAAGGGTTAAAGAGCTGAGGGTGTGCCAGCTAATTTTAGTAGAGTTTACAAATATGCGGACGCCACGTAGCTGGACAGAACCGAGGCAATGTTGTTTGCCGTCGCTTTGGGGTGTTCAAGTTGATCTTCTTTTTTTTCATTCCGCCTAATTAGACAATTAGTCTCAATTAATTAATCAACTTCCCAGATATTATAATTAGATGTAAAGTGTCAATGGGAAAATTGTAGAGTGACACGAAAAACTAACGATGCAGCTTTTTGTTGCTCGATACGTGCTACCTAAAGGTATTTTTGCGAGCGCGAAAGAAACCCGCGAATACACGCGAATTGCCTCGAGCGGGCTTTGCCTCGCGAATTGCCACGAGCGGGATACGCGCGGCAATTTTGCGCGTATCCGCGGGCTTGTCGAGTGTATAAGTTAGCTGGGACACCCCATGTGTGTACTTCTTCTGGCATCGTATTGGCGGTTGTGTGGGCACAGCGCTCATAGGCTCCGCTCTCGCTCGCTTGTGCACTTCCGCTTTCAAAGGCAATAAGCGACAGCGCAAATCAGTAACTACAGAGAACGTATCTCCGACGTATATCCACCACGGCAACGCCCGTAGTCGGCACATCCACTTTCTGTCGCGCGATCAAGATGCTGTTGGCATGGTGAAAGTACGTGTGCATGGAAGAAGCCGTATATTAGTCTGAAGAATTTAATCTGACCCCGTATTATGCAAGGATTCTTTACCAGCGATTCTATTGTTCTTTTTTCTGATGATCCATCGCAACGAGTGACGGATACCGGCGATAACTTGTACGCGTGGAGAGCCAATGAAAAAGGGCAAACAGAATGGACAGTTAATAGAATCATTACATGTAATAATGCGACCTAGCTCTGTAGTAACGTGAGCACATCTCTTCCAGAATTGCAGCGCACCATAGTGCCATGGTATAAAAATTGCGGCAGAACCCATCTCACGATGACTGACGACGGTAATGCGTTGGCATTGTTAAGAACGGCCAGCTGAAGTGCAAGTTTTGCCAGTCAGTTGCGACAGCGGCGGCAACTTTTCTTGGAACGCCACCGTTACGCTCTAGCCTCGTCGTCGTTGTGACTGAATGCGATCGGCGGACCAACTATTGTTAATGAGCCCGCCACCGCCGCCCTGGTCTGCCGCGAGCGGGCAAGTGCTCGCGGGAACGTAGTTCGAGGCTCCTTCCCACGCGTCGTTCAAGAGGCAAGACAATGAGCACCTGGCGGCGCACTGCGGGGGTCATCTCGGGGAATAAAAGGCGCCTTTCCTGACGTAAGCGCCGAGTTCTACGAAGTCCGTCTGGCCTCGGTGTTCCGGACCGTGAACCTGTGCGGAAGTGTGTGTACGTAAGCCGTCCCGCAGAGAGGCGGCTTGTTTACGATGACTGGACGAACGTTTCCCTCACCTTGGGATCGAGCGAGGACCGAGTGTTTATAAACCGCTGTTGTGCGGCTGCTCAGGGCAATTTCTCAAGCAGTCATGTTAGACTGATGTACTTTCTCTCGCAGTCGTGCTAGACTGATGAACTGCATGTAGATACTGTAAATAAACCCATATTCCTCGTTCTCGATGAGAAGCAGTCCTTCCCTTCAACAACGTCCTCAGCGTGGATAAGTTGGACGACGGCATGGGCCAGCTACCATCTAATTCATGCCCGACTCCAATCTTGACAACTGATTACGAGCGATGGGATTGAGCCCCCAATCCTGACAGCATTGAATCAATATCGCGACACGACATATTGCCACCATCGAAAAGAGGTATGAATGAGGCGAGTACTGCAGCGGAACTCCTCTTTCGCGCTTCCCTAAGAACACTCGGCGCCATCTAGCGCTGCCACCGCGAAGCTTGCGCGTGGCTTCCGATATGCATGGCGTCTGTGAAACGCGCCATGTAGCAGCCGGACTCCTACCTCGCGCTTCTTTCAGAACACGCTGCGCCATCTATAGTGGTACTGGCGCGAAGTCCGCGCGTGGCCTCCGAGACCAGAGGCGTGGCGTGCCGGTGCCTGCGAACTACGAGAACTGTTCCCTCGCTTGCCGTCCATCCAGTGGCATACACTAAGTAACCAAAGTTGGCAAGAGGTTCAGAGAATAGCGGCACACACCTAGCCCATTCTTGGCGCAGCTTGCTAAAGCGTTGGCGTGATGAAAGGCGTTCTTTGAAAAGCGGCCCATAACCCGTGAATTTGTGCCGCAGCCTGCTAAAGTGTCGGGTTGCTAGGAATCCTTGTGACTATGGCACACACCTAGCCCATTCTTGGCGAAGCTTGCTAAAGCGTTGGCGTCAAAGGCGTTCTTTTAAAAGCGGCCCATAACCCGTGAATTTGTGCCGCAGCCTGCTAAAGTGTCGGGTAGCTAGGAATCCTTGTGACGTTGGTTCGATTCTTCTCAGGATCGGAGAAATTTAAGGGATCTTATTCATGATTGCAGAGCGGCCCATTTCCATTGGCACATGCCTAGTTACCTCCCGTTTTCTCATCCCCCCCGTCAGCAGCGAGACTGACTGGACAGTCTGCATGGCTCAGGTTCGAGGACGTCGACCGACAGCTTGAACTGGTGGACTGGGCGCAAAAGGCCAAGCAGGCCCAGGGCATTACTTGAGCCCGATCCCTCAGCCACATCCCCCTTTCCCCTTCCGTCTTTAACGTTTACCACCACCACCACCACCACCACCACCTACGTTGGCATCAAAGGCGTTCATTGAAGTGCGGCATACACCTGCTTGCACGTACCCGGTAACCCAAGTTGGCATCAAAGAGGCTCACGGGGTACTACCCCAGACCGAGTGGCACATATCCAGTATATGCTGAGTCGGCGTCAAATAGTTTCTTCGAGCAGCGGTATCTACCGTGTTCCGCGTCTATACAGTGACCCATGTCGGTGTGAAAGAGGTTCATAAAAGAGCGGCACGTATGCTTGCACATTTCCACATAGTCAGTGACCCAAGTTAGGCCGATGGTTGACTTTGAACTCTACTACCTTAGTGCAGCTGTCCGGTGTGCTAGTCATTCCATCATTGACTCCCAGTGACTCAGGTAGGCGGGAAAACTGTTAGATACAAACACGCATATATATAGATAGTCCCGGAAATTGCGCGAAGTACCCTAATACTAACGCATTAAAAGCTCGCGCCGGCGCCAGGAAACGGAGACGCCCGAAATTCACTGGAAGTGCGGCTCCCGCATGGCTGCACAGGTTGCAACTGGAAAGTTCCTACGTGACGGCTGTCGCTGGAAAAGGCGCTGCGCAGAGTGTCGTGCCAATAGTTTGACATAACGCTTTGCGCTCCACGGCGCACCATCCGAACCAAGCTAGAACGAATTAAAGAAACAACGCAAAACAAAGCCTGCCTCCCTTCCTGAGGATGCGTCGGCAATGGGTGAGCAATGACAGAGCTATCTTCTGCCTGTCGCCCCCCTTTAATCGGCCCCCCTCGGCGCAGAGTCAAGAGGGGAGGAGGGCATCCGTTGGCTCGATACGGAGGCGGCGGGAGGCGATCGCCTTGAGACAGTCCTCCTGGCGCGGTTACGGCGCGACGCGCTCCTCGCGAGCCCGCCGTCGCCAAGCGATGCGAAGGAGTCTTGCCAAGAACAGATCGCGCGCTGCGATTGCCACGACAGCGCAGCGCGGAGGCCCGCGTCAGCGTGCCGTTGTGCGTGCGTAAACTGAAATAACGCTGTATCATATTCGGGGCCTTTAGCAGCGGGGCGCGACGGGAAGGACGACAACACCGAGGTGGCCCCGGTGCCGTTGTTGTCTCCGACCTCGCAGGTCGCCTTTGTTCCGCGCGCTCGCGCAGTTATTTCGCGGTTACGCCGATGTGCCCAAACGGGAACTCGTGCCCGTCTCGTCGTTTTGCGCGTGTGGTCTACGGTGGCCTTAAAACGTAAGCACGCTGTAGGTCGTTGGGGAAAAACTAAATAAAACTAAATATAGTAATGCGTCGTGCGGCGGTTTGAAGGAGCCGTAAACTGTTAAGGCGTCCTTTCTCGCTTTTTTGTTAATTCTTGCTCGGGGCATTTGCCGCGAGGCATATGTAGTAAAAAAATAACGAAACAGGAATCAGGTAAGCGCACGCGGCCCTGTGTGACGCGGGTACTGCAGTAATGAGATAGCGCGCTTGTTGTCCGTTACCCAACGGGTAAATACAGGGTATCCCAGCTAACTTTAGCCAGAGTATAAAAACATGCGAATGCCACGTAGCTGGAAAAAACCAAGGTAATCTTGCCTGCCGTCGCTTGCAGACACTCAGATTATTTTTTTTCTCGAATTCCGCCTAACTCCATAATTAGTCTTAATTAATCAATCAACTTCTAAAATATTATAATTAGATGAAAAGCGTTTTCGAGAAAATTGTACAGCAACATGAAAGACTCCCGATACAGCTTTTTGTTGCTCAATACGTGCTACATAAAAGAGTTCATAAAGGTGTTCCTCCGAGCGTGAAAGAAGCCCGCGAATACACGCAAACTGCCTCGAGCGGTCTAGTCGAGCGGCAAGATCGCCCGCCACTATAACACACGGCTATGTAAGGTATGTGTTTTCAGAATTAAAATATCACCATTTGTAAGAGCGCCCCGTCACATGGGCAAACTTCTGCAATGAATTCTAGATGCGTAAACCAGCAACTTGCGCAAGGACTAGCTCGTCGAAGGTATATATGTATATTACAGGTACCACCATAGCATACGAAATTAGGCTCATGTCAGGCGGCAATTAATTGCTACATTAAGGACTGCGAATATTGCGAGTTAAACTGTGCGACGAGCCATTTGGAATTCGCCCGCATCGATACAATGTGCATCGAGCTTGCGAGGACAGACAGATCTGCATTGCAGATGAGCGCACAACCGACCTGAGTGAAATTGTGAAAGTATCAGACTGCGCTACACTCGGCCCGGCGAATACGCGACTTGTCAGGTAATTACGCGGCATACGTATACCACAGAATTCGATCGGTCTGGTATCGAATTTGATGAAAGACTGCACCACCGATGACAAATGCATTTCTCGTACTTGCGCGCTCTTCAGACGTCAACACGTTGTTTTTGACTCTTCAGAATGCACCGGTATTGAACTCGAGGGCTGCAAACTGCCCCGCAGATTAACAGCGCCGTCGTCTTACGGAAAATTAAACTCGCTTTGGTGGTTTCTCCTTGCGGCACTCCTCAATTATCCGCGCAGTCCATTCCGCAGTGGCGGACTGCGCGGAATCGGAGAGGCAGTGACTGACGTGGCTGACGAACATCGACGATATTACACGACATTTCAAAGTCGACTTGAAGAAGGGAGAAAAAGGAATTCTACTTGGCCGCTTCGACGACGCTGAGCACCGACTAAAGCATAAAAACCTCCATATGCACAAGCAAAAACGTATAGGATGCGTATATATAGCACTAGAGCTGAAATTCCGGCTGGTCAATTATTCATGATCGTCAAATACCAAGGCGTAAGAAACAAGCGACGAACGTAAACACACAGCGCTGTTTACGTCTCTCTACGTTCATCCCTTGTTTTCCTTTTTCTTTTTTTCTTTTTTTCTTTTTTTTTTACACGCTGGTATTCAATTCAATTTCAATTTATTTCCCATCTTACAATACAGATGGAAGGGGTTGCAGAAAAAAGCTACACCAGGGCAGCTTGACAAGTCTACAAACCTAAAGTTCAGCAGGGAGGCAGTACTGGAACTTGTACAAAAAACAAACAAACAGATACGTATATTAAGTAATCACTAAAGTATACACGAAACAGCAATACGTGCACACAAGTAAACTCAAACCATATTATTTAAACACATAGTATGAAGGTCCTCGCGCGAACAAGAAAACAAGTCAAAATTAATGAGAGTATAACCATTAAGAAGAGATGGAAGAATATAGTGAAGGCGTTCTTGTCCGAGATTAAGTCGAGGTGTCGGTACTATCCATTCCTCGCCATGTCTTGTTGGATAGCTTAACGTTTTTTTCTTTAGTTCTGCTAATTTCCTGAGATTGGTTATATTATTCCTGATTTCCGATTTAAATATGACACTGAGACGATATTTATAGAGATTATGTACTTTAATCACTCTAGAATGACTAAATAAATTTGCACTTGGATGTCGGTATGACGTATTGTACACATGTCGGAGATACCTTTTTTGGATTAGGTGAATACGTTCAAGGTTAGTGAAGGTTGTGGTACCCCAAACTAAGTGGCAATAATTCAAATGCGAGTTAAAGATCGAGTTGTAAATGAGCATTTTAGTTTGTGTAGGAAGGATGTTCTTTAAACGACCGATAGCGCCAGTGATTTGAGCTATTTTGTTTGAGACGCAATTAACGTGATGATCCCATGACATATTCGAGGAAAATATAACCCCTAGGCATTTGAACTGCTCTACTATTTCTACAGGACGTGAATTCAATATAATATCTTCATGCGGTGGGATAAGTTTATTTTTTGGTTTGAAAATGACAGCCTTAGTCTTACCCTCGTTTATTTTCATTGAATTAGCAATGGACCAATCCTCGAGGGCTTTCATTGCAATGTTGCATTGATCAATAAGTTCAGAAATGTTATTACCGGCAAAAAACAGACTTGTATCGTCCGCATAGATGACAAACTTTGCATCATGGTTAATATTTATTATATCATTTATATAAATGTTGAAGAGTAAAGGTCCTAGCGTACTTCCTTGAGGGACACCGCACATGAGAGGTTTCGGTTCAGACTGCATACCATTAATTAATACCACTTGTTGCCTAAATGATAGATAAGAGTTCAATATTGATAGTGCTTTCCCTCGGATACCATAGTGCTGTAATTTATTAAGCAGTATTTTATGGTCCACGAGGTCAAAAGCCCTTGACAATAGCTTTGTTTTCTAGTTGTGTTATTATATATTCTTTTTGTTCGAGCAATGCAGACTCAGTTGATTTGCCTTTGCAGAAGCCAAACTGAAATTGTGTTAGCAGGTTAAATTTATGAATGAAATTAGAGAGTCTTAGATGAAGCATTCTTTCAAAGGCTTTTGAGAACACTGGCAGAATTGAAATTGGTCTGTAATTACCAAGAACATTTCGATCTCCCTTTTTAAAAAGGACAACGACTTTCGCTAATTGCATTTTTTGGGGAAATACTGCAGTTACTAAACAGAAGTTGACAATCATACGCTAGCAATCGTCTCCTGAAAGGAACACTATACCCCCACCCCCTTGAAACAGCCCCGGCGACAGACCGTCCGACGTGGTTCGGAACCAAGGACCGCATGACGGATTACAATGAAATCACGAAGGCCTACCGCCTGGCTCGCAGGACTCTCCCACCCCCGCACCCGAGACTGAGTCGAGCGGAGGCGGTAGTACTGAGACAGCTCCAGACCGGATCGCTACCGAGCCCGAAACTGATGAATCGCATGTACCCCGAGACATATCCGACAGATATGTGCAGAGTCTGCCGGAGGGAGACCGCAGACTACACGCACATCTTGTGGGACTGCATTGAATATCCAGAAGACGCTAAATCAAGAACACTCCCACCGCGGATCGAGGCAGCCGCAAAGAGCTACGACCGAGACGATCAGCTCTGGGCCGTCCAGCAGGTCCTCGAGGTGCTCGAAAGGCACGGACCCAGCGAGCCGGCAACGGCGAGCGGAGACCCGCGCCGAGTAATGGCAACTTCGAGTATGACGTAGGCCCTCGTCGGGGCGCGCGAGCGCCCCAACTGCAGGCATAAATAAGGTTTCTCCAATCCAATCCAATTGAAACAGAGAGAACAAGAAACGGAAAGAGGTGGGCGCACCACAACACACCACGTGACACGCAGTGAACGAGCATTACATACAGAGGGTGTTGTACACTCGACCACAAAATATTGCGGGGCACGCTAGCGCGTGGCCCTCCGTACCTTCTGGCGGCGCACCCCTGTTGTCGAGATCGATGCTTGCACGCATGCGTGTCCCTCCGTGACTGCAAGCGTGCATGTTTCCGCGCTTCCTCTTTGCGCGCCGCCGGCGATAACCGCGTGTAGCCGCGAGGTGCCCCTATTACGACTGGCACCGTGGCGGCTATATGCATATATATTGCAGTTTAAGAAACTTCGTGTGACCTCTCGAAGAAGTGAGCGCTGAAGTGACGGAGTTATTGAGTATATACAAGACCTCATAGTACGAGAAAGTTCAATTTCGCAGCCTGAGTCCTCTCGGTGGTGTAATCTTCCTTCGCGTAATTGTCGCATACTTGGCTGTCACTAATACTGCTTCGCTTGCGAAACTAGTCTCTCTTTCTCTCTCTCTCTCTCTCTCTCTCTCTCTCTATCTATCTATCTATCTATCTATCTATCTATCTATCTATCTATCTATCTATCTATCTATCTATCTATCTATCTATCTATCTATCTATCTATCTATCTATCTATCTATCTATCTATCTATCTATCTATCTATCTATCTATCTATCTATCTATCCTTTTTTTGTGAGTCCGAGTATAAGCGCCGCTGCGCATGACTGCTGTTGATTCTGATTTCGAGTGAATCCAGCGTGGCCTCATTTCGGTTATTGAGTGAATTATAGTGTTCCCCAATTATCATCCACCAAGAGTTAAAGAAAGAGCAGTTGCCTTGCTCGAAGAAAACATAGTGCATATTGTTTCCAGTACAGTGGAGTAGCCGCCAGTAATTCTTTCGTTACTGAGATTTGATTCGGTAATTGCAATTAATTATCTAACTCGAGAAGCACTGTCCTAATGTTCAAATTGTCAGTGAGGCACTTGTAGCGACCCCGAAATGACAACTGTTTCAGCTACGTGTTTCGTGTTTTCAGCGACGTACTATATTAGTTGCGTGCAATTTTTTTTCCGACTGGCAAAGAAACCTCAAGAAGTATGAAAAATACCACGTAAGTGCGCTCGCACGCGCATTATAAAGCAGCGCTCTCAAATAAGCTGATTGCCATAGGCCATACCATGCTGAATACGCCGGTTCTCGTCAAATAAGCTGATTGAATGCAACTGCATTGCCTGTGGCAAACCCGAAGGGACAGCGCATTACCTTGATAATGGTACGGAAGGAGCACCAACAGCAGGTTTCGCGGCTTCGCAGCTGTTCCTTCCTCTCATTTCTACGCCACACTTATTATGCTACCCCGAATGCAGAGATCTAACTTGGCGCGAACTTGACTCCTGGCAGTCTCAAGACAGCTTCGCCGCGCGTCTTAAATCGTTCTCGAGCTTGCGGACGACTTGCGAACGACTTGGCTGGGTCGAAGTCCGCCCAAGTTTCAAGTCTGCTCCCGGGCTAGCTTGAAACAGACTTCGTGCGTTATTCCAACATGGCAGCCTCCCGAACGGACGTCGCGCGGAGGTTAGCTGCTTTCGAGTTTGCTTGCCACGCCACGGATAGAGCATTTTCAGAGGCGCGGCCCTTGCTGAATATTCCGCGATCCGCCATATGTGAGCGAGGGAATCCAATGGAGCTGTACGACGAGGAACAATTCCTCGGTCGCTGCAGATTCACGAAGAACGCCGTGCGACAACTTCTCGCTATGTTGCCTATCTGGGAAAGAGGGGAGAACAGAGGACCGCCTGTGTGCCTCTCATGCTGCAGTTGCTGATGGCTGTGATGTTTTACGGCGCTGGCACGTTTCAAACAGTCACCGTGAGTCTGGTCCGCATTCCTCAGTCAGCAGTGTGCCGCGCATTGGAAAGATGACTCTGCTCATCGCGAAGCACCTGCGCCTGATGCTGGTGTGCTTCCCGCAGTCGCGGAAGGATTGATTGAGAGCGTATTTTCTCATATCTAATGGTTACACATGCCATGACTAGTTATTAGCGCTCACGACCATACTTATGCTCAGCATGCCGAACTGTCACGCACTCATCCACCGAATACAAAACATGCGCATAATAAAAAGTAGCCCAAGTGAGCCAGTCATGCAGAACATGTGCGCTTACCAGTTTTGTGGCGCTCTCGCTTTTCTTTCGCAGCTTCCTCTTTCCGCTTTTGGTTCAGGTTCTTCCAGCATTTTTTTAAGTTGCAGGTAATCGCGCCGCGTAACCCCGTGGTTGGCATTATATTATTTTGCTATTTCTTTCCATGTCTCATTCTTCTTGGTCAACAACGCGACATCAGTTTTCTTGCATTCCACAATATGCCTGTAGTCGTTCGCGAGTACCGTCAGCAGGCTCTTTTCGTTTTCTGTAAAACGGGTTGCCGTCTTGCGTTGCGGTGCATTCTCTTGGGAGGAGAGCGTACGTGAGCAAGACATTTCAGCGTCAAAGCCTGTTGAAAGGACAGCAATTTCGTACTAAATGCGACGCGCGACGACTTGTTTTCCTAACAGACGACACTTGCCTAGCAGACGACACGCGCTGCCAATTTGCGATGTCTATGACTGTGCCACACACTCCCTCTCGTTGTTCTCGACAAAGATTCCGTGCGAAGTAGACAAATCACTTGCACGTGTCATTTTATTTATTTATTTTGTTTTTTATCGGGTGTTCTCACCCATGTGGGTGCGTACAGGGGACCCTACGGCGCTCGCTACTCCTCGTTCGCAGCACACGTTGCAGTTTTTTTCTTGTTTATGACTCCGACCTAGCGCGTTCGAATAGGTTGGCCTTTTCTTCAAAGGGTCACGTAGCCCGACCAGAACAAGGGCCGTCACCTTCCTGCTGGAATGCCTATAGGCGAAAAGTGACGCGCGAGCTCCCTCAGAAACCGACCGTATGTCTCGTCTCGGCCTCTTGCATCCGGTTGCCGGCCCAGACGGCGCATGAACGCCTTGCGGCAATCGAGAACAAAAGCCGTTGAAAGACGACCAACGAACCAACCATTTCGTTCGCTTCTCTACGGCCAGTTATACAAACGCGCTACAAGACCCCTAAGTTAAAGAGAAGCTAAAGCCAAAATAAATGTGTCTATAAAATTAATTTGCACTCAAATACACCGTCACCTACAAGTGGAGCACCGGCTTGAAAAAATCGTGAAACCTGCAACTCAACAAGCGCGCCAAAACACCGAAACTTCAAACTTAAACCCGCCGGTAACGGGCGCTTTCCGCAAGCAGCACTGCGCATCGCAGCGGCGGACGCCGCCAGATAGAATAGATTTACCCAAACTAAACTTCAGCACTTATGCCCTGGTAGAAATTTGGAAAGATACAAACTTTTTTGCTGTACAGCGTGCCTTACGCTAAAAAATTTATTATTAACCTCCAACACAGACGAGCAACCTACCTTTGCATTGAAGCACAGTCTTGACTTGACGAAGTAAGCCAGCTTGAGCGTCTATGAAACGCGAAAGCCAACTTGGGCGTTTTGAAGTCTGCTTCTTGCTTCGAGCCGACTTCGTCATCCAAGCACGATCCAAGTTAGATCTCTGCATTCGGGGGTTATTATCCCTCTCTCAAGGCCGACAGATCACATTGATAACAAAAGCCCCTTGATAACACGGCCGAAGCGCCGCTCTGACCATGCACGAAATGCGAAAAGCAACGTAATAGGCATAGAACGTTTCAATATCCCGGCTTTGCTCGCACCGCATCGAAAGAGTGCGCGCGAACCTATATTTCGCGCCGGAAATTTGCTTCGGACCAAGGCCAAATTAAAGTGACCGTTCTATTTTTCATGAAAGTGCATACGTGCTGCAATAACATGGTCATGTCAAAAAATCAAAGTGAAATAAGCTGACCGGGAAGCCACCAAAAGTGTAGACAAAAGGCAAAACCGATGTGCGTTCAAGAAAGTAAGTATACCACTTCTAAACGAGCCGAATTGGTAATCAGGATGCCTGCACAAAAAAGAAGAAGAAGAAAGAGAAAAAGAAAGAGAAGAAAGACAACATCAGTTTTCAGTGTACCCTTATATTATCCATGAATTCGCAAGCTCCGTTGAACACCAGCCTAGAGGACGTGTTCGAACAGGTCTCCTTTTCCAGCTACGCAGTACTGTGTCCAAATTATCATATATTCAGTGGCTTCTTGATGACCGATGCCGAAATTCTACGGCAGACATCCGTTATCCTTGCCTTGAACTAATCTGACGTCCGTCTCGACCATGTAACCACGATCTTTCGCATAACCCCAAGGAAAGAAATCGAGTGGAGAGAGGGCAGGTGACCTAGCCGGCCAATTTACAGGCCCGTGCCTCCCAATTTATTGCGCACGAAAAGTCGCATCTAGCCAGTTTCGTGTTCAGCAGCTGCTGTATGCGGGTGCCCCATCTTGCTGATGCTACAGAAGTGGAAGACGTGACAGCGGGGACTTCGCTGAGAAACTCATCCACCACTCCTTCAAAGATTTCTTTCACGAAACGCTGTCTAGTCAGTGTGTGATCGAAGAAGATGGGACCGATTATAGCACCGTCGTAAATTCGGAACCGCAGCTTGAGCGACCACTGGTATACTGGTGCGGATTGCGCTTCAGCCAGTGTAGATTGGAGTCCCTCCAATAGTGTGCATTATGCAAATTTACCTAGGCGTTTCTGCGAAAATTGGCTTCATTTGTGCACATCATGTTGCTCAAAAAGTCCGGTGACGCATCGGCTTTTGTGAGGAACGAATGCGAGAAATCTAGACGATTCTGCAGGTCCATGTCTTCCAAGAATTGGTGCTGGTTAAGGCGGTACGCGTGAAAGGCCGTCATTTAGAATCCTCCAAACTGATGACTTGGAAATTGGTACCTGGGTGGCCACATTCCGCACGCTAGCATGAGTGTTTGAGGTCGTAAATACTAGAACATCCATTCGTACGCTATATAGGACTCAAAGATGGAGTCCTACGCCGCTGTTTCTTGAAGCTGCCGGTTTGTCTCAGGTTTTCCTAATTTCTGATGATAGTCGATGAGTTTGGCCTACCACCACACTTACATGGCTGATGTACATATTTGCGGCATTCCTCTTATTGCCATTTGCACATCCCAAGGCAAGGATCACGTTTACCTTCTGCTGATTAGAGAAAGACATGGCGACTGGGACGAAATAAAACGCACCTTTAAACCTTTGCACTGACGTTGTCAATTCGCTTTGCTGGTGATACCCACTTGAAAAACACAACAGGAAATTTTCACAGTCTGTCGTATTTTGGGACGCTGTTTCTGTTGCCTGTAGTTCTGTTGTCTGTAGTGTGACGTCCTGTAGTAGAAAGTTCTGTAGTTCTTGATCAATATTTAATTAAAAATTGACAGAGACCTCATTAAGGTTATGTAAATTTGTTAGTACAAAAAATAAAAATATAAAAGTAAAAAAAAATTTAAAAAAAACGCCCATGGGAAGGATTCCAACTTGCGACTGCACGATTCCGAGCACGGCATCTTATCACTGCACCACCGCTGACATGGTTTTTGAGTGTACATTTTGGCCTGATGTTTACATGCGCTGATGTTTACATTTGCATTTTAAGGGCCAAGATCCGCTATCACTCCACCGCGTCAAGTGCCGCATTCTAGAAGAGCAAGAGTGTTCTTACCATCGACAGGTACATCGTGGAGTGCTAGAACATCCATTTTGATGTACGATATCCATATTAAATAACAAATTCAGAAATAGACAACGGTGACTGTTAGGGTTGTTGCTGCTAATTTCGACAATTGTCTCTCGTTCTTTACACTTTCGAGCGCGCATATAATTCGTGTGTTCAATGCAAAATAGCTACATAAACATTCGTTAATGAGTGTTCTTTCAGACAGCATACTGGCTTCTCACGGCAGCGCTGTACCACATTAAATGCGACCCGAGCGAGACAGCTTTTCACGCAACCTTTTGGAACAACCCAAAACTTCTTTTCCGCTTCGCATAAGCTTGTGAAATATTCCTGGGAAATTAACTAATGTGTCAGTGTAACAGCACATGTAAGTCCACAGGCCTGTGTGCCACATTTTACCAAATAAAACAAAACGGATACGCAGCCATTCCCGCAGATGGTATGATTTTGATCAGCGGCCGATTTTGAGGAGGCCGGTAGGGCGTTGCTGGTGCCGCGTCGTCACGGCACAATTATAACAATTGGCCACGTCGACTTTAACACCGGTGTCGGTGCTATCAGCATTGCCGGCTGCAGAGAAGCGCGATTGAATAGCGCGCAAGAGAAAAGTACAGTGTACATCACCGATGTGAACCTGACATACAATTTTAAAGGGCCGCGACAGTAAGCGCTTCTGTTGCGACTTCAGAACTCTTGGCCGTCGCGACCGAATGTTTCTGTTGCGACGGCAGAATTGGTGTCGTAACGTCGGAGTCGCTGTCACGATATAAAGCTGTTGTTCCGACTTCAGAACTCTTGTTGACGCGACAGAACGTTTCTGTTGCGACTTCATAACTCTTGGCCTTCGCGACAGAATGCTTCTGTTGCGACATCAGAATTTCTGCCGTAACGTCAGAAATGTCTCTCAATTAAGAAACGTCAGGAACTTCTGTCGTACAACAGAATTTCTGTAGTTCCGACAGGAATTCCTGTTGTCTTTTTCAACTGGGCACTACAGAAGCTTGTCGCATCGCACAATTTCAGTGCACTTCTGTTGTCATCATTGGATACATGGTGCGACGATAGGTTTCCGTTGTAGAACAACAGTTCTCTGTAGTACAACAGAAGTTTGTCGCATTACTTCAGGAACACTTCTGTTATGACAATTGGGGGTCTGTTGCAATGATAGGTTTCTGTCGTACAACAACATTTTTCTGTAGTACAACAGAAGTTGGTCGCATTACTTCAGGAACACTTCTGTTGTGAAAATTGGGGGCCTGTTGCCGCAATAGGTTTCTGTAGTATTTCAACAGCTCTCTGTAGCACTACAGAAGTTTGTCGGGTTACTTCAGGAACATTTCTGTTGGGACAACAGCGTGCCTGTAGTGATGACAATTTTTTCTGTAGTACTACAAAAATCTGTTGTAGAGCTTCAGCTTTCTGTTGTAACAACAGACATACGACAGAGTGTACTTCTGTAGTCACAACAAGAAATGTCTGTTGTACATCAGAAAAGTCTGTCGCTCCATCAGGAATCTGTAGTTACTACAGAAAAATCCTGTTGTACAACAGAAATCTCTGTAGTACTGAACACAACCTCTGTTGTCATTTTCAACTGGGTAGGTCTTGCGGCAAAAAAAAAAAAGAAAAAAAAAAACCCCACGTCCATGCACTTTATCTACGCTAAGACAACAGCTATCACAGCTTGTTTCCAGCTAACACCAAACGCGACGTGTTACTTCGGCCGGGGCGCGGAAGGCACTAGCTCGATCACGATGCTTTTCTTTATTTCGTTCTGGATAACTCCGAGGAAGCCTGTTCGACGGCGCTCTTTTATGATGCGGGTGGGAGCGCGGTCACGTGGTATTCTCCATATTTCGCGTGGTTTATTTATCAGTCGAAAAAAAATTAGTACGCAATTAGTAGGTCGCTGAATATACCGCAGTAAGATGTCCCTTGGCTGTGCCTTGAAATGCCTCATTGCCACTTTGATAATTAGGTTAGTACGTCTCGAGTTAGATAATTAATTACAATCACCCAATTAAATCTCAGTAACGAAAAATTACTGGCAGCTACTCCACTGTACTGTAAAAAATATGCGCTAGGTTTAAGGGTAACGCATTGCTCTTCTTTTAAATCTTGGTGCATGATAGTTAATTGGGTCACCCTGCACATATTTATGTGCAGGGTGACCGCACATAAGCCCGCAAGTGACAATGCCCGCAAGTGACAATGTTTCCATCCCTAATAAATCTACTAAATTATTATAATCTTTTTTCATGAGTCGCTAGCATTGCTTACTGGAAAGAAAAGCAATACTGAAACACACAACATTCACATGCATTTCACGCGCCATTCATAAAAAAGCTCTGCCGAAGGGGTCGCTGAAGTCTATAGATTTTTTTTTTATGGTCAAACAAGCACGCAAAGCTGGTGAACATAAAGCAACATATTCATTCTCTAGGCATACGTTGTCCATACCTCTAGAAATAATTTTTAATTGGATACCTCCATCTCTTTCAAAATATAATAAGCTTTGTCCTGTCTGTATATTTAAATATATCGTGCATGTGCATGGTGTTTATAGTGGAAATTTAAAACTGTGTTGAAGTGAGAAAATACGGATGAGGCAGCCGCCGCTAGTGCTTCTAATGCGCATGTCCTCCTATTGTCCGGATTTCCAGAAATAAAGCGAAAGTACGAATTAAAACCCGTGCACGTCCACGCCAACAATGATGCAGAAAGCCTCAGTAAAATTGCAAGTGAAAAGGTCGAGGAAAGTCAAAAGCAACCTCAGATGATGTGGCTGACAAATCTCTGGTAATGGCACTTTAGGTGTGCGTGTGGACGGGGGGGGGGGGGGGTGACTTCGGCATCACCCGGGGCTGCATTTTCTCTTTTTTTCCTTCTTCCTTTCTTTCTTACTTGAATGAGCTCGGCGCACGACTTCGCCGGTGAAAACGATGTGCTACATCAATGTATGCCCGTTGCGCAACTTGAGCAATAGGAACCTTGCGCGGTACGTGAAAGCACCGCTGATGATTGTTACTGGCTGCGATCCCTTCATCCGGGTACGAGTGTTGATGGTGGCGGCGAAAGTAGTCAGGCGTCGTCGAATTTGCGTACGTGTACAGGAATTCTGGACATTGCCCCTTCGGCTACATGTCGAGCATCACCGCAGTGCGCCAGCGCGACTCGAAAGGAAGCGTTTTAAGAAGAAAGTGATACTTCCAAGGGTTAGCCAAAGTTCAGCGACTCCCAGTCGACAACGTCGAGGCGAAGTAAGGACCGCCGCTCATGTCGTTTTCTCGCCTCTTTCTATTCACACCTGTCGCCTCGCCTTAGCCGCTGTCCTTTCTTTTGTCCCACACGGCGGCGACACCTTCACTCGTCGTCGAGACACGCATCGCGGCAGACCGCTGCCGCCCTTGCGCACCACGAGCGAGCCGAGCTGCCACGACGGAAGTAGTACAGCGAGGAGACAAGTGCTGTAACTCGACGTAAAAGGCCAAGTCCATTGTTTCGCACGACGGCGGCGAACAAAAGGGGGAACAGAGGCACCGAGAGAAAATAAAAAGGGTTTCTGCGCGCACTGGCGACAGCGTACGGCAAGGTGACAGCATGAGTGTGCGCGCGCAGAGCGGTTGTAAACAACGTTACCTCCTCCTATTCTCTCTCTCTCTCTCTCTCTCTCGAGTCTTGCTTCGGCCGTGCTCTCAAACTGCAACTAGCTCCTCATCCATCGTACCCACTCCCTCTTTCACATGTCCCTCCTCTCACCCGCTCAGCCGTCTCTTTCGCCACTTCCGTGTGAAGCGGAGAGCTGTGCAAAACAACTACCTCTCTCCCGAACCGTTCGTCCCTGCCGAAGGTGGAAAGGAGAAGAATTCGGGGAAAGGAGGTCGAAACGAGGTTATCGACGTCGTTGTTTTGTTGGCTCGTCGTCGTTGCCATCGCTGACGGTACGGAGCGCCCAGGAAAGGAAGCAGCACACTGCGAGAAAATGCGCGGCCGCGAGGAGGTTGGCCCAAAGGGGGAGGGGGCAGGGGGCGCCCGGTGCTTTGTTTTCGGCGCCGTCGGCGCGTGTTATTGGGGCAATAGCAGCGACTGCAGCATCATCAAAGGCGGCGTGCCGTGGCGGTAATTAGCCGGGCGCGACCCTGCAGGGCGCCAGCAGAACAACGCAGGGAAACATGCCTGTCGACGGCGCATCCGTCGTCGCTGTTCTCTCCCTCTCTCTCCGTCGTCCCGTTAACCGCCGCCGCCCGCTACTGCTGTAGCTCGAAAAACGGCACCGCTCCCGTAGCACTCTTCGCTTGCGACGCCGTCCGTTCCCTCCTGCCAGCGCGGCTCCACTCGCGTGCACTTATTGCAGTCGGACAAAAAAGAAACTGTGGCCCCGGCCGACCAGCCTCGTCTTTTTCGGGCCAAGATTAAGCAAATAAGATCAACATTAAGATTAAGGTTTATTCGAAATTAAGCAAAATAAGTTTTCTTGGAAAGCTATAGATAAAATTGCTATAGCTACACGAATGTAGCCAGAATACCTAAACTACAGCATAGCTTATATGCAGACGACGTAACACTCTGGGTAACCGGATGGAGTGACGGAGAAATCCAAGAAACTTTTCAAACTGCGATCGAAGTAGTCACGCAATTCGTAACACCTAAAGGACTTTCCTGCTCCTCGCAAAAGTAAGAGTTACTACTGTATAGACCCACGCGCAGAAGCAGGAAGACTGCCACCACAGCACCTCAAATCAAGCACAGAGCTAACGGCCAGGACATCCCGATGGTACTGAGCATCAGGGTCCTTGGACTTAGAATACAGATCAAGGGACACAACAACGAAGTTATGAAGGCGCTAGACTCGCACGTGCATCAAACGACAGGACTCATTTTGCACATCACCAACAGACGCCACAGCATGAAACAAACTACTATACTCAGGTTGTTACAGGCTTTCGTCAAAGCAGAATAGTCTACGCTACCCCATTCTTGCAACTAAAGAGTGATGAACGCACCAAAATTAACTTAATGATCAAGAGAGCCTACAAGCAGGCTCTACACCTCCCAATTAAGACCACAAGCGAAAAGTTTGAGGCTATAGGAATGCGCAGTAGCTCTTGACGAGCTCATAGAAGCACGAAGAATTGCCCGCTATAGGGAAACTCTCGGAGTGCCAGACGAGGCAACATATTCTCCAATCACTCGGGATTACATATAACAACCAATTAGGACCAAAGCGCGACATTCCCACAGAGTTCAGAAAACACATACAAATGTCACCATCACCTAAGAACACCCACCCTTTGCACAACCGAGAGAGTGCAGGCAGGAAAGAGCCAAGTCCTTACAGAAACGCCTTGCAAGCTATAAGGATGTGGCTCGTGTAGATGCGGCCGAGTATCGTGATCGAGACGCCATGACAGCGGCCGTACTAGATCAACAAAATCAAACCGCCGCTGCAAGCTCAGTGATTACAACCTGGCCGCAGGTGAGGGAAGAGGACGCAGTCGCCTTGGCGGACGTACGCTTCCTCCGCAGCCAAATTCATAGTTAGTGACTCAAAGACAGCCATACGAAATTTCGCGAAAGGGCGCGTTTCATCCGAAACCCTCAAAATTCTGGCCAGGGTACCCGAAACCCGGCGCAGAACGACGCAACTCTTTTGGGCACCGCCGCCCTCCGGTCTTCCGGGAAACGAAGCTGCTCTCCGAGAACTGGCCATCCGCGGCCGGACGACAACATTCTGCGATGAGCAGTTCGAATTCTTCCGCCGTTCAGGCAGTGATCGGTTGGCATCCTACAAGGAAATTCTGCAATTCTACCGCCAGGGCAGGAGACATTACCCCGCCACTCACAAAAACTTAGACAAAGAGCAATCGGTAACCTGGCGCCTCTTACAGACGCACTTTCCCAAACCCAGTGATGTGCAGTCACCTCTATCCTGGTCTATATAAAGCAGACTGTAAATTATACGCAGGTAAAGCCGATCTTCACCACATAATGTGGGCGTACGTGGCCCCTGATAAGGACCAAAAAAATGCACCAGCTCATTACCTCCCCTCCCCATCACCACCCTAGAGCAGTGGGAAATTGCACTTCTCAGCTCAGACCCGGATCTCCAACTCTGGGTCGTCCATATGACCGAAGACGCCGCGATAGCGCAAGGCCTGGCCACCGTCTGAGGAAGAAAAGGACGGGCCCTCCCAGTCCCCTCCTCCCTGAACCCCATCTCGGACAAAATAATGTTTACTGCTATTACTACACGCCCACGCCAAAGTCTTGACCATCTTCTCCATCTATGGGGCAAGAATAGCGCCTCAACAGAAAGAAATCGAGAGAAATGTCGAAGGAAGTAACGACGATAAGAAACGAGACGGCGAAATGCAAACAGGCTCATTTACTCAGATGTAGGTGCACATTAAAGGGATCCAATAGGCGGTAAAAATAATCCGAAGTCCTCCACGTACGATGGCGTCTCTCACAGTCCCAGAGTTGTTTTCGGACTTTAAAATCAATCAATCAATCAATCAATCAATCAATCAATCAATCAATCAATCAATCAATCAATCAGGCATTTTACATACGAGAAGATCATGGGACTGTGGTTCCATGCTTCTGTGATATACAAAGCAACGAAAGTGCTGCTGCGATTCTTGAGATATATACCAGCCTACGTGACCGCTTGTAACTGAGTGGTGCGCGCATGCTTGCTGATTTTTTTTTCTTTCCCCCTTTTCCCCTTTGCCGAGTTCTGGGTGGACAAGCTCAGCCTGGCTAGACTCCGTACCTTTCCCTTAACATTCCTCTAGCTCTCTTGGGCGGCGAAGAGATAGCACCCGCTTTCGGAGGTGCTTGCAGCCTTATGTTTAGACGTCCCAACGCCGAGCCGAAAGGACGTTAGAAAAATATGCGCGTCCGGCGTGGCAGGCTTGCAGCGTGCACGTGACGATCACTCGTTGAGGAAACCATTTTCACCCTCGCACCGACGTGGCTCAACCATTTTTTCACGAGCAAGCAATTCTGCTTCCCCAGTGTATACGTTTCCGAGCGAGATGTGGTGCACGCTACTATTGCTGCAATGTCTCGACACGGCGAATGGTGTTTCGGGAAATAACCAGCCCCAGCGTTGCAGCAGGTGCGCAATTGGCACGGAAGAGCCTTCAGTGGATTCTTTTGGAAAGGAGGAAAGAAAGAAAGAAGGAAAGAAAGAAAGAACGAACGCCTGTTTTTTTCCACCCTCGTTCCACGGCGGTTGAGACAGCAGGAGTGTCAAAATCATATACCAGCAAACGTTGCACATAGTTTTTCCGTTTTCTGTGGTGTGCGCGCCAGAACTCTGCCACAACTGCATAGCACTGAGGCCGGGCCCACGGCTGAAACGTCAGTTTATTCAAGAAGATTATTTTCACTTGCGCGTCAACACTAGTTATACATATATAGACACGGGCTGCTATAGAAATCGGCTCACGTGATGGAAAAGTATATCAGACCCCATGCAGTCACCATCTGGAAGCGCGTGCTTGAGGGACTATAGCGCACGAGAGGGCTAATTTTGTCCCCGAAGAGTGGAGCGAGGCTTCACGCAGTGCGCAAACAGATATTGCATGCAAACTGTCCCGCCGCATACGCGGAACGCTTCTTTCTCACCGGTTAAGTCCGTGTGCGTTCGTGAGCGCACGCTTATGCGCTTGATGATGATGATGATGTCCTTGATGAGATTGGCGCTTACCCACTCGCGGGGATTGGCCAAGAGTCGGGCAGACTTTGCTTATGTGTTCAGAAAATGGAGGTAAAAATCTAAAATTTTGTTACATGAATTTAGGCGAGGGAAAATCGAAACGGTTCAGTAGATTGTCATGCTACGTAGAGGAAAAAAAATAATTATCTATAATATATCAATGAGGCAATAGAGGAGGAATGAATAGAATAATACGGTCATCAATGAAATCGGTTTGATTCAATAATAAATTTTTCAAAGGCGAACCACACATTCCTGTGTGAGTGCCCAAGCACAGACGCTCCGAAAGACAGTAGTACCGGAGTGTTCAATGGCAGGCCAAGCTGTCGCACTGTAATTTCTAATGTCATTTTTCTCATGGAGGAGAAACGCCGGCATTCCAGTAGGTAGTGCTCAATCGTCTCTAATGCATCGCAAAAATGGCACAATGGGGATATTGCCAGACCAGATCGGTGCATGTAAAAATTTAGAAATGGGACTCGACAACGTAGTCTCGTTAATGTAACTTCCGTTTGTCTTGTTTTGCATAACTTCCTGCTCCAAGGGAATTGTAAGTGGCTTAGTTCCAAGGATGATTTGAGGTTCGATTGAGATGTTAAAAGGATATATCTTCTGAACCTGGCGGACGTGATAAAGCCCATCGTTGGAAGAAGGGGAAGCACTGGGCCGCTGATAGAAGCCTTGGCCAAGCTGTCTGCCACCTCATTCATAAATATGCCTTTGTGCCCAGGTACCCATATCAATCGTAAACTTCTCAAATGACTTGGAGCCAGTGAGTACAAAGTTTTCAATATGTGTGTCTCGCCGGGAGCCGTAAGTGAGGTGCACAGCGACAAAGAATCTGTGATTATTACCGCCGTTGACCTGAAAGATTGTAGCTTTCGTAAAGCTAGGACAACAGCTAGGAATTCCGCTAGGTATATTGGAGTGAAGTCGAGAAGCCGAATAGAAAAAGACCAGTCCAATGATGATGAGAAGATTCCAACTCCTGCTGCCTTTTCGTCACTCTGCGAAGCATCCGTTGCTATAATTACGTTAGTGTGGAGTTGATTCAAGTGATCCTGGAGTAAGCCGTTAAGAATATGCGAGGGAAGCTGCTTTGCATTATTTGGGTATAGGTCATCATAAGTAATAACTAGTGAATTTGTGATGCTGCTTTCCGTGATTATATCATCTATATTTACGTCTAACGGATTCAATAACGATTGCGATACCATGACTTGTGGCGTGTGAAACCGTGGCCATCTGACTCCAAAAAATTGGACTCGTTGTTTGATGAAGATGGAATGGGATCTTCTTAGTGGGGATTCATAGAGCCTTATAAATGTTTGAACGGTATCTTAAATCTCATTTCAAGGGAAGGTAATCGTGCTTCCTTGTAGAGCACAGCGTTGGCTACAAACTTTGGTAGCCCCAGACATAAGCGAAGCGCTTCCCGTTCCAGCAAAACTAGTGGGCGTAGCTTGTAAGCCGCGGCGCCGGAGAATAACACACAACCGAACTCTAGTATAGGTCGAATATACATGCGGTAAATCATTATGAGTGTGTCTCTGCGCATGCCCCATCGATAATTACTCATCCTTCGTAATATCCCATTGCACGAGAAGCTTTTGAAGCTATATGTTCAATATGATGACGCCAATCAACATTACCATCATAAATAATTCCAAGGTACTTGACCTTTTCCACTTGTGGGATAGTGGAATGACGGTATGAAAGGGATATAGTAACTGGGTCTTGTAGGGGAAAGACAAGAACGGCACTCTTATTCACATTAAGGGACAAGCGAATATTGTCCAGCCATGCTTCTAGCTCGCATAAGTATTCCTGTAAGCATTCGTACAGTGACTGAATATCACTTGCTGATGCAAAAAACGCTATATCATCAGCGCAAACGTACGTGCTTACATTTTGATGATGAGGAATGGAGCTGAGTAGGATGTTAAACAGCAGCGGGGACAAAACTGCCCCTTGAGGAACCCCGCGTGTTTGTCTGAATTTTCCCGATGAAATTCCGCTTTGTGCACAGTAAAACTCCCTGCCCTGCAAGAACTCTGCAGTCCACGTCACGAAGTAGTCTGGCAATCCAATATCCTGCATCCTCTTTATTCATAAAGGGTATTCCACACTATCGTATGCTTTAGAAATGTCTAATGTGACTAGGGCAGCATATTGTTTTTGGTAACGAGCCAACTGAATTCGGCTTTCTAGGTCGATATGTGCGCACCAAATGGACATCTCTGGTCTAAATCCAATTTGGCAGGGGCTCAATAATTCTCTTGTGGTCACAAACTGAACCATACGTGCGTTTAATAATCTTTCTATTAATTTTACGATATTTGATGTTAGAGAAATAGGCCGAATATTGTCTTGGACATACCCTTTGGTTTGGTCTTTCAGCAGAGGAATCACCTTCGCAATTTTCCACACAGGAGAGAACCATGCATATTGTACTGAGTAATTTATGGTATCTAACAAGCCGTTAGGAGCGACTTCAAAGAGAAGTTTAATCATCTTGGTAGTGACTCCATCGGGACCTGGGGCTGCTGCTGGTAAACAGGAAACGGCTTGGGACAATTCTGCCATGGAAAACTCTTCGAAATTTTCTGAAGTGCCCTGCGCGTAAGGAGAGAAGGGAAGAGAGGTAGCGAAGCGGGTCTCTAACCCTTGCGCGATTACATTTAGGGAGTCAGCTTTTTCACTTGTGGTTAAAACTACCGACTCCCAGTTCAAGGGGCGTGGAATCATTTTTTGGGATCTTAAAAACCGAAATAATGCACGCTTATTATTTGCTTTCGAAAGGAATTCGAAATGTCGGACATTGTAATCGTCTTTTGCCCTACCTACCGTTCTTTTAAATGTTCCAGCAATAAATTTATAGTTTTTCCAGTTTTTCGGAGATTGGTTATGCATGAGTTGTTTCCATGCAGCCTTGCGTCGCTTGTAGTCCCGCGAGCAATTGTCATTCCACCAATTTGTAGCAGCAGTGTTTTTACATGCCTTTAACTGGAACTCTGATCTTTTGCGCGAAGTATCAATTATTGAGCAAATATCCTCGGCTTTCAATGGAGAATTTTCCATTGATTTGAAAGCAGTCCGCAAGCAATTTTTAAATGTACGGCAATCCACAAAAGAGTGGATTCGAGCCTGCACGGTGGACTGCGGACCTTCAAACACAACAGGCAAATGATCGCTTGTCGTCCCGACATTCACCGTTTCCCATGCGGATGTGGGAATACCTGGACCTGAAAATGTAAGATCCAGTACAGATCTGAACTGTCCGCGAAGAAACGTAACTGATCCCGAATTTTGACACGAAAAGTTATTTGTGATTGCCCAGTCCCATAGACGCTTTCCGCACGGGTCTGTCGTGGATCCCCATGATACATGATGAGAGTTGAAGTCACCTGCCAAAATTATATCTTTACCGCATTTCGCCATAACCGAGTCCAGTGGGTGTGTATCCTGCACACCCGAGGGAAAGTATATATTGACTAATGAGAAAGGCCTACTCCCAGGGAGAGTAATTTCTACTGCTAGAATTTCACACTCTGGGGACATCAGCTGGAATGATATATTTGCCGTGTGGCAAAACTTGCTTGAGACCATAATTAATAGTCCCCCACCTCTCGATGGGCGATCTAGGCGAAAGGACCTAAAATTGCGCAGAGAAAATTGTTTTTCAGGGGATAACCAGGTTTCTTGCAGTAAAATTACATCTGGAGAAATTTGAGACGATAGAACGTTTAAATCTGTAGAAGCAGCGAATACCGATCTGCAGTTCCACTGCAATACCCTCATCTTCCTTCCAGTGATGAGAGCACCGCAGAGGCCACAGCCTCCTCCAATATATTACCTTTCGGGTTGACTTCAGGGAGGATTTTCTTCGATTTACTAACTGAGTGTGAAGTGGTAGCCTCAAGGGGAGAACACCTCCTTTTATGTGGCCTCACGTCAATTTCCATGTTTGAGGTATCTGGATAATCAGGGTTGTCTGGGCTATTAGTTGCCTTGGTTGAGGTACCTGCGACAGACCTGACATGCTCTATATGGGTTGCGGACGCAATTGCTCCATTTTCCTGAGAGTGGGTTAAACAAGCATTCGTGTCAGAGCATGATGGCAGGGCAGTAACACTCGGTAATAATTTTTCTAACCTTGAGGTAACCAGCCCATTGAAGCATTCCGTGACGCTTTCTACTATGCGCTCCATAATTTTAGCCATAGACTTTTCAATAGCTTGTGCGATTACCTCTGACAGGCTTCCATCAACGACAGCTTGGGTTCGTGCTGTCACACTCGCATAACCATTGGCTCTTTCTTTTACCGCCGCAATTGCCTCTTGACGTGAGCAGCGCCTTTTGTCCATAACCTCCATTATTTGGACTTCTTGCGTTCTCGCAGGGCAGTTTGAGTAATCAGCTTTGTGGGCTCCACCGCAGATGCAGCAAGAGTCCGACTAGGCCGAGCAATTACTAGCGGAATGGCTCCCGCCGCAGACGCAACAACGAAGGCTGGATTTGCAACCACCCATGCTGTGACCATAGCGCCAACAATTTCGACATTGTAATGGACGCGAGGCAAGCGGGTCCACTCTGAATATTAGAGGCCAGACTTTTATCTCTCTAGGGCAAGACGTACCTGCAAACGTGGCAATTACTGACTCAGTAGGGACGCGTGTATTGTCCACCATTCTGTTGCACCGGTAAACAGCAATTACTCCCGCCGCGGAGAGCTTTTCTAGGGTCTCTGTCGGGCTTAAGGAGGAGTCTACACCACGAACTATTCCCTTAGTGCAGGCAAGATGCGGGGGAATGAAGGCACTCACTTGCATCGATCCAAATGATGAGCACTTAAGTAAGTCGTACACACACGCCTGGTCTGGCGAACGGCAAACAATCCCACCTCTGCCAAACTGTCGCACATCAGTGATGTGCAAGTAGTGATGCGTTGCCGCCTGAAGTTCCGCCTGCACTGCCTTCGGGTTGTTGAGCCGGATGGCTCCTCCATGCAGAGGCACCAGCGCCACAGGAATGCTGCTCACCCCACTACGAAAGAAAGCTTCAAGAGGCATTTTATCAGGTGGTTGCGAGGCCGACCAGGGCGGAGATCGCCCCGAGCCGTCCCCTGGAGAACATTTAGACATTTGTGGCTCTATCGCCGTAGCAGACAATGTGAATTAATCTTAAAACCCTGCTTGGTATCTACAAAGCTGGACTAAATCCGCCCGACACTTAGCCAAAACCCCGAAAGCTCACTGTTGCGATCCGAACGACTCCGAGCGGTGTCTTTCTTTCTTTCTTTCCGAGCGGTCGACAGTTTCTTTTCTTCTTCTTCTTCTTTCGGGAGCCTGTCTGCTGCCTACTTACACGCCAGCTGTTTATATCTTCTTCATTCCCCTGCAGTGCTACGTAACTATATAGGTCACATGCACGTGCGTTTACGTCTCTGAGAAAGAAACACGTATCCCTTGCCAAAAACAGCTTTAGCGTCCGAGAAAAGACAGAAGTAAAGAAAAGAAAGAAAGAAAGAAACACGCTTCCACACAGGCAGTCTTTATGGCTACGCCTTAGACCTAAATTAGACCAGTAACAGTTTAGTCAGCCGAATGACTATGCATGAACGTCCCTACATACAGTCCCTTTATTTACAGCAGCAGAACGGCTATTTTAGGCTGTTGCCTGGGCCTGTTGTAGACGGTTCAAAAACGTCCGTGCGCGCACACGCGCTTATGGTTGAGTAAGCTACTTGCCGCCTAAATACCGACAAAAATAGGCGGGCGTCATTAAAAGTCCTGTCACGATAAGGAAACGGCTCCAGCGAGCAAAGCACGCACAAGTCAAAGAGAAGAAATGAAACAGAGGCGGCCGGCACTGCAAAAAAACTCAGTGCCCTTCCACTCTGTGAAGAAGGATGACCAGCGAAGCTGTGTATGTGGGCCCCTTAATGGCAAACTGCACCTCCACCGGGTGTCGGGCCGGCATAGCACTATCTTCGGGATCGGCCCACGTATGAGGAGTGTTAACGCCTGCTTCACGTACCTCCGCCGCGGGTCGGGCCGGTATTGCGTTATCTTCGGGATCGGCCCACGTATGAGGAGTACTTAACTCCTACTTCACCTCCGCAGCGGTTCGGGCCGGTCTTGCGTTATCTTCGGCATCCGCCCACGTATGAGGAGTGCTTAACGCCTGCTTCACCTCCGCCGCGGGTCGGCCCGGCATTGCACTACCTTCGGGATCGGCCCAAGTATGAGCAGTGCTTAACGCCTGTATCACCTCCGCCGCGGGTCGGGCCGGCATTCCACTATCTTCGGCATCGTTCCACGTATGAGGAGTGCTTAACGCCTGTATCACCTCCGCCGCGGGTCGGGCCGGCATTCCACTATTTTCGGGATCGGCCCACGTATGAGGAATGCTTAACGCCTGCTTCACCTCATCCGAGGGTCGGCCCGGCATTGCACTACCTTCGGCATCGGCCTACGTATGAGCAGTGCTTAACGCCTGTATCACCTCCGCCGCGGGTCGGGCCGGCATTCCACTATCTTCGGCATCGGCCCACGTATGAGGAGTGCTTAACACCTGCATCACCTCATCCGAGGGTCGGCCCGGCATTTCACTATCTCCGGGATCGGCCCACGTATGTGGAGTTTTTTGATTACCACGCTTACGACACGAAAATTTCCTTGTACGGTAGAGGTATAACAGCTTCGCTGTAATACATACTGCGGCGCATTGTCGTACGTAACGATCTCGCTATACATTGAAGCCATACCGACACATATAATAAGCTCCTCGTTGCTTATACAAAACGTACGAATCTTGTTTACGAATACGAAGAGTCACCTGCAATATATATGTGACATTGATGTAGGGACATGTCTTATCTTTTTATTAGTTCTATCGCTTATGCAAGAACACCTGCTGTGTGTACATGTATATACCCTTTTGGTGCAGCAAACAAGGCCGACTGTGAGCTTTGTAACTTGTGGCAAAGCGCATATATCCGGTTTCACAATGTTTTCGCTCGCCGTTTTGGCTCCGCTAATATTGAACAACATCGTTATACGTGCCTTGCTGGTAACGTTAATGCGGAGCACTTTTGCAGAGTTCAACCAAGTTTTATGTAACAGGTATCTGGTATCTGGCCTCTTTCGGTAAACACGAAAAAAACGCTCCACACGAGTAAAAAAGCAAAGGGCGAATTCGAGCCTTCGACTTGAAGTCAAAACAGACGGAAATATCATTCCAGAGAAATCCACCATTCGAGTCTTGGGAATGTGGCAACAATCCAATCAATGATGCCTCTACGCACTAAGCATGATTAAAATAACAGCTCAGCTAATTGTTGGCGTGATAGTCCGAGTAACGAACAATCGAAGAGGAATGAAAGAGCTCCGTTTGGTAAAGAGCTTGGTCATCAGCAGAATAACATACTCTCTACCCAACTACAACATGAATAGGGGGGAGAAAAAAAGCGCACAAAATGATAAGGATGACGTATAAAGAAGCTCTACGACTACCAAGAAGCGCTTCAAATGAGAAGGTAGTAACGCTTGGCCTTCGCAACAGGTTTGAAGAGTTGGCTGAAGAACAACTGGCTACACAAAGGAACCTTCGCCTGCTACAAACACCAACAGGCAGAGAAGTTCTCCGCAGAATCGGCCTCGGCGAACAAGTGCAGGCACATAAAAGAATAAAGGCACTCTCTTGGCTAATCAGAGACTGGTACACGGTATCCCCGCTATACCGAAGAACATGGATCCAATAATTACGGATTCACAGACGGCATGCAGAAATTATCAAAGGGGTAGAACATGTGTGAAGGCATACCGAATTCTGACCAAAGCTAATAAAGACCCCAGTTGGGTACACCCAAACTATAATCGGGGCCCAAGGGCATCGGTACCTATTTGCGGACGAGGCAGCTCAAGGTTTCACAGATCACCGAGCCGCCACAGACGCTTCTGTAGAGGACCCAACAGCCACAGACTCTAATTACACAATAATTCTGACATATTACAGGGAGAATAGAAGAAGGTGTACACCACCACATAAGAATCTTACAGCAATTGAGTCTGTAGTGCTACGCAGACTCCAAACAAATACATACACAAACTTACACAGGCTGCATGTATTCTACCCCACAGCACACAGTGATATATGCCCGTTGTGTGGCGCCACACCGACTCTGTTCCACATCACGTGGTAGTGTACATTACACAATGAAGAGAATCACAACATGAGCAATACAAACGAACAAATGGGAGGCAGTGCTGTCGAGCCTGGCCCTCGAAGACCATCTGCCATCTGCTCTGGCCTTTGGCCAGAGCAGATGGCAAGGGCCAGCGGGGCCCTGGAATAGGGGCCTCGACCATTTGCGACGCCCACGTGTTGGGCCGACACGCTTGGCTTCAGCCGCGCTGTGCGATGCTCCTTCCTAACGTTTTGTTTGTCTTCCTCCATGCCGATATGTCTAGGCGCTGGCATATTACTTTCGAATAAACACGAACCGCTTCTGTCAGTCGGCTGAACTAGCAGTATTAATATCAGCCCACGTAATATGATTGATTTATGTCAAAAAAGAAAAAAAGAAAAGCTAACCTTATAATAGTGCAAGGGTCCGCTCGAGTGACATCCCGCTGACAGAGAGAGAGAGAGAGAGAGAGAGAGAGAGAGAGAGAGAGAGGGTCATAAGGGAAAGGCATGAGGGGGTTAACCCTGCACTGAGAAAGGGGGACATGGGGTTGAAAGAGGAGAAGGAAGAAAGGAGTTCACAGTTTGCACTGTTACACACACAATTAAGCGTTCATCGCAGAGTCAGTTACAGGGGGTCATACAGGATGGTGCATTTGAAGAGAGACGCACTGGCTGAAGAGACGAACTAGCACTGAAGAGGCTGCACTGGCTATCGCAGCCAGTGCAGCCCGCGCAAGAGGCCGCGCCGCGTTAGGGTGGCCTAGCCGCGCTTCTAGCAGAAAGCTCGCATTCGTGCATATAGCGTACGCCGCCAGCGTTTCCCGGTAAACATTATGGTTACACAAGCTGCAGTTGCCGGGAAGCCTGAGAAGCATTCAGGGATCTTTGAATGTTATCACGTTCCACTCTTAAACGCGAAGCTAAAGCGTTCTCCATTTTTTTTATTCGTATTCGATTTTAGAATTCACCACTAGAAGTAATCGAATATTTGTTTCTGCTGGGATATGCATAGGAATAACAACGCTGATTGGAGTTTCAGGCGGAGGGTAAAGACCGACGATACCGGAGGCTACTTCGTACGATTCTCCTGCCGGACAGCCAGTTAACTTGTCTCGAGTTAGACAATCCATCTTCCTTTCTTTATTTTTCTTTTTTTGTTTTTGACAGTCTCATCATCGCTGCACCTCTTTAAACCGGCGTACAGTGGTACAGTATTTTACTTGGCTCCTTCGACAAACATAGCAGTCTAACGGATGGGGAAGTGCTGTTCTCTTGTTTCACCACTGTCGTTGTCATGGTGCAGTTGATAAAAAAAAAAGAAAAAACAAATTGTTTGTCATCTACGAGCTCATAAACTTACCTGCCGTTCAGTTTTGACTCACGTTGCACGTATGAAACAATGTAAGTACGCCTTTTTCTTACGTCACGGACTGCGCGCGAAAGTTCATATTTCACTTCGTTTGGAAATGCAAAAAAATATTCAGGATTCGATATACTAAGATCGGCTTTTCTTTATCGGCAATCCCTTCACACAGCGGCGGGCTTTAAGCTTGTTGTTTGCTCATCTTCGTGATAATGAATTTCGTGGCAAGCTTTAGAAAATGTTGTATATACACATTAGAATGTCCAAACTTCATTTTCGCGTAGCCTTCGTTTTGAATGTAACATAGAGAACACATGCAAATACCCAGTGCCAATTTTTCACATCTTTCCTTTTATTATTATTATTATTCCACCTTCTCTCTCTTAAGGCCTGTAAATTCATCGTCATTTCGCCCATGCAGAGGAGCACGTAGGCGAGTTTAGAAGACACGCCGGCAGAATTCTCAGCTTTCAATAAAGATCTCTCTCTCTCTCTCTCTCTCTCTCTCTCTCTATATATATATATATATATATATATATATATATATATATACATATATGTGTGTATTTGAATGCCCCAACTTTCCTTCTTTTCATTTCTCCTCGTTCTCCTCAGCGTCCGTGTGTCTGTGTGTCTTAATGTTCGTTTACGTCTCTTTAATGGCGAGTCCACGCCGAGAAACTTCCTATCCGCGCGAGGAGGAGCGCGATAGTGGGCGACGAAGCGGGCACGATAACGTCGAATCTACCGTTGCGCGCGGCGAAACGCTCGCTGCATGCCGCCTGCAACACTCGCGAGATACGTCGAAGCTTGCCGGGTCAGATTTGTTCTGAAGCCACGGCGAGCTCAGACGCGCAGACCACCAAGGGATCGTTTAACGTGCCCCCAATGCACGGTACAAGGGCGGCTTTGCATTTCGCCTGCGATCGATACGCAGACGCCCCGGCCGTTAGCAACCCATCCTTGGTGTGCTCAGATTGAGAACAGAAGAGAACAGAACAGCCTAATAGCATGTATACTGAATAGTACAGGAAATTACTTCTACAGCGTCGCGAATATCCTAATCAGGTGACTACATGTTCCGCATTTGCCTATTTTTATTCTGAAATAAAATAAAAGAACAGACCGTTCTTTTTTTTCTCACTGCTAGAGTCCGTCATAAATACGGGACGCTTTCTGGCCTGAACGCCCCCCCCCCCCCCCCGCCTCTCTCTCTCTCTCTCTCTCTCTCTCTCTCTCTCTCTCTCTCTCTCTCTCTCTCTCTCTCGTTCGTTCGTTCGTTCTTGCGTGCGGCGGTCACGCAACGTGCCCGGACCCTCGCGGTGCAACCGAGAAATAAAAAAAGAAAAAGAAAGACGAAATCGTGTTCTTAAATAGAAGCAACCTGCAGGAGATAATCTTGACTCATTCTGGACGAACTGCATCTTTTCCTTCCTAAAAACGCTGCACGCTTCGCGTCCACACCAACGACAAACAGGGAACGATTTCCTCCTTCTTGTTCTTTTTTTCTTCTTCTCCCTCCGACCGTGTACACGTCTCCTCCCTCACTATGCGGCTTTGTGTGTGAACCTGATTGATGGGAGACTCTTTCGCGCCGAATTCTCTTTTTTTCTTCTTTCAGTTTCTTTCTTTTTCCATAGTTTCCTTCCTTCCTTACCGAGAAGAGATCAGGGAAGGTATCAAAACTCGCGCTGGCGATCCGATGCGGAAGTTCTTTCGCACGCATATCTGCTGACGCGCGGATATTGTGTGTTTATTTTCTTCAATTTTTTCTGTTGTTGTTGTACGCGATACTTGGCGTATAAGACGCGTACCTAGTACCCGCTATAATGCGTCTGCAGCTGACTACGTACCCTCCCCATCCCCTGCCTCGTTTGCTTGTTTTTGAGCGCGTACATTTTCGTGCGCACGGGGTGAAACTCAACGCAGACGTTCGCAGCCTCAAACACCGAGACGATGTAATCGTTGCTGCTGACACGGTTATTGGCTCGCGTTTTTGAGTGTTCGGTGGGCCTGTACTTTATTTGTGGAATGGGCTTTTGAGGGCACAACTTGGAGAGCGGTTCGCGAATCGCGCAAGAAATTCCCAGTCTTGCGGTGCTCAAAAACTACCAATAGCGTCAGCATTTCTTGGTAAGGAACTACCATATATCTTTTCTGGCTATATATATATATATATATATATATATATATAAATAAGTGATCATATATATATATATATATATATATATATATATATATGATCACTTATTTACTAATTGGATTGTTAGACTATCCACAACTGAAAACTTGCTGCAGCGTTCCAAGAACGCTATGCCGTTAAGTTCCCCGTACTTAAATAATAATGTTGAGGTACGCCAAAGATTAGCCAAAAATGACACGTCGGGCTTTGTTAGGACATACAGGGTGTCCCAGCTATCACGCATCAAATTAAAGAATAAGCGAAGCCGCCCATGCAGATGGAGCTAACTGTACGTCAATAGCAGCCACCTGAGAAAGCATGCTGGCTTTTATGCATTCTTCCTAATAATTTAGTTTCTGATAATTATTTAACTAACCTTGTTATACTTGACTTATATATGCCAATAGAAGGTTTTAGAACAGATTTGAAAACATCACTTTAAACTGTTTGCGGTGCGCTATCTCCTGCGCGACTCATTCTGCCTCGTCTAAAAAAAAGACAAATTACGGCAGCGCCTATCTGATAATGGCTGTCGATGGTAACGCTATTAGCAATCAAGCAATGTAGCGAAACGCGCACCGCATTGCTGAAGTAGCGTTTATTTAGAACCTGTAGTGGTCATTCCGGGACCATGGTTGCTTCTGCTACGTGCGTCATACACAGCGTCCGGTATCGGCCCACTTTGCTATAGCATTCACTTGCCAAGATTACCAATGAGCATGACGGCACGGCGATGACTGTATGTGGACAACGCAGTGACGACAATGTAATTACGAACATTGAATGACATCGATGGAACGAGAAATGCGGTATGACGACGACGACATGGTGACAAGGAAATGACGATTCTGAAATGATGACGCTGCTAAAACGACAACAGCGCATAACGATGGCGGCGTGAGGACAATACGATGACAACGAGTGTAAGACGACGACGGTATGACAAAGACGGCCTTACAATGGCGGCATAATGACGATTCAGTGACGACAGTATGATTACGATGGCGAAACGAAGAAAATTAATGACGTCGATGGAACGAAGAAGTCCATATGACGACCGTGCGGCGAGCTTTCTAAATAGATGACGATGGTAAAACGACAGCGTGACGGCGGCGGCACGACGACAATGGCACAATGACGACTGTTTGACGACGATGGCGTGACGACTGCAGCACGACAAGAGTGGGATGACGAAGTTAGGATGAACACGATGGAAGGATCTCAAGAGCACCCCGACGACTGCACGAAGACGGTGACATGTCCACGACTGTATCACAAAGACTGCGTGAAGACGATGGCGTGGCGACGACGGCATGAACAGAGTCGGACGACGATGCTGGAGTGACGACGATGGAATGACCTCGACGGCACCACGACGACGGTATGGCAACAAATGCACAACTGCGTGATGATGACGATGGTGTGAGGACGGCGCCATGGTGATAGTGGGATGACAAAGCTGGAACGACGACGACGCAGCGACCGCGACGGCATCACGACCCCGATCGCGTAAACTTAGTGGCCCAAATTAACAGACAACTTTGGTGACTGGGTTGGCGTAAGAGCTGTGACGACGACGGCAAAACGAGAGTCGATGACGAAAATGCAATGACGACAATGAAACGACCACGATGGCATTACGACGACAGTATGGCAACGAGTGCGTGACGACTCTAGGGCGACGACCGTGTGACGACGGCGGCATGAAGAAAGTCACATGGCAAAGCTGGAATGACGACGATGCAACGACCACGACGGCATCACACCCACGAGCACGAACATAGTGACCCAAGCTGTTAGACAACTTGACGGCAATGGGTCGGCGTAAGACAGACAGACAGACAGACAGACAGACAGACAGACAGACAGACAGACAGACAGACAGACAGACAGACAGACAGACGGACGGACGGACGGACGGACGGACGGACGGACGGACGGACGGACGGACGGACGGACGGACGGACAGACAGACAGACAGACAGACAGACAGACAGACAGACAGACAGACAGACAGACAGACAGACAGACGGACGGACGGAAGGACGGACGGACGGACGGACGGACAGACAGATAAAATCAAACGCAGAAGGAAAAGCAGAGAGGTTAACCAAGGCCGTGCCCAGTTGGCTCCCTACACTTGGGGACGAGGAAAGCGGAAGTATAGATAAGGACAGAAAAGAAAAACAATATAGTCAGTCATTCACAGAGTCAGTCGCAGAAGAATCTCCGCTGTCACAAGCGTTCATGCGATCCAGTATCCTTCACGGATTACAAAAGGGCTTTTGTGGCCTTTTTCATGCAAGAATGCATATCCATGGTCGAAGGATCTTTTCTTCCGAGAGGGATCTATTATCTAACAGGTTGAGTTTAGCTTGTAGAGTACGTCGTTAAGTGTCAAAGGATAGGCAGTGACGCAGAATGTGCTCTAAAATCTCATCACACCCGCACAAATTGCGCGCCACACTCCTGGCTATCCGTGTTAGGAATGAATAGGCATTGGTAAATGCGACGCCCAACCACATGCGACACAATAAAGTTGTTTCGCGACGAGAGAGTCCAGGTGGCAGGCAAAGTCGTAAGTTAGGGTCGAGAGAGTGGAAGCGTGAGTTGGTGAAACCCGGTGAATTCCATCGTAAATGTGTGATGCGGCGAGCAAGTGAATGGAAGTTGCCGTGCAGAATCCCTTCTTGAGATTGATATATGTGAACCCGCCTATGTTTTTGATGAGCCGAACGCACACGCGTATCTGCGCTGTCGTTGCCGACAGTTCCACAATGACTCGGCAACCATTCAAATACAATGTCGTGTCCTTTCTCAGGAGCGATGATGATGAACGTGCCTTATTTTGTACACTAGGTGCTTGCGTAACCCATGACGTAGGGCAAACTGCAGGATTTGCATGGCTGCTTTGGGATCGCAAAATATGGCCCAACAATTTGGTGGCTGGGCACGTAATTTAGCGCACCTTGAAGAACAGAGAGAGTGAGAGAGTAAAGGTAGAGAGGTTCACCAGAGGCGAGTTTGCGGTTTGCTACCCTGCCACTGGAGTGCAACAAGTTCTGCTGCTGTAGACGTGGTATTGTGTGAATATTTAAACTGCAAGGAGACGCCATGCGATGGAATAACTACTGCTGCGGTAGAGCTGTTGGAATTTGTGGAAGCGTCCGTGTAAATGTGTATATGCTGTCAAAATAAGACACGTTGAGGAGAAGCAGAGACAGCTGCTTCAGGATGTTACGTTTCGCCTACGACGCGCGGTATAGCCGGCGCGGATGCAACGGACGCCGGGGCTTCCTTCAAAACGGCGGACATTTTGGCCCGTTCGGAGCTGCCGCAAAGCCTCCCCGCCAAGCGCGTCCAGGCGTGTTTCAGTGCCACGTGTCTTCGTGTGTGCGTGTGTGAGTGTGTGCCCACGCTTGTCAAAGCGCGGCAGCCGGGGAGAGGAGCTCCCCAAGTGTGAAGCGAGGAGGTCTGATCGGCGCCTGCTCGGCGGCTGAGTCACTACACTCGTCTCAACATGTCTCTCAGCTCGTCCGTGCTCCGCCGTCACGTGGTCTCATCCCGTGACCTTCCTTCTTGCCCGCGACGCCGAGAGTATAAGAGCAGCTGCCCCCGGACGCCAGGAGAGAGGCTCCGATTTCTTCTGCTGAGTTACGTGCTCTCCCGTCTCTCACTTCGGTCGACCTGACCGGCCGCTCTTTTGCGATGTTAGAATAAACAAGTTGTTCTGTTACCAGTCGACTCATGCTTTGCCGGGACCTTCGGATGCTTCCAGTTGTGCCCCAGGCCGCCAGGCCAACGCTACCCTTGGGGCTTGCGACCCATTTGCAACAACGGGCGTCAGCGCTGAGATTCCAACAACTCGTGCCAGCGGTGCGATTTCCAACAAGGACTAGCAGTGGGAATCCCAGGGACTGAGAGGCACACGTCAATTTTCCGGAGACACCACAACGCGGATGTTGGGCGTTTCGCAGGCTTACTGAAGCGAGATGGTATCGAGCTATGGTGTCTCGTCGTTCGACACCGTGAAAGGTGTCGAATGTGCGCTGTTAGCGTAACGACGATATCAGTGGTGATCGGATGCTCCTGCGCAATGACAATCGTTGCAGCTGTCGAATAACATCTCGGGAGGCCAAGACATGTCCGAAGTGCTTGGGCTTGTACGATCTGTAGTGCAAAGAGATTAGTCTTGCATGTGTTGCACAAGTCAGGAAGACTGTATCGCGAAAATCCGAGAGAAGGTGCCGTGTATATATCTGTAACCTGGAGCGCACGGATGGTCCCCACGATTTTCCAGCTACGAATTTAAGCATATTCTCAATACAAGTGAGTTCTTTGTTTTCTTCATGTAGTAGACATGGGGACTCCAGGTGAGGTCACTATCCACAATAATTCCTAAAAATCTGTGAGTTTTCTTGTACGCAATTGACCGGCCCTCGATACACACCCGGTAGAAAGACATCGGTTTTCGTGTAAATGCCACTAGTGCTCATTTTTCTGTGGATATCATCAAACCTTGCCGGCGAAGATATTCCGCGCTGTCAGGGTTGCAGCTTTCTGAATTCTGACGCGCACTTCTTGTGGCCTTGTCCCGCCAGACGCCCAGATGCAAATATCGTCAGCGTAGAGAGAGACATTAGCCGTCAGTGGCAGCGTTTCGGCGAGCCCCACAAGATCGAGATTGAAGGGAGTCGGGCTCAGCACGTTTGCCCGTGGGACACCACGATTATAAAGATATATCTATTTGTCGGGCCATCTTCTATAAAGACAAGCACATATCTCCGTGAAAGAGAGCTCCTAATCCACTTAAAGACGTGGCCTCCGCGTTCTACAGCCTCAAGAGCTTGGAGAATGGCTTCGTGGCTTATGTTGTCGTAGAAACAATTTACGTCTAAGAAAAGTGCTACAGAGAGGCGCTGAAGCGCCTCTCTGTGGTACTCTTTTTAGACGTAAAGCTTTTTGTTGCTGCACGGAGCTCACAAGACCAACGACGCTGTCAATACAAGACCGTCCATGTGGAAAACCAGCCATAGCATCCGGGTAAATGTTATAGTATTCGAGGTACCATTCTATACGCGTCAGCAACACCCTCTCCATGACCTTACCGATGCAACTCGCAAGTGCAATCAGCCGGTACGATGTAAGGTCCAACGACGATTTCCCCAGGCTTCAGTAGAGGCATCAGTCGGCTACACTTCCAGTCGTCGGGGTCTATGCTGTCATGTCAAGATTTTTTTGAAGATATCCCGAAGACAGCATTGCGCTGTTGAACCTAGGTGCCTTAAGGCAGCGTAGGTCACCCCATTGGGTACCGGGTGACGACGACCGCCTGCACGCAGCCAAGCCTGCTTGCAGTTCTTATAGAGAAAGGCACACTCCCTTGCCTTGATCTCTCGCGACGGGAACGTCATGAAGCGAGAATTGAGCCAGCAGAAAGAAGTAGCCAGTACCTTTCGCACAAAATTCTCCCACGACATCCAGCTCTGGATGACTTTAATGTTGAGTCAGCGCTGCGAAGCGAGGACGTCGTTGTGGAAGTGAGCGAAGACCCTCCTCCCCACGGGGGATAACAGCTCGCGAGTGTCCAGCGATTCGCATGAAGAAGCTCTTCTATCGTTGGTCCTGAAGTTTGTTCATCTGACGCTGAACTTTCGTCTGAATGCGTCGGGCTTCCCTCAGGTCACAAATGGACTTAGTAGGCATATGCCATCTCTTGGCCCGCCGGCGGATCGCCCGAAGCCTCTCCAATTCTTGGTCGAAATCTGTGCGCCTCGTAGATGTTGCACACGTCCGCGTAAAAGCCTACATAGCTTGTATGATCATGTCTTCAAGGGGCTCGGGGTGTTCCCGTCTGCACTTGTCTTCGATCGAAATTCTGCCCGCTTGCCAGTCTGTCTGTCTTAGAGCACGGCGGAGAGACAACTCTCAAGGCCTCTGATGGTCGTGTACCTAGGAATATGGCCGCTTTCGTGAGTTTCGTCGTCTGTGAACCACTGAACCTTGGAACTTAAACTATAGGACAATAATGTCAGGTCCAAACAGCTGCATGCTGTGAGTCACTCCTCGGAGGTAAGTCGGGCTGCCATCGTTCAAAAAACTCTCAGTCCATGCTCGGCAGCGAGATCAACGAGACTCGCGCCTCGTTGGTTTGTCCTGAAGCTTCCCCGGAGTGGATGATAGGCATTAAAGCCACCCATGATTATCCAAAGACGTGGAGCTTCTGTGAATATGTCGTTTGGTCTCTGTCGATCAAGTCGACGTGATGTGGATATGTAGGCGCCCATCAGTACGTGTGAATGAAACCTTTTTAACACGGAGACGCACGTATTGATTGTCGTCGTGCACGGCTGCCTTATTTGCTGAACATAAGTGAGCTTCTTCCGGATATACTCAGCAGCTTGGCTACGTTCAATGCAAAACGCCTGAAACAGACAAAGAATGCTAATCGCATTAAAAAAAAAAGAATAAACAGCCACCTCGCTCACGCCGCAGCAGTGCTGCTCTCAAACGCGATGCAAAGGGACTAAACGCGCTCCAGGACCGACCCGGTGGTCGCACCGTTTTGAGAGGGCGTGTGTCTTGGTAAAGCCGCGAAATTCAAGCTAACGGCGAGACGCGTTTGAGATGCACGACCAGTTCGCCGCGTGCTTGAGAGCAGCGCATTATAAAAGAAGTTAGGGAATTAATCATGACTAACTAACAATTAGAAGAAATTGAATACGAGAAATGCTGGGCGCTTTCTCAGATGGCTTATAACAACGCACATACGACTGATTCCGAAAAAAAAAGAGAGAAAGTTGTATGTTCTTTTTTTCTTTCGCTCTTCTTTATTTCATTTATTTCACATTTTTCTCGGTGTACGATTGGTTTGGAGCCCCTGTTACAGTGTCGCGCGCCTCGGTGACAACCAATCTTGACTACGTCCGCATGCCCACACCCTCCCTTGCACCCGTCGCGCTTGTCTCTCCGAAGAAGACAAAAGCAGGGATCCGGCGCGAAGACGCGACAAACTTTGTCAGCCGCCCTTCCGCAAGTGCCACGGGCGCTGTTTCTCGGCGCTCGTCGTGCACAACGGGCCCCCGAAAGTTGCCTCGGCTCGTCGCGAGGAGAGGGAACTTTTTGGCGGCCCGTCCAGCACGCCGAGCGCTGACAAACGGCGCCCGTGGCCCTTGCCGAAGGGCGGCTGACAGCGGGACCGATGATAGCGAAGCGAGATACGAGGAAGCGCGAAGGGCAGACCGCGGCGCGTGTCGTGCTGTCACATGGAAATGAAGCGCGCTGCGCTCTCGCGAAGGGGATCGCGCCAGCGTCGAAGAAGACGGAGGAGTCACGCGTTCCAGAGGACGGGTTTATGTCGCGACGCAGCAGTCCTTGGTCCGCCGCATGCCCCCTTGGTTACGAGACCCGTGCAAGCCGTCCCAGAAGGCTCGAACATCGATATAAGATTATTATTATAATTATTATAATTTTATAAGTGTTCTAAGAATAATAATAATTATTATTATCATTACTATTATTATTTAAACGTATATGAACTCTAAACAAAGAGAAAGATAAGAGCGGCCTAGTCATTGTCTCCCTATATAAGCGCCATGTACGCTCACCCGATAGAGCAGCGAGCAGAGGAAAACAAATAAATGCTGCGGATTTAATAATAAATTCCGAGCTTCGGAGCGCAGCGCCATGGCCACTATAAGCCACCGCGGCAGGTGAAAGAGTGGAGGGAGAAAAATGGAGGGGGAAGACAAGAGGAAGGCACACCACTACCCATCGCATCCCGCACAGAGTGACAGCACTGCAAGCGATTTTAAAGAATTCTATTCACATATTTTTTTTTTTAAAGAGGGGCATGTTCAGTGCAAGTTTCGACGAACATAGCCAGAGCAACACTTAAGACTTAACACTTAAGAATCGTTGTGTGTGCCACGTCTCTCCTCGGTTCTTCGTCTTTTGACTGGTTTATATATCAAGAATAAGTACTAACCGACCCACATCGCAACTCTTCTGCAGTGTCTCCCACATGTGTTCGCCCTAACCTTCGCTCATCGTGCCCTTCGTTCACAAGGGCGACCAATGAGCACAAATTCACGTCCTTCTGTATGACACTTTATAGGCGTTCTAAGAGAGAGATAGAAAATGGCGCATAGACAGGCAAGGAGATTAACCAGAGGTAGTTCCGGTTGGATATCCTGCACGGGGGGAAGGAGTAGGGGGATAGATTATATATATATATCCCCGGGTAAGCCAACTATGTATTGCTGCCACTAGGAACTAATGACTAATTAACAGAGTTCGCAAAGTTCTTGATTCCTCGAACAAAAAGTAGCAGATTGTGTTGTGAGTCACGCGGTTCGGGAGTTTGAGAGGAAGAGAGATGAGCACAAACAAACCGGTAGGGGTAGAGCGGTAGCGGCGGCGTTCTTAAAGTCTATCGGGAAGGCCCGTGGACCGCAGGAACCTTAGTAACGCGAGTAAAGCCTTCAGCACGTAATGTAATTCTTTGGAAGCACTGACCTAAAGGTTTTAGTTCTGATGGTGGACGATTGTCCAACTGGTCCAGCACTCTGCACATCACTTCCCTCTGGGCACTATATCGCGAGCAGACACAGATTATGTGTGCGAGCGTCTCATCACTGCTGCATGTGTCGCACATGGGGCTGACGGCCATTCCAATAAAGATGGCATATGAGTTCGTAAACGCAACGCCTAGCCACAGGCGGTATACAGTATGGCCTGTTCACGTCGTGGTAGGTGCATTCGTGTGTCCAGAGACAACGAACGCAAGCGACACAGGGGAAAAGTACATTCACGGGACATCAATCGCAGCCCAGCAGCAGCGTCTGTTCGCGAAAGCGGAACCAAGACACGTTGACCACTTTCATGTGCAGATCGGGCGGCTTCGTCGGCGTGGTCATTCCCGCTGATGTTACAATATCTTGGAAGCCAATGAAAGATTATGTTGTGTCCCTTGTCATGGCTGTGATGATATATGTGTCGAATTTCTGAGGCTAGTTGTTCATTGGGTCCGTGGCGCATTGGGTTTTCTATGCACTGAAGGGCTGGCTGCCTTGGAGTCACTAAAGACTGTCCATTGTTATGGGCCGTCTAAGTTACTTGAAATAAGGGAAGGGATATGGGACCTGCGGCGCGGCCACAGTGACCGTGACGTTGTGTTGCTGAGCACAAGGTCTCTGGTTCGATAACCGACCGCGGTGATCGCAATCCGATGGGGGCGGAATGCAAAAATGTTCGTCTACTTAGATTTAGGTGAATGAGTGGTCGAACCCCATGTGGTCAAAATTATTCCGGGGCCCTGCTCTACGGCGTCCTTCATACCTCACTGCGCAGTTTTCGAGCCACACGGCCTGTGACTCTACGGGGAGTCACGTATCCGATATATAGGGCACCCCCTATGAAAAAAAAAAAAATGAATAAGCCACACGTCCAATAATTCCCACATGAACATATGAGGGTACCACATAAATACCAGTGTATTCCGATATATCCCGTAGAGCAAGTATCACATGGTTACATGATCGTTTGAGAATCCCATATAAAACTCATATGTTCCCTTATATCACGTGGTCACCTGAACACCGCAAAGTGATATCGACAGCCTGCTGCCGTATCTATTCAGGAGCGAAACAATTCACCTTATTTAAGCACCTCGCCGAAAAAACTACTGGGGTTGCCTTTTAATATACGTACTTTTGTTTCCAATTAATAAACGTCTTTCTCCCTCTCTCTCGCTCCCTTATATCATGTAGGGGCATCCACCATAATATATAGGGATACCATATAAAAGCCCGTATGTTCCCATATATTATACGATCGAGGGATGCCCCTATATGATATATGGGAAAATAAGGAGTTTTATTTAAAATCCGGCAACCATACGGTCACATAATCCTATGGGACTTGTCCCGTGTGACATACGGGAACACACGGGAACATACTGATTTTTATATAGGCTCCCCATACTTTTATATGAGATTGTTGGATATATGGCTTATGGTTTTTTTCTCTCTAGGGCCGCGCACTAGCCACTAGCCCCCCCCCCCCCCCCCCCCCCCCCCCCCCCCCGTTACGGCTGTTTCAGCTTACTACAAGTGCAGCCGAAGCCAGCCGCGTGGACTGCGATGGAACTTGGCCAATAATCTGAACAGCAGCGGACGCGCGCACGTTCCATCACGTGAACACACGGAGGAAGGAAGAGACAAATAGGAGAGAGCATGACGCCAGAAAGAAATGTTTTGGTTCACGGATACGCTTTATACTGACCGGCCCTCGCCACCCGCCCTTTCCGCTGTACTTTCTCCCGCACTCCTCGCGCGCTCGGCGGCTAAAATTTTTATTACCGCTTGCGTATCACATGGCGAACTATTTTCTATGAGTTTTTCCTTCAAGTTTCTCATGCCTAGGCTTTACGACTAGGCTTCGAGATTGTCGCGGACGCTCCGTCGCACTGTTTCTTCCTGCATGATTGAACTTGATAAGCAAAGTCTCGCACGACGTGCGGCAGTGTTAGAAGGTACATTTTATGAGCCTTCGCTACCGTGCCCTATATTCATGCACCTCGCGATAAACGAATGGCACCACGAACGCATAACTATTTCCTACGAGATATGTTTCCGGCCGCTCGCTATATAGGCTGTGTGTCCTGGCACTGCTGTCACTACGGGTAGCTTGAGCGCGCCGTGTCGATATGCAGACGTGCGGTGGAGACACGCACTGCAAAAGGGCGGCATTCGATCAGCAGGAGACGCACCGGCGACTCTGTTTCTGCGTCCGGCGACGAACTGCGCTTCGGTAAGCGCAAGCTCCATCCATTTGCGACACCGATTTTGTCGTTTTGTTTTCGCAGCGTCGAGCGAGCGCTCTTGTTTGCGCCGCTGGAGCAGCGGGCACGCAAACAGCTGGGAGGAAGAGAGCGAGAGGGAAGAGGAGGAGAAGCGCACTCGAAAAGGAGAGAGCAGCGGTCAGCAGGCGCGGTGGACAGACCCCCTACAGCAAGCGAAGCAAGGGGAAAAAGAGGAGTGTGGCAAGCCAAGCAGCTGCGACTGTGCTTGCTGCACAGTTGCTGCTGCTCACGTCAGGAGATTCTCGTGACGTCAGGCGCTGACGTCTTGTTGTCCGCGCGCGCAGAACCGAGCAAAACAGGGTGCGACTTCGCCGCGAGCCGAACTCGGACTATCTGCGGAAAACAGAAAGAACAAGGTTGAGGCGTCACTGCCAGTGTTGGCCGAGTATAGCACTCGCGTCTGGTCAGCGGCTTCTTACAGCAGTCCCTTTCACCTCGCGTCGATTTCTGGACTATAGATATGGTGCGAGTGCAGAACATTGCGCGAGACAGCATCGCACGATGACACGAAACTCGGACGTGGCCCTTGCAAGTTGCACCGAATTGTGTGCCCGCTGTGAAAAAAGAGAGAGAACAATAATAATAAGGGAGGGCTCTTTTCGGGTATAGCCACCTATGTATTGCTGCCACTAGGAACTAATGACTAATTAACAAAGTTCGCAATGTTCTTGATTCCTCGAGCAAAAAGTAGCAGATTGTGCTGTGAGTCGCTCGGTTCGGGAGTTCGCGATTATCACTCTGGAATTTTAAAGCAATGCGCTTTTTTCCTCTTTTATTCGGTAGGTTACCCTCAGCCATAACACAATTGATAGAGAAAAAAACAAAATGACGTCACACGTATACGAACGAGATTTATTTTGTTTCGTGCATAAGGACAAGTGAGGACCGGCATAAGGACCCGAGTATCCAACGTCGCAAGTCAGGAGGGCGTCCCGATGACCGGTTGCTCTGAGGTGTCATGTCCTGTAGCCCTGAGCGCGACCACAGCAAGCCTGTCTCGTTCACTGCAATATTACAGATGGCACAAAACGGGCATGAGGATCCATGTGCAATGCGGTGCTGCTGTGGCCAGTGGGCCGCCACTGCCGGTGTGAGCGCCGAAGCCTCCGAAGCACGGTGTAAGCGTCACCTCCTCTCGGCGAGTGAGCTCAGCAGGGAGGTCACACGGAGGTAGGCGTGGTGCGTTGGTGACTTTACATTTGTCGTAGAAGTTGTCCGCAGGCATCTTCGGGAAATCACGATACTGGGTGAGATCCGGCGGTTGGGCGTGTGGCAGCATCTTCGTCCAACTGGCCCGGCTACAGGGCCGCACGTGGGACCCACTGGAGACGGATCAAAATGGGATCATTTTGTTGCCAGCTGGTGGATGGCATCTGACAGCGACGTGGATCGGGCTACGCGAGGGATGTGGTGAATCGCTTGCGTGGATTCTGTGCGGACGACAAGCTTCGAATACTGCGCACCTTCAAAGAAACGCGCCTATGAGTTGCAACCCACCTCGTATGGCGGCGATTTCAGCGAGGTATACGCTGGTGGTTCGGGGTCGGCTACATACGTGCATGTCTAGCTGTCCTTCCCCTGGTAGTTCTGGACACACCTCTGGGGTGTGCGCCATGCCGGTATTAATGCTCGCATCGACACATCCTACAAGAATGTCTTTTGCGTCAACGGTGTGACTGAGACGAGCCACCAGTGGCGTTGCTCGGCGAGGGATCGGGCGATGGAGAAAGGCCCCGTTCCAACGGCTTGTTGTCCGTAAGTTGCCTTCGATGTCACGGGAGAACAAGCGTTGACGGGATAGTAGGGGTAAGAGCTTTATACCGTGTATCGAGCTACGCCGCCTGACTGCGTTACTGGCAGTCACGAAGTGACGTTACACCCAATCCAGAAGGCCGCGAATACACACAAAATTGCCGCGCGACTGGCCGCTCGAGGCACTTTGCATGTATTCTCGGCCTTCTGTCACGCTCGGAAGAACGCTTTTATGTAGCACGTATTGAGCAATAGAAAGCTCTATCGGAAGTTTTTCGCTCTAAAAGTTTCTCACCGACATTCTTCCTGTAATTATAATATTAGAGAAGTTGATTAGTTCATTAAGTGTAATTCGGCGGAATTAAAAAATAATAATCTGAGCATCTCCGTGCGACGGCAAACAACGTTACCTTGGTTCTGTTCAGCTACGTGGCCTTACCACATTTTAAAAGTTGAGCTAAAGTTACGTGGAACACCCCGTATAGGTCTTGTAGCCAAAATCATGGGACGAAACCTGCTATTGCAGGCACGTCTGACCGGTTCGAAAGCGGTTATTGGGTTTCTTGTATTTGTGCAAGATATGCGTTCCTTGCTGCGAAAGTTAAACGGCCAGAAGGGAAAAAAAATTAAGCGAAACTCAATATAACGCTCGCACGCTATTTTCCAGCTTACTTGCCCCCCCCCCCCCCGTATGCAGAAAATCAACCCCGCAAATTTCCGCAAAAAAGGCGAATGTTTTCTGGCACGACGGCAATTGCGTATTAAGCGGAGATTGTTTTTTTTTTCTGATTTTTTTTGTGCCCCGCGCTGCACAGAAGGGCAATGAGTACCGCCGTGGCACAGTATAGTGTAGTATACAGCTATAGACTATAACGTCTGCCTCAGTGTAAGCACGCGGACGCTCTTATACCGCGCAAGTTGCTGCCTGATCGGAATGCGGCTTCGATCCGCAGCCGGGAATCGGACCTCTCCCCTCGTGCTCAGCATCAGAAATGCAGCCACCCAGTCACCATGGCATGCAGCAAACCGTCGATACGGCGCTCATTAAGTACTCAAAGAAAAGAAGAAAAAACGTTTTACAGTTATAGCATTATTTAAATGCAATCTTAAAAAAAAAAGTGCAGTAGACGCATCCGGCTGGAAAACTCGTGTATGGGTTCGCGGCACTAAAATATTTCTATCTTGGCTATTAAAGAGCCAATTTGAAAAATGTTTTGCCTCAGAACGCTCCGTAGAGAACACGCAACAACATCCAGCGTATAAACGAAATTTGCTACGGGGCCTGGCGAGGGGCCCTTTTAAACCACGTACAGACGTAGCTCTCGGAAGACGCATATAGCGCGGATTTAGAAAAATCATTCGACGGATCGTCGAAGCCCTCTGACCTCTCCCACGGCTCGAATCACACTTGCTTATTTCCTTCATTTTATTTATAACCGTTTGTGACAGTTGTTTTCAAGTTTCCCGAAGCGAACGCTTTCGCGTACAGTCATTTTGTCAGGCTGTGTATACGTGCGCGTATCGCACGCACGCACTCGAGCGCTTTGTTTATTGTTCGTCACACCCCTCTTTACGCCCGCGATGCATGCGTGGGTGGCTTTTGCGCGAACGCCCTTCCGACTCGTTGCTTTCGCCGTAAGGCCGTATATATAGCGCGCATCGTAAATAGAACGGGCGAACGACCTCGTCTCTCTTTCTTTTCTTTTTTTTATTTTGTGTTTATATAGCTCGCTTTCCGTATACCTCGGGTCCAGTTTGCAACTTCGCTCCATTATCACCATAGGCTCGGCATCGCTTTTTGATATCACTCATCGCCCCCGACTCCCTGTATCTCTTCTGTTTTTCTTCCGAATGTCTCGTAAAAATAGTCGGCCTTCAACAATCTTGACCTTCCCTCTCCTATAGCAGCTGAATCTATCCTTTCTTTCTTTCTTCGAGTAGCCAAGTTATTTGCCACTCCCCGCAAAAAAAAAAAAAAAAACACGCATGGGCAGTACAGATAATTAGGGTTTTGTCGAGTCATGGACGCGCCAACGCGGCTTACAGCGCGACGCTTCGTACGTATACAGTGGGTGTCGGAGATAATGAGTCTGATAAAATTGTTTACTCAGCATGTAGCGTATCGGTTAGCAACGGGCGCTGTGCCAGCGTCACTCGTTCCTTCCAGCCTCTGACGCACTTGCTTTTTCGCCGGGTCAGCGTGAATTTTGTTGTATAGTTATTGTTGCTTAAGACCAAAAAAAAAAAAAGAAGCTTTAGCTTCGAGGAATTAATACTCACTGCCTCGGCCGTCTGTTGGCCTTGCGCGTGCTATGTATATAAGCGGCCTCAGGGGGATGCGGGGCACAGGTAACCTATAGCACTATGTTTAGCTCATGCTTGATCCGTAACTGGAGTTGCAATTACCATCTGCCCTCTTCCGGTACGACACTACACTGCTTCGCCGTTACGACTGGGGCTATATAGCCTTCGCAATTTCTCGTTCCTTCCCCACTGGAAGGGCTGACCGACTCGCCCATGCATGTACGGCTACTGCAACTGTGAAGAGACCATCCGTCACAGATCTCATATATGTTCATGACATTCCATCTGTTCTATGTAGCGTGCTTATCTTCACGTGTAATGATTTGTTACCACCTTATCCTAGCATTTGACTATTCCGTACAGCACGAAAGCTATGAGGATAGAAAAAGTTATTTCCTTAATGGAATAAACATTTTTTTTATCCGTAAGATCACGGAAAAACAAACTGGTTACCTTGACGAATCACAGTAAAACAAGCTAAAAGACAACAGACGCAAACAGAAAATCATATGTTACAAAAGTTGTCGTACTTTACCTGTTTCGTTCCTTTCTTTCTTTTTCACAAGAAATAGTTTGCAGTGTAGTCGTTGTGCTTAGTGAACGGTACATAGCCGTTGAACTTGTCGATGTCGAAAGTGCGGGCATAGCCAAATGACATGTTCGACGTCAGCGACATCCCCACAGAAGGCACAAAGCGGCGAAGCGCATCGTCCAGTCTTGAATAAACAAGCAGGGGTGTACGCCGAGTCCGTTCTGAAGGGGTACAACAGCGTTGCTTCTTCGGGATTAAGTCCATGTGTCACACGGGCTAGGTGTGGAGTCTGGTGGATCGCCCTAAAGTGAATGCGGATTGCGTTATTAGAGTTATGAAAGAACTTTGGCGCTCTCACTTTTGGGACGCATGTCATCGCTAGGCGTGTACGTACGTGGGATGGGATCAACTAAAATTTGACCTTAAATATTTTGCTCATTAGATATTTAATCAGTGCCAGAGATTGCCTTGTAAACTTCTCTCCAGGTAGGCCATAATCGTTGTAACGCTGGCTTTGAGACCGTCAGCACCACAACGTCTCGTGCAGAATAGGCACGTAGTTTTCGCGAAGCCGAAGCAATTGCGGTGCTTTGTACTGTGGAAGACGAAACTACGCGATTCAGGCGGCCAGGCCATGACACATCAAGGGAGGGGACGCGGAATGCCACTGCGCAGCTATACCGACCCATTTGTGTGTATTCGTAGATGGCTTTTAAACGCTGTGCTCAAGTGGTCCAGCACAAGAAGCATTGCTTAGGCAGTTGAAATGGTGCGTTTCGCGGGTAGCTGGGGTACACTAAGGCTGCAGGTGACATCCGAAAAAGCCCATGACGGGTCGCAGTGACTCCGTTTAGACCATTTCAGTCCTAAACATCGGAAGTTGTTCAGCGCCGCACGGAAATGGGAGCGAGTTCTTGCTCTTAGCCGCCGGTAAAGCGCCGTGCCTGCATAAAAACACTTTTATGTAGCACCTATTGAGCAACAGAAAGTTTTAATGGGAGTTTTTCAAGTTGATCTACAACTTTCTCACTGACGCTTTTCGTCTGATTATAATATTTGAGAAGTTGATTAATTCATGGCGAAATGAAAAAAAATAATAATAATCTGAGTACCGTCCAAGAGGCGGCACGCAACATTACCTTGGTTCTGTACAGCTACGTGACATTTGCATATATCTAAAGTTTGGCTAAAGTTACGTGGGACACCCTGTATATGCAGTACTGGAGACAGGACCGGCATTGATCATTGCAGGGCTTGTATATTTAATATATACGTGTTACTGCTGTAGTTTACATATGGGTGTTTCTAGCCTCTCAAAAGCATTTTCTTTAGTAGGGGAGGGGGGGGGGGGAGGGGTGCGTAAGATAGGCGTTTGCTTCACCCAAGGTCCTTTCACGGAAACAAAGACGCTTGGTGACATATAATTCCAGCAACAGTTACCACAATGATCTCATATACTACTCGTGGCAACGAGAACAAAGCGTCTTGTCGCTTTCTCTTTCGCACTGTTTGTTCCCAGCCAATACAAGCCAAGTTTGCAGTTTTAATTAGTGTTCCTGCGTATCTATGTACAGCCTCAAGTTCCTGGGAATTCTGCGTCTCCAGAGAGTACGACTGGCGCCGATTCATCGACACGCACGCAATGAGAACTGAGGCCGCCGCTCCTAGCGAAAAGCATTGCCGTGCTTTGCCGACGCTTCATCTAACGACTCCACGCGACACGTCGGCACACGGGCACGTCAAGACAGGCCGGCGGCGACCGGGCACCTGCCTCCACAGACCCGCAGTAGACGAGCCGTTCTGGCAGCGGGGGAAGGTGTGTTGGGTGGGGGGCACAACATCAAAAGGAAAACCGGGCCAACTGGCGGCGGCGACGGCCACATCGCGATCGCAGCCAAAGTAAACAGCCACACGCCGTCGTCTCTGCGATGCGCCTCGGCAGTTTCGTGCAGTAGATGCCCTCATCAAGGGGTCCAATCAAGAAATGAAGGCGCGGAGTGGTGCGGGGTGAGAGCGCGCTCCCAGACCTTGCACACGACGGCGCTTTGCTCCGAGTCGTCTCCGCCATCTATTTCGAGCAAAAGAGGCCGCGCAGTGGTAGCCTTCGAAAGGACGACACGTGTGTGACTTATGGCGAGGCCACGAAGTGACGGTAATTGATGCTGTCGTCTGTCCGAATGGCTGGGAGAGGGGGATCTACTTTCCGTCGCGTAAGCGCTGTGTGTGCGTCTGGAGTGCCGAAATGCGGACAAAAGCGTTTTGGAGGGTATTTTGGAGAATGGCGTAGGCCGACACGAAGATTACGGTACGATGGTCTTGCGCTTAAATTTAGTGGCACAGCTCAGAGTCATGGAGTAACAAAACCTAGCGACAGGTGCGCGGGAAGTCTTCGCCTTTCGAAACAAAACACGCGCGCGAACAGAAGACGCAGAGCAAAGCAAGTAGATCCACACGTGTCCACGTCTTTCGGCGCTGCACAGAATTACGGAGAGATGCAGTGGGTATAAAGGGAATGTGTAGCAGAGCTGCGCGAGCCGCACGAGTTTGCGGTGCTTCTTTCGCGGTCCGCGGCGGCGGGAGAAGAAAGGGGCAGGCGAGACGGAGAGAGGGTGGGAGGGAGCGCCGAGTGGCTTGGCCAAAGAAGAATGCAAGAGGGTGGCGGGTCGCTCGCATATCTGATTCCACGACTGCAGCCCTTCCCGGCAACCCTTTGCTTCGCACCAGGAGCGAGCGGCGGCCGTGGAGAGAGAGAAACAACGTGAAGCGGGAAAGCTCGCACTCACACACACACACGCACGCACATCAGGCATCGCACGCCGCCAAGAACAGGCAGGCTACTAAATTAGACGGCGGCGGCGGCGGCTGTTACCTCGGCCCCCAAGAGAATAAACAACCCGGTCCGCCGCCGCCATGCACCGAGGCTTCACCGCGACACCGTTGTCTTGCTCGGTGCCTCGCAAGACAGGCCGAGGAAAGAGAGTTCTGCGGTGAGGCACCTTCGAGCGACGACGGCACGGGTGCAGCGACCGCGTAGGAACGGCTCGCGTTTCCGTTTCGTTGCCTGTAGTCTCCCTGAATTCTGGGCTGGTCGCTGCATTTTTGTTTTTAACCTTCAAAAGAAAACGAGTCTGAACGAGCGTAGAGCAACGCAAGGGCGAAGAGAGGAATTGGGTAAACACGGACTCGGATGACAGTCCATTCCAGCTAAACTGCGGAGCAGTAAGCAATGAACGTGACACATGCTTCTCGGAGCGTCCGGATGACGGCTTTTACTCTATAGTGTCCGTCTGCCCTGCAGGAGCACAAGCAGTGGCGTAGCAACAGGGGGGGCCGGGGGGCCGTGGGCCGCGGGTGCACGAGGCCAGTGGAGGGGGGGCGGGGGTGTCTTATACGTCTGAAGGCACCCCTCTTTCCGCCGGCTACACCCGGGGGGGGGGGGGGGGGGGGAGGTGACGGAAGACCTATGGGCCCCGGGTGCCAGACGACCTAGCTACGCCACTGAGCACAAGTACATGAAGAGAGAGAGGATGTCGCGTAGTCATATCAGCAACTGAGAGTAATTTGAGAGCAGCATAATTCAGCAAAAAATAAAAGGTAACACGGCGATCATAGAGCGACTGGGCAGACGCTCGAACAAAGCTGAATTTCTTTTTTTCCTTTTTTAAAGGGCGCCGCTCAACGAACAGCCTGCGCCTGCAGCGGATGTCTCAAGTGGGTTCTGCATACGTACAGTATCGTAGCTGCTTTGAGTGTGTTCGCCGGATTATGCTTTCATTTGGCATGTACATACTAACTGGGCCATCCAGCAGCTCACCCAATACAGTCAGACGCCTCATTGCTATAGAACCGCTTATAGACCATAGTATATTATGTACATGCAGCTTCGCACGCGTCTCACAGCGATACAAAGATCAAAGCTTCCCTCTGAGCAAGTTAATGTCGCACTGGCCTACACTCTACATATTGGCCTACTACCTTGCTGTCACCGGTGTGAAAGGTGATGCAGCTGTATGCTGCAAATTGCAAGCTAGCAGATGCAAGAATGTGAGGGGAAAATATTCGGTCGCTATTGTTTTCACGGTTATTTGGATACTTTAAAATGTACTCATGCTAAGGTTTGGCACTAAATATAGCACACGTGTAGTAAGCATTTGAAGGCCCATTTAGGACTAGATGCAAATAATCTCCTCGATTTATGGGCATACCGCGGGCACGTGTCAAGTGTGGCCCAGATGTCACGACCATAGCGTTAGTATAAACGTAGGAGGACGATGTTATCTGGTTCCATCGCATAAGCTGCAATATAACGCCGATTTGCTCCCAGAACTTCTCTTATATATGACCTTCAGTGCCACGGCGCCATTATGAGCGATACCACCGATAGATGAGACGTAAGATGACCTTTCAGAATTTTGCAGTCAGAAATGCGGCAATGGCTGCAGCGAAAGAGATACCTGCACTGACGGCGTTCATATAAACGAGAAAGCTGACTCTAATAAGCATCTAATAAGCTGACTCCCTTACTTCACAAGTGGAGACGATTGCATATTTTGTATACAAAGACGGGCGAAACGAACGTTGGCTGATGTATTTTTCCAGCCCCTCCATCCTTTCACGCGCCTGTGGCAGTAAGCTGCAACACACCTCTTACCAACTTCCATATGCCGTGTTGAGGAAGGAGGTTGTTTATCCGCACGGCAACGTACGTCGCGCGAGGGTTTTCTCAGATATATGACCTTGGAGGCAAGCAGAGACGTCATGATATCTCCAAATATTTCTTAATTGCGTAATTACTGTAACTGAAATTCCAGCACGTGACCTACAGCGGACACGCGGTCGCCTATAGAGCGCATATCATGGAGAGGTACGCCGAAGCAGGAAGCTCGCGAGCAAGGGTGATTTTGACGCAAGCGCTATTAAAGTAAATACTTCACACGCGCGCCTCGGCGTCCGCGTTAAATCTGCGCTCTAATCGCTTCAGACGCCTCGAGCGAAGGAGCTGCACGGCTCGTACGCGCAAGCATAATGTCGAAGTATAAGCAAGAACAAGACACGGCAATTCTCATTGTGTCTCACGTCGTCGTGAAGCTTGGTTCTGTGTAATGTGTCTTGTGGCAATTAAACCATGCCTGCACGCGAAAGGTACAGACACTACGCACACGCACGCAAACGCAAGCACGGAAACACACACAAAAGCACGTGCAAACGCAAACACGCGTACAAACATACACAAATATACAGATGCAAACACATAAGCAAAACGCAGCGTGGGCCCGCTTCGCTGCCATTTCAGTTCCTTACCTTTTCTCGAAACACATAAGCAAAAAGCAGCGTGGGCCCGCTTCGCTGCCACTTCATTTCCTTGCCTTTTCTCTATATTTATTTTGGTTTACCTTAATAAATAACCTCATACTACCGCGATTCGGCCAGTCTATATTGTTAGGTTATTTTACTTCGCGAACGTATAAATCCCGGCGACCATATGCGACCTTGATGAATCACAACCCAAATTCCTGAGAAACAGAGCGCTCCGAGACAGAGACCATGGCATCCGACCTGCTTCTTGTTATAGCCTCGGAATGTTTTCTCGACAGAGAACTATAGGTGCTTCTGGTTTCCCAGTTTCCAGTTAAAGTTCCTTTTTCTTTTTTCGATGCCCTCGTGCACCCCGCTTTCCGCCTGCCACTCGAGGCCATGCTTGCACCGGCGGATATACTTATGATCCGCTCACAATTGTCATTCGCAAATTAACACTAGTGATGCTAGAAAGATGCCACCAATGGTTGGGAATAGACCAGGACGGTATCCCCGTATTAGTGAATACAAAGTTCCAAGCAAAGTTGTTGCGACGTTCGCTTACAGCAACTACTGCATAGTTGCTCTGAGGTACCGAAGGCATGCTGAACATTTCATACGGCGCCCCAAAGTGCCCATAGCTTTGAAATTACTTTGAATATTTATCCAACGCACGCCTCATTTGTGCGAAGTTCAATCTTGATGCTCCGAGTAATTTGTAAACGGCACCTGTAGCGTCCAGAATAACCCCAATTAGCGCGAACTTGAGAAATTCATTTGATTGGGCGCACGCACACACACACACGCGCGCACGTGCAAACGCAAACACACGTGCAAACGCAAACACGACAGTGCATTTTTTGTGTGTTCATGTCAGCATGCTCTTTATATTATCGATGATCGCCTATCATGGCGCCCTGCCGTCACCTCTGTGCGGCGCAAATCGCAGTCCCTGATCACACATGTGGTCGCCTTGACTGCTAGGGGCGACGGCTGTGACCAGATGACAGCATTACAGCTATATCAATGATCTGTGCTTTCTGGCGTGATGTATGCCTCGCCAGTGTTGAACGTGCCGCCTAGCTTGATGTCTCAATTGGAACGGGACCATCGTGTTGCCCTCCGAGTCATTCTTGGCTTACCTCTTGAGGCGCAGTCTGTCCCATTACTCACTGACGCACACCAGCTGCCCCTGCGTGCGGCTGCAAGCAGACCAGAGGGCGTTATATCACGTAGGGCGTCTGCACCGAGCATCAGATGGACAAGCACTTACTAGCCGGCTTATTCAGCGACCGTTCTCCCGCATGGGGAAAATGGCGGCATTGTTCGTTGCCATTGCTCGTAGCCATTGCTCGTAGTTCAGAAGATTACTACCTCACTGCCAACTCCGGAGGAAGACAAAAATTGCCCCTTCCCTATTCCTCTTTCGATTCCCGAAATACACAAAAAGTCTGTCCGGCCTATTTCGGCGCTATTCCAGTTGGCCCAACTGCACTTATGTGAAAAATATGGAGACCATCTTAAAGCATTTACGGACGCATCGGTATAAGCAGCGACGCTCAAGGCGCTGCAGCAGCTTTCTTCTGCCCTTCGACTTACATAAGAAGGGTGTTTCAACTACCTCATCCATCCTCATCAACAACTGCGGAGCTGGCAGCGATTTATGCTGCTCTGAAGTACGTGCAGTTAGAAATAAGCACATCGAAGGTCGTCATCCTTACAGATTATACCGTGCTGCCCTTAGCAGGCCGTTGAGAAAGGATGCCAATAGCCCGATTCTAGGCAGTATATAGAGTCCGCCGACAAAATTACTTCTCGTGGGGTGTCCACTCATTGCCCAGTGGATACCTTCGCAGGTGGGTATTGCTGAAAATGAGGAGGCTGATCGCCTCGCTTCAACTTGTGCTCACAATGGGAGTGACAGCCCAGAAATTTCTTGTATGATTGACAACGCCCGTGTGTTAATCCGCCGATACCTCCTAAAGCCGCCAACCAGACCAATGTGTTGCAAACGGCTCATTCCCTTCCCGTGTTCGTCGTCGTGACTTGCCTCGTAGTGCTAGAGCACACAGGGCAATTAAGAGTTGGCTCTGTGTTGGTGCGCGAACGCTTGTATCGTCAAGGACGCGTGGACAGTCTGTCATGTACGTCCTGTGGCTCCTGTGAGACACCTGAATACCTTATGTCGGAGTGTCCCGCATTCGTCACACAACGTGCACTGTTAATTAAGGAATATGGGCTGATTGGACTCAAGTGTACGACCCTTCACGATTGCCTTTTTCCGAGAGGGAGTGCTGCTCAAGGCGACGCCCATAGAGCCTTGCTAACTTTCATGCAGAAAACTGATTTGGCCTCCCGTTTATACACGTTTTTCCGTGTTCTTACTTTCTTTTGTCCGTGTCTCTGTCATTTGTTTATTTCCTATTTTCTTTCCCATTTCTTTGTTTCCTATCTTCTTCTCCACTTCTCCGCTTTTGATTCCCTCCTCTCGAAAGAGTAGGCAGGCGGTTGTGCCCCTCTCGGTGGCAGTTGTCCGCTTGCTCCCTTCCTGTTTTCTTTGTGTGCTTGTATGTTTCCATAACTACTAGTAGTACTACTACTACTTCTACTACTACTACTACTACTACTACTACTAATAATAATAATAATAATAATAATAATAATTTTTGTATTGCCACCAAATTCCGTACCGGTACATGTCCAGGTTGTTCTGAAACGACGCACTATTGAAATCTCTGCATAGCTCCAAAATGCATCCCAATCAACATTGGCAATCTTTCAGAACGCCCCTAATTATACTCCGCGCATTTCGAACCTAGCATGTCCACGCATTATCTTCGACTTGGCGACAATGATCTTCCTCGACTTTTAGAGAGGAACGGCTAGGGGGGTTAACCAGAATCTATTTGCTACCTCGCACGTGAGCGTCGACGTTTAGAGCGGACCATCGTCATCTATGGTCGCATTACCTGCCTCACTGTAAAATGACAACGATGTACCGTTTTATTCCAAAGTGCACTCGGAGGAAGTCCAGCAACTATATACGCAGCGTCACGACAGTTCGCGACAAACCGAAATCAGAGCTGTCGCAATCGGTGTTTCTCTCAACTTGCCAAATCAGGGAGAAAAGAAGAGACAGAGAGAGAGAGAGAGAGAGAGAGAGAGAGAGAAAGGAAATGCCGGCTTCCTGTTTTGCCGGTATAGTCTGCAGAGAGAGGCGGTTTAACGAGCAATTATCACGCTTGTAGCCTCGTAGGGCAGTGACCCTCCTCGTCGCCAGTTGGCAACAAAAAAATATAGTGTCTGTTATCTCACCTGACTAGACTATGGCACGCTGCCTTTTATATTGCGAGCATTCGGTCGACCGGCGAGCGAGCGTCATCGCTTATCGCGGTCTCGAAAGCCATCGCGGGTTCCGGTCTGACGCACCTCGTTGCGATGCCAAGGACACGGCGCGGAAAGGCGCCGCTTTCCAGTCAACCGCTGGCGCTGACGCCTTGTTTTTCGGCCTCCCGCTACGCAGAGCCGCGCTTCTAAGTAGGCAGAGTACCGCGCCGTTGCGAATGAATCAGATGGCACTCATCAGCAGTGGGACAACAGGATGAAGGCTAAATGCGGACTCTTTGAGAGACGCGAACGCAAATAGCCAGCCGCGAGCGCCAAAGGCAAGAAAGAACGCTCACCTGTAGCCTTGTAACTTATGCGTCTAAGATGAGCGCGCGTTAGACGCAGGGAGGTTTAAGAAAAATTTTTCCTGCTGTGGAAATAACTCGCCGAGAACGAAGCCGTATCGCCGCCATGTTAGGGGAGGGGGCACCATTAATTATGAAGAAGAAGCGCTTTCCTCACACTTCCAACGATTGTAACATGTAAACTATTACCGTAGAGATGTTGGTCGACGTTAGCCGACTATTTCAATTACCAAAGCAAAAGCACGTGGATCTGTGTACGGACTTTATTGGGCAAGGCTCTGTTTAAGAGGCGAAGTCAGGGCTGGCTTCATCTCTTCACTTTGCACGCCATCGAAAGGGACACTAAAGGAGAATGTTGAACGGTGCTGTCACATATTTTCGAAGTCTCTACCCGCACGCTTCTCAACCGCAATATATGACGCTAAAGTTGCCTGGAAACGCCGGAGACTTCTCGTTATTTACGTCCACCTTCCTAACCACACATACACCTCCAACAAATACTGAAGCTGTTTCGTCGCAATAAGTGTTATGGTGAATGATTGAGGCCATTGTAGTGCTTGCCAGTGTTTCCATATACATACATATATATATATATATATATATATATATATATATATATATATATATATATATATATATATATATATATATATATATATATAATGAGCTTGAGTGGTGCTGCAACGTAAACAAAACAAGTATTTAATTTCAACAGTTTCGATCGGTGGACCGACCTTCATCAGGATTTGCATGGTTTCTTCTTTTTTTTTGTAAACCCTGATGAAAATTGGTCCACCGATCGAAACTGTTGAAATTCGATACTTGTTCTGTTTACCTCGTAGCACCACTCAAGCTAAATTAGACGCGAAATAGAGAGAGGTGTGTGGCGACGCAGTTTTAAGTTCGCGCACCACTATACCTCTTCGTGATATCATGGACGATCACAGCGTCTGCTCAGAATTAGGGGAAAAGTTAATCGATAAGTAAGGATTACACTGAGTCACAAAGCAAACGACGATGCATCCTGACGAGTTCGGAAAAACATTCCCCGCACAGAAGCGACCCAAACGCACGAAGGTGCCTTAAAATCCGCTATGTCAGATTGGCGTTGTGTTCACCAGGTGCCTCATTGAAGAGGGTTAAATGTGACCTTCATTTTCTCCACCAGTGATCAGCCTTTTATCGAAGTATATATTTCAGAGCATCGCAGGGCGCCTGCTCTTTATTATATTGTTACTGGTTTCATATATTCGCGCTTGAGTGCAAGGAAAACCGTTCGTTGAATTATGCGCAATTCTTCAAGTTCCACAAAGCAAACTATCTATAATTGAACTGGAGAAGGGCTGTGAGTCCCAGACAGCGGAGGCCTGTTTTTCAACAAGGAAGAAGGAAATGACACCCATTCGCTAGTTTTTCGTTGCCATGTTACTATACAAAAATTGCAGACGAGGTACGAAACAAGAGTACGATGGAACGGGAACTGACTGATCGCGACAGTCAACAAGTTGTCACTGTGCGATAGCAAAGGATATGTCAATCGCGATATCCAATGTGTCCGTAAAGGGCAATCAGATAGTGCAAAGAAAAGGGTTTCGGACTATAGGGCTCTCAAATACAAAAAAGTTCAAGTGCCAGCGGTTGAAACCGAGTAGCGCATTACCAGGATATTGGATGACGCAGAGAAGCCTTCGTTTTGGTAATGCAGTTCTTGAAAGCGGTAACCTTCTTACTCCGACTTTTGTGAACTACGTTCAGATCCACAATCGCCTCAGGCACAACATTCCCAGTACAGACATGCATCGCTACCTCTTGCGTGCGCAGGTCTCAAGAACTCTCACACAGGGTGTAAGTGAGGAGGTTTGATACACTTCTTGCATCATAGCAGAGCCGTTTAACCCGTGTGAGCTCTTTATGTCGTGCGTGAACAGGCTATAATTAGCCACGGCCTTGTGTAAAAGCACTCCTTGGCGAACAACGCCACTGGCGCGCAGGGCAGACGAGGTCGTGCGGTGCGCGCGCGTCCAGCAACGCCGTGTCGCATGCAGTGCGGAAGAGCGAATTTAGCGCGGCGGCTCCGACGCGTCAAAACAAGTCGACGAGAAACTCAATGCCATTCCCAGACGCGGCACGCCGTAGAGCGCGCACGGCCGCCTGCCTCCCCGAGCTCGCATCAAAACAGACCCGCCGATCTAGGTTACCTCATTCCTGGGGCGGAAGCCGGAGGGGGAGAGACACAGGAAAGGGGAGGCCATCCACCGCCATCTTGACTTCTTTTCGCTGTCGCCAACGGCTGCATTCTTTCTTCATTTGGTGTTATTATTTTTTCCTTCTCCCTGCTTCGCCGCCGTGCTTTCGCGCGAGCGTGCTTTCTGCTTCCGTCAGGTGCCTAGCAGTCCTCGCTATTCCCTAGGCTTTGAAGCGCATAGCCGCCGCGGGGATTTGCGGCGTAGTTGTCCCCAGTTGGCGCGCTCCCTAGGAAGCTCACGTGACTCCCGGGTTCAACCCCCTCTGAAAGCGCTGTCGGTCGGCCCGCGTGCCGCCGCCTGCAAGCGCGACGACGGAAAAGCGAGAGAGGAGGAAAAAAAAAGCGACCGGAGAGCTAGGCGGGAAAGAAGGGCGCCCCGACGAAAACAACCCCTAAAGATGAGAAAGGGGACGAGAGAGGACCTTGTTTACGTTTGGCGCCGAGAGCACGTGACGCGGCGCGCGTACGTCTCTTTCTCCCTGCCCTCCTCCAACTTTAGATTTTTCGTTCTCTTTCTGTTCCTGCAGTGTGCGACTTGCGGAGTGCAGCTCCATCCGTCGCCGTCCTGCTCTGCGAACGGCGGCCGTATTCAGGCGCTCCTTTCGTGTCATTTGCTTACTTGTATTTCCTTCACGCGAGGTGGAGTGAAAGGGCATCCCATTTTGCCGGCGGCGCGCAGGTTACCGCTGCCAGCAGCTTCGCTTGCTTCCTCGCTTCGCCATCTTGCGTGTCTTTGCTTCATGCGCTTTTTCTACTTCGAAGTTCTTATTTGAACGAGTGCGCGCATTCCTCTTTGGAAAGAAAACTATAGAACACGTAATGACTATAGTTCGGTGTTTACGGCAAGCTCGAGCTTCCTAACGTTGAAGGTGGCACCTCCAAGAGCTCGCAACTGCCGCAGCAGCGCACTGGACACTTGAACGCGGTGTGCGATCATTACGAGTTTTGGAAGCGAGAAAACGAAAATAACTCTATCCGCGTCGCTTGTTGACAGGCTAGCGAACGTGCTACGCAGTGCCACACTTCTCTCGCTTCTTTAAGTGCCGTGTTCGTGAAAGGTCATTATCTCCGAATTTTGGACGCATCGGATTCAAAAAGCACAAATCATGTAACCACGCTACGCTTTTTATGTTTTCGTTACAAAACTTCTACTCGCTTTCTCGCGAAACGTATGTTAACCACGCAACGCAAATGCCATAAGCGAGGCCGCGTTTTTTACTCTATCCTCAAGACCTGCCAATGCGAGAAAAGGCGTACGCAGGGAAGCCGCCAACACGTAGTGTGGCTCAAAGCCTCACGACCGACCCAGTGCAGAAAGCGAACCGCCTCGGCTTCCAAGCAAAATAATAATAGGCAGGTGCGGGCGCTCCTGCGCGACGATACATTGTTCCGCTGTGAAGAAAAACAACCCCCCTCTTTCCACGTCCCGTCTCCCTTCTCTCCTGCACGCAGCTTCTCTCGCCCCGGTATTCCGCGACGCGCGTTCCCGCTTTTTTTCTCGCCGGACAGTTCGCCCGAAGACGCCCGCTCGGGTGACGGCGGCTGTCCAACGGGTGGGCGAGTGGCCGCCGCGCCCAGCTGTCACGCACCGTCGCGGTGGCCCAGTCGCGAGGTTTTCAATCTCCTTTCCTGGGACGACCGACACTGCCGCAGTTCTTTCACGTGTGCCGATTTCTTTCTGGCCTTGTGTCGTTCTTTCTCCTCCAAAACAGGAAGACGCGGCGAGGGGTGCGGTTGGGCGGGGGGGCTCGGGAGCGGGGCGGCTAAGCTTTCTTCTCGTCGGAACAAGAGCCCCCGTCCCGTTCCCCTTGCGGTTGCCATCCCTACTCCCATTTCCGCTCTCCCTTTCGCCGCGACCTCGAGCGCCAGCGTGTGGCCCCGTATGCTTTTTGACGCATTGCGGACGGCGAGTGAGCCCCCCTCTTTTTCGAGCGGAGGAGAAAGCTGAATCGCGCCGCGGGAACTGGGGTACGCTTGTTTACGCTTGCCGTTAGCTTCGGAGGCGCGGTTCCTTCTTCTGCGTGTTGGCTGTTTACGGGGCCGCCCACGCGTGCGCGCGCACTGCCTGGCGTGCCGCATTCCGCTTCCGATTCGGCCGTCGACGGGAGTCGATTATTGCGAGATTGGCAGCGAACGGAAGGGGAACAACACAAGGCCGATCTCGGGTCCCAACAAATGGTAATCAATCTGCGTGTAATGGCGAAAACACGGTAGTTTTTTTCGCCGACAGTTCGAGACTGCGCCTTGCTTTTCCTTCGGTTTTTAATGCGATAAAGATGACGGTTCAATGTTGAGTTGTTGCAGGAGGGATTCAAACAAGGTCATCAGGGCTGAGTAGGAAGCAGAAGTGGACCTCTGCATTATTTGCTTGAGATTACATAACGCAGGTATAATATATATCCGTATACAGCTGGAAACGGAGAGAACAAAGGAGACGATAGAGAGATAAATGGTGGTACTGTTGTGCGCATCCGTGACATTAACAAACAGCGGCGGTGAATTTCTCGCGCATAAAAAGGAGTTCCGTAGCGTGGGTTAGGCATTCGTTGATAGTGCGCAGACTCACGATTCAGTTTCGCGACTGTGTCAATAGCAGGCACGCACCCAGCGGCGGCGGGGCACCCCACCTCCCCGCCCACGCCACCACTCCACACACAGATTCCCAAAGCGCCGCCAAATCAATGTTGAGACTTGACAGCAATTCGGTGGTCAACAATTTGCTGTCCTTTTCGCTCCTTTTGGATGGCGGTAGTTATCGGCATCTCCTGGGATGTGAAGGCCAGTTTTCTCATCGATTTGGTGCCCGCGCGATTAACTCGAGATGCGTTCAGTTGTCAGAATCTATTCAACGGTCACGCGCATTGCTGCTGGTTCGTTAATTTAACCTTCTTTGTTTAGACTGATCCAGAGACCAGGAAATGGATTCGGTTCGTGGTCAGCTGGCCCCTATGCTCATAGAACGAGTTGCGGCCGGAGAAAACGTCAGTTGCTTTTAACTTTTCCTTTTGCTTCATTATTTCCTCGAGTGACGGCTCGCCGCGACGCTGGCAGATCCTCGTAACCATATACCCGCGATATGGGTTAGATAAGGTGGAAAATAATATAATGCGAGACGGCGTCCATCATCAAACCACGTAATAACCGTTAAGCCCATCAGCAATATGACTGCCACCTGTTACCTCGTCTGGTTTTTCACTAATCGTACAGCACTTGACGCACACTTCGTCAGAAGGTGAGGACATTATACTATCTCACAGTTCACTGAACAATTTCGCCACCTGAACGAACGAACGCCACCCGCCGAGGTATTTGAAACCACGCAGGTGCGCGCGAGTTCGCCACTCACGCGGTAGTATCCGCTCGTTTGCGGGAAAGCCCAACGAGCGCACACGGCTATTTGCTCCACGTTTGCTCGGCCGCGCTCCCGCGATTCATTCGCTGGTCTGGCCATACTTGTGGCGCACTCCATCCTCTCAGCTCGCTTCATCCGCCACCACTCTTTACTCGCGGCAACCCTCTGCATAGAATACACCGACAGACCAGAGAGAGAGAGAGAAGCGTCCGTCTACTTAGGCATGCACAAAACGCAAACAGGCCGACCACGCGTTTCTTCCACGGTCACCGGTCGATTTTCCATTCCGGTCGTTTTCCGCGCCGCCTCGCTTATCGCCCTCATTCCAGTCAAGATAACGGAACGAACGAGAAAGCGCGGGTTTGGTGAAGGGTACGTGGGTGGCGGAGGGCGTCGTTTGGAGTGGCGTTTGCGGTGTATGTTCGAGCAAAACCTCCTTTCGCGCGAAAGAGACGAAGAAGAAGAGAAAGAAAAAAAAAAAACGCTTTCTCGTTCATTCACTTTTCTATCGCAGTGTGTCGGTTGTAGCGAGCGAAACAGATTGTTGGCGGTCGCTGCAGCGCTTCCCTCCCCTTCATGCGCCTTGCTCTCCCATCGCCTCTTCTTTCAGCTCGCTTGTCTCTGATTTGTTGACGGCAGCGCCGTTTAGGAAGTATGTTATCATCTTTCGCGCTTCCGCCACTTCTGCGGGAGCGATGGGCCGTAATTTGATGATGCCCATCCGTGAAAGTGCCCACGCGCGCCGTGTTATGATCAGCAGGACACGCGGAAGCGATGAGCCAGAAAATGAGAAACTCCGGTGTATGGTATGTATACGGCCTTGTACGTAGGGCACTATGTAAACACTATGTATGGCCTTGTATACTACGCGGTGGATTGAAAAGTAAGCAAGCAAAAGGAGCGGGGCGGGGGGTCAGTAGAATATTACTACCGATATTACCTGCCCTCGCTCTACCGGCCGGAATGACGTATATCTTATATCTATGTTATCATTAGAAACCCGGCGCCGCGACAGCTGAACTCCCTAGCGTATACACGTGATAGCGCCCTCGTTAGAGTATTTTAGCGTAGGGTTACTCGCGGTTCTAACGTTGCCACTACGGCTTCGCATACCGCCTGTCGTGCACCGTCGATCGCCGTCGCTATGGCGACATTCCGCTCTTGAACTGCATGCGGCAAAGTAGGACGCGAGCACCCAATTGTGTGCTATATTTCGGCACATCCGAGGCAGCGGTGAAAACACGGCAGTTTCTTTGGCCGACTGTTCGCGACCGCGCTTCGATTTGCCTTAGGTTATTTAATGCGATACAGATGAGTCTAAAATGTTGCGTTGTTGCAGGATGGATTCATACACTGTTGTCAGCGCTGAGTAGGAACCAGAAGCGGTCCTCTGCATTATTTGTTTGAGATTGCGTAAAGTAGGTAGACATGCGTAGACATCATAGGAAAGTGGTTATAACAAAGGAGACGATAGGGAGATACATGGCGGTGGTGTGCGTATCAGCGTCATTAAGAAACCGCTACGGTAAATTTATCACGTAAAAAATGGAGTTCCGTAGCATCAGTTACATCCTCTCTCTCTCTCTCTACCACGGTGTAAGAAGTATATATTCGTACACCGTGCTCTCTACACACACACACACACACACACACACACACACACACACACACACACACACACACACACATATATATATATATATATATATATATATATATATATATATATATACATGTATACGCTATGACACAGTTACCCAATAACTTTATATGAGTACATGTTTTTTGCAAACGTTGTGCACGGGCCTCGAGCGCTGCAGAAACTGAGTCCCATTATTGTGTTTACCCGCTCGATCGTTAGGCTCTGCTACCTGACCCATTTCATAGGAAAATTTATTACCGGATTCAGTCATTCATTATTTCATTAATTTGTCCGCTCATATATTCCGTATGCTCTACGCGACGCCTCACGTCGGCGAAACGTTTCCAAATAGCAGGAAGGTTGAGCGCGTGGCAGGGTTCATGAACTGGACACATCGACTGAAAGGTCAGCGTTGACGTACGCTCGCGGAAAATTATGCTGCGACCACTTGAATGACAAGAATGACGTTTAATGAAGTCAGCATGTCCATCCAGTTGTTATATTTTATTAATTTACTTGAAGGATACTGCAGGCCCGAAAGAGGGCCCAAGCAGGAGGGGCAAAAATACATAAAAATATATCCAAGCAACGCGTACAAATATTAGCATATAAAGCGATCATGTACCTAGCAACGAAGAGGAGTAATAATTGTAAAAGCAGAAAAACGAAATAACAAGGCACGAACCGTGCAAATATTAGCAAATAGCCACATCAAGTGCAGGGAAATGAAGCGTACCAACACAATGATATAAAGTTTTTTACGCACTTGAAACACAACCAAATTGTCAAAAGCCTGTCACACACGCAGATACACACACACAAAAAAAAATTACGAGGCCGTCACTGCAGCCAACGAGACACAGGATAACCGGACACAAGAAAACAGATAAGTGTAGGTATGAATGCGCAGTACATTAATGTCAGTGTTGTTAAAGACTGATATGTTCTAAAGAAACTGCATTAGATAACTGTGAAAAAAGTAGGTTGTTCCAATCTGTTATGGTGCGTGGAAAGAACTAATATTTGAAAAGGTTAGTTCGGGTGTTGTAAGGTGTTAAAGAGTCAGCATGACGATGCCGTGTTCGACGTGCTGTTAGTGGTTTTAAATAAGGATCTGGGTTTATAGACAAGAGATTATTCTTGAGCGAAAACAGAAATTTTAGCCTTTGTATCTTTCTTCGTAACTGTAGAGCCTGAATGTTATGCTGCGTCATTAGACTAGAGGGAGAGTCACTTGTACGATATTTAGAATAAATGAACCTGACAGCTTTACGCTGTATCATTTCAAGAGCATCGATGTTAGTTTTTGTATAGGGATCCCAGACAATGCTGGCGCATTCGAGTTTAGGTCGAATTAGATATGTATAAGCCGCTAACCTAGTTCTAGGGGGCGCATGTTCTGGCTTATGTCTGAGAAAGCAAAGTTTTGTGAATGAAGAGTTACATATGTTAGAGATGTGAGTACTCCAGCTGAGGTTGTTGGCTATTGTGATTGCCAAGTATTTGTATTCGCTGACTTCCGCAAGCAGTTCGGAACCTAGTTTGTAGACAAAAACCTAGTTTGTAGACAAACGACAGTTTTTTTTTTTCATTTTCTTTTTAGTTATTGACATGTATACTGTTTTACTTGTATTTAATTCCATACTCCATTGACGACACCACGAAAGGATGCTTTGGATATTAGAGTTTAGTACTAATTGATCTTCCCGGCAGTTAATTTCATTATACAGTACAATATCGTCCGCAAATGATCTAATTTGAACCGACGATTTAATGTCATTTGTAATGTCATTAATGTATATCAAGAGAGAGAAAGAGAGATAAGAATACAGGAAGGCAGGGATGTTAACCAGTCAATAGTCTGGTTGGCTACCCTACAGTGGGGGAAGGGAGAAGGGGAAGAGAAAGAAGGGAGAGAGAAGGTGTAGGTACGTGTACGGATAGCACTTCAGTTAAAGTCGCTCGAGCAAACCAGAAGTTCTGAGAAAACACAAAAGTGCCTTCACTGCCTTCTGAGCCGATGATCGGTCGGGACGGTGCTCTAATATTGTCTGTTCACTCAGAGGACGATCGTCTAGTTTCCTCAATGTGTCGGACAAATACTGTCTTTGTGCTTGAAATTGAGGACAATGGCACAATAAGTGGTCAATGTTCTCCTCGCATCCGCAAACATCACATGCAGGACTATCAGCCATTCCAATTAGTGCTGAGTAGGCATTTGTGAAGGCCACTCCAAGCCATAACCGACACAGAAGAGACGCTTCACGCCGGTGCACACCGGCTGGAGGTCTGAGTTGAAGTGACGGGTTTAGTCGGTGCAGTCTTGTGCGCCTTGTATGTGCGGTATTCCACTCTGCTAAGGAGATAGTGCTTGCCAGAATGCCAAGTTGTCTCGCGGCGTCGGTCCTTGAGAGCGGAATGGGGACGCAGCGGTCTTCTTGGTTTGACGTCCGAGCTGCTTTATCGGCGTCATAATTACCAATGATACCGCAATGACCTGGTATCCACTGAAAAGAGATATCATGGCCTTTTTCTCTTAAGTGATGGACAAGTTCCGCGATTTCGCACGTGAGGTGATCGTGAGTTCCATGTCGGAGAAATGAATGCACACATTGCAAGGCCGGCCTTGAATCGCAGAAGACTGCCCATTTTCTAGGACGTTCAGTATTTATCACTTGAAGCGCGTCGCGGAGAGCCGCGAGCTCTGCAGCTGTAGACGTAGTGACATGGGAAGTCCTGAACCGCTTGGTTATTCCCATTGCTGGTATAACTACAGCGCCGCCGGAGCTGGTTGATGTAGTTGATCCATCAGTGTAGACGTGTGTGCAGTCGCTGTATTTCTCGTACAAGAGAAGTAAAGTTAGTTGCTTGAGCGCTGATGATGGCAAGTCCGACTTTTTCTGAAGTCCTGGGACTGTAAGGTTCACTTGAGTACGGCGCATGCACCATGGAGGAATAGAAGGCCTTGCCGCAGGTGTGTAACCTGACCTGAAAGAGGCACGGTGCGCGAAGACAGTCGCACTGAATGTCGTGTGGGGCCTATCTACTGGGAGACTTGCTAGGTGGTGGGTAGGGGTCCCGGCGAAGTGTCTTATGTGCACACGCATTGTTTCAATGCTAATGTGCGTTCTAATAGTGAAATCTTGAGCGACTGCAATAACTTCAGTCGTTGACGCACTCCGCTGTAGACCGAGACATATCTTGAGTGCTTGGGCTTGGATGCTTTGGATTGTGTTCAGGTTAGTTCTGCAGGTGTTGGACATGACCGGTAGGCTGTACCGCAGGAATCCAATAAAGAGGATCCTGTACAGTTGCAGCATAGAGTGTATTGGCACTCCCCACGTCTTTCCTGCAAGGAACTTAAACATATGGCAAATTCCTGTCAGGCGTTTTTTCACATAATTCACATGAGGGGTCCAGGAGAGATTTTTGTCAAGGTCCACCCCCAAAAACCTGTGACTCGTGCTGTACGAGATCATGTGTCTGTCGACGGATATCACGTATGGTGACATTGATTTCCTGGTAAATGCCACCGCTGCGCACTTCTCGTATGATATACGAAGTCCTTGTTCTCTAAGGTAGGATGATGTTAAAGTAGCTGACTTTTGAAGCCGCGCGCGAAGCTGCAGTCGCGTCACAGCCGACGTCCAAATGCAAATGTCGTCGGCATAGATGGAGAGCCTAACGGTGCCTGGCAGGATGTCGGTGAGTCCAATGAGTGTTAGACTGAAGAGCGTTGGGCTGAGTACTCCGCCCTGAGGCACCCCACGGTTACTGTAATGCTGGGAGGTCGGGCCATCCTCGGTAAGTACGAAAAAGGATCTCTTATGTAGATAGCTACTTATCCAAAAATATACTTTGCCGCCACGTCCTACTGCCTCTAACGCGTTGAAAATCGCTTCGTGCGTTACGTTATCGTACGCTCTAACATCCAGAAACAGAGCAGCAGATAATCTTTTGCAGGACTTCTGGTGCTCAACGTACGTCACCAAGTCGATAACGTTGTCTATGGAAGAATAGTAAAGGGCCCAGTACGCTGCCCTGGGGCACTCCAGATGATACTGGAAGTTCGTTCGATGAGTGATCATTAATTGAAACAAACTGCACGCGGTTAGTCAGATAAGCAGCCACCCAATTCACTAAGTAGGTTGGAAGATTAATTGATTCTAGTTTATTAATAAGTTTGCTATGTGATACGAGATCGAACGCCTTTCTAAAATCTAAAAATATTACATCAATTTGACCGGTCCTATCAAGAACACTAGCAAAATTGTGGATAACTGTTGTTAATTGTGTCACAGTAGAATAACCCTTGAGGAAACCATTTTGGCAAGAAGAAAGTATGATGTTATCCCCTACAAACTTATTAATTTCCTTAGCTATGATATGTTCAAGTAGTTTGCAACATGATGAAGTTAGCGATATAGGGCGATAACTTGTTACTAGTGTGGCGTCACCTTTCTTCAGCGCAGGTAAACACGTGCCAAGAGCCAATCTCTAGGCGGGGTAGCTGAAGACAAGGACACTTGATATATAGTAATTATAAAAGGTGCTAATGCTTCGGCATACCTCCTCAAAAAAAAAGGAAACGTTGGGTATGTCATCTGGACCTGAGGAGGATTTAGTTTTAAGGTCGAGTAGCATTGAAACAACACCCGGTAATAACACAATATCAGGTGCAGAGTTGCATGGCGTACAGTTATGAAGTGTAGTATTATCAGAGTTAGAAAAGACACTGTGGAAGTATTCATTAAAATATTGCGCAATATTGTGATTTTCATTGAAGGTAATCCCCTCGTGTACAATATGGCTAATTTCCTTGTTCTTTTTTCTTAGAAAGGCCCAAAATTTGTTCGGTGCGAAGCGAATAAAATTTGGCAGTGTATGCTGGAAGTACCGACGCTTAGCATGCCCCAACTTTTGGTTTAATTTATTCTAAATTTCTTGGATTGCGTCACGTGAACCACATCACCGTCTTAAGCGCTTAGCTCTTCTTTTAAGGAGTAAGGTTTCTCTTGCAATCCAGGGAGTAGCTTTATATGTTCGTTTAGTTCTGCTCGGAATAAAATTGTTGTTGTTAACAATTTTTTTAAATCTGTCCCAAAGTACAGTAATACCATGCCCTCGGAAATTGTCGAGGCATATTTCAAGGTAATCAAGAATGCTACCCGCCGTGGTTGCTCAGTGGCTATGGTGTTAGGCTGCTGAGCACGAGGTCGCGGGATCGAATCCCGGCCACGGCGGCCGCATTTCGATGGGGGCGAAATGCGAAAACACCCGTGTATTTAGATTTAGGTGCACGTTAAAGAACCCCAGGTGGTCTAAATTTCCGGAGTCCTCCACTACGGCGTGCCTCATAATCAGAAAGTGGTTTTGGCACGTAAAACCCCATAATTTAATTTTTTTTTTTAAATCTAGAATGCTTTCATCATTGGTTCGAGAGAAGTCTTTAATAGTAATTGTCTTGTTTTTACTGACTTGACACGAGTTCAACGAGCATGTGAAATACACGAGTTCATGGTCAGAAATACCAGGTTCAACGGAGACAGAAAACTTTTCAATGGATCGACTTACAAAAACAAGATCAAGGACCGTTGCCGACGTGCCGTGTCGGATGTTTGACAACCTGTTGCAAGTTATGACAAAGCATAATATTGCGTAGGTAGTTCACGTGCAATTTAGACTCGGTGAAGGAAGATGCATTCTCCCAATCAATGTGTGGGAGATTAAAATCGCCTATAAGCAGCACATTGTCACTTGTAAACGATGCAATATGTTCACAAAGATCGCCAAGAGAGAGAGAGAGAGAGAATGAAGAGGAAAGGCAGGGAGGTTAACCAGATATGAGTCTCCGGCTTGCTACCCTACACTGGGGATAGGGGATAGGGGTTGGAAAGATGATAGAGAGGAAAACGAAAAAAGAATGAAAAAAAATGGAAATAAAAAAAAAAGAGGAACGCGCACACATGGAGACACACACACAAAAGGCGTTCCAGTTAAAGTCGTTCACACAGGCCGGTAGATCGCAAGAAGCGCAAAAGCGCTTGCACGGCCTTCTTCTGTGACGGTAGGTCCTTTCGATGTTGTAGAATTCGCCAAGAAATTGCGCAGGTGAGTCAGGGGCTCGATAAACGGCAAGCAATAAAAATGTTTTACCCCAGCAAGAAACTTTCAATGTAACAGCTTCTAGGTTTGACGAAAAGGAACAGCAGTTATATTTTTGTTTACCAGAATTGCTACCCCGCCACCCCTCGATGACCTATCACGACGATTGGCCTGATAAGACGGGGGAAAAAGAACTGTGTCATCAATAGCGTCATGCAGCCACGTTTCGGTTAACACAACTACATGGGGATTGTAACTCAAGATAACCGATTCAAGTTTCTGAGTTTTGTTAACAATGCTTTTGACTTTTGACGATCGGTGCGGACAGCTAAAAACAATGTTAATGAGAGATACATACATACATACATACATACATACATACATACATACATACATACATACATACATACATACATACATACATACATACATACATACATACATACATACATACATACATATTGCAAGTGTCTAAACAGAAACACCGCTGCGACCTCCGTCACCCTGGTGTCTATTTTTCGCAAGACACACTCATGTTGCTTTGGTCATCATCTCTTAAGTTGGTCTTTGCGAAAAACTATATTCCATATCGTGTGCTCCGACAGGCGACCAATGTCACCTATAATATCATTCTAGCTACGACCACTATACGTCCTCCGCTGTGACAACCAGTGACGTATGCCTCCACGTGCAGTTTGCTGAATCACTGCGGCAAAACAGCGCGTGCGTTCCGAGCACTCCATATAAGAGGGTTGCAAACAGCGCGGAGTGCGTCATGCTTGGAGGGGAGGGTGGGAAGGGCGAGGCGCGAGCGCACCCGTGCGCGGCTGCGACGACGACGTCGTTGTTTGTGCGGCCGGCCGTTCTGCTTTCCGCCCAACGCTGCGCCGAAATCACCTCCCGCCCTCCTCCTCCCGTCCCACGCGCTGCACAGCGAAAATTCGCGGAGCTGCTGCTGCAGCCCTTGCCTGTCGTTTTCCGGGAGCTGCCGGCCGCAGAGAAAGGGAGACGCAAACAAGTGCGCCGTCATCAGCTCCTATTTTCAGGAGCCACGGGATATCAACTTGCATTAGGCCCGTGTAAACGGGGCGGGGGAAACGAACATACTGGACGTACACTGCTGGAATGTGCGCCTCGCCCACGGAAGCTGCGCCACATTTTCCCGAGAATCCGCGGCGTTGCTTTACACCGAAACCCGCCGCCCCCGCGTGCACCTACTGCCCACGACCCTACTCCCCTTTCCCACCCCAACTCCCGACCCTAAACAAGTGTCACTGTATACACTTGCAGTGGTGCGTTCTTATACTGTAACGGAGATAGGCGAGATGAGAAAAAGAGCTGGGCCATGAATGGATTGCTTGACAGTACTGTTAAATTCGCTGTACATGCAAAGAAAGAAAGGGAAAGACGAATTTTTTTTTCTCGCGCTGGAGGGGGGGGGGGACTAAGCTTTGATCCGAGCACTGACGCATTGTGCCGCCCACGTGTAACGCACTGCACTATCATATGGAAGCTAGCCCGTAATCTGCATTCAGTTAGCGATTGCTAATGTGTATGCGTTCAGAACCTCGCTCACTACTATATTCGCTCTTAGTCCAGGTCCGGCATCACCTCATCGTTCATACCCTTAAAAAAAAAAAAAACAAGAAGAAAGCTAATCACAAGGGCGAGACAGGAGCCCCGCCCTCTCGCTCTGTTTTCTATACAGAACTTAACCAACTAGCCCGAGACAACACGTCACTCCTGCGGCTATGAGAGAAGCAGTGCTCGGGAGTTCCGGATGTTTTTTGAACTCATAGGAGCACCAACAGGTATTATGAGCGTTTTTATTAGGGGCAGCCGAATATTCGAATACGAATAAAATATTATTAGAGTTCGAGGACGATCCCACCGCTGGCATACAGTTGTAGGAGTTGTCGGACGATCTCGCCGCTGCCACCATATTTAAGGGTTGAAGGTCGTAGAGAGGAACTTGGGAGGAACTAGGCGTACAGGGTTTATTTACAGTATTTACATTTTAAACAAGAGATACATCGACAGTCTAGCGTGGCTCCCAAATGGAGCACGCAAGACGAAGCATACAGAAAACGAGCACACAGCTCACGAGCACAGAGCGCGACGACGAGTACGATGACGAGCGAGCACCCTCTAGCAGCCGACAACAGCTGCTTATAAACACCCCATTGGTCCCTAGTTCCCTGGGTGAGAGAACCGTTCGACAAGTCATCGAAGTTGACCCGCCGGTTGTCCATTATCTTGAGTCTGGAAAGGCGCGTCGGTTCCCCGAGCTGAACCCCGCAGCGAGGCTGCCGGTTGCCCATTGTCTTGCGCCTCTAAATTCCAGAGCTGCCTTTCTCCTGTAGTCGCCACGAGTGTCGGCAGACCAGTGGCGTAGCAACAGGGGGGGCCGGGAGGCCGTTCTCCGTCTGTTCTCCGTCTGTTGAACAAAGTACCGAATTATCAGAAGTAAAATAAGGACAAATGTTTTCGAAGGAATATAGAAACAAAATGTATAATGCAAGTTTTTATTTCTAATGCGCGGTGGAACCTTACATGACAACCTGCAAGTTTTGAGGGTCTTCGGCCGCCTAGTCATGTCGCATTTGTATTTTTATTTTTTCACTACGACCATGTGATGCCTTCCGTGCAACGAGATAGCCTTTTTGCAAGCATTAGTGGCACGCAAATACTTCAGCAGCTTCTTTTTTTCCCCGACAACTGTAAGACCACATGATTGTTTTGTACACTTCCTAAGTGTCGCGAGTTGCCCACGTGTTTAGTGTGTAGAGAGGGGTCCACTCCCATACGCGTCCGGGGGCAACTGCTTGTGTTTTTGAAATGTCAGAAAGCCCGCGTGGTGTCAGTTGACGAATCAAGGTGCGCTGCCAAGGGGGGCGCGGTGCGGTTGCGGAGAACGGATTCGGAGAAAGCGGTCTTGTGCGCACCGAGTTGGCATTCTGCCGACGTGCATAACAGGTCCACACAAGCAAACCTTGAGAAGGACGGCTGCACGCGGTGTCGTGGTGCCGCCGGATCCCGAGTCCCTTGCTGGCTTGCGACGACGCCGAGGTTTAGAGTGGCTTAGCAATATTGACCACGTGTTACATGTACCACAGCGCGGGGGGGGGGTCCACTCCCCTACGCGTCTGGGAGGCAACTGTCGCGATATCAGAGAGCTTTAGATTAGGGCACGCAAGCGGCTTCAGTACGCAAGAACTAGGAGCCACGGTACTGCGCATGCGCAGACCGCTACGTATAGGTCTGCGCATGCGCAGTACCGTCGCCCCTAGCTCTTGCGTACGCAAGCCGCTTGCTTCCCCTAACCTAAAACTCTCCATTGTTGTTGAGTGCTGAGAAAAGCCTGCGTGGTGTCGAGTGACGAGTTACGGTGCGCGCCGTAAAGGCGTAGCACGCATGCGAAGAACGCGTTCGGAGAACGTTGTCTTGTAGACTTCGGATGCCACTGAGGGTCATAATTCTTCCACGCGGACAAACCTCGAGTGGGACTGCGGTGCGCCGTGTTGTGGCACCGGCTCCCGATACCCTTGCTGGCTAGAGACGCCGAAGAGGTTTGAGATGCTCTAGCAATAAATTTTGTGTGCCTGGCGCTTTTCGCCGAAGCCGTCGCTCACTACGTGGAAATGGGAGAAGAAAACAGAGTTGTAGGAAGAAGGAAAACGGTTTTGTTTTCCAATACGTTTGCTTTCAAGGGTAAGCCAATCCCTTTGAGTTGTGGCTTAACAAACGTTTAGCTACCGCCCTTCTTCTTTGTCTGTTTACGCTATAATTATAGAGACGATATGCTGGCCCTCAGACTGGGCTGAAATCAGGATTCCTGATAGATCAGTGAGGCTCCGTGCAACGTACGTTAAAGTGAGTCAGGGCTCTAACAGCCATTGAGACACTCGAAGAGTGAGACATTGTTTCCTAATTGTTCAAGTTATAATGCATTTGTTTTATCTGCCATGTATCTAGGAATGTTTATCTATAAGTTTTTATCGTCCATCTGATTTTCATCGTTTCCTATCTGCGTTTGAATATCGCTGCCGATCATCACACGAGGTACTTCGCATTCCAACGGAGAAGCAAGAAGAACAACCGAAGAAACAAACTTTAATTGCGAGAATTTCTGATCGTTTTTCGGCAACCATTTATTTAGTATTTTTTTGTAAACCACCATTCCCAAAAAGCAGCCATTCTTTGTCGGAATGCTTGTTTGTATACAGGCTCCAAAGATGTTGAAAAGCTGTTCGTGCCGTTTTTCATTGACATTTACTGATATTAGGTTTGAAACAGATTCTTTGTCCTCGATAGTTAGCTGTTTCTCTTGCACTAGTCAATACATACGTAGTACCTAATTATACAGAAGTAAGTATTCTTCCTGTACATTGTATATATATATATATATATATATATATATATATATATATATATATATATAACGCTAACGCTAACGAATGGATTCGCTAACGCTAACGAATGGATTCCAAGGGAAGGAAAGCGTAGCAGAGGGCGGCAGAAAGTTAGGTGGGCGGATGAGATTAAGAAGTTTGCAGGGACAACATGGCCACAATTAGTACATGACCGGGGTAGTTGGAGAAGTATGGGAGAGGCCTTTGCCCTGCAGTGGGCATAACCAGGCTGATGATGATGCGTCGTCCTCAATTTAAGTAGAACCCTTTTCGTAAGCCTCCAGGTTTCTGCCCCGTAGGTGAGTACTGGTAAGACACAGCTATTATACACTTTTCTCTTGAGGAATAATGGCAACCTGCTGTTCATGATCTGAGAACGCTTGCCAAACGCACCCCAGCCCATTCTTATTCTTCTGATTATTTCCGTCTGATGATCCCTATCCGCCGTCACTACCTGCCCTAAGTAGATGTATTCCCTTACCACTTCCAGCGCCTCGCTACCTATTGTAAATTGCTGTTCTCTTCCGAGACTGTTAAACATTACTTTAGTTTTCCGCAGATTAATTTTTAGACCCACTCTTCTGCTTTGCCTCTCCAGGTCAGTGAGCATACATTGCAGTTGGTCCCCTGAGTTACTAAGCGAGGCAATATCATCAGCGAATCGCAAGTTACTAAGGTATTCTCCATTAACTTTTATCCCCAATTCTTCCCAATCCAGGTCTCTGAATATCTCCTGTAAACACGCTGTGAATAGCATTGGAGAGATCGTATCTCCCTGCCTGACGCCCTTCTTTATTGGGATTTTGTTGCTTTCTTTATGGAGGACTATGGTGGCTGTGGAGCCGCTATAGATATATTTCAGTATTTTTACATACGGCTCGTCTGCACCCTGATTCCGTAATGCCTCCATGACTGTTGAGGTTTTGACAGAATCAAACGCTTTCTCGTAATCAATGAAAGCTATATATAAGGGTTGGTTATATTCCGCACATTTCTCTATGACCTGATTGATAGTGTGAATATGGTCTATTGTTGAGTAGCCTTTACGGAATCCTGCCTGGTCCTTTGCTTGACAGAAGTCTAAGGTGTTCCTGATTCTATTTGCGATTACCTTAGTAAATAGTTTGTAGGCAACGGACAGTAAACTGATCGGTCTATAATTTTTCAAGTCTTTAGCGTCCCCTTTCTTATGGATTAGAATTATGTTAGTGTTTTTCCAAGATTCCGGTACGCTCGAGGTCATGAGGCATTGCGTATACAGGGTGGCCAGTTTCTCTAGAACAATCTGCCCATCATCCTTCAACAAATCTGCTGTTACCTGTTCGTCCCCAGCTGCCTTCCCCCTTTGCATAGTTCCAAAGGCTTTCTTTACTTCTTCCGGCGTTACCTGTGGGATTTCGAGTTCCTCTAGACTATTCTTTCTTCCATTATCGTCGTGCATGGGTGCGACTGGTGCTGTATAAATCGCTATAGAACTAATCAGCCACTTGAACTATCTCATCCATATTAGTAATGATATTGCCGGCTTTGTCTCTTAAGGCATACATCTGATTCTTGCCAATTCCTAGTTTCTTCTTCACTGCTTTTAGGCTTCCTCCGTTCCTGATAGCAAGTTCAATTCTATCAATATTATACTTCCTTATGTCAGCTGTCTTACGCTTGTTGATTAACTTCGAAAGTTCTGCCAGTTCTATTCTAGCTGTAGGGTTAGAGGCTTTCATACATTGGCGTTTCTTGATCAGATCTTTCGTCTCCTGCGATAGCTTACTGGTATCCTGTCTAACGGAGTTGCCACCGACTTGTATTGCACACTCCTTAACGATGCCCACAAGATTGTAAATATATATATATATATATATATATATATATATATATATATATATATATATATATATATATATATATATATCCGAATATGTAGACAATACGATGGGTGCTCGTCGCATTCCAGACTCTATGGTCAAAGATGAAGCGTATGAAAATTTGTAATATTAGGGTTTAACGCCAGGAAGCTGCCCGTTCACTTATGAGTGACGTCGTACCGGACGCATCCACGTAAATTTCGACGATTTGCGTTTCTTAAACGTGCATACAAGGCACGCTTAAACGAGCGCTTTTGCATCGAGACGACATTGCAATGTGGCTGGTGCTACCGGGAATCGAATCCGGGACCTCGCGCTCATGAGCGCAACGCCGTAGCCATAGAAGTCGTTTTTGCGGCTCACGTTGCGTTTTACACTATTGTATGTTATATAAACGTAGTGTGGGGCTCAAGTGCCTCTTTAACAATTGATCTTCTATAGTGTAACGTAAGTACACCCAGCGGGCAAGGCGACCAGCCGGGTCACTAGTGACTTAGCATTAAAGGTTGTCATCACCATATAGGTTGGCTCAATAAACAGAACTCCCTTACAGTCACTTACGAATTGAATTTCTAGCTTCGGGCCTCACACGAACTCGGACTCACCAAAATTCTACTCAGCCGGGCTCTGAGCCTGAGCGAGTCGACTCGAGGGTGAGTTTGCCGACCTATTGTCATCGGCGCGAATGTCGCTCAAAACCACGTAATTACTTTTACATGTCTTAAGCACAAAGCCACGCGGTATCTTTAAGAGATTACATATCAGTACGCGAACACATGGGTCACGCGTATTCTGATGCAATCAGAACAACGCATTTTGACCGCGCGTTTCAAGGCTCGTGGGTGGTGACATCAGCTATACGCGCAGGCGATCGATAAAAATAAGAAGCATCGCTTGTAACTCTTCTACACATGTTAGCTCTAATAGAACTTGCATTACTGGGACCACACTTGGCGAACGGTATCAATCACTTTTCGAAAAAGCCCCCAGGTATTGCTGAGAGAGCTGCTGAGTTGTAGGGACCTTGTCGCGGTGGCGTATCAGTCGTGAGGACGACCGCGTGCATTTGAAGACATAGCGTGCTACGGTCTCGCGTTTAGCGGAAAGTACCACAAGTAGAATCATTTACATAGAGCGCTCTGCACGGCCACTGTGCTGGCCGATTAAACGCACAAAAGGTTTAAGCATCGACATCTCACGTGCTGCGTCTCCGGTTGATGCTAATCACGTTTCACATATATACTTCAAACTCACGTTCAAGGAGGACCTCCTATTCGTATCTGCGTTGACTAAGCGGCTCGCGGTATGAGTAGATTTACGGTGACCGGCAGGAGGAAGAAAGAAAAAAAGTAATGATGACAAAATTATAATAAGTAAATAAGTAAATAAAGAGGGCGAGAGACCTCGAAGCAGCGGGTATTAGTACTATGGAGCAACGACTCGATTTCCCTTCATTCAATTTCGAGACTCCTACAGCTGAAACCAAGGCTAATTATCGATAATTGTCAGTGCGCAATTAAAGCGCATGCCAATCGTTCTTTCTCTGGAAATATAGAGGCCGTTCGTTTTCGCACACTATGCTTAAGAGCACCGTCACTTGCCCGAATTCCTGCAAGATTGATTGTTGAGAGAGAGAGAGAGAGAGCATGCTGCCTCTCACGTTTGCTCTTCCACAATATGAGCACCTTCCCAGAGGACTCTCATTTTACTTAATTATGTATTGTTTAATTTTTTTTTCACTCTCTAAGCACTTCGGAGCTTTGCCTGGTTGGATTAACGACGTGAAAATCCAAGAAATTTCGTGCCCTCGTTGCTAGCCCGCGCCGTGGAAGTAAGCGCATTTCTCATCGCAGATATATGAAGGTGCTTAGAACTAATTCATTGGAGAAGATAGTGCGGTCACGCACACAGTCGTTTTCAATTTCGGGTGGTCTTTAAAGCCTCCCAGGTTGCGTAAATCTACTTATATATTTGTTGAGGACGTTGTAATCAGAATAATTACATTTGCAGTGGGTGTCTTGACACTTCATCGAGCTATGGCACTTTCCGTCCTTATTCATTCCTTTCTTTTTTCACTCATTCACCCCCTTGCTTCATTCATTCCATTATTCATTCATTCATCCATCCATCCCTTCCTTCATTACTACTTCTGTCTTACTACTTGAGTAAGACTATTTCATTACTACTTCAGTCATTACTTCCTTCCATCTGTAAAATGACTTACGTGAAACGTGATCTGTGCCGTTACTCTTACTCTAACAATAAATTCTGAGAATTCCTTCAATTATCCATTCATTATTTCCTCGATTCCTCCCTTCATTCATTTATTCATCTATCCCTTTCTTGCTTCCTTCCTCCATTCCTTCCATTATTATTTCATTCCTTAATTAATGAGTTCATTCATTCCTTCATTGCTTTCTTCTTTCATTCCTCCTGTCAAACTGCTGTCACCGACCGAACGAGCGACCGAGCGACCGACCGACCGACCGACTGGGTCCGAAGGCGACACAGGTTCTATGACTCGGAGACGTCGTAGCGGTGGGATGCAGACTAGCGGTGGATGCAGACGATTATTTCCAGATGCCATCATATATTCAAGTACATGGTAACAGGCCAGCGGTTCCTGCAAATTATGAAGCTTAACAGGCAACAGCGATTGCGTGGTCTGCTTGCTTGATGACAACGATTCCGGGCTCACCAATTCTATAGTTACCTCGGGAAGGATACAAGTGTATACCTCGATTAGATGGGACTTGTCTGTTAGGTCAATCAAATGCGCTGTGTGGCTTCTCTGCAATCGGATCCGAATTATGTGGTGTGTATTTTGAGCTGCACCGTGTACTTTGACCTTGCGGCAACGCCTGTTAGTGTTCCGCGCGCAACAAAAACGCTCCTGACATTTGCTTCAACCAAATAATCCAAGTAATCGCCACTGTGTCTATTTGCGGTCGAAGTGTACCGAGACTCTGGGAACATATTTGTGATTTATACCACGAGGGATAGCAGGCTAAGCAGGTGACCAGGCAAGCATGATTCCAGCATACGCCAAAGAATGTTTGTCTCTTCGATGTGGGGCGGAAAAAAACACAGCATAGGAAATGAATCTTTGCATCGTGTGTTCGGCGCTCTTTGCCCAGAACATGCCCTTGCGCCATTAGACCCAATCATCATCATCAAATATTTTTTTTTGCCATGAAACAAGAGGCAGGGAGGAGGCGTTCTTTTTCTTTCTTCACGCCTACCCCCCACCCCATCGCTACCGTAAATTTATTCTGTCAATATCCGACAATTTCAAATGGTAGTTTGATTTGTGGGCCCAATCCCAATTAAATGACGACCGATAATTCGAGTCGAGGACCGAATCTAAAAGCAACGTATATATATACTCGATTTGATACCTGGAGACGTTCGAGTGTTGGAATGAAATTCGTTCGAATGCGAGCTTTTGAACCGAATCGAATAGCAGAATATTGGAGTCCATAACAAGGCACGTACTCGAGTGAAATCGATTCGGATGCGACTATTACAAACGAATCAAATAGCAGAACACTCGATTCGATAATTCGTCAGGTTCGAGTATTCGAATCAAATCAATTAGAATTCCAGTAGATGAACAGAATCGCGTGGCAGGATACTCCATTCGATAATTCAGCTGCTTAGAGTATATTCAAATCAAGTAGTTTCCAATTCGAGTAGCAAAACCGAATCGAATAGCGAGGCACTCGGTCCGATACTTCGAGACATTCGAGCCCTCGCGCCCTCCTATAATTTATAATTGGGCTCCTCTGCGATAGGAACCGTTAACAATGTTGCGGAAGAGCGATGGAGAACGATGCGCGCCGTCCTCGGATCGCTTGTATACAATGTTGCCGCTCTAGCAAGGCCGGCGACGAACGATCGATGGCCGTTCCGGGCCGGCCCCGGCCGACTCAAGGTTTTCCCGCTCTCGTTCCTCCGCGGCAGCCGCGGTGCAGGCGTTGTGCTCATTGCGTGCGTCCGCCCGCGCCCATAACGAATGCAGCGCGAAAAATAAAAGGCAGGAAACCCGGACGGGGATGGAGGCGAGTAATCAAACGCGCTGTCTTTCCTGGTCGACTTGCGGGTGATGACGAAAGTCCGGGCGTCTATTGCGTCATGTCGAATGCCGCGGCGAAATGGTCGGTGCGCCTCGCGTGGAATGTCGGGCCCTCCTCGGACCGTAAAATACTTGCGACGATGACCTCGGGCGAGAGAAGACGGCGTCCTCCGTGTGCGAGCGGTTGTGCTTCCATCGCGGGGCACATCACGCGGAACGCGTTTTCCGCTTAGTCCTTCGACTGCTCTCCCACAACCCTGCAGCGTAGCCCCGGACAAGAAGCCGATATGCAATCTCTCTCTCTCGTTTGGCACCAACGCAGTTTTTTCATTTAGCAAAGTATAGTTAAAGGAAGAACAGCGGTACCTGACAGGAGGATACAAGGAGGAACACAGACTGCAATCTCTGTGTGCTTCTTGGCACAGATATCATACCATCAGGTAACGCTGTTATTCCTTTAATCATGAACTAACCCGCCCGTTAGTCCTGCTACTTAACCAAAATGTGCTTTCTGCTGATAACATTTTATCGTAAAACGCAGGTGCCTCGTGTCACTGGCTTCAGAAGAACTCCAGTTTGGCCTATAGTTGGTGCTTACCACTTGTGTTTACCAGTTGAAACTTATCGCCCGTGTGGTTTATGTGTTCTCTTCCGCTGTCCCCGTCTTTATTTACGGTCAATATGATATGCAGTGTCACTGGCCTTCCAACAACTTGTTGTCGAAACTTGCAACAAGAATTGCGCCAGCCATATATCTCGCGAGTACATTTGAACCGCGCTGCTCGCTCTGAGTCGCTGACGCTCGAATTACTTCGAACTTTCGTGAATAGGCTCGTCGGACACCGTAACTCCTACGCTAACCACGTTGCTATAGAGGAATTCAGCTGTCCTCGGCCGCGGTCATGTATGACGACGCTATTCTAGCGTTATACTTCTTTCCTTACGCGCATCGTCGTTGGCCTGAACGGTGTTCTAGGCGTATACGTTATCATCGCTATCGGCAGTCAGTTAGGATGTGCTTGTTTGCGGAAGCAATCATCACTGATAGAATTACCCCCTCTTGACCCTGTCACCACCCGCTCTGGTTCCAGTACCGCTGCTTCGGAATGCCGCTAAAGCGGCAACCGCAAGAATACTATTTCTTGCATATTTCTTGGCGTACTGCGGTCGCGTCTCACTGTAATCACGCCTGAAATATTTTCAGTGCGTATATAGCTGACACTGAGTGGTCTGAAAAGACCGGGCTTCAGGACACTAATAAAGTTTTGTGAGTGAGTGAGTGAGTGCGAAACCTGCAGACGCAACGCACTATCAGCCCTGATTACGAAACACGATGCAGCGCGTAGGAAAATCAGTCCGCAAGACTGACTTACGCTGCGCAGTATTAAAACTGTCTAATAAAGGAGCAATTACGCCGAGACGCAAATGCGTCGCAAGTACGCTTCACTGTTTAAGAGGACCGTGAACGGGGCAAGTCGACAATGGCTGATAATCAGAACAGCTAAAAAAAAATAGAATGAGGGCAAAGGAAAGAGGAAGGTATATACGACGCTGCATCAATCGACGTTTATTTTTTAAACGTATCAAGCTTAAACAAATTTTTATATGCTTTAGACGTTCAATAAATGTGGTCCTATCGTACTCTGCTATTTTCTGTGTCTTCGATTTTTGGAGCTGTTCTAAGTTCGTGGTCGACATCGCAGTGATGGAAGGAAGCAAGGTTGCCAGCAGCGGCACCGTGACCGAGCGCTCGCCTCCCGCAACGCGCGTCTCGGCGTTCGTATACAATACACAGGCGCTACGTCAAGACGCGCTCACGCGCGCGTCTGCACGTGTTACAAAGGCTGACGAAACAGGCGGGAAGGGCAATCTAATTTCGGAGCTCGAAGAGTTCACTCACGTGCAAAATAGATACAGAGAAAAAAGTAATAAAGTGCGAGACTTGAGCCTCGTGTTTAAACGCCTCATCTTGGAACTGTGCCCGAGTGGAACGACCATTCACTTAGATGCGCGAGGACGCGGGCAGCCATCGAGTAGGAGAGAGAGAGAGCTACGGCGGGCGAGCTCGCAAACAAACGAAGGAAGGCGCAATGCGACAGAAGTTACAGAAATAAGGAATCAAGAGGAAGAAGGGGGGGGGGGGGGTTGCGAGGTATCTGAGGGGGCGGGAATCGCCACTTCCGCGTTGTGACACGTATACACACACTCTTACCCGACCGCCTGCGGCAGCACCAGCGATAAGCCGAGAATCGTTCAGCAGCTCGTCCAGCGAGGACCAACGCAAGCTTGCGTCATCAGCAGAACGAATTTTCTGAGCGTTAGCGACCGCAACGAAGGCACATTCCGCGCGCTTTCCACTACCGGTGAGAGGACTGAGAGAGAGAGAGAGAGAGAGAGAGAGAGAGAGAGATCGTGAAGGCCCGTCGTTTCTGTCCCGCTGAAAGAGAGTCAAGACTTGGCGAAGAGTCGCCCGAGGGTGTACGCAGGAGTCGACGTCGACACCGAATGCATACTTTTGTGTGTGGATATACAAGACTGCAGTTATACTTCGTCGCGTTCCCTGTGCTTAGAGATTCACACAGGAAACTAGTCCAAGCGCATCTGCAATTTTAAAGCGAAGTCTTTTTTTTTTTTTTGCCTCTTCCTTCGGCATTCCCACTGCTGCTCCTGTTGCTGCTGCTGTAACGCTGGCCACGTCAGGACGTAGTTGAGACGTACGCCACTAACGGTGGCCGCGTCGGGACGTGGTCGAGACGTGGCCATGTCGCAATAACATAAAATGCATGCGCTGTCGGTATTTTGTTTCATGACATTTGTTTATGAGCTGTCATTCTCAAAATTTCGAGGAATAACTTTGTAAAGAATCTAAGAATGCGCCACATGGAAGGCCTGCGCGGTTGTGGTTCAGAATGATTATTGCGACGCCCGTCGACACCGGATTTTCTGCGACATGGGGCCCCTAACGCTATCGCGTTAGTACACGGCAGGAGTGTGGCACAAAGGAAAGACGACCCGAGAAGCTCGTGTCAAGAGAGAGAGAGAGAATAAAAATTTATTTGGCATAACAAGTAGGAAATTTTTCTCGATGAGTGGTGCCCTCAGTCCAGGGCTCCATTGCCATGCGCGACTTCACCAGCCCGCTGGATCAGCCGTTGCTGTTCCTGCCGGGGTGTGCTGAGCAGCGCAGACTCCCAAGAGGAAAAGGTAGGGTTGGGTATAGGAAGAACACCCGAAGGGTTAGGGTATTCCCATGTGGAGTGGTACACCGTGGGTTTGGCCCCACAGTAGGGACAATAGGAAGGGTATAGGGTGAGATGAAAGATATGTAGCCTGTAGAGACAAGGAAAGGAAATGGTGTGCCGTTGCCGTCAGGCAGCGGCGTCTGCGCTCTTAAGCGAAGGATGAGGAGGGGGATAGTTATGGCGGCTTTGTTGGTAGTACTCGAGCGTCTCGATGCAGTGCAGGGCTCTGGCGGTGCGTCGTCTAGGTTGAACAGCTTTTCCGGTGGTGCCCGGCCAGTCAGACCTCGCGCTATTGCATTAACGCCTTCATTACCATGGAGAGAGGCGTGTCCAGGAGTCCAGACGATGTGCACCCTGCCAAACGCGGAAGGGGGGACAGAGGACAGAATTCGACGTGTGTGTGCAGTCACGAGTCCTTGCGCGAAGGCCCGGCAGGCAGCCTGCGAGGCCTTCGGTATGGTGATAGGGGTGTCATGTGCGAGAAGGGTCGAGGCGTGGACAATGGCCAGGGCGATAGCTCCTTCCCCTACTGAGCAGCTGTACGTTGTGAAAACTGTGGCACACACTCTAAGCGCGTCCGTGTTGTCAGTTACAGCTAAACACATGCCCCGCTTCCCTGAGTAGCGGGCCGCGTCAGTGTACAAAACCGGTGTCATTGTGGTGCCATCTCCAAAAATGCGTGCCACCTACACTCTAAGAAAAATCCCGGGGGAAACGGGAGTAACTGCGCCGTTAGTCCTAAAAAGGGCGCTTTCGTCCCTCAAAGGACTAACTGCATGAATGTGCGTGCCGTGTGCAAATTTCGGAGAGTAAGTGTTTAGTCCCTGGTCTGAAAGAGAGCATTGGGAGGACGAACGGCAACAGTTACTCCCCAGGCACTTCGCTGTTTTCGTCCGTGTCATGGAGCGATGCGGCGAAAACGGTATTGTCTATAAATCGTGAATGGTTCGAAGTTCGTGCATTGTCTATTGAACTACATGCAAAGCAGCACCTGGCCTCTTCGTGAGAAAATTACGTGAAACTTAAAACTGGAATGTGAAGAGCCATGCCCTTCGTGCGCACCCCATAAGTGAGCGACACACATTAAACGCGCAAGTCATTGATAGACAGCTAGATTTTCTTGGTCCATAGTACCTAAGTTCCTTCCGTTCCAAGGAGGTTGCGAACTGAAGCGATGTGTAGCTCGAACGGCACACGCTAAGCGACAGAGAAATTGGCCTTCTCTGTCGTCTTCGGTGCGCCGTTTGAGCTCGCTACACGTATACATGGCGTAGTGCCTCAGTTTAAATCACCCTAAGAATACTCGGGCTGATTTCTTTTCGCAGTCGCCTATGGTTGCAAGTACACTCAACGTTAGACTCTCCCTGCATAGCATGCACAAAATACGGAGTCGCTTTTATATTGCCACACTTGCGTTCCCATGCTTAACCTTCTCTATATATCCCGCCTTGTCAACCAAGCGGCGTGATGAAGTGTGGATAGGTAACGGATACCACAGTGCAAGACAGTACACCTTATGACATGTTCTTTCTTCTCGGCCTTCACAGTATCTGGAGAAACCGCATGGCTGTAAGGAATTGTGATATAAATGTGAGAACAGTAAACTCGTGTTTTGCTGAGAATATCAGTAAACTGCGGGAAGTTTTTCAGAAGTTAGCGTATGACGATGATCTGTTGTCATTGATGGATGCCCTTGCCAAAATGAAAGTTTTGTAATCTCAACCGCAAGCTTCAAGCGCAGCGGTGGGAAAGTGAATATTGTCAGATGGTGGGAGCAGTATGTATTGATGTATTTGTTGATTGTCTGGAAATAAAGAAAAAAAAAAGCGGCGTGATGAAGTGGTTAGAGTACCTTACTAGTGAGCGAGAGGACGTCACTTCGAATCCTACTCTCGGGCACTTTTTTTTTTCAACTCATTAATTTTTTTATTAGGGTATAAATGCCTAATTTTATTAATTCCACCTTTGCGGAGCATCGGAACGAATTACCGTTACTCCCTTGAGCATCGGGCAAGGGCAACTGTTAGTCCCCGAAGGAGTAAGCGCATGGGGAGTAACAGTTCATCCCATGTCAGTTCGTCCCCAAAAGGACTAATGGTTGTGGCAAATCAATTAGTCCCCAAAAGGACTAACCTCCCTATCCCTTTTAGTCCTTTTTTTCTTAGAGTGTAGGGCCTGAGTTCGGGCGCGTCTGCGACCGGCGTGTCGCTCGGGATGCATATTGCGGGGAATCTGAGTTACTAGCGCGTAGAGCAGGAGCGAGGCGATATTGTGGGACGTGTGGGTGCCTCAGGGATAGGGTAGCCAATGCGATAGAGTATAGCGCAGCCCTGACGGCTGCGCCTGAGACGTTGGAGCTGACCGTTGCGAGATTCACGCCGCGTCGCTACGCGTCGCATCTGCATAACGAACCTCTGGACGCTGTAACTAAGCCTCACAAATGCTGTGCAGTAGCTGCCGCATTTGTCTCTGTGCCACCCGCAACAGCAACGACAGTATAGGGAGGAGGTGGGGAGGATATTTGCGAGGGAATAGAGAGGGAGAGAGAGAGGCAGTTTTGCGAGCTACGACACTAGAACCTAGAATTGTGCCGAAGCGTGTACTTATTGCCGACAGGACGAAGGCTCGCATAAAGCGTCGACCTGAGCAGGCAAGGTAACATTTAACATCCCGTCACTCTGTCGTATGCCGTCACTATATCACCGCCAAATAACGTCAATAAACGCAAACAGCAGACAAAGCTTCGCTTACATCGATTCCCACAGTGCGTGGGATCTGCATATCTTTTTCTTTATTACTTTTTTCTTGATTTTAAACGCAGCTCCTTGGCGTCCGTTCCCGCGTTTCGCGTCGGCCTCGCCGTAACCACTTCCGTAGCCGGGGCGCATATTTCCAATTGCTAGTAGGTACAGCGGGGCGTGGCACTTGGGGAGACGACAGGCATTTGCGCGCACGCGCGTGTAAGAGCGGGTGCGAGAGAGGAAATATGGGGACTTTTGCTTCTTGAATATACGACTCTGCCTAGGCACTACGGAGGAGTTTCTTAGCGCGTGTTGTATGCGCTTGTCCCTAGGCGCGCCGGCAGAAGTCGCGGGGCGCGGTAGTGCTGAACCTAGCGTCGCAAGTTGGCGGCTCGACGCAACTATATTTATTCAATCCTGTTGTTTGCTAATTAAAACAACGTGTCACTATTTCGCATTATTGGCGGCGCCTCCAGGACACCAAAGAGGCAACGGGGACATCAAAGCTAGAAGCCGGACTGGTCCGTGGGTTGGGGCTCGCAGAGGCCTGCGCGTGCCAGGGGAGGATAAGATCGGCTGTCCGCTATCGCGAACAGCCAATTTTTTTATACGAACACCCCCTGGCACGCTTCGGCCTTCACGGCCCCAACCCACGGGCCACCCTGCTCCCAGCTTTGATCCCCCCGCTACCACTTGGGTGCCCCGGAGATCCTGCGCCGCCGTATTTAATATTAACCTCAGGTGCTCTCCTGAGGCCTCGGTTTGCCGGTTACATGTGCCTTCCTGGAGCAGTGCTTGTAAAAAATGCAATCTATCGTCGCGACTAACAAAGTGGCCCGCGTCTTATACAACACAGTCAGAACCTTGCCCCTTCAGAGACAGTGATCCCCAAATGGGGCGTCCGTGCCCACTGCCTCACCGCGCGGGCAGTCAGCGGCGGAGCGTAAACAAACTCGACTCCCCTCCGCCATGCCGGCACGCCTAGGGACAAACGCACGCTACACGCGCAAAGAAACTTCCCCACCGTAGTGCCTAGGCAGAGTCACATTTTCAAGGAGCAAAGGCCCCCAGATTTTCTCTCTAGCACCTGCTCTTACTCACGCCTGCGCAGAAACGTCGAGCGCCGTCAAAAGCGCCACGCCCCGCTGTACCTACTAGCAATTGCAAAAACGCAGCCGGGGCCAACGCGCTGCTCTAGCTGCGCGCACCCCTGGCGCAATCTCTCGCGCACGGCGCGAGTCTTGCACTCCCCTTGTCTTCTAAAGCCGGATCACGTATTCTCGACTATCCTCTAGCTCCCTTTTAGGGTGCCTCAATGTCCTCCTCGCCCGCTGCAGCGGCGGGCGAGGACATTGAGGCACCCTGCACTCTTTCTCCGCGCAGCGCCGTTGCGGTGACCCTCGCCGCTACCATCGCCTCCGCGCTCGCCGTCCCTTCTCCAGCTGTCGCGGCACTTCCGCGATGCCGGCGGCGGGCGCTCCTTGCCGCCTCGCGCGTGATCCACGGCTCTCCGTTCCTCCGTCTCCGCGTCGCGTGGCTGTACGGCTCTCAGCCGTGTCTCTCGCTTCCCCGTTTGCGAGGCGCTTTCCTCAGTGGCATTTGTCGCCTCTAGCAGTACTTGCGCCTGGCTGTACTTCTCCCGCCTCTACTCTTGCCCTATACTTCCCCTCGCCTGGCGCTGCCGTTGTGGTGACTCCAAAGACAGTTATAGCATTTCGTCCCCTTACTTCCCACCCCAACCTTGTGCGGCCACATTGAGGCCTGTCTGTGAGTGAATGAGTGTGTGACCTCTACTCAATACTCCTGTTCTCCACCCGTTTCCTCATCCCACCGCAGAAGAAACATTAAATAATAATTGCTAATCTCCCCCACCCCTCTCCGCGGCGCTGACCCACTATCGCGATGGCGCGTCGTCGGAGCGGCGGCTCGATAGCGGCGGATCGCGGTGTATGCCTCCCAATCCGAAACGCAGAACCGCCTCCGTTCGGCACTGTGTGTTCTGTATACGGTTGCCTGTTGTTGAAATAAGGCAGCAGCTGCGCTCAAAGATCGCATTACCAAGAAGCGTAATCGTCGGCCACTTTTTTCTCTTTTCTTTCCTTTTTTTTTGTTTTCATGACGTCGCCCGGCCCGCGTGGCACGATAAGAGCGCTTTCATCATTGTCATATTCAGAACATATTTCGCGGCCGTGATGGATGATGCGTGGGTCTCGCACGACATTAGGCTGTTCTGGAATTGTACGAGAACTTACGTATACTTTAAGAGCAAGCACGTTTCGAGACGCTGTATAGGCGCACGTGCGTCGAAGAAGAACTTACTTAAACGTATACGAGAACGCTTACGTAATGAAAGCATATATGCGGACGTGGCCCCATCTCGATGCATGGTGTGCAGGCCACGACAAACAGCACGCACTACGTGTTCTTTTTTTCTGCTGCGCGTCTCGTCGTGATACCCGTACTGCCGGGAAAAGCGATGCCCGATACTGCCTAAATAAAATACGCGGATATACTGGCAGAACAAACGTAGCCAGGCTTCAGTAAACAACTGCGCGTTGCGAGAGGAATGCCATGTTCGATACGAGTCGCAGCTCGAGGAACGTATCCGTGTTCCCACGGGAATGCGTGTTCGGAACACCGCCGCAGCGTTAGCCGAACTGAAGTGTCTACGTCGACACCTTATAAGTTATACACAGCCGTGCGACAGTCAAGGAGCAGAGGACACGGGAGGCAGCTGCGGCGGCGGCGGCAACGGCGGCGGCAGCGGCGGCAGCGGCGGCTGTTTACACGGCTAGCGGCGGAGGTCCCGTTTAGGAGGGCTTGATGAGTACACGCCGCGCACTGCGGCTCTGTATATATACCGACGTTGGTGGCCCAGAGGCTCCTGTGGCGTTTACGTCGCGACGGCTGGGGACTATTCCCTGCCGCGCCCGGACTGTGGGAACCTATTTTCGCCCCAGCCATGCGCGGACTACTAAATGAACCGTGCAAGGAGGGCTTTTAAGCAGACCTAAGGGGACGGCCTGGGGAGACTCAATTCGGAACGCACCGAGTGCACCATCTCAGAATAAATCAGTCGCATTTATTCTCCGCGTCAGAGCCGGCTTTATTTGTCTATACACAGCAGTCTGCAATTGGGAAAAGGGCTCCAAACCTCGCTCCTATGCGGACACCATAGTCGCCGAACAGTCTACAAATTGGACACTCTCTGGCGGCTGACAACTCGCGGTTCAAATTCAACATCTATATTTGCAATCGGCGAAATCGGGAGCCCGCAGACGTCGCGACAACTCGCACTAAAGTGGGAGCCACGGGTACCGCGTCATGGTTTGCCAACGCTTCTGCGCAAAAGCTGTGTATACGTTAAGTTCGCAAAATAGCGTATAGATTGCGCAAGCCTGCGAAGCCGTCATCACGTGCGGAGCACGCACACTGAAGAGGACGCCATTTCTTTACGGGTGCTGTCTGTATACGTTTACTTGAAATTCGCCGAGCGGGGTCACGATGAAAAGTACCTTCTGTGAGGTTGGACGCTTTCGGTATGTATAGTGTGCCCGAAAGTTCGGTCGGTTTGCGCTTACGCGCCACTTGATGACGCCTTCAACGGCGACGCGCACACGTACACACGACTAGAGCATACGTCACGCTCGCACGCGCCCCGATGTTTGCGTGCGTGCGAGCGTCGGTTGGACGACGCGACATTTGCGGTTACGTATAACCTTTCGGCCCTGTCTCAATTCAACAACAACCTGTCGTTTTAGTAATGAGCCTGTGCGGAGAGCAGTGCAATAAACAACGAATTACTCTCGTTTACCTGCAGCAGCGTGTTTCGTCATTCGACGGAGCGCGGTGCTGACTTAAAAAAAAAAGAAAGAAAGAAAATAAAATCTCTCTTGCCTCACTTTACGTAAATATGTGACACACAAAAAAGAAAAAAAAAGGCCAGTAATTTTACGTCAACGTCCACCGCGTCTCGTCATCCGTTGAAAGGCTGAGGACATCGTTTTCAACATGACGTTGAGGCAAGAGGACAGAATTGTCGAGCGAAGAGCAGTATACATACGAGGGGCATTTTGAGGGGTTTCGCGGCGATGTAATGCCGTGGCCAGGCGAAACGCGTCGGTCGTCACGTGACCTGCTTTTGAAAAAGAAGAATATGGAACGAACGCATTTTTTTTTTATTTAGATCGCGGGACTCGAGCAGCCGTCTCGCAGGTCACGATGGCCGATGTATACCTTATGCGTAATAAGCACACGAGGCCACGCCGCGGCAACGTACAACTCTCGCCACACGTGCAATTAAATATACTACGGCTCTGTTCCTTTCTTGAGTGCCACATAACGAAACTGCAGCGCGGCCACACGCCTCGTTTAAATCAAACAAGTACTTGGAATAAATCACTGGATAAATAGAAGCCCGTTCGCATTTATTTTTCCTCGAGCAATGTGGACCGGGGCTCTTTGGCCACACGTGGCCCTTGCGCCGTTAAACACCACGCATCACCGTCAACAACGCGGAACGGAATTTTCAGACAGTGAAAAGAAGAGCGGGAATGTGACCACATGGCACAAATACAGCGCGCACTCATTCCGAGCCAGGGTGTTGGCAGGTTCTGGTCGCGGGGTTCTGGCAAAAAATGCTGAATTCCTTAGAAGTACAGGATCCGTACTTATTGAAAAACTCTGAACGCCTTGTGAATTTTCTGGTATCAGATAGCACAAGCTGCAGCCGGGGATTCAGCATAGATGTTCAAGATCTCTACTATTCCTTACCGCGTGGGCCCCTAATGTGCAGTGTTAAGGATTGCATAACAAATGAGAATGACGAGGTGTCATTCCGCAACACTGCGCGCGGCATGGCTGTTGAATCCTTCCTTGAACTTCTGCATTTTTATTTAGCGAATACTCATTGTTAAGAACGGCCAGCTGCAGTGCAAGTTTTGCCAACCAGTTGCGACTGTGGAAGCAACATCTCGGGAGCATCGCCGCCAACCTCTAGCCACGGCGTGGCGAAGTCGACTTTGTGTCGATATCAATGCGCGCATCCTCCACTCTCCGTCGGTTCAGCTAGGAGCCGTTGTGACGGAATGAGTTCGGCGGGCCAACTATTGTTACCAAACTCCCCAACGCGGACCTGTTGCCACGGGAACGCCGTTTTGCGCTCCTTCCCAGGCCCCGACCAAGACGCAAGACACCGCGCTACCCGGAACGGCTCCGAGTTCTATGAAATTCGCGTCGTGTCGGTTTCGGACCGTAAACACGTGTGTGTGTGTGCATGTGTGTGTGTAAACTGTCCTGCGGAGAGGCGGATAGTTTGCGATGACTAAACGAACGTTCGCATCACCTTGTATCGCGGGAGGACCGAGTGTTTAAAAACTGCTGTTGTGCGGATGCTCGATACACTTCTCTTAAGCAGTCATGTTGGACTGAGACTCTCTCTCAAGCAGTCATGTTAGACTGATGTACTTTCTCAAACAGTCATGTCTCAAACAGTCACTGATATAAATACTGTAAATAGACCCATATTCCTCGTTCTCGATGAGAAGCAGTCCTTCCCTTCATCAACGTCCTCAGCGTGGATAAGTTGGACGACGGTATGGGCCAGCTACCTTCGAATTCATGCCGGACTCCAATCTTGACAATGGATCACGAGCGATGGGATTGAGCCCCCAATACTGACAACATGTAGGATTCCGTGGTGAAACATATACACAGGCAAGGGGTGTGTGCATCGGGTCAAAGGTAGCTCCCATCCTTAGTAGCATTTTTTGGGACGCATAGACAGAGAGTTGGCCAAAGATTTAGAAGGTGTAGCAAATAAGGTTTACGGACATGTCGATGACTACTTGATTTTAGACTGTCATGTAGACAAGGGTGCTTTCAGGAACAGGGTTGTAGAAGCCTTCAATTCTCTGGGCAGGGGCTTAACATTTACTTCGGAAGTACCGGTAAATAATAAGCTACAGTTTCTTGATGTCAAGTTAGAATTCCTACCGGAACATGCGTGTTGGTCATTCTCGCCCCGAGCTGGAAAACCGCTATTGAACTATGCCTCAAACCATGCATTCTAGGCTTGTGAAGAATCGGACAGTCATTTCGTGTTTCCGGTCAGCGTTGTTGAAGTCATGTCACCACACTGTAAACATTGCATTTTTTGAGCAAGTTGATAGGTTGAGAAAGGCTGGGTACCCGCTCGCTGTGATGCTGGCGTCATGCGCTAGACTAATGAAAAAACTTAAACAGGATAAAGAAAAATGCACAATGAATCGAAGGCAGAATGATATAGCTTCCAAGGTTTCAGTGATTCCGTATGTGCACGGCCTTTCACACAGACCTAAAAAGGTGACTGGTAGTTACGAAGTAAAAGTGGCACTCATTTGTTTCTGTGACGGAATGTGCAACAAAAAGCGCGGTCTAATTCGTATTGTTGGTATCATGCGTGAGAACCTAGCCCGGTATTCCGGGAGAGACTACATGTACACGACACGTCAGCCTCGTCCGTCTGCGCCAAACCTGGGTACTCTCTTGAATATCGAGGTCTTATGGTCTAGATAAAAGAGCGAGGTCTGATTAAAAAAAGGACAGGCTTCGTTTCACCACGCTTACGTTCCCGCTAGATATGGCCTTTCTTTCAGGGAAATGCTGAAATACGGTCTGTTAGATGACTTACAAAAGATGAAGTTGACAAAAGGCAACCTCTTAACAAACGCGAAAGGTCTTTGGTACAGCTGTTCCACGAAGCAAAGCTATATAGGTGTGTCGGGGAGACACTACAACAGAGTTTGGCCCCTCCTAACGCAAGGCGCTCCGCACGCCTATATATATATATATATATATATATATCCTGCAGGTCCTGCAGCGTCGCGGCCAGGTTCCAGATGGCAACCGAGTGGCGATGTGGACGGTCCCCTTTGACGACTCGCCTGCGCGCAACGCGAAACAAATGATGAAAACTCCGCGGATGTATGCGAATCCGAGTAACTCATAACTGCATATGGGGAGCTTACCAGCAACTTGATTTGGGCAAGTTGGCTCATCTTGAAGACGGAAAATTGAAGCAGCGCGATGGGACGAGGACAGAAAAGAAAAAGAAAAAAGAAAAACGCACGTTTATATATATATATATATATATATATATATATATATATATATATATATATATATATATATATATATATATATATATATATATAAACGTGCGTTTTTCTTTTTTCTTTTTCTTTTCTGTCCTCGTCCCATCGCGCTGCTTCAATTTTCCGTCTTCAAGATGAGCCAACTTGCCCAAATCAAGTTGCTGGTAAGCTCCCCATATGCAGTTATGAGTTACTCGGATTCGCATACATCCGCGGAGTTTTCATCATTTGTTTCGCGTTGCGCGCAGGCGAGTCGTCAAAGGGGACCGTCCACATCGCCACTCGGTTGCCATCTGGAACCTGGCCGCGACGCTGCAGGACCGGGCGCGCGCACCTAATTATATACGCGCAACCGTGCTAGTCTCTCCGAGGGCGCACTGTGCGGGTGCCGCGCTCGAGTACGCACCGTGAATATCGCGAAGACCGAGATCGGAGGGAGGGGGTCGAGCCAATTAACGATTGGCGAATGCGCACGAGATACTGGAACGACAAAACAAACGAGCGAGCAAATAATAGTAATTTCAAAAAAAAAAAAAGGAACAAGAACACAAACGCGATAGGTACAGTCTGTGTGTGAGTGCGATCGTAACCACAAACACGTATACACCAACAGTGGAGGGGCCGGGAGACGGCAACGGCAGCAGCGGCGGCGGGGAAACGTGTTTGTTGCCCTATAAGGTTGTCAACCTTCGCGGGAAACAAACGGGGCGTGATTAACGGGCCGCCCGCCTGCGCCTGCCAACGCGCCATGCGGCCGACCGACGCACGCAACGGCGCTCTAGCTGTTCCCGCTGGTTTTAAGACTTCCATATCCCCTTGTGTGTGTGCGTTTGTGTGTTGCCTTCTTCTTTGCTATTGTCTTTTTTTATTGCTTTTAGCGCTTTCCTTCCGCCATGCCTGTCTTTCCGGTGCGCGGCCGTACGTAACTTGTGCGGGTGTGAGTGTGTGCCCTGCGGGTCCTCGCGAACGCTGTTGGACATATCATGGTGCCCGCCAAGAAAAACTAAAAACAGTGGCGCGTCTGGACCGGAGTCCCTGTGTAAATGAATTTAGACAGTCTATATGGGTGGTCTGTAGCACGTGTGCCAGAATGCTTTGCTCTGGAATATATTTCCCTTTTTGTCTATAGACATATAATGTCTGCGTACTGCCCGACTTCCTCTGTATAACGCAAGACGCTACTCTCCAAACAGGCAAACGTAGTTAGGCAATCTATTTCTTCAGTGTCGTCCATAAAGAATCGCAATAGCGTTGTTTACAGAAGGTATGCAGGCATTAACCGGCAAAAAGTCTCAAGGCCTCAAGTCCAGATGCTGCGTATAGACAACCACTGACTTCAGGACAACGTCTATAAACATTCCACCGACTGTGCATAAATTTTTGTCGGGGAGGGGGGGCGGTGCGAGAGGCTTACGTACACGCGCAACTTCTGCGTGCGACCCATGTGACCTGGGCTCCTGCCCTCAGTTAAAGATTGTCTACAGAGAGGGGAAGAGAGAAAGGAAAGGCAGGGAGTTCAAACAGAAGCGCGCCCAGTTTGCCATTACACGGGCGCTTAAGGAATGAAATAATTCCGGCAAAACCCACCTCACGACCAATATCGACGTTAATGCAATTAGCGTTAAAGTGATGTACATAGCGACACATCCTATATTGCTGCGGGGCAATCTCGCACCACCCACAATGCCAAGTGACGCCACGGCGCAGTAAATATCTTAACTGTAGTTACTACACCCCAGTTGATACTCCGAAGTATATCGTCCTATAGAACCACCGCTGCAACTCCGCTGCAACCACCGCTGCAATGGCTCTCCATCAAGCGGCCGCGCTCGACGCGGTGGTGTCTGTTGTGGAAGGGGCGCTATCGCTTCAATATATCTGAGGTCATACACGTACCCCATGTGTCGAATGGGCACTTACATCAGTATCACGTACGCAGTGCCGAAAGTTGTCTGGGCACACATCCGACGACCCACTGTTGTATAGCTGGGTCACACAGCAGCAGGTTAGTCTATTCGGGCGCATACGCACAGCGGTCCACGCTGTCTTCTCGGCATTACAGCAGCCAGCACAAAACTAGTGGGCCAAACTATCGTATAAACGACCGGGGACACTGGGTACGCGAAAGACTAGGGATACATACCGCAAAGAGGGTTAAGTACCCAAAAGAATGCTAACCGCGTTGAATATGAAAGAAAGGAGAGAACACACTGAGGGTGTTGCTTCATAGGGAGTTACGCGTCTATAGACAACGCAATTGGTCTCTAACACCCAACCAGTCGAGTTCCGCTAGACTCTGTGGGTACGTATCAATCAACTCTTCAAGGTGCGTGAATGGGACAGAATGTTCATCTGTATCCGCACGCACCTCACGCATGTCCATGTGGAGAACCAGTATGACAAGCTTAGAAAGCGACGCGCTAATTGATGTATTTCCGAAGCCGACCACTCGTAAGAGACCTCTGTGAGCATCATGGCGCTGCTTACGAGTAAAGCTTACGTCGAAAGCTTGACTTATCTTTCTTCTTACGCCTGTCAATCAAGGCACCGAATTTGTAAGCGGGAAATGCATCATTCATTACCACAATTTCTGTACTTCAGGACGCGTGTGCAGCAACGACACAAGGCACACAAAACGGGTCGCTGCGACTTGCGCATAATTCACGCTCTCACTAGCTTAAAACAGAGCCTCGCAAGCACAGAAAACTAAGCGCACGATCTTCTATTTTTTTGTTTACTTAATTCTGTTTGTTTCTGCTTCACTTTTTTTTAAGACCATGTAATTAATGCTACCCCCGTGTCACTCTGTGGTATTGACATCACGCATGCATTTGCACCCGAAAAACAGAAAACGCTAGAAAGCTGCAGCTTGAAAATTAGAAGCGGAAAAAAATATATAGAAAAACTGCGTTTTCTGTAAGCCTGCATTGCAAATTACGCCCATCTAATACATTTCAGGTATTATTTCGACAACAAAAAAAATTACAAAAGAGAGGGAAAGAAATTAGAAATTTGATTGAGAACACAAAGGCGTCAAGAAACAGAAATCGACTTTTATTCGTGCGAGTGCGGTGACGCAGGCCCGTCGTTTCCATGGCAATTGGCAGATGCGAAAACTAAACTGATAGTTCGAGGACGCGGAGATAGGAAACGGCGGACAGAAAACAAGGAAGAAGGCGTATACCCATTCGGAGGAAGAAAGGGCTGCATCACGAAGATACGCGACCACCGACAAGCATTTTCGCAGTATATACACATAAACATACGAACAGCAGAAGAAACAAAAAAGAGGAAAAACAAAAGAAAGTGAAAGAAAACGACGAAAGAGGCGGAGGGAAGAGGGGCGGAAACCAACGCGTCGACGACAGAGGACCCTCGATAGCGCAGACTTCTGTACAAAAACTACCCAAAGGAACCGTCTGCTCAGCTTGTTGTGTACACAGAAGCTGCAAGTATGGCAGTTCAGCCAGCATGGGACTGATGGGCAGCGCAGGCGTGGACTTGCCCTTCGAGGCTTCAAACGGTTTCGCGACTCTTCGTACCGGATATACCCAACCAATATACTGCCTCATAAATTCAACAGTTCCCAATAATTATGCATGCGCGCCAGCCTATATACTGTCTCGATGCACCTGGAAACTCGCAAAGACAGAGCGTAACAAATAACGCCGCAAGAACGTCTGAAGCTAGAAGCACGAAGACGAGACAAATCCGTGTACATACTAAATATACCGGTCTTCTATTATGGTACCTGAACGATCGCCGCAGTGCCAGAGTTCCCTCTAGTAATTTGTGCAAGAAACTCCACGCTCGAAGGGGGAAGAAAAGTAGCAACGTCAACAACGACAAGAATAAGAAAAAAAAACGAGGAGGAGGAGGAGGAGGAGCAGGGTGGACGGATGCGACGAGCCACGGCAGGGTCCGCAGCAGCCGCGGCCGCGGCCTCCGCGTGTGTGTGTACGCGTCGTTTATCTCTCGCCAACGCGGCGACCAACGACCGCGCCGCGCGCGTGCGAGGCCCCTGCGGAAACGCGTCGCCGCTTGCAGCCGCGACCGAGGGCACCAGCGCCGGGTCGCGGTGGTTTCCGCTGATGAGTGACTTTCTCCCCTCCGTAGACACACGCCCGGGGGTAAACAGCGCGCGACTATCGGACGCCCGGCGAGAGAGAGATTAAGCGGCGCGAGTGAGCGAAAACAGAAACCGCAGGCGCGGCGAAGAGGGAACGCGCCGGATGGGCGAAGGCAAAACAAAGAGGAGGCAGCGAAAGGAAACCATCGCGCACGCGGTGTCTGGGCGGCGGCAGAGGTTAAGGGCAGCAGCGGCAGAAGAAGAAACAGCAGCAGCAGCAGCAGCAGCCGGGAAAGCTTATAAATATAGACTTGTCGTAGACGCCGCGAGCCTATAAAGCAGACTCCAAACACGGAAACTAGACGCTATACCTCCCCCTCTTCCCCAACAACGTCTACAGCAGGTACTTACTTTTTGCTGTCCAGCCAGCAAAATTGAATGTCTGGCGCCAGCATGTGACCTTTCGGCACAGTGAAACTATAGTTCGGCACAGATAGTTCCACCACTGATGTTCTCTGTAAACGAGAGAGAGAGAGAGAGAGAGAGAGAGAGAGAGAGAGGGAGAGAGAGGAGAAGGAGCGATAATTAGCAGACTGTAGTGGTTACTGCGATACTGAACTGATTTCCTGATATAGCAGCTAGCCTTCACCGCAGGCACCAACGTCTTTTCAAGGCGACCATTTTTATATATGGACATGCACACCTACATACATGTCCATATCGTCTGCTGCTGAAGTGTTGATTGGCTGGGGGCGCATGTCTCCTTCTGACGCATACGCCAGCCCAGCCAATCAGAACTTCAGCAGCACACGAAATGGACATGTCCACTTGGCGGACACTTACAAAATACCCCCCCCCCCCCCCTACCAATCCCCAGGATTGCTAATTTGGCAAGTTGGTAACGATCCGTCTTCAACAGCACCACTTAAGACAGGGACAAGCGAAAGAACGCCTGTGTTGACCACCAAGTAAGTTTATTGCATGGAAACAGCAGGTTATATAAGCCCACGAACGTCACTCCTGCAACCCGCGTTTCTTCGGTACCAAAACAGGACATCGCATCTACGGGACCGAAACACGCGTAGCGTTACACCTGCTTTCCAAAAAAAGGCCACTTCTCGATCGCGTATGAAGCAATCAAGGGGCGGCACATAGCAGACGCGTCGCCTCATTTTATTATTCTAATCGCATCGGCTACTTGACGCGTTATCCTTTCCCTGTGTCTATAGATGGTATTTGTGCCTTCAAAAAACTGTTCTTGTTTTTTTTTTCTAGGACACAGAAAGGGAAGTCTCGTATTTTCTTCGCCATAAGTGAGGATGAAGCTGAGGATGACGATAGCGTAACAGGAAAAGGACTATAAAGGATAGCGTAACAGGACTGACGCACGGCAAACACCCCTTTCCATCGAGCATGTAACTGTTCTCAGCAAAAGGATACTTAAGGAACAAAAGGCTACATATATATAGCGACATTTTCACTATAGAATGCATTCACGGGTTTTAATTTTTACCGGATTGCGAACGGGAATTCTTTTCGTCCTCCCCTTTCGAGGGTCCCACCATGTTGTGCCGTCGTGGGAACATGTCCGCATGCCGCTCGCATATCGGCCGCTGCTTTCTCACGTCCCACGGAGCTCTAGGGGTGGTCGGCACCGTCATCGCCGAAGAAAAGACGTCGGCTTAAACCGACATATAAATAAAGCACTTGGTTCCCTATAGATTGGTTCAGATTTCACTCCTGGAATTCTAAAATGGCGCGCTTTGCCGAGATAGGAGGTGGTACCTGTGATGATCGAAAACGGCGTAAAAGCGAGCAAAGGACGGGTGGCGATCTCAGCACGTGATTTCTGGAACAGCGTTTCCTTAACGTCATAGCGTGTAACGATATCTTTCCAGGGCTAGTTAACTGCTTATATAACAACCGATAGCATTGCAATGGCAGCAAAGTGGTTAACTCCAGTAACCTTCAGACAACTTTCATGGACGTCGCGCGGGACTTTCTCTTTTCAATCCGCTATTGTCAGAGTGTAACACATTAAAACACTCTGAAGTTCGTGACATTGAACAGACCCAATCGACGCGGTAAACTAACTGAGAAGCTCAAAAATTAGTCTGGCCTCTTCCTATTTCTTCTTTCGAACTGCTTGAAAGTACTTTTTTTTCTTGTGGACAAATACATGGAGAATTCTGGTGCGAATCTTCAAAATTTCGGTAATGAACCGAGTTCTTTCTTGAATTGAAGTATTATGGTTCTAGAATTTCATATTCCAAATCATCGTAAATTCGACTACATTCAAATATACAGGGGACTACAATTATTGAAGCTTGCTTGTAAAGAAAAATCAACCGTGCCGCTGTTTCACAGGTTTCCTCAACAGCTCCCTGTAAGTAAGCGGGAAACGGCGATATCTCCTCACACTTAGCTTATTCACACGATGCCCAGTTGACCTAACTTCCAAATACCGTTGGGTGTACTGATGAAAAAAGAAAAATAAAATACGCAGATTCGTTTTTGTCACATTTCTTCAGCATGTCTCTCTCTCTCTCTCTCCTTTTTTTTTTCTTTTACTACATTTAGAAGCAGGAAAAGTGCTCGGGATTTGATTACATGTTCCTAGTCCATAATTTTCGAATGTTCATTCGATTCCACTCGAAGAGGTCCCTATGCTAAGAGTAACAGACTGAGAGAGAAATAAGCTTTAATGGTATGCTGGAGATGTTAACCTGGCTGTTCGCCTGACTTGCCACACCAGGTGTTGGGTGAAGATTATGATATATACAGCGATAAGGTCTTTACAGCACGTACAGTGACACATACTAACAAAGTTTGCAACCTTTCTCTTTAGCGGTTATAATAAGAGTTACTCTAATCACCATAGAGCCGTGGTGATTTCAGCGGACAGCAGGCTTCACGTAAGATAAGCTAGCTGGGCCTCTTGCATATATAGGATCAAGTTACACGAGCAGCCGTGAGTGCAGGGGGAAGGGCGGAGCTAGCGCTCCTCCTCGCCTCGCTTTACCAGCGGACCACAGACAACGTGGCATTCGCTTGGTTGCAACGTTCGATGCAAATTGGATTCTATTTTGCATTTTCATTCATTCCCACTCGTGGTATGACTGCTCACCGAAGCAATAAACTGATGCCCGGAAACATACGTGCAAAAAATTTCCAGCGCAATTACTAATATCTCACAAAGCAACGTCAAGAAATTTCAATGGTGAGCGTAAGTATGGTGCCAGAGTAGAGAGGGGCGCAAAAATCTAACGTTGCCCGGGGCTGCAAAATACCTTGAAACGTTGCTGCCTGCAGGCTGTCAGAAACTACTGCCGCGTCAGTATATATAGCGGTGCGTACAGTCTTCCGCTGTCATCGCCAGAACAGCAAAAACATCCGGAAGGAATAGCCGCAAAACAGCATGCGTTGGCGCATACCCTATTCCTATATACGAGACTTCACTGCCGTGGCGTGCTCGTGGCGGGCCTGCATGCCCTTTGCTTCGATGCTACGTGCCTTTAACGAGACACTAAGAATAGCTTTAATGTGTGGGCTTGCTTACGGTCCGTGTCATGTGATCCTTCGCCAAATACCTGCAGTATAGCATGCTGCGCCGTCATCCAGGTTGTAATAGCGCCAGTCTGTCTTTCAGCCATATTTCTCTCTTAAGCTCGAGGTACGGGGAAAAAAAGAAAGAAACGAGGGCGTAAATGACAGCGAAAAGTGCGATCGCGTGGCAGCAAAGTAACGCGGCGAGTTGCCCCGGAGGCAGGAAACCGGCGCGCGCGTATAATTAAGCGAAGTACCGCCATTCACTCGCCGGGCGCGCTCATTCAGTCGGGCCCCGGAGCGAAACTCCGGAGTCGACGCGCTGGTTCAGCGAGCCCTCGTTATCCTGCTCGCGCATACGCGCGGTGCGACGCGCGTGTTGTTTGGCGAGCCCGCAGCTCCGGCGCGGCGACCGAAGTCACGGCCCGTGGTCGCGCGGTGTCGCGTTGCGACGGGACCTGACAGCGGCTGGCACGGGCACGCCGCCCGGAGACAAGGGAGCGCTGCTGTCACCCGACTGCGCCATAAAAACCGCGTCACGCGACCTGTCGCAGGCGCCACGCGAGCGTCGTTGGCACGCCGCGCTTCGTTGCCCCGCCCTCGCTGCCTTATGGCGAAGAAAAGACCGCAGTTCTAGCGTGGATTTCCCTTCGATATAGGCTATTGCCTTCTTTTTTGTGTGTGTGGCTTGGAGGTTGCTGCGCCGCTTCCTGTGAGCGCTCGCCGTACCCTTTGAGAAGAAATCGATGTCGCGCGGATCTCTATACAGTTTCTCATTGGCAGCGAAGACATCGTTAATTGAGAAAGGCAGCTGGGTCGGCGGAAAGGTGCTGCGTGTCAGCCGACAGGCCTTGATTTGTGCGTGCGTGATCTTATTTATATATGGGTAGGTTAACGGTAAGGCTAGAGCAGAAAAAGCCTTGTCATTCACTTCATTTAATATATATTTACATTTGTAGAAGTAGTAATAATAGAAGATGTAGTAGTAGTAGTAGTAGTAGTAGTAGTAGTAGTAGTAGTAGTAGTAGTAGTAGTAGTAGTGTTCTCTATTGTAAACCCTAACAAGCGGGATATAATTTAACGCTTTTCGAGGACACACACAATAAAAGCGACCATGAACAACACTTTTGGATCAACTTCCCTTCATAATGTACTGAATAACACCAAACATTAAAGGGCCCTGCAACAATATTCGAACACCACAATATATACTTGCGTTTCCCTACGCTTAATGTCATGAAGATCTACGCCGGCCACGAACAAAGCGTTTGTACCTCGAATGCCAGAGCTGGCTCCCACACCACTGGGCAATCCGGCTTTCTCTGGATTCTGCCGCAGGGACTCCTTGCTTATGGCAGTATTGAGATAACTCGTAATATTTGCTGTGAGAGCCCCATTACGCTCATATTTCGCCTGCGCCACTTTTTATCTGGCTCTTACGCAAAAGTGGACACGGTGGCTACTGGGCATATTTTCTTTAAACGTCGCGACTTGACAGCATACGTCTAGCAAAAGAAAAGCGGGAAATGTCATGATTGATGAGGTCACGCCATCTGGTGGCGCAGCGATACCACTGCGTCGATAATATGACCTCCGAGATGGACGATGCAAGCGAGAATCGCGCCACATGATATTGAGGTAACGTCCACAAAAAAGTCTCATCGCGACTATGAAAGTGGCGTGGTGGTCCCTGTTGCGCGTGAGCGCGGCACACTGATTTAAGCGCACTAGCACTGACGAGAATGAACACAAAGCTGGGAAAGTGTGGCAGCCTTCGATATAGCCGGTCGCATGTACGTACGTATCGTTAACACAAGGCTCATTTAAAAACTTCCCGTCGGGAAAGGTTCGCGCGGAGATGCCCTCTAAATTCAAATGCCAGACACATTCCGCAACTTTAACAAAAGGCGTTGCAGGCCTGTTTCAAGGCAGTCGAAATAAGCGACGAAAGCGGCAGTAGTAACATTCGGAGAGAAGAAAAAAAAGAAAGGAAAGAAAAGCGAGGGTCACGAAGAAGTGCCAAAACGATTTCGCATATCACGAGCATTGGAACATTTCCCAACTGCATCCAACCGACAACGAAAAGTTATTACGCTATCACGTGGGAGATCGCCCCACGTTTTACGACCGTTGTTATACAGTACGCCCAACGATCTCGTTGATTTCAAGTGATACCCCGCTCTCACGCAGATGCATACAAAGCAGTCGTTCGGCCTAACGCGTCTAACAGAAGCTCGCGCGCTCGGCCGACCCGGCTGGAAACAGCGGCTAAAAATGTGTCGCCCGCTGCGCTGGCTAGTCGCCATTCGAGAGGGCGCGCGTATCCGCTTTGGCGGCGTTTACCTCCTCCTGTAACTCGAGGTCATGCACAGACGCGCACGTGCGAACACGCTGTTGGCACTCTGCTGACGGTGCTGGATTAATGTAGGGAAATGTATCGTTGCTTTTCGCGCGCACGCCACGGTGACACACTGTATTTTTAATTCAGACGGGAGTGGTAAGAACCATCGGGTTGATGTATTTTTCTCGGGCGGGCAGTTTGCCCGAGACGGCGGTGACAATTAACGAAGCAAGTAGGCCTCCTTAACTTTACAAAAGCGAAAGGGAGGGTTACCTCTGGTTAACCTCTGGTTAACCTCCCTGCCTTCTTACGCATGCTCTCTCTCAGTCTGGGAAAAAAAACCGTTCTTGAATCCTGGCCAAACCACGGGCCGAAGCGTAGCTCCACATCAAGGAAACGTATAACAAAAGATAATAAAGATAGGAAGAAAGAAAGAGTAAAATGAAAAGCATCTGAGCTATAACTTAATTAGTGCAGTACTTAAATGATTAGTAAATATGGTCATGCTCAACCGTCGACAACTGAAAACTCTCCAGCGTTTCAAAAACGCTACTACTTAGGATATGCGTTATAGGTGTCTTGTGATTAAATCAACATTTTCGGGTATCAAGACAGCGTGTAATGATACCCTGGTCATTACGTTGCGATGGAGCGTCAACCACACACGTGAGCGACACACAGTGCTTTAGCTGCGACGGAAGCAGTGTTGATTCACTTCGCTAACGCTTGCGATTATTATTATTATTATTATTATTATTATTATTATTATTATTATTATTATTATTATTATTATTATTATTATTTATTGGCATCCTCTTTGAAAAGCGTCGGTGACAAATAGTCACCTATAGCCTGCTTGAGTTAATCAGGTATGCTATACATGGTTTTTCATTCTATAGCATTTTTGTATACATCTTAATCTCTATTTTTCCCTCCCTCAAAACTTCTCACACGAAGGAACGAGAGCCACCCATCGCAAGTCAAGTTGGTCAACTGCTGCAAGTTGAGCGTTACTAGAGTGTACTGGCGGTATACGGCGCGACGTTGGCGCTGTAGATATATCACGGTTGAAAGCAGACACGAGCGATTGTCGCTGCAGACAGCGGCAAGCACGTGCAGTGCACTGAATGGTGAGTGGGGCGACGTGAACATTCCATCTGGTTGCGCTTCAGGTTGCATTCGTGTGGCACCATGCTTACATATCTGAGCTTTGATTACGGTACAGGCATTGCGCAACGTGTGAGCGCGGCGCTCACACAAACACCCACTGAGCACGACGAAGCGAAACCCGCCACCCGCTGCTGCAGCTGTAAAGCACACCACCGCATGGGTCAATCCTGGAATCGTGCAATACAGCGCTGACCAGTCGCGATTATCGTTGCTTTGTATTGCGATAGAAATCGTGTTCAGTGTTTGTGGTTTCTTTCTGCGTGTATTTGGTGCAGAAGTCTGAAACAGCCTCTGCCTCATAGCGGTGTTTTTTTTTCGGGTTACACATAGGTCCACACCACGATCCTGCCATAAACATCGCCTGTATAGTGGCTCCGTCGATAGTACTTCCATCTGATTGATTCCTGTACGAAGTGGCGGTTGAACGTTCTTAGTAGTTATGCGCAGGTGCCCTACATTCGCTCCAGAATAACCGAGTAAGCACAGATGGCTTAGTCACGAGCACGTCGTAGTATGCAAGTATTGAAGCGCACGTTGCAGTATCGTGCGGCTGTATCCACACATCTCGAAACGTCATTCATATACGTCGAGAAGTTTAAGCGAAGCTGACTCGCACTGACCCACGAATATCTCAGTCAGGTACGTCCACTCACACTCTGAGGCATTCAATTACATTCGCACTGTGGCGTTAACTCTTACTCACAGCTTTGCGATGACTGTGAATGCGAGCGAGTGCTACAATATTAAAGTGGGAGTGCTAAAATTGGCTTAATATACTCTTACGTTTCTTCCGCCCCACCACCACCACCATCACCTTTTCCTTTTCTAAAATTCACATGTTTAAGTCAGAGGCGTGCAGTCTGTCATTCTGCGCATGGAAAGTGCATCTCGAGCAGTTATGCTTCTTCCGACAAGGGGAAGAGTTACAACATCGGTTTGAAGATTCTGCATGTGGGCGGCACTTGTCCGAGTCACTGCATTCCTTTAGGCGTCCGTTTTAGAGGACGCAGCGTATGCGCGCAGATTAAAGCCCCTTAAACTTTGTAAAGTAGTGACACTCTCCTCCTCCGCATTCTCTCCTCCTCATTTCTACTCTCTTTCACGCTCCCTCCTCGACCGTGGCGCCGCCTACACTGCTCGAGCGTAGCAACGGCGCCAACATGCGCTCCTCGCCACTCCGTAGACGCTTCTCGAGCAAAAATGGCGCTGATGCACGGCGTGAGGGCCCACGTGATGCTATTAGACCAATAGCGACGCGGCGTCGGTCTTGGCCAGAGCGCGTGAGGAGGAGGCGGCATCCTTCAAAGCGTGGCACTACTTTACGAAGTTTAAGGGGTTTTAGCGCAGATACGTATACGTATACAAATTCTGTGTTTGCGTTAGAAACTGCAGGCGTGACTCCCTCGCACCTTCGCGTAGTCTTGTATACTCCCGTAAGCATCTCACATGCTTTGCCATATCGCAGTCCCCGTGCTGATAACGTGATCGCGGAGTAGCTACAGCATTGACGCTTGCCACGCCAACCTCTCCCGACCTTCGCTCTCAAAACTAAACATCTAAACTCAATTGTCGACCCAACATTATTGTGTGCCTACTTTCCACGATGCAAAAAAAAAAAAAAAAAAGTTATAGAAGAAAAGAAAAAAAAAAAAGCAGCAGCCATCGTGAGAAAGCCAGTAAATTAAAGGAGGCTTCAGAGGCAATATACCGGGCGTGAATTTTCGTACGGCAAGCAAATGTAGGAGCTCAAGTGTGTGTAAAAAAAATGCATTTGTTTTTGGAGTCCAGGCGAGTCGACTTTGGTATGATGCGGGCCACCTGGGCACCGCGCGAACGTCGGTTGTGCAGCTGCACATATAGCGTGCGACCTGTTTGATGAAGCGAATAAATGGAGGAGAGATAAAAAAATAACCGAAACGAGAAACAAATGAAAAACACGTAAGGCTTCTGAGATTCCGCGAATGCTCTGGTTTATTGTACGCTGATGGAAGGCGAGGAGGCCTATACCCTGTAGCATTGTTATTTCCCATAAGCAAGTGTGCAGCTGTGTTTGAAAACCCATTGCTGTTCCCGTAGCCGACCTTTCTTTCCGTTTTATTGCTTCAATTTTCTCGCTTGTCTCGCTTGCGTGTGTTTTACTTGTCGAGGCAGATTCTATATTTAACTTTTGAGCATGAACATTTTCCCGTCAGGCAGCGCACCCTCCAGGCTGGCTATTACCCTTGACGTATATTTCGTGGCAATAAATTCTCAACGACAGTAACGACAATCGCGAAAGCAATCGCGAAAGATTTCTGTCCGATGTGCCGGATCAAAACGCCAGGAAACCGAGTCGGTAATTAAAGGAACACCGATATGACTTCCTCTTCGTTAAGTCAAGGTCCTGAACCTCAAAACGCAAAAAAAGAAAAAGAAAAATAAATGCTGGCAAGCGTCAGAGCCCTCAGCAATTCACTGTTGTAGCTTTTCCACGAACCAGTCTAGTCTTCGTTTGCGAGGAAAAAGAAAAAAGGTGGGGTGGTGGTGGGGTATGTGTTACGACGTCATAACGCAAGAGGTGGTCTGGTGGAAGCAGGACATTGCGACGTCCTGGCAATCGCTCCGGCGCGTCTGTTATGTTGCTTCTTATTGTGAGTTCCTTCTTACAGCTAGCCTTGGATTGTTTTACCGTCAAGGACGCGGTCCCGACTAAAACATTGAAAGCGCGATTCCCGTGTTTTGATGCATCTCTTGAACATCATAATGATGGCGAACTCTGCAAGCTCTCGATTTCTTCCAGTGTCCTCCCCTTCTCCGCCCTCTTCCCCCCGTGGCTCTAGTGAGACGCCTCGAAGGGCTCGCACGTCAAAGAGCGACAACAGGCCTGCGTTGCAAGGTCCCGTTAGGCAGACGCGAAGTAGTCCCGAGATGAAAGTTTTTGATACGCGGCGGCGATGCATAAACAACTCGCCTCCGCGTGCGCGTTTCGAGAAGGAAACGAGCGCAGTTGGCCGCAAGCGCTTTTGAGGGCGCGCGCACGACGACGACGCTGCCAGCGACCTTTTCCTCTTCCTGCGAGGAGGCGCATTCACCGCCGCCGACGAGGACACCACCTGGTGTGACGAGGGCGGGAGGCGAGCGCTATGTTTGGCAACACCGGTGCGACGTACCACGTATATACGTGTCGCGTTGTCAGAGCCACGCGCACCACACGAGCCATGTTTTTTTTTTTTTTTTTCTGTTTTCTTCTACTCCTGTCTTCGTCTTTTGCTAGCGCTGGCAACCCTCGGGGCGGAGTGGCACGTTGCCTCCCGGATACGTTATAGGGGACCGTTACCGCGCTGCGCCGTCATCAAGGCGAAGAAAAGTAGAAAGCGTCGAGCGCAAAGGGGGGCAAAAGTGGCCGGAATCAAGCTGAAGGAAAGAGGGTGTGGAATGTGCTTGGTCTTTCAATGTCGTCTTTCTTTCTTTCTTTCTTTCTTTCTTTCTTTCTTTCTTTCTTTCTTTCTTTCTTTCTTATTTTCCGGTGACCCCGCAGACTTTTACGCTGCCTGTACGTGACTTTCCTCGCATCAAACTTACCTCAACCACGTTAAGTCACGGTAAAGCAGAAGAAGAAAAGAAACTTAAGAACAGTGTCTTTTCTCTTCCGCTCCCGAGCAGGAGTTGAGCAAGCGCGGCCCTGCTGCTGGTCAAGGACGCGCTGCTGGCTTGCGATGGCGGAAACAACAGAGGCCGGGCTGCCGTCCCGCCGCTGTCGCGGACGACGTGGTCAACGCGAAGAGTCCCTGTGTGTGACTCTCTTGCTACATACAGCAAACTCTAGAAGAAGAGACCCTGCAGCGCTTGAACACAACGAGCGATCTCGAAGAGGCGAACGCGCCCCATGCCGTTGCCGCGACGCCGTCCCACAGTGGACCAGTGGACGCATGGATTATTATTATCACAGCGAAGTTGTTAGCCTTTAGTTGGTCGGGACCACTGCCGTGGCTTAGTGGCTATGGTGCTGCGCTGCTAAGCACGAGCTTGCGACGTGGAAAGTGACGTCACTAGCCTTTCTTATATAAAACAACCAGCCTAGCAACTGATTTCATTGTTGTTTCAGCACCGCCAAGTCAAATATACCCGGTAGCGTTCAAAACATGGCGATTCATCGGCGGTTGCTGGGGTTAGCCCCATCTGCGTGACCAGGGAACACTTCCATCGGAAGAAAAATAGTGTGACGCCATATCCGATAAAAACAAAAGTGACGTCATTTTTTTTTTTCAAGGGCGCGAAATTTGTTTTGGTGGCCTGTCATTAGAACTGTATTCTGAAATGCCCAGCAATACGACTCGATGGTTGTTTCGTGCTTTCAGCGTGGAAAGCGACACTGCAAAAGCTCAGTCGTACGGGTCTCGTACTTGCACGGGACATACTTTCTTTGGAAGCCAACGAAAGCTTTAGGTGTAGAGAGTACTTGTGCCATCGTCGGACGATAAGCCCGTCGGCCAGCGCAGCCGCACGATAACAGCTAAAGTAAACAATTGTCTCGCGGTCACAACTCACTGCTTTTAACTGAACAGGTTAAAAATCGGATGAAACTATTCGCGCCACCAAATTCAGACAAACGTGGACAAGCAAAACAACACGAGCGCGCCTTTCTGCACGCTTGATGATGATGATGAAGCCCCATTTAATGGCACAAACCCACTGCGGTGGATAGGCCACGAATCGGGTGGTAATACCAAGAGCTACATTTAATTGCAAGTGATAGCGGCGTCGATTAGTGGGCGCTGAAAGAAAAAGGTATTTATTGATAATTAAAAAGGAAAGTAGAGTTGCCTTTTCCTTCCTCGCCACGCGTATATAAAATTGATTGGGTATTTTATTTTCGTTGAAAGAATCAAACTGTGTCTCGTTTTAATTAAAACACTTTTTTTCCTTCCGAGTGCTTGTTCCTTCCTTACATAGACGCGCTTCAATTGCTGCTCCGATAACCATCCTTGCGGATGCCGGTGACAATTTGTTCTGAAGCGCTTTTCACCCGAATCTTCGCGACCTATTTGGATCGACCTTGGCACCGGTATGGGTAGTGTTGTAATCTCAGCGCTGACACCCGTTGTTGCAATCGCACCGCTGGCACGAGTTGTTGCAAATGGGTCGCAAGCCCCAAGGGTAGCGTTGGCCTGGCGGCCTGGGGCACAACTGGAAGCATCCGAAGGTCCCGGCAAAGCATGAGTCGACTGGTAACAGAACAACTTGTTTATTCTAGCATCGCAAAAGAGCGGCCGGTCAGGTCGACCGAAGTGGAGAGACGGGAGAGCACGTTACTCGACAGAAGAAATCGGAGCCTCTCTCTTGGCGTCCGGGGGCAGCTGCTTTTATACTCTTGCAGTTGAGGGGAAGAAGGAACGCCTCGTCAGAGGCGCACGTGATGCGGGGCACGGACAGGCTGAGAGACATGTTGAGACGAGTGTAGTGACGCATCCGCCGAGCCGGCGCCGGTCAGACCTCCTCGCTTCACACTTGGGGAGCTCCTCTCCCCGGCTGCCGCGCTTTGACAAGCGTGGGCACCACCATGCACACACACACACACGCACACTTGAAGACACGTGGCACTGAAACATGCCTGGACGCGCGTGGCGGGGAGGCGTATCGGCGGCGCTGAACGGGCCAAAATGTCCGCCGCTTTGAACGAAGCCCCGGCGTCCGTTGCATCCGCGCCGGCTATACCGCGCGTCGTAGGCGAAACGTAACAGTAGGCAAGGCAAAGTTCAGCACGAATACGAGGAGCGGCAAAGGGGAAAAGACGAGGGGCGGCGTGCTTGTTTGATGATTGATTGATTATTGCAGCATAATTTGACTGATACTGTCGCGGTAATGTTTCCCGTTTCTCAATTGCGCGTTATTGCTGTAGTGTTATTCACTATGAAGTTGTTTATTCAGCACTTTTCTTTCTTTTCTTCATTCCAGTTGACTATCGAATTACTTTTAGTCGCGGTTGTTTTAAATTTTTACCGTTTCTTTCTGTTGTTTTTTGTTTTTCTGTGCACCAGCACCCAGACCTACGTGTTGTTCCTGGGCACATTAAAAATTATTCATTGATCGATCGATCTATCGATCGATCGATCGACTGATTCATTAGAAGAAGAAGAAAGCGGGAAATAGTGAGCATTCTTCTGAGGTCATCCTTTCAAGCAGGGCACTTATTTGAACATCGCTGCGCCATACTCAAATATTGAACCCTCAGCGCGCGGCGAAGTGGGGAAAATACGCGCTATATACGAGTATATTCCGCAAGCCTCCGCAATGCAGCTATCACTTCAATCGGGCGTAGTTCGAAGCAGGGTCGTCATAACCGGCACGTGCACAGACAATTAGCCCACGGATACACCCTTCTTGTTCTCTCTGTTCCAGATATTCTGCGTCACTTTCCCGTATCGATCAGCAGAAGGACACACAATCTCCTTGAACTATGACAAAGATAAACGCTGGGCACGAGCCGTATTCGAAGACAACGGTAGTTATATGACACTGGAATTAATCGGTAAGGCATCCAGACAACCCGTTAGACAATGCTCAACGCAGCGAATGGCTGGAATAACACCGGGAATAACGTTATACGAGCCGAGAAAGAAGAGGGAACATAACTCGCGAACGTGATAGAGGGAGACGGTGAGCAGCTCACTGTGAGCTCACCACCACCGTCCTCCACACGTCTAAATTCTCCCGTTGGTTAACACTATTTCTTTAAGAGAAGGAATCCTGTAGGCTGCATGTAGGCGGATCTAGCCTTGCGATACTTTCTGGCAATTTCTCCGCCTTGCAGAAGAAGCTGAAGAAGGGTAAATTATATCGGAGTGTCGTTGAGTGCATCATTCAGAAGCACCCGAACCGTGCTTATTAATTAATTAATTAATTAATTAATGAAAAACCACCCTTTCGCGTCTCCAGAGCGTCGTAGCGAGTCGCAAAAGGTATCATAATGCAGTTCTGAACGAGATAAAAATCGATAATTAGTCGTATATAGTGTAGGGAAAATTAACGGTACGAGCGTAATTAGTGCCAAAAGCATATTTGAAATTTAACCACATTGCACAATAGACAGAGCCTCCTCCGGGATCGGCTGGCTTGGCCTCTTGGAAAAAAAAGGAAAGAGGTGGGCGTGTCAAACAAGGAGGTTAAAAAAACAAGTAGAACTTCCTTGGCGTCAACCAAAGCCGGCACGAAAGAAGACAACGTCGACACGTACATGGGCGTAACAAAAAGAAAAGCGAGTAAAAGCACCTTGACACGAATACACGGAATAGAGGATCCGGTAAAAAAACAAACAAAAGAAACAGGATGTTAGGTCTGACAATGGAACAAAGAAAATAAAGCAAATATTGCAAAATCATCTTGCAAATATCCAACATTGCATCATTAATCCCCAATTTCAAGACATATTATATGACCGAGGCCGACCAAGCCGCCAAGCGCTCTTTATTCCAAAAGGGAAACGCGTCAGCTCATGCGCGAATAAGTAGAGCATCGGGGATGATGGTGGCTATCCACACACTAAAACGATGAAGTACCTTAATAGTGCTTACAGTATGCATAAATATACCATGTTCGTCGACCTTCTCTTCTTTCGCGTCGACTTTGGCTGACAATAACTCTTTCGTTTTTGCCTTTTGTGACAGTTTAATAAGGTGAAGCATCTTCCAAAACTTATTTTTCATTTATTTGCTGGTAAAATTTCAATTTTTTATTCGAGTAAAAATTCGAAGGAAATTTCTCCCTCCTAAGAATTCGCGCTCTGCACCATAGCTGGTGCGTTAGTGCGACGCCACGTCCTTCAATGTGTCTTTACGTAAAGAGCGCTTTTCGACACGTGAACCTAAAGAGAGCACGTAATTATCTTGTGCACACGAAGCAAGCGCGCCGCAACTAAATTTCTGAATATTTGAAACCCACAGCAGAGCGTGGAGTTTCATACAATAGGGAACTGTGGCGTTATTGTGTCTGCGGGAGCTGCAGGCAGGACAGTTCAGCCACCATAGGAAGTACATGGATTTTTGGCTTTAGATGGATGTGGATGACTTTGCAAAGTAATCGTTTTTAGGAAAGTACTGCGTTATAAATAATTAGGTGAACACTATTAAAACTGTCCGATGGCAGAGTTCGAACACAGGACTTCTAGCACAGGAGTCCTATACTGAAACCATTACTCCACAGACGCATGAACAAACGGAACCACTGCAATTAACAGCGATCATGCGTGCTTGCAGAGTCTTATACCGTCTGCATTAAAATAAGTATAAGTTGCTTTGAAATTAAGGTCAATTTAGGCCCAGATAAAGCGTACTATACGAAGCCCCAAGCACGAAGATATCAGACAAATCCATGTAGTACCCATCATTCCCATGGTGGCTGAAAGATCGGAGTGCCAGAGTTCTCTCTAGTGATCGTAGGAAACTTAACGCACCAGAGGATCTTGTGCTAATGAACTAAATATGGCCCCAAGCTTGGCTCGCGCATCGTGACTGAAATGGCCATACATTTTCTTGATGATGATGACCCGTAATGCGACGACTCGTAATGCTTGTTGTCTGTCTCCAGAACCGAGGTTAAGCAGGGACCGGAAGCAGCGCCGAATCATGTTCTGAATTCTGGCCCGGTTTTTGTTGGACCACAATAGCTGACGTAACCCTGTGGCGATCGTGGATGCGAGCGCGCAGTTTGATCTGCCACAGGCACACTTCTGCGCAACAGCCGCAAACAGCCGCGTAGGAGCGTGGCTGTCACAGGTGTGACGCTTTCATTCATTAGAGACAGCTCATCGATTGCTTGACTTGGCACCGAGAAGTACGAGACAATGTTGTGCCCTTTTTACGTATTTGTTAGCTCCAGATTACAGAACTCTGACATCGGTTTTACTGCCTTAGTTAATGGTTACAGTTACAGAGTTGTAAACTTGATACTTAAATTTTTGTCAGAATCGCCCCAGCGCTTGGCACAACGCTATAGAGCACTCGACGCGCTATACAGATACGCGACCTCACAGTGACAGGCGCGTATATTTTTGGCCAGCAGCGGCGAGATGCGCAGGAACGCTGCCGCCGCCGCCACATCCGTTGTCACGGAGAGGTGTTCGTCAGAGGCTGCATGTTGCCAACGCCGCACGTGACTCACATATAGACTGCGGCCGGCTGCACGGGGTTTGTTGCCTTGAGACACACCGTCGGAGCGCCTCCCTTGAAGTAATACTAAAGAGAAACATTGTAAGTTAAGCTTCATTAGTAAAAGCAGCCTCCTATATATATATATATATATATATATATATATATATATATGTAGCAAAACGGAGAAAGCTCGGTATAAGTGACCAAAGAGGCGAAAACGATAGATATGGGTTTCCGGGTGATGGGGCCAGTCAAGCTGTTAAATGCAGCTTTTTTCCCATCAAACCTAACCCCGTCCATGTGCACTTTTATGTACCTGCCATGTGGTTGAATAAACTCAAACTCAAACGCCACTCTCACGTTTCCGTGCCATTATTGTGCATACTGAAGATGCAGCCTGCATAGGTGGCGAAACGTCTGTACTCCTTTGTTGCTAATTTGTTCAGGCGGAGTAAACCACTTTTCGATCATGAATTCACCCGGCTTTTGGAACATCTTTGCGTTTCTGCGCCAGCTAGGCTTGACGTCATGGATTTTGACATGGTGTCCATGCTCGTGTGTGCACATATATAACGCGTTTCTCTCTCTCTCTCTCTCTCTCTCTCTCTATATATATATATATATATATATATATATATATATATATATATAATCCAAATAATGCAGAGCGAAGTCTATCTCAGGTCGTGGTTCCGTCTTTGCGAAATTTATAATATATACCAGCATGCCTCTCATGTTCGCAGGCTCTAGCACCTACAATTTCAATTGCAGTGTCTACATCTCCAAACAAAATTTACATAGCAAAGAGAATGAGCAGCCAACACCGTATCGTTACCGCGTAAATGGCATAAGCTTGTCTATGTCCTCTCTTTTCTCTCTACGGCAGCTGACAACGTCGCACCTTCTCCTCCTCCTCCTCCTCCCTCCATCCCACCCTTCTCTTTTCAGACGAATGATTCTAGTCTGCGCTGGCATAATACAGACCGACGTATCTATTGCAGGCATAGGGCACCATGCGTGTTACTTGCGAATCTGCGCCACATCGATGGCCTTCGACGAGCCCCACTTTCACAGTAGCCCGTTCGACTTGTTATTAAAGGGTACACTGTGGCTAAATTGAATGCGCTCTCTAAATAAGAACCAAAGTTTCCCGCAGGCCTGAAGCGCTCTTTCGTGCAATCCTTCGGGTAGCGCATAACGCCATGCAGGGTATCTTTAGCGCTGACCCGTCTCGTTCAGCAAGCCAAATTTAAGCGGCAATTTGCGTGCGCACAAATTTCTCGCATGCACGCTTCAATGGCGCACATGCACTTTGTGCGAGGCACACATTCGGGCGCTCCATTCTGGACATCCCCCCCCCCCCTCACATTTTTTTCTTCTTTTTTTCGTGGGCTGCGTAGAGTATGGAAGCAGCCAGCTGCCTGTGACTCACACAGTCGACGCCATTCCATCGAGTGCTGCTTTCTGCTGCTGCGCATTCATGCAGCCGGAAATATTGCAGACGCGATGTCTTCAGCAGGCGGCAAGACTGTTGCAGTCACCGATGCCAAGTGCGGCCAAGAGCACGGTGTCGCGTCTTCTAACACGAGGACGTGACGACGTAAAATTCACTCACAAGATATGTTAGCGGATCTGTGGGAAACTCATATACTAAACTCTGGCTGGTTCCGACAAGTGCATTAGATTAGACGGCACGTATGTTAATCACACTGCGTGTTGCCTTCGTATTGTCATGTCCGCCTTTCCCTTTCTTTATTTTAAACCGAAGCTTTCTTTTCCTCGATCTTCCTTCGACTTTCCCACTGCTGCTGCTGCTGTGGGCTGCTGTCGCACACACCGCGTCGGGGGGGGGGGGGGGGGTTCAGAGCGTGTACAGGCGCGAGTAAGAGAGGAAAAGCGACGGGAGAAACTCGTTTTCACCCCATCATGGATGGATGGATGGATGGATGGATGGATGGATGGATGGATGGATGTTATGGGCGTCCTCTTTGGAATGGGGCGTTGGGTTGCACCACCAAGCTCACGCTATTATACTGCCTAATCTCCTACCTAGGTCATAGCATCGGAATATACAATCGTTACATTATATGCCGGCCAAGATCTGCCGCATCTGTGGAAACGACGATACTAATTCCATTCCGACTAAAACAGGCGCAGTGACATTCTCATTTCAATTCTGCAGAAATTGCCACACTTTCATTCCCGTTCAATCCTAGTGGTCTTTATAAAATCCGAAATGAATCCGGAATCGCTCTGATTCCGGGACGGCATCTCCGCAACCCATGACGGTATACAGATGAGGCGACCTGTTTACGGGATCCGAGAGGTATACGGCCCGTCGTCGCGTCTCTCGCACTTATACTTTCACTTGCCGGGCTTCGACCCCCAACCTATACGAGCGATGGTTTGGGGGGGGGGGGGGGGGGCATAGTGCAAATACACGGGTGTCCCGTGCATCGGGGCGACGTTAAATTAATCCGGAGTCCCCCACTGCATGCGGCGTGCCTCGTAATCAAAATCGTGGTTTGGGCACGCAAAACTCCGGCATTCAGTTGAACCTGCCAAACTGCGTGGCAAGTGTTTTCGAGGCCTCGCGGACAGACCGTTTTGCAAGCAAGTCGTGCGTCGTCGCCCCGGCGGCGTCGGCGAGGAATATTCGCGACATTTGTGACACAATGCGCATCCAGCCGCACGCGCTCGCGCGCGGCCGGACGCAAAAAAAAACCTCGGCGCCGCTGCGCGCGACAAACAGCAGCTGCTGCTGCTGCCGCGGCGGCGGCGTCGAACGGCGTCGTCGCCAGCGACGTTGTTTACGCGGGCACGCGGCGGGGCGCATGTCCGGTCCCCGCTAGCGGTCATGATGCGGCCTGCACGTGAAAGGTCGCCTCGCGACGAGTGCAACATGTGCTCGTTCGAACTGTTTACGGCGGACCGCTTGCTGGGCCGTTGAATAGAGCCTGCGCGAGCGAGCCGGCGCCGTACTTGGTCCAACAAAAGCGCTTGTCGCGGGCGATATACACACGCACCGCCGTCGGAGAAGGCCAGGCCGCCGAACTGATTATGCCAAATGTAGGGGGGGGGGGGGGGGGTCGACAACGAGACTGGGGAAAGTAACCAAAGTCACAGTTATGTCCGTCCTTGTTCGCCTATTGTCCGTTCTGTTCTGTTGTAGATGGTTTTGCTGTGGAAAGATATAGAGTGTCTTGGTCCAGACACACCGAACTTGTAAGTTTGGACCTACCGCCCAATATTAAGACGTAGAACACACTTGTAAACAACGGATCAAGACTACAAAGTGTACAAATCGTTCGGCTAGCGGCACGGACAGACGTTAGATGTGGAGCGAACTCTCTCTTCTGACATTATTATCGTCGATTCTCTTTACACATCTTTATCGCCTCCGTTATACCGGTGATCGAGATGAAACGAGAACTCCGAAGTGACGAATCCGGAAAAGGATTCACAAGGCGAGGCAAAACGCTCGATTAGTTTTCGGCGCAAAAATCTGCCTTGGCGCACGTTTCGTAGTCTTACCGTAGTCTTACATAGCGACCGCCGATATAAAATTGCAATACTGAATACTCAAGAGCGTGCGTGATGCGTGGCATCAGTTTTTTTCTTTTTTTTTTTGATAAGAAGCGCTCGGAAAGTTATATGCCTGTTTTGACGGTTTAAGAAAGAAAAAAAAAACAGTCACTCCACTCTGAGGTGGATGACCAGCGAAGCTGTGTAGCACACGACAAAGAGGTGACACAGAATTTTGAACAAAGGCGCGAACACATTTATTGTCTTGATCGGTGGTCATCGTGACGGAAGGTACGCACACCCATTTATTTTTATTCATCCGCGTTCATTCGTGTGATACATTCCTTCTATACATTCGCGTTTTCATTTCGCGATATATTGAGGCAACGAATTTGATACCGAAATCACCGCACCGACTGGCAGTGGGCCAGTGCCACCAGCGCCTTCGCAGAGGGAGGGGCAGTATGGGAACGCTGGCACGATGAGCGGCAACGGAGCCAGCTGTGGTAGAAGACGAACGCGTGAGCCATTGCTGACGAGTGGCACGAGCCATTGCTGATGATTGTAGCCATTGCTACGTACAGCATAGTTCAGGCTCAACCAGAACCAAGTATAACCTGGCCTTTCCTTCTTACAGCTCTCACGGAAGTATCCGCATGCAAGCTGTTGCTCGGAATGTTGTCGCAAGCGGAATCGAATGACATGAGAAAAAAAAAAAAAGCTGTAATTAATTCTAAACGAACAAGCACGGCGCCCACACGAATAATTGAAAGGTATATGAACAAGCGTCCACGGAGACGCATGCGCATAACCGCACTGACTCCCACTGCTGAAGCATCGTGTAGAGAGGCAGAGTCCGTAAGTAATTAGGGCCTTTTTTGGCTTGTGTGGCATACCTAACGTTTGACGGCTAGCTGAAAGATACGTCCCGACATGTTTCTTTCTTTCTCTCTCTCTCTCGATCTTTCGGTTAAGCAGCGCCAGGCGAATCGTTCGCTATGAGCGGCATACCAGACGGGGGGCTATCTTTTGTTTGAGCGGGAAAACGGGGCCGACATCGGGCCGCGGAGTAAGTGTGCCATCACCGCGGGAACAATGCTCGCCCCACGCCAGCTCGACCAAGGAGAACAAGCACCGCGGCGAGGAAGGACCGCGGGACCGGAGGCGCTTCCGTGCACCACGCGGAGAGAAAGGAGGGCCGATTGATTGGCTCCCGTTGTGTTGCGCGGAGCAGCATGCGACTGCAGGCGGCGGCGGCAGTTGTCTTCGCCTCGCGGAATTGGCCGACGGGCCTTTTTTGTTTGTTTGTCAAGTGTGTGTTCTCCGGACAAGTGGGCGGCGGTCCCCCTAACTATACGGGGCTGCACGACGCGCCGAACGACGTCGCTTCTTCTGCAAGGGATGTCGTGTCAGGAAACACTCAAAACATTTCAGTAGTTTTATAGTCATGAGAGAGTTCCAGCCTCTTCGGGGGCTGCGGAAGTGTACACTGAGTGCGGGCGCAGGGAAGTCGGGACTCATTTCAAGGACATAAGCCTTTATTTTTTTCCTTTCCTTTCTTGGACAAATATATTTAGCGCAGAAAAGAAACAACACGGACACGGACTATATAGCGTGCAAGTTAAGAACGCACGCATTAGAGCTACCACACAGACGGCAACGCAGCGCCTGTGTTGTCGTTTGTACTATAATCTATGTTGTTTCTTTTCTGCGCTAAAATTCTTTGTTCGTGGATTACCAACTCACCCAAAGATACACCCCACTAAGAGTTGGTTTTCTTACATTCCTATTAAGTTGCCAAGACTTAAATTACTATATTAGAGGGGGGTTAGCGGCGGCAGTTATCTGCGGTTCAGTTATCTGCGGTTCAGTTATCTGCGGTACAGTTATCTGTATACTCTAGGCTAGGGAGAGGTACAGAAGCCCCCTGCAATGGAACTTGTGAGGGCGCTGTCTCCCCCCCCCCCCCCCCCTTACTCCCGTTTTCCGTCGGCACCCACACGCCTGAATTCCGTCGCGTGTCTGCTCCTTTCCCCGTACACTTTCTCGGCTGGAAGTAGGTCAGCTCGCCTCACTTGGCTGCGGTCTCGGAGGCCACGTACTTGGCGTAAACGTTCAGTAGCCTGCCGCTTTTTTCGGGCGCAGCGAGAGCTTCCAGTCCGCTCGGTCTCACAACGCGCACAACTAAACAAATACGACGAGAGCTTGGACCAGAGGTCGTCATTCTGTAGTGGCAGCAAATGCCCTTTTTTTTTGAAATTTGGAAGACGTATTTCTGCCAACTATGTTAAAAACATTTTGTCGAGGAGGTTACAGTAACCTTTCACACAATTTACAATAGGCGTGCACGCTCTGTCGGGAAACGTCACTTCGATGCAGCGAATAAGCCTGGAAGACTCCACGCATCTCGGTTTGCAAGCCGCAGCAGCAGCATGTGCAAAGTTTCGCTGCACCGCACTGCGTTCGAGGACCGCGGTGCGGGGGGGCACGGTTTCGGCACCAGGGAATCGAGAGAGGGCTGTGGTGCGGCACACCGTGAAATGCAGGAGGTGCGCTGGCGAGAACGCGTAGATCCGCGTATTGTCGCTTCGCTTGATGCGGAAGGTCATACGGTGACACGGAAGGGGAGACGCGTCTCGTACAAAAGAAGTGGGTCACAGTGGTAGCTTCCTTCTTTTCGCGGCCAGCCGCACAGAGCACCAGAGAATCGACCAATACCGCTGCCACCATTAGGGAACTTGCCGCGGCGTTAGGGAAGTAGCGAAGTACACGTGCGTGCGCTCATCCACGTTGCTCGTGAATGAGCTGGGTCTTGGCGGGTATAGGTCGCGGACTCTGGCAGCGAGCAGCGTTGCGTGTCCGAACCTATCTGGCGCGCTATACGAACGAGAGCCCCCCCCCCCCTCTCTCTTTCTTTTTTTCACTCTCTGCGCGCTCGATTCGCTCGTCCTTGGCCCCCCTCGGGCAGTGTGTTTGTTGTGCTACTTACGGCCGATGATGCACTGCCACTCTGAGCTTGCCCAATTCCGCGGCCGTCTCAATTCCGTTCAGGTGGTGCTTTTATTGTTTAGAGAGAAAGAACAGAACAGGATAGGTTTCTAGCTTCGTCACTACAGAGCTTTAGCTTAGGGGACGCAAGCGGCTTGCGTGCGCAAGAAGTAGGGGCGACGGTACTACGCATGTGCTGACCGAGACGTAGGGGTCTGCGCATGCGTAATACCGTCACCCCTAGTTCTAGGGGTCAGCGCATGTGCAGTACCGTCGCCCCTAGTTCTTGCGTACGCAAGCCGCTTGCGTCACCTAAACTAAAACTCTCTATTGTCTCAACTGTCGGTGGACACCTGAGCTGCCTCGCAGCCAAGGAAAGGGGGGAGAAAGAGAAATGATTAAAGGCGAGAGGCAAGGACAGAAAGGGCGCATAAGAATTATATATATATAAGCTCTTTTGTGCTATAAGGAAGAAAAAGAACTGCGAAAAATGGCTTTTGAATGTGAGAGAGTCGGGGAAACGAAATGGTGCTAACGTTGGCTATACCAGCACTCCTAGCGCACCCGCGCGTATTACCTCTGACGAAATACGCTACGCCGTGTGGCTGAAAAGTCGTTCAATATGGGTGCGTTCTTTTTAATTAATTTACAATTTCACTGGTGCTATGTGGAAAAATTATATGCCTTGAGTTGAATTAATCTAAGACGCGATTTTTTTTTGCACGTGATATAGAGGTGCATAATCGACCAATTACGAAAAATTTGCTAATTAACTCATTGCTTTACGGCACATATTGCAATTCGCGTATTGAAGACGGTGAGTTCGCAAGGCTCATCTCCACTTGGAGCGGATTCTGAGGATGACACTAGTTTCGTGATATGCGTTCCTAAAATGTGCGACAGGATACATTGGCGTTCCAGATATCTTTTTGTGCTTCGGTGCATGAAAAGGGCGTTTCGTTAAAAAAGTAAGCAGTACAACAGCGCATGTTTACCGCAGCTAGGTTTGACAGCGCGTATCTTCAAACTGGTAGTATAGCTTCAAAACTCGTTCCAAGTGAACGCGCCTTGAGGACTCATAAGCTTCAATTCGTAAATTGTAATATGCACCCTAAAGGTTTATTAGAGAACTCGTGTTAATTATTCCCTTATGTATTTTGATATATCGCGCAATCAATGTCCGCTTCTTTGAGTGCTCCAGCTCAAAGAGATTTGTGCTGTATGCTATATACCACAGGAGATGACAGAAAAAAAAAATGTTTGGTTAGAGTAACAGAATTGGTGCGAAGGAGAAGGAAACACAGTCGAACATGGCGGAGAATTTAGTGGTGCGATAAAATTAGTAAATTGGCAGGCTTAGCATGGTAGTCAGCCGATGTGAGACATGTGGGTAACTGGAGACCGCTAGAGGGAGGTCTTCAACCTGCCGCGGAAGATGAATTAGGCTAACGATAACATGGATGATTTCTGTCCAGCGCTGTGTTTTCGGCAATGACTGGACCTCGCAATGTACGCGCATATCGTCCCAGCGGTGGCCAGTGGGACTAATGCATACGTGCACTCTAGACGACTCATTCAGCACGCACGGAGGCGCACTCCTCGGAGAAGCCTCGTCAGAATCGAAAACATCCTTCTACGGCGCCACGTAGTTAACCTTCGTGTCTCAACCACGCTGCCCGAACAGACGTCCTTCTTTCCAATCGGGACGTTCGGGGAGGCGTGGTGCTGCAGTCTTCGACGCTATAGAGATAGTATAGCGCGGGACAATAACAGGATATGCTGTATATACCACGCCACCACAGCTTCGTCTGTTTGTCTTCCTGGCATCTCGCGAGCACGCGCCAGACGCCGTTCGACCGCTATATGCGTGTTCCCCCACGTGAACAGAACGTGCTTCTCGTGCAGCGATTTGCGTAAGCGTGCTTAGCGCCCATGAAAATGCCTCGCGAAAAAGAGCATGGCGTTTCGGTCGGCTCTTGAGTTCCGATAGTGTTTCCTCTCCCCCCGCCCCCCTCTTTTTATTGCAACAACGTGTCTAAATATCTCAGACGTGGGTTTGCTATATATCCGTCCGTGCGTCCTTCCCGTTACGCCATCGTCGTCGTGCCGTGTCGTGTCATGTAGTCGTTATATCGTGTCGTTGTCAGGCCACCTACTCATCACCCTAATTTGGGAGCCTATATATATATTTTTATAAGGCGCAATCCACTGAGCTATCGCGCAAGATTCGCGTTCACAGTCAGCGCGGGATTTTCGTAAGCTGCGCATATATATACGCGAAGAGTGGTGCTCGAATGTCTCAGCGAGAAATACTGTGGTGGACGAAGACAGCCGAACGTTGTGCACATCACAAGTTAATTGTTTTTTAGAAGCCATACTATAGCCTCATTGTTTGAGGAGCAATCAAGCAACGGAAATGCCGGCGTACGTTGTGAAAGCCTGCTGCTGTCGCGGCATATTTGCAGCGCACCGGAACCGAAATGGACGACGAAGTCCTCTTCTTCTTCTCTCGCTCTCTTTTCTTTTAACAGGTGCCGATTAACGCGCCCGGGGTTAGATGACGTTCCTACTTGCGCATATACTAACGAAAAATAGACCAGATACATGCTGAGGCCCAGCACAGTGCTGCATTCATAACGAAGCGGTCGTCCGTCTACTGTTTCCTCTGTGTGTCACGCCTATACTGTATCTGTACTACGTGTTTACGAGTTTCCGTGGGCATTCAAACTTGTAATTCTGCGATTATATTTTCGCGTGCTTTTTTCGCTAGAACAACAGTTCCACACTTCCACGCGGATTCCGAGCTTCTTGGAAGCTTGCTGTTTGTTTCTCGTTTACCGTTCTCGTTCTAAAAATCTCTCTCTCTCTCTCTTAACAGGACAAGAAGCAAAGCTCGAAAAGCACAGAAAGATCACCATTCCGTCCAGTTAACTCTAACCATTCAAAAGAAAGAAATACAGTAAGTAAGCCCGCAGCGGTGTCTGCGTCAGCAGGCGTTTGGTGTGTGCGACACCACGTAACCCGTGCACACGAGATTGGGACCCTCCCGCGTGTAGCCGTGCGCGGCTTAGCCGCCCGGGAAAACGGGGATCCTGGGGGGTTACTTCGGCGGCGACAACACGCCTCTTTGGCCTCGGCTTTGACTGACCCATCCGGGGGAAATTGGTAGTGGCCCTTTCCTATATTCATTTCCAATCTTTGTCGTTGTCTCTCACTTGGGATCTGTCCTGTCTCCTCCTCTCTTCTAGTTACTTCCGACTTTCCAGGCAGCGAGGGTTAACCTTGTGTCGGTGGCCAACATTGGGTACACCATATTCCGTTATAGTTAACCTTGTGTCGGTGGCCAACATTTGGTACACCATATTCGGTTACAGTAGCACCGTACGACTGGCGAGGGCTGCTTTTGCTCTGTCCTCAGGTTGGGCTCGGTGGTGGGCGGTTGACGCTGCTGCAGAACTCATGATCCCCTATCTGATGGCTTACCGTACCCCGCTTTCTCTTGATCGCCCTCTGAGAAGAGGGCGAACCGAAGCTCCCTTTCAGTTCTTTTTGAAGAACAATGAAAACATCTTCTCTAAGTACCATGTGATCCACAGTGAAGGCAACAAGAGTGTGCGGAAATTCTCCGCTTTCTTGGTGCCGCTCGTGAACACAATCGGACCTGGCTACGAAGCCACAAAGATGACCAATGGAGACCTGCTCTTTGAACTAAAGGACAAAACGCAATTCCAGGAAATGAATTGTTTGAAATGCATTGACGATGTGGCACTTACTGTGTCGGTACATCGAACCGTGAACACGAGCAGTGGAGTAATCTCAGACCTTAGTGAGGGCGAGCTGCCCGAAAGTGTTCAAGACCAAAATATCATCAAATTAGAAAGGATCCCAGTCCGCAGAAATTGTGAACAATTCCGAACAAAGCACACTGTACTAATATTCGGTGCTAGTCTGCTCCCTAATACATTAGATGCAGGCTACATCAAAGTTCGTGTGAGGCTGTACAGTCAACTGCAAAAGTTTACGGGATGCGGTTTCCCCTTCAAATGTGAATCCCTGCACTGTTAAGGCATGCCACTTCGTATTTAATGAATTGCTGTGTAGGTGGCGAAGGCTACTACATGCTGGAACATCTAATTTTAGGCTGTGTGACCACGCTCCGCGAAAATTCTGCTTCTTGGCACAACCTGCGTCCCGTAAACTTTTGCGGTTGACTGTACATCCCAAATCCTCGACGGTGCTTCAAAAGCCAGAGGTATGGGCACGGATCTCAGACGGATCTCCACATTGTGTGAACTGCGATGGAAGCCATCCAACCTACTCCAGGAAATGCCCTAAATGGAAGAAAGAAAAATGAAATCATTGCACTAAAGGTCAAAGAAAATATAACATTTCACGAAGCAAGGAAACATCTTTCATACCGTAACACCAGCATTTCCGAGGTGGCGCAAAATGCCCCTGGAGTCTACCGCGGTCACTAACAGTGTGCCGCTAACCACTCCGCCCAGCCCCACGACGGCAGCAGTTAGTGCTGCTCCATCATTATCGAAGGCCTGCCTGCATGCAGACCTCGGTAATTCCGGAGGTACAAAAGCTAAACCGAACTGCAAGGCCCGAGACGCGAGTCTCAGCACCTAGTTCTCAATCTTCCAGCGCCTCAGAGAAGGCTATGGATATCGATGCAAGAACGCCAGCGTCATCGACGCCAAAAGATCAGCGCTCTCTGGAGCGCGCTAAGAAGGATAAGAAAGGGACCGGTAACCTAAACAGTTATCATCCTTGTATACATATTTACCTATCCTTAGCATGTTCTTTCGAACACAGACAACGCAACTCTTCCTCAATATGACAGCACAAATAATTCAGTGGAATGCAAGCGGCCTAATTCATAATCTAGATGACGTCAAAGATTAACTAAACGAATATCAGCCAAAACTGTTCTATGTTCAAGAAACACGTTTAAAGTCAACACACAGGAAATTTTTAAAGCAATAGATAGTTTTTAGTAAAGATAGAAATAATGGTAATTCCTCTACAGGCGGCGTGGCATTTAAAGCCCAAAAATGAGTTGCATGCCAAAATGTATTGCTCCAGAGTTCATTCGAGGCAGTAGCTGTTCGGGCTATATTGTTCAATCGGCTTGTCACTATTTGCTCCATATATGTATATATATATATATATATATATATCGCCCGATGAACGGTTTGTTTGACACAGCAGAGTTTGAAAAGCTGATTGACCAGCTTCCTGAACCATATATATATATATATATATATATAGTAATCGGAGATTTTCATGCTCTGGGACGACTCAAGATGTGGCGCGTGAGGTGGGGCAATAGAACATTTTTTTCTGTCATCTGTAGCCTGTCTGCTTAACAAAGCAGAGCCAACATTTTACAGTGCCACAAACAACACGTATTTATGCACAGGTTTATCCATAGGGTCAGCGTCACTCCTTCTATAACTATAGAAAATGGAAAATTATTAATAATACGTATGGGAGCGATCATTTCCCAACGCTTCAAGAAACAACAACATGGCACGATGGATCAGCTTACCCCCAAAAAATGGAGGCTTCATAGCGCAAACTGGTGGAAATTTAGAAAGATGTGTACACTGTGCCTGGAAAATGTGAACCATGTAGGCGAGGAGGAAATGGCCAGCTATATCACTGCTATATCACTGCTATATCACTGCTAACTCTGCTATGCTCAAAACTGCATACCCGAGTCATGCACAAACAAAATAAATACAAAACCGTCGTGGAAAAAAAAGTGAAATTGCAAAGAAATGCCAGAACGAGGCATGGATCATTTTTTACTCGCGACCCAACTGCAGAAAATCTAATAAGTTTTAAACGGTGCAAAGCAAATGGCCGGCGTATCCACCGAATATCCAAAAGAGAAAGCTGAAGGCGTTACGTATCTTCAATAAACTCGTACACGGATGCGAGAAAGTAAATAATAGGCATACGTAAACTAAGAGGACAACGCCCTTTTTTTTCCCTCTTGTCACTGTCTCTGGTGCTACAACAGAAGATCAAGCGAACAATCTTGGTGAGCACTTTGAGAGTGTATCAAGCTCAGAAAATTATGCTAAAGGGACCCCCCCCTCGCGCCATAGAAGAACAGCTGAACAAATATCTCTGCGTCCAAACAAGTGTTCATAAGAGGGATACAACCAATCATTAACATTCCATGAACTCAAGCTTGCCTTATAAGCTCTTGTGGCAGCTCGGCCCCAGGTTCTGACAATTTAACATGAAATAATAAAGAATCTGCCTGATGAGACCCTAAACTGCCTTTTAGGCCTTTACAATAAGAGTTTGACAACTGGCCACATATCTTGAGCTTGGAAAGAGGCAATAATCCTACCGATACTCAAACACGTCAAAAACCCTTCCTTTGTTAACCGTTACAGACATATTGCACTCACTTGCTGTTTACTTAAGGTCCTTGCAAAAATGATTGACCGTCGCCTTATCTATGTTTTGGAGTATAACGGTATATTGGACCCACGCCAGCCTGGCTTCCGAAGAGCGAGGTCTACAACCGATAACCTTGTCCTCCTCTAGTCATATATACATGACGCATTTGTACACAGCCACTACAGTATATCTGTATTCTTTGACCTTGAGAAGGCATATGATACCGCATGGCTATACGGCATTCTGCAAGACCTGTCGTCGTATGGAATTTGTGCTGGCGTGCTGAACATTTTGCAAAATTACTCATCTGAAAGGAAGTTCGGCGCATGAGTTGCCAGTGTATTATCGCGTACTATTGTCCAAGAAAACGGTGTACCACAAGGAGGAGTGCTCAAGGTGCACACTTTTCATAATTAAAATGAACTCTCTTCGTTCTGTTGTACCACCTACGGTATCTTATTCTGCCTGTGCGGACGACATCCAAATCAGCTTCAAATCTTGCGACCTCTCTATACGTGAACGCCAGATAGAGTTAAGTGTTAATCGGCTCGCCAAATGGGCAGACGAAAACTGGTTCAGATTCCATCAATGCAGAAAATACTACTTGCCTGCTGTTTTCCAGACGAAGAGGGGTACATGTCCTGACTCTTGCTTCGCGATGAGTGGGAAAAGCCTGGTAATTACGAAATAACACATTCTTTTTGGTTGCGATCTCCGATCCTAAGCTAACATTCATCCATCATATAAACCAGTTAAAACTGAAATGTCTTAAAACTATGAACCTTTTAAAGATTTTATCTCGCCAATTGTGGGGAACAGACAGATATTTTCTCCTCTATCTGTTTAAAAGCCTTGTGTTGTCACGCATGGATGTACAGCTTACCAGTCAGCTTGAAAGAAAACACTTAAGCTACTTGATCCTGTCTACCACTTAGGTATCCGCCTCGCACTCGGTGCCTTTCATACCAGCCCTGTTGCAAGCCTTTATGCAGAATTAGATCAGTGGACACTGGATCACCAGCGTACATATCTTGGAGTCACCTATGCGATAGCGATAAGAGCTATGTCCCTAAAACAACCATCCATGTACATCACTTATAAATGATCGGCCCACAAATCCACCGTACTTAAACCGGCCGTCACACGCTCCGCCGTTCCCGTTATGAGTAAAATCGGTTGCGGAAAATTTTGGAATAGTATTCACAGACCTGCAGGAAAGTGACTACTATGAACTCATCCCGCCTTGGGAGCAACGTCCAGTCGCTTGTGACTTGTCCTTTAAGGAACATAAGAAGAATAGTTGTCGAAGTGCCCTCATCCAGCAACATTTCTTGGCCCTTGAAGACAAGTATGGATCTATGGCCTTTTTCACTGATGCTTCAAATTCTGCAACTTCGGTATCATACGCAGCCCATGGCCCAAACTTCTCCAACTCTAAAACCGTGCATAGCCATAGCAGTACCTTTACAGCGGAAGCATATATATACGGTATCCTGATCACTGTTGAGCACATAGCGGAATACAATATACAAAAGTCTATAGCATACGCTGATTCGTTAAGCGCTGTCACACCCCTGTCCTGTGACAAAGCTAGCCGAAATCCTGTTTTCATCAAGCTCCTGAAACAGATTCATGCAGCATATAAGCTAAACCTTGCTCTAGCTGTATTCCGTGTGCAAGGCCACTCTGGGATCGCAGGCAATGAAATGGTGGGCGAAAATGCTGGAGAACGGACTCATCGGGACACCATTGATGTAAGCTGGGTACCTAGTGTGGACATGAAACCTCTTGTACGCAAGGCGCTCCGTAATCACTGGCAAACTTAATGGAACTAGAAGTTCAAAATAAGGTGCATCTGCTTATACCGCAACTAACCAAATCTTTCCCACTGAAGCTTGACAGACTTACTCTGGCACGACTCAAAATAGGACACACTTATGAGACACATAAATACCTCTTGACTGCAACTGATCCGCCGACGTGCACACACTTAGGAAAGAACGTAACCGTTCTCCATGTCCTCATTGAATGTCCTGAACTTCACCGAGAACGAATGGCTCATTTTAGGGAACTTTACTCACATCATATACACCCCCCTTTCCCATCCCTCGTTGTTCTTATCAGAGGATCCACTTCTTTAACTTCAAAGGAGTGCTTAATAATATTGCGCAATTTAATTTCTTGAAATTGTGTCATTCTATCCTAACGGTCAGGTTCTACCTCACAGGTGAAGTACAATGTGATGCATAAAAGTACCTCTGAGTCCGCGCATTTCTTGCGCAAGCAAGAATTGTACAGTGAGGGACTCGGACTATCCACATTAATTTAACATCTGTCTGTAGCCAAAGTACTTAAGGCCCTACATTTATTTTAGTATTTATCTCATAATCGATGCAGCAATACACATAGATCTATTTTACGCGTAGGCCTCTGTACAGCCTCTATATTAAACCATTGTTTTAAGCTCACAATTCTGCAAAACCAGGACATAGGTCCTGGCGCTCTTTGTCCTTACATGCCCTTGCACCAATAAAATGCAATCATCATCACCAAAACCACCACTACCACCAGGAAAGTAGGTAAAAAAAGAAAGAAACAAAGAATTATTGAGCTGCATATTTACGTCTCACGCCTCCCGACAAAGCAAACAGTGACGATAGCGACTTCACAAGTTCAGCTTCCTGCCTAAGTGGAAACGAGCGGAAAGCGACAGTGCGTGATAACGACGTTACTAAAGCGAGCGCTCTCGTCTCATCGTCCGGTGCACGAGAATAGCCCGTGCCCGCATGCGATATATCAACACGCTGCGAAGCTTATCTCATATCCTGACTTTTCCAACCGCTTCGCCTCGTAAACACGCAAACATCCGTTAAAAACCACTTTTACGCAAACGGAGTGACGATCGCCCCCTTTTATCACATCGGCAGCACACAGAGCACTCACTGCCTCCCTTCATATAGTGGCTGGTTGTAGCTACCATATATATATATATATATATATATATATATATATATATATATATAGAGAGAGAGAGAGAGAGAGAGAGAGAGAGAGAGATAATGCAGAAAAGTAGGAAAGTGGTCTTCTTTCTTTAGGGCAACCTATCCGAAAATCACAAATATACTACTGCTTGAGTAAAGGCGAGAATAAAATATCAACAGGCACTACACCCACACAACCACACAAGTCACAAGCGCACAAGTAGTCACCTTACAGGCACCAGCAACAGGAGCACGCATATAGGTGGCAGCGTCACATGCACTCATCCAAGGGCGAGTCCACACACATGTCCTTTCACGTATACATAATTGCAGCGTTCACATTTGCACACAGACTTAGCCGCGTAAAACACAACGCGGCTGCGACATTATTAATGACGTGCAAAAAAAGAAAGGAAGGCACGCCTCCTGCTTATTAGGGCATGACCAACTCCCCACACTGTCACAGCTGGGGACGTATTCTGAAACGTTCGCCGCGGCGAAATTTTCGCACTGGCCACGCCTCCGCCGTTGCGGCGCGCGCTGAATGGCTGCTTTGACAAAACCGGAAATTCACTTACGCCACCTGAATTTCCGGTTTTGTCAAAGCAGCCATTCAGAGCGCGCCGCAACGGCGGAGGCGTGGCCAGTGCGAAACTTTCGCCGCGGCGAACGTTTCAGAATACGTCCCCTGTATACGTAACAACAACAAAGAAGACGACCGGCGCAGCCATCTGTTGAGGCAATAACAACAATAAGGAGGAACGGTTTCTTACAAGTGATTTTTGTGTGTGTGTGTGTGTGTGGGTACTCTCGGGACATATATACCAGGCGGAGGCAATGAGTAACCCCTTACATTCACTTGAAGCGCGTGTCGAAAACGGCAAACTCTCGTTTTCCACGGCTGATACATATATACCGCAACGCGTGTTTCTTTCATACAATTGTGTGCTCGATCGCTTGCGCAACGCCTTCATGTTACCGCCTCCCGATCGTCACGCACGGGTGATATCAGACGCCGCATGTGGCCCGAGCATTCTCGCCGTTTCTAAGCAAAAAGGGCTCGTCTATATCGTACACTCTAAGAAAAATCCCGGGGAAAACGGGAGTAACTGGGCCGTCAGTCCTAAAAAGGGCGCTTTCGTCCCTCAAAGGACTAACTGCATGAATGTGCGTGCCGTGTGCAAATTTCGGAGAGAAAGTGTTTAGTCCCTGGTCGGAAAGAGAGCAATGGGAGGACGAACGACAGCAGTTACTCCCCATGCACTTCGCTGTTTTCGTCGTGTCGTGGAGGTATGCGGCGAAAACGGTATTGTCTATAAATCGTGAATAGTTGGAAGTTCGTACACTCTCTATTTAACTACATGCAAAGCAGCACCTTGCCTCTTCGTGAGAAAATTGCGTGAAACTTAAAAGCTGGAATGTGAAGAGCCATGCCCTTCGTGCGCACACCATAAGTGAGCGATACAGATTAAACGCGCAAGTCATTGATAGACGGCTAGATTTTCTTGGTAAATATTACCCCAGTTCCTTCCGTTCCAAGGAGGTTGCGAACTGAAGCGATGGGTATCTCAAACAAGACACGCTAAGCGACAGAGAAGTTGACCTTCTCTGTCGCCTTCGGTGCCCCGTTTGAGCTCGCTATACACGTATACATCGAGTAGTGGTTCAGTTTAAATCACCCTAAGATTACTCGGGATGATTTCTTTTCGCAGTCGCTTATGGTCGCAAGTGCACTCAAATTTAGACACTCACTGCACAGCTTGCACAAAATGCCGAGTCGCTTTTATATTGCCACACTTGCGCTCCCATGCTTAACCTTGTCTAAATATCATGTCCTGTCATCCGAGCGCCTTGGTGAAGGAGAAAGAAGACGGCGTTCCGAACGGTCGCTTTTTTCATGTTCTCCGCTCCAAAGGATTTCTCGGCCCCTGGCCGAGGTGCTGCTCAGGCTTCAGCCAGCAGCAATGACTACCGTGTTGGGCTTCCTCGTCTTCCTACCGGTAAGCTGGTTGTGGACTCCGTTTTCCTGCATGCTGACTTAAGTGGTCGACCGTACAGAGCCCAAGACTTCAGAGACGCCCTTCGGAACGTCATTGACCTGAAGTAAATAAGTTTCATCGGTCAATTTCAGATGTCGCACGTGTGGATGGTGACGGGCAAATCAGAAATGACAAAATCGAAGCTAGTCACGTGCGGAGAATTATCTGTAAAAGGTAGACGCTGCGTCGTTATTGACCCCGAGCCCACGGAAGTAAAAATGAAGCTTTTATGGCTTCCTGAGCATTTGGAAGACGATTACATTCGAGATGCGCACCAGGCTTACGGGAAAGTGAAGTCTGTATCAGCAGAAAGCTGGAGAGTATCGGAAATGGAGCAAATGCGTACCCTAAATCGTGACGTGGTGTTGACTCTTGCCGATGGAGTCGGCGTGGGCGACGTTCCACATCTGCTCCACGTTTGTGGAGTGCAGAGCCTTGTATTGATTCCAGGCCGGCCCCTGCTTTGTCTCCGCTGTAACAAGGTTGGGCACATTCGTCGAAACTGCAGAACCCCACGTTGTGAAGCCTGCCGACGCTTTGGCCACACAGCTGAAGAATGTGTTGTGACATACGCCGACAAGTTACGACACAGGACAAGGCCTCCGGATGAAAGCTTGCAGGATCACATAATGGATATTACTGAGGTTCTCGACGCGACTGGAGACGTTCCCTCTTCCGCGGATACCAGCTGTGCCAGTAAGGCCCCTCTTCATGTTAAAGACAATGGCATTGCAGAACTGACTTGCCGTTATTTGCAGCTTGGGTACTCTTTAAACAAGAGGTTCGTACAGTAGCTATAGAAATTGGATCGCTGAAAGCATTCTATAGAAAGAATGAAGAAACAATACTTCTTAAGAGCCTACACAACCTTTATCAGATGGAATGCGAAATGCCAGGCACCTACATTGTTGACATAGAAAGTCTTAAATGTGAGTTGCAAAAGTATGATGCACTGCGTTACAGAGGTGCGCAAGTTCGATCTCGAAATAGGCGTGCTCTGGAGTCTGAGCAACCAACACGTCAAGCTTTACTTGACGAGCGACGTCACGCTTGTTTCCAAAGTAATTCCGGAAATATACTCCGAAGGTATAGTCTTCTAACAAATACGAATGACATAATTCCTAAGTTCGAAGCTTACTACAGTGTGTTGTTTAGTGCCCGGCCCGATGATCACGATGCAAAAGACTTAGAGAGTTCTGTGTCTCTTGTAAAACCTTTACAGGATCATGACTGTGCATTCATTAGTGATACCCTTACGATACAAGAAATTGAGCTAGCTATTGATCAGCAGCCTCTGTCGAAAACACCCGGCCCTGATGGACTTTCCTGTGAATATTACAAAGCTTTCAAATCAATTATCAGTCCCATATTATTGGACATTCTTATTACAAGTTTAGAGGTAGACGCCCTTCCGCAATCTTTTTGCAAAACCCACACAGTTTTAATTCCCAAACGTTCAGATAAGGAGAAACTGCGTTCTGTTGAAAGCTACCGACCAATCACATTGTCAAACGTGGATTATAAAATTTTTGCAAAAGTTTTATCGAATAGATTGCAATTTGCGATGTCAATTCTCATTGGTTCCCATCAGACGTGTGGAATTAGGGGCCAATCCATTCAAACCAACATACATATCACCCGTACACGTCTTCAATACTGTTACGGTTCCACTGAGCAGTTGCAATGCTCCAGGTAGACCTTGCTAAAGCTTTTGATCGTGTCAGTCACTCCTACTTATTTTCTCTTCTGGAGCATGCCAATGTTGGCTCCGTTGTGCTTAAAGGCGTTAAGCTTTGCTATACGTGTTGTACTACTCGTTTAGTTATTAATGGACAACTCTCTAAACCCGTTTCCATTTGCTCTTCGGTAAAACAAGGATGCCATATATGTCCCCATTACTATTCGCCCTTTATCTGGAACCGCTATGCTTAAGCGTAATTCAGTCGAGTTACATCCATGGCTTCAATATACTGGTTAATGAAGTAAATGTCTTAGCTTATGCAGATGATTTAGCATTCTTCTGCACGGATAAGTCCAATGTTGAAAAGTTAGTATCAACAATAGAGGAATTTGGCAGCGTATAAAGAACACGAATGAACTCCGCAAAAAGCTTAGGCTTATGGTTTGGCTCATGGTGTTATACACCAGAACAGTTTGCAGGCGTTAAGTGGACCGGTGTTCCGCCAAAGTATCTCGGCGTGCCACGCATATAAATTAAGTGCACACTATTGGAAAGAACGGGTTTCGGCCCTGCAAAGTTACGCCCAGACATTCGTTCCACACCGACTTTCTATTTTTGGGAAAGCCGAGGCCTGCAATAAGCTCTTGGCAACAAAAATTTACTATGTATTGCAAGTTATACATTGTACCAGGCTCTACATCCAACGCTTTCACCGAATCTTTGCAACCTTCGTATGGTCTTCAACTTTTGAGCCTATGAGGCGAGACAATATTTTCAGGCACGTTAGTGAAGGTGGGCTGGGTTTAGTACATCTTTATGTGCGGCAAATAGTGTCTCGTTTCTTCTTTTTTCGCGATACATCGCATCCTATAATTCGGTCATTCATGCAAGTCGCACTTGTTAACGTGTTACCTGATTTTGTTTCTTCCAATTTTTCTTCGCGTTTATGCTTGTGAAGGTTCATGCAAGAAGTTTACTTGGCGGTTCGTTTCCTGACAGTTCGGTTTTCCACTGCATACTTGTATACTCCGTGTCGCGTAAAACGTTATACAAAGAGTTATTATCCATGCTTTTTCCCCCTCCATTTTACCGATCACTATAGATTCAATGACCAGGTCACGATGTACTAAAGCGAGTTCGTAAAATGTATATATCCCCTTGTTGCAAAACATTCTTTTATAAACTTCACAGTGAAACCATACCGGTTAAAACATAGCTACAGAAAAAGGGTATCTTTGTCTCTTCTGTTAGCTGTCGCCTTTGTGACGTGCCAGAGACGATTGAACATTGTTTTATTAGCTGCACCGACGCCATACTATTTTGGGATGTCCTCCAACGGACTTTAAAAAAAGACTTTGAGATTAACGCTCATACTGTGCGATACCTGCTGCCGACCTCTGATAATAGTGCACCTTTCGATATGTTTTTTTCTCATCGGAATGCACAGTTTGCGGAAAACGCGAATGATGGACCGAAACGCCGAAATGGCTGTACCTACAAGGGTACATTTCATCCAAATCACACTGCACCTAAAGCAGGTTTATGATGAACTTGATACCCAGCCGGACTGGTACCCCATTTTGGTGAGGAGCCTATCCTTACCACCCTTCTAAAGTGAAACCAACATTTCTACCCACAATGTGAACCATGACTTTTCTCTGTGTGACTTTCATTGTGCTCTCCATTGTCTGACTATGCACAACTGGTGAACGTCGGGTTGTTGCTACTGTAATAAATACCATTAAAGAGAGGGACAAAAAAGAAAAGAGCGCCATGGTGAAGTGGTTAAGGTATCTGACTTGTGAGCGAGCGGACGTGAATTCAAATCCTACTCTCGGGCGCCCTTTCTTTTCTTTTCAGGCTCATTAATTTTTTTACTACGGTATAAATGCCTAATTTCATGAATTCTACCTTCGCGGAGCATCGGAAAGAATTACCGTTACTCCCTTGAGGAGCATCGGAAAAGGGCAACTGTTAGTCCTCGAAGGAGTAAGCGCATGAGGTGTAACAGTTCATCCCACGTCAGTAAGTCCCCAAAAGGACTATAATGGTTGTGGCAAATCAGTTAGTCCCCAAAAGGACTAACCTCCCTACCCCTTTTAGTCCTTTTTTTCTTAGATTGTAAGGCAGCACGCTTACGCTCCGATGTGTTTGTGGCATGTTGTACGAAGGAACTTGACCGCCAGCGGTGCCACGAACGCGACCTGAAGACGTATATAATTGAACGAAGAGAGGCGGTCTCAGCGAAACCTTCGAGCGCGCTACAATAGAGGGTACACAGCACACCGGACGCTTCTCGGAAACCATCGGCCTTCTATCGGCAGCAGAATTTGGCCGTTCTGCGGTAACAACTCTTTCTCGGAGAACACGCGACCCATTTCCTCGTATCGGCCGTGTATATAGGTTTGCATCGATCGCCGCAAAATCGATGAAGCCACGTCTTCGCCGAAATCCGCGAGCTGCGCGTCGCCTAAAGCGTTTTTATAAGAACCTCCTCGATTCCGTGTTATGTGGGCGACAATGAACGTCGCTATAAGGTCGAGACATGCCGTTTCTATATCACAATCGGCTATGTTGATATAGCCAGTTCGATGGTGGCGCGCGCATACCTTCACGTCCGTGTATACACTATAGGGCAGCTACAGCGCGACGCGCATGCACATGCAAGGATTTGTCACAGATGCGCTCAAAACACCGCCTCGTTTTGCGCGCTCTTGCTTTGCCGCGCATGCATATGTCCTTTTGCCGCGCGTTACTATAGTTCTGGCACGCGGTGTGCTTTTGTATGCTGCTGCTTCGTAGCCGAAACAATCGCCCTCTGCCGTGAATATTCTGATTGCTGATGTGTCACTTGGTCGCGTCGTCCTTTGAAAAAAAAAAAAAGAAATAGGCTTGCTGCGACGCTTTTACATGCGGAAAGCTTAAGGAAACAAAACTTTCAAACTTGGAGACACGCTCATATATAAAGGTCGCGTTTCGTTTATTCTTATAGGCAGAGGTCACAAGCTACGCAAGTTCAACATTTGCATATATAGCGTATATACTCTCTGAAGGTACAAGCATCGCGTGACGTGTTGATCTAAAATGCAGCAGAGCGACTAGGAGCAAGGACAACATATTTCAGATTCCACGGAGCCAAGATAGCACGATCTTCGACGCCTTGATCACCTCAAAGATTTACGGCTAACTGGCTTATTTACATTGATTAACATCTAATCCGTGAAGTTATCACCTTGTAGACTTAAACGCGCAATAAAGGCGTTTGATTCCTATTCTGATGACGAGCATCGAGTCGAGTCGTGACAGCTCCCTGTCATGGCGGCTGTATTCCGACGAGGGAGCTGCATGCAGTGCTTTTTTCACAGTGCTTAGATAAGTGTTAACAAGAACATCAATGCCTTTGGCTGAAAATTTTGAGGAAACTCGGGCTAAGTGCAGAACTTCTGCTAAATATACATAGACGTGAATGAGGCAGAAGATAGGAGGAAGAGGACAGCCCACGCGCAAGCAGCATCGCCAATGCAGTGCGCGAGATAAGCGCTCGACCTGAAGTAGCGCCTCCTCACTGCCGAGTTTTTTTAATCTACAGCCCGCGTAACCGTCAGTCCCTTTCACAACACCACTCCCGTCGGCGTTCTGTTTGTTCTTCTTTTCTTTATAATATTGCTACGGCACAATATGCGCGATCACGAAAGGCCAGCAGTGTGAAGACGACGACGACGATTAGAAGCTAGCGCGGGCTGTTGCCTCTTGGCCAAGCGCAGCGTATTTTCCTTGTAAATATATTTGTACATAGCTTTTCGTCTGCGTCTTCCTACGTAACATATCTGGTGGAGGTGGACGTTCCCTGTACCTCGTCACGGAGCTTCGCAGTGGACGGTACGTCGAGCCTTCCTTCATGGCTCCCGGCGACGACAACCCGACTCCGCCGGCTCCGACACCTGCTGCCACTTCGACGACCTACATCACTCTCCCCGCTCCCCGTGATCCTGGCGTATTCTCGGGCCAAGATGGGGAAGACGTCGATGACTGGATCAGCCTGTATGAACACGTCAGCCGCAATAACCGGTGGGACCCTACTATTATGCTCGCCAACGTAGTCTTTTACCTCGGTGGCACACCTCGAGTTTGGTATCGCACGCACGAAGATGAGCTCACCAGTTGGGATTCACTTAAGACACAGCTTCGAGACTTGTTCGGCAACCCCTACGGTCAACAACTTGCCGCGCAGAAGGCGCTTTCCGGCCGTGTGCAGACGTCAACAGAGCCCTATGTCACGTACATTCAGGACGTCTTGGCTCTGTGCCGCAAAGTTGACACCCACATGACTGAGTCAGACAAGGTTTCCCACATCCTCAAGGGCATTGCCGATGACGCCTTCAACTTGCTCGTTTGCAACAACGTAGCGACGGTGGATGCTGTTATAAGAGAGTGCCGCCGCCTGGAACTCGCCAAAAGCCGACGTATTGACCAGCAGTTTGCCCGTCTGCCCAACACCCCAGCGACATCTTCCTGTGCCGACGCTCCTCGTCCCAACAACACTGCCGATGTTACCAGGATCGTCCGGCGTGAGATCGAGGCCGCCTATCCGGCTGCCTTCGACTCCAGTCCCACCAACACATCTGCAGTCACGGTCTCACTGATCCAGGCAGTTGTCCGCCAGGAGTTTGAAAACATGGGTCTTCACACCATCTGCTCGGCCCATCGCCCTAATACCCGCCCGGCTTCTTCGATTTCGCCCCGTCCCGCATCTTCTTACCCACCACGTTTCCGCAACCCATCTGAATGGCGCACTGCTGACGACAAGCCTATTTGTTTCCACTGCCATCGAATCGGGCACATTTCTCGGCACTGTCGTAGTCGCTGGAGTTCCCCGAGCCGGCCTACTTATACTGCCTACTCTCGCCCCTCAGGTGGCCCTTCTCGTCCCTATGCCGCACGCTCCGATAATGCCGCCACTGATTCTCCTGCAACGAACCGCCCCTATTCTCGTTCGCCTTCGCCCCAACGACGACAATCTCGCTCTCCCCAGCCCCGTCGCTCCTATTCGCCGACTCCCTTCGGACGCCGCTCCCAGCCGGAAAACTAGACGATGCAGCGCCTCGAGGTGACGCTGCATTGCTCCCTACGCCGCCAAATCCTCTATTGACTTTGCCCACTCATCTGAACCTTCTTGACGTGCAAGTCGACGGTGTTTCTGTGTCTGCTCTCATAGACACTGGGGCGCATTTGTCCGTAATGAGCGCTGACCTTCGTAACCGGCTCAAGAAAATTATCACGCCCGCCACGACGCCTGTTGTCCGTGTCGCCGATGGCGGAACAGCCCCCGTAATTGGTATGTGTACCGCCCGCGTCTCCTTCGCCGATCGCTCAACAATCGTGCTATTCACAGTCATCGCCCACTGTCCCCACGACATCATCCTCGGCTTAGACTTCCTTTCCGCACATTCTGCTCTCATCGATTGTTCCGCCAGTACTCTCCGCCTTGACCTGCCTGTTCTGGATCCTGCTGAACCACACCCCAGTCGCCTCAGTTCCGCCGACTTCGTTCGCTTGCCACCTTCGGCACTGACCTACGTTGACCTAGTGTCATCCCCACCAGTCCCCGACGGTCACTACATCGCGGCTCCTATGCAAGACGTCCTCCTTACACATGGGATCACAGTACCCCATACAGTTTTATCTATTACGGCGAATTGCGTCTGCCTGCCAGTGGTCAACTTTGGCTTGACGACACAAGTGCTGCCACGTGGGATGTCTTTGGCCCAGCTTTGTTCATTCGAGGATCACTCAGTAGCATCCATTGCAGTAGACGACACTTCATCCGATACTCCTCTACCATCGCAGTCGGCAAATTGTACCATCGCTGACTTACGGAAAATGATTGCCCCCGACTTGCCCTCCGAGCACGCTCGTGAACTCTACCGCGTTCTGTTTTCCTACCACGATATTTTTGACTTTAACGATCGTCCTTTAGCCCAAACTACAGCTGTCAAACATCGCATTAATACCGGCGATGCCCCTCCTATTCATCGCCGCCCGTATCGAGTGTCACCAGCTGAGCGTCAAGTTATTCACGCAGAAGTTCGCAAAATGCTTGCCAAGAACATTATTGAACCATCATATAGTCCATGGGCGTCACCTGTAGTACTGGTCAAAAAGAAGGATGGCTCATGGCGCTTTTGCGTGGATTATCGGCACCTTAACAGGGTTACCAAAAAGGACGTGTATCCCCTACCTCGGATTGATGACGCCCTTGACTGCCTCCACGGTGCTCGCTATTTCTCTTCTATTGACCTTCGCTCCGGCTACTGGCAGATTGCCGTGGACGATCTCGACCGCGAGAAGACTGCTTTTGTCACACCCGACGGTCTTTATCAATTCAAAGTGATGCCGTTTGGTCTATGTAACGCCCCTGCCACTTTTGAACGCATGATGGACTCCCTTCTTCACGGTTTCAAATGGTCCACGTGCCTGTGCTACTTGGACGACGTTATCGTATTCTCCCCAACGTTCGCTACGCACCTCGAGCGCCTCTCAGCAGTCCTGGACGTTTTTCGGCGAGCCGGTCTGCAACTCAACGCATCGAAGTGCCAATTCGGCCGTCGCCAGATTACCGTCCTTGGACATCTCGTTGACGCGAACGGAGTGCAACCGGACCCAGGCAAGATCCATGCTGTTACGCACTTCCCTGTTCCGAAGTGTGTCAAGGATGTGCGCAGCTTCATCGGCCTTTGTTCGTACTTCCGCCGTTTCGTGAGAAATTTCGCCGCCATAGCACGACCACTAACCGACCTTTTGAAAAAAGACGCTCCTTTCCAGTGGGGCGATAACGAGGCCTCTGCATTCTCTCATCTAATCGACATTCTCACAACGCCTCCCGTTTTGGCCCATTTCGATCCTTCTGCGCCTACCGAAGTCCGTACTGATGCCAGCGGTCACGGAATTGGAGCAGTACTGGCACAACGCCAGCGTGGCCACGACCGTGTTATCGCTTACGCCAGCAGGCTCCTCTCACCCGCGGAGCGCAACTATTCCATCACTGAGCGTGAGTGTCTGGCCCTAGTTTGGGCGGTTGCGAAATTCCGCCCATACTTATATGGCCGATCCTTTTCCGTTGTCACAGACCATCACGCGCTTTGCTGGTTATGCTCACTGAAAGATCCTACAGGAAGACTTGGTCGCTGGGCCTTACGCCTCCAAGAATATTCGTATACTGTCACCTATAAATCTGGCCGACTGCACAAGGACGCTGACTGCCTGTCTCGCTACCCGGTCGACGAGCCTGACGACGCCGACAGTAGTAGCGCCAACGGCATTTTCTCTGTCTCTGCCTTCGGTAACATCGCCGATGAGCAGTACCGAGACCTATCGCTGCGAGCACTTATCGAGCGTCTGCGCTCTACACCTACCGACGCATCCGTTCGCCGATATGTCCTCCAGGGTGGCATTCTGTATCGAAGGAACTTCCTCCCTGACGGCTCTGACCTTCTTCTTGTCGTGCCAAAACAGCTACGACAGACTGTGCTCTTTGAGATGCATGACGCACCCACTTCAGGACATCTTGGGGTAACCCGCACGTACGACCGCGTCCGCCGCCGCTTCTATTGGCCTGGTCTCGCTCGCTCCGTTCGACGCTATGTTGCTGCCTGTGATCCCTGCCAGCGTCGGAAGACACCTCAGGTGCTACCTGCCGGTCATCTCCAGCCGATCACCGTCCCTGTGGAACCGTTCTTTCGTGTTGGATTAGACCTGCTCGGTCCCTTTCCCACGTCATCTTCTGGGAACAAATGGGTAGCCGTCGCGACTGATTACGCCACCCGATACGCTATCACTCGGGCTCTCCCTACCAGCTGCGCCACTGACGTCGCGGACTTTCTCTTGCGTGACATTATCTTGCTTCATGGCGCCCCGCGACAGCTGCTTACTGACCGTGGTCGAAACTTCCTCTCGAAAGTTATCGCTGACATTGTGCGTTCCTGCTCCATTCAACACAAACTGACTACTTCATACCATCCTCAAACCAATGGCCTGACAGAGCGGTTAAACCGTACTCTTACCGATATGCTGGCCAAGTACGTTTCCAAGGACCACCACGACTGGGACATTGCCCTTCCTTACGTAACATTTGCGTACAATTCTTCCCGGCACGACACCGCCGGATTTTCTCCCTTTTATCTACTGTACGGTCGCGAACCTACCTTGCCCCTAGACACGGCACTTCCTCCTGCTGCGGTCTCAACAAGCGAGTATGCGCGCGACGCCATCGCCCTCGCTGACCATGCACGCCAGCTTGCCCGTGCTCGACTGACGGCCTCACAGACCACTCAGCAGTGTCAGTACAACGCCCGCCATCGTGACGTACAGTTTTCACCTGGTGCGCTCGTGCTCCTGTGGTCGCCCTCTCGTCACGTCGGACTTTCAGAGAAGCTCCTTTCGCGATACACAGGGCCCTACCGCGTGCTGCGCCAGGTGACGCCTGTGACTTACGAAATTGCTCCTGTGGCCTCAACCTCGTCCTCTCCTGTGGCATCTAGTGATGTCGTATACACGTCAGTAGGCTCAAGGCCTACTACACTGTTTCCGAGTCCGATCTTTAGTCGCTCCGGGACGGCGCTTTTGCAGCCGGGGGTAGTGCTACGGCACAATATGCGCGATCACGAAAGGCCAGCAGTGTGAAGACGACGACGACGATTAGAAGCTAGCGCGGGCTGTTGCCTCTTGGCCAAGCGCAGCGTATTTTCCTTGTAAATATATTTGTACATAGCTTTTCGTCTGCGTCTTCCTACGTAACAATATAGATTTACTTCCAGAACAGACTCGATGCCGTCCAATTATCGATCTTATCGATAATTCGAAATCGAAATCAAGGCCATTCCACCTTGCGAAGAATGACGAGCGGAGCTGTAAACATCGTGGTGAGAAAACTTGTGGTAAAGACGTTATTGCATCACTCATTGTCACTTAGTAACGACGGTCACAATGGCTTTGTGGTCGCTATGATATACACTGATCGGCATACTTGCAACCGTAAACATCTTTGATAACGTCAAATCGATGCACGTACGCCGCTGGATGGTCGGTTGGCCCGGATCGGCATGTCATCGCAAGCAATACATGTCTGCCACAGGAAAAGCGTTAACCAGTCCCTTTTCAGTTCCGACACATCCACATTTAAATCACCATTGATGATGGCAGTTTTTGATATGCTGTTCTGTATGTGGTATGCGTCATTAGAAAGAATGTAAGCACTGTTAGTGGGGCCCTGGAATAGGGGCTCCAACCATCGTGCCTTATTTTATTTACATTGAATAAAGTTTTACTCTCTCTCTCTCTGTTCGCTTCTCTTTACTGAGTGCTTGTAGCCGCTGTAATAGATAAATTTGTTGTACGTAGTTGTGCTTTGTTTCTGTCTGCCTTACTTACCTGCCGCGTTAGCTCAGTGGTTATGGCGTTGCGCTGAGCACGAGGTCGCAGGTTCGATCCCGCCGCTGTGGCCGCATTCTAATGAGGGCGGAATGCAAAAACGCTCGTGCATACCGTGCATTGGGCGCACGTTAAAAGACTCCATGCAGGTAGTCAAAGCGAACATGGCGTTTCCCACTACGACGTGCCTCATAATCAAATCGTGATCTTGGCACCTATAACACCAGAAAAATTAACTTTCTTTCTTTCTTTCTTTCCTTCCTTTATACATCCCATCCTACATATGATACCTTTCTTTTATTTCTCTCTGCCACAGGATTCCACATCTTTGGCGTGCCCCATCCCCTGAAGATGCCATTGCTTCCGTTCCTTCCACGCGTGGTTCGAAAATTTCTCTACTTCCTTTGGCATGACACCCGCGCGGTCCTCCGGAAACGGTCGACATTCGCGAACCGGATTTCCGGGCAAGTATAAAGCGGCGCTCTGGAAGCGTTCGCGAGTATGCGACAACTTTCCTTCCGGCGCTTGCGGTGTCATTTCCGTTAATGGAGGATCCTCGGTCCCTTCCATCAGGCACGTCCGAAAAAAAAAAGAAAGAAAAAACAAAACAGAAGAAAATGAGAGAGAAAAGAATTTAAACAAAATATCGCACGAGCGTGTGCGGCCGTATAACGAGGGCGATACACTCTCCGATTTCGCGTCCAACGGTTTCTGAGGGCCTGCACCTTTTGCGTCTTGTCCGAGTGTTGTTGGGAGAAGCAAAATCCGCGGATTTCTCATATTTCTGACATGCTGTCGTGTGTAGGCGCGCTACGCGTCGCTTTGTGACACATTCCTTTCTTCCCTTCACGTGACCATTCCATCTCCGAAACGATATTAAAGGGGCCGACAGATGCAGTATATCACACATGTGGTACAGAAGTTATATAAACAGAAATAAAGTGCCTCTGAAGGCTGGTGAACCTTTCGACGGGTGGACGTATCTTCTGTCTTCGACAAAGATTTGTCCACTTATAGGAACGTCGGCCAGCCTTCCGAGGCACTTTATCCCTTTGAAATTATGTAACTTCTATCTCTCAGAAGCAATAAGAGATGTGTGAAAGGTACAGAAGATATCGCCTCGGCCAGCTAGTTTACTCTGGACTATACCACTGCTGATGTACTATGCACCTTTCATCGCTTCTTACATGCCGTCCTCCCAAAGCAACGGGTAATATAAAACGAATAGGAAAAAGGTGTAGACAGTAAAAAAAAAAAAAAAAAAAAAAAGCAACAGTAAGTTACAAAGCACCCTAGTGAAAGCGGTGCTTTAAATACGACGCGATTTCACTTACGAGGATGACATGGATATTGCGAAGGGAATATATATATATATATATATATATATATATATATATATGTGTGTGTGTGTGTGTGTGTAAAGAAGGAAAAAGCAGAAGAAGGATGCGTTGCAGTCTCAAGCAGTAAAAGCGACAAAAAAGAAAAGAAAGAAAAAAAGAAAACGCAACAACCAAACGGAAGGTGAATCGCGCACGGCACCGCGACAAAGATAAGGAACGTTTAATTAAAATTGTCCACCTCTCCGTCGGACGCTCCGAGGCGGTTCGTGTCGCTCGGCCAGATCGGAAAGGAGAGAGAGAGAGAGAGAGAGAGAGAGAGAGAGAGAGAGAGGGGGTACACGTAAGGAAAGAGGACGCTGCCTTATTTGTCGCGCATACGTGCTCGCGCACGCACCGCGACCACATCCCATAAAGAGCACCGCGCCCGCTGTGCGCGCACTTGTGGGCGTTTGCGTTCGTGCGCGCAGAGATGAAGCTGCGAGCCTGACTAAACACTCGAGGTGCGTGCGCGAGCGATTGACTCTAGCGTCCTTATCTCTCACGCGCCTGCTGGCGGGTGCGTGTTATACATGGCACATACGCTGTCGCTTTTCCTCACATTGCCGCCTGTATTACATACAATACGCTGCGGAGAAGAAGAGGGCGGAGAGAATTCGCGACGGGAGCGGTAATGTAATGTCGCTTATCAGGCGCGTGCGCTCCAACAAAGGGGAGTAAGGCTCGACGTATTATGAGGGCGACAAATAAAAAAAAAGTGAGACAGAGAGAGAAAGAGATAGAAAAAGAAAGAAAAGAAAGAAAGAAAAAAGAAGCCTCTTAGCGCCCTCTCGCGTACTCGTTTAAGTACTTGGAGGCGACGGGTCAACCAACCGTGCAAGCACGGCGTGTTTTGAGTGCAAGTAAATGAGCGTCGCGCTATATCGTGATTTAGTGCGCGTTATACGCCTCTCTCTCTCTCTCTATATATATATATATATATATATATATATATATATATATATATATATATATATATATATATATATCGCACTTTTGTACGCTGCTTCCGCATCCAATTACAGCCGCGGCGCGAGGGTGTTACCCGTTCAGAGAGCGTCTCGTCGAGACACGGTGCATGGGGCACGCGCGCTGGGTGTACAGGCGTTACAAAAAAGAGGAAGCGAAGAGATGAGCGAGTGCGAAAACGGACAAGCTTTCGTTTTGTTCTTTTTCTCTCCCTCCTCGCACGTAGGCGTGTGTGTACACGTGTAGCGGGCCCACGCGGTTCCTGGGTGCACTCTATTTGCAACGTGCGTGTTCGCCGTGCCTAGCTTTCAGAGTATATAAGGTCCCGGCGCCCGCGGAGTGACGCGCAGTGAGAGTGCGGGTAAGAGAGCAGTCCTGACAGTTTACGGTGACAGTTACCTTGACTTCACAGAGGCTCTGGCGCTGCGCTTGCCATGTCTCCAAAAGTTTATGGGAGAAGCGAAAGCGCAGGTATATCGTGAAAGTAGGTGTATATTGCATGGTAAACGTGTGTGCATAGGGTCGTCCACTGTTACAAAAAAAAAAAAAAAAAAGCCTCAACGATTTTTTTAACCATACATAGCCTCTTCATTTACTGTATTTTACTATAAAAAAGTGTTACCAAATTTCAGCGGTTTCTCCCGCTCCAAACGCACTTATTTGGACAGCAGTATGTTCTCTCATCGGACTTAATTTAAAGAACAACTTTTTTTTTTTTTTGCGATGCGCACAATGTAGTCTAAGCGCGCCACACTGGCATTTTTGTGGCCTTCGAAATATGTGTACAGAGGGCGCCTCTCAAAGTCTGCGTTGTCGCACAACATACAAACTGGCAAGCCCTATAACGCTGCAAGCTGGCCTAGCGCGGCCGTGGTTTCCAACTGCATATCGCAGCAAGTGCACGAGATTGAATCCCCAGTAGCGGTGGTGGTTAAACTTGTTTTAGTGCGCTAGCGCTAGTGCTTCCAGACCGGCGAAAAGCCGTTGTTTGTCTGCCCATGCGCTACGCGACCGTGAAGAGTCAAAAGCATGCAGTGCGGTGGAGAGGAGGCAAGGAGTAGGCACGCCACGCGTTGTAGGAGAGTAATCACCTGCAGCCAATCAGAGCGGGCGCGCCACGACAGTTGCAGCCAATAGGAAACCGCGCTCGGTTCTCCTCGTCTCACAGTCGCAGATAGTTTTACGCCGCGTCTGAACAAGTCGTTCTGCAGTTCTTCAGAGATAGGCCATGGATGAGGCGGGGGGTCCATCTGGGTTAGTCACACGCTGTAAGAGCTGGAGTCGGGCATGTCAAAAGGGACAGCTGGCCCATGTCGTCGTATGACTCATCTACGCTAAGGACGTTGTTGAAGGGAGGAACATGTCCTCATCAAGAACGAGGAGTACTGAGTTTATTTACATTATCTACATGAAGAGTGAAGGAAGTTACGTCTCATCAGTCCAGCATGACTGAATTGAAGCACACTAGGTACCCGAAAAACGTTCGTTGAAACCCGCTCTGTCCTCCCTAGATCCCTAGGTCAGGGAAAGCTGCCGCCCCACCTTAGTTCAACTGTACCGTTCGAATTCGTCGAAGGACTCGCGTTGAGGGCGAGGGTTCACACAATCACTCCCGCACCTTTCTTCCCTGAACACACAGAAAAGAGGAGAGCTTCGTAGACAGGGATTGTCACGCTTGACTCAAGCTGGCGAGTGTTGGTTCCTGGGACCAACAGTTAGATGGAGCGTATGTCAAACCATCATGGCAGTTACCGGAGTCCGTGAGGAAACGCCGTAGGACACCCTTTTCCACGAGTTTCTTACTCCTATAATCCGTGGCAGCGACAGTGAACCAACAAACAACACTCGGTCCGCCAAACATGTCTCACGAAGCGATTCGTCGCAGTGGTGCAGGAGAGGCTAGGTCACTAACCCCGCTGGCCGATCGTAACAACGAGGAGCGCCGGGTTCGACGGAACGCACAACTACGGCTGAAACGACAATGTGTCTTCGACTGATCCGGACATCGTAGCTAAACGAGGGAAGTTGCAAGCCGACAGGTTGAGGAAATGTCGTGAACGTGCAAATGAAACTCCTGCACAGCGGGAACGCCGTTTCGACGCTGATGCCGAAGCCACCAGAAACGCGCGGGCTAACTCCCGAACAGCGACAACGTTACGTAGACGCCGACGCTCAAGCTTTATAAGAGGACTCGACGGGCGAAGGAGACTACCGAAGAGTGTGCCGCGCGCTTTGTCAAATACTTTCATTGAAGAGCGGCACACGCCTACTGACACACACCCAGTAACCCAAGTTGGAATCAAAGAGATTCATTGGAGACTAGTACAGACCGAGTAGCACATACCCATAATAAGCCAGGACAAACTATGCAAAACAAGGGCTAACTGTGCTAGCGCACAATAGTTGGTGCTTAGCCAGAGCTACACCGTTAGACAATTTTTTTTGTTCTTTGTCGTAGGGTAAAAGTAAAGCTGAGGATGAAAAAGAAGCCTGACCACGTCCGAACAATAAAGATGACGGCAGCATGATGGCATGATAGAGGCGACGGCGTAACGGGAAGGACGGGACTGATGAACGGATGCAATGGACCACGTAGTTTCCTAGCCTTCAAGTGCTCTTATAGGTAAAGCACACAACAGGAATGTCTATGACTGAAAGACAATTCCTCCAGTCGCCGTTCTAAATTGAAGCTGCTATAAGCGCTTGGATATATAAAGCCCTGTTGTCATCGTCACAGCCAAGCTTTCCCCTATTCTCTAAATTTTTTTTCTTGCCCGTATAGCACACATCCGGTTAGCACCCTCGTCGAGCTCACCGCTTTTCTTCTGTAAAACTTCTAACTTTTTTCCTTACGAAAACATACCTGGTTGCATTTCTCGCGTGTTTCAATCCATCGCAATCTTTCCGCTCTGTAACGATGCGTCAGGATCTTACTCCTGCATCGCGGACAAATGAAGCACCCCATTGGCTGGCTTCCATGTCCACATGAGAGGGGAGCACTTTCACGGGCGCCACTGCATTTACCTAAACAGGTATACTTGACTGCTGTAGGTATACTTGACTGTATACAAACTGCTGCGCAGACACCACTGACACTATATTCTGCCCTTTGTACAGGATCTTTTTTTATATTTACTTTGAGGCCGAACCTACAGATATCCCATATGCAAGTGTCGATTACGAGGGCCAAACCATGACTCCGTAGACTATATGTGCATGGAGAGTATGTTGATAAACATGTCTACAGAAGTTCTCAATAAATTGCTTAGAAACCGTAGACTGCGGACTTTTCATCGAACTTGACGATACAAATAATCGAAAGGACGGCGAACGAATATAGATGAGAAAGTTGCGGCGCGATTCACGGCCTCCAAGATCGGAAGCCATGCGTGGTTACACGTCTTTCGTCGTACGTCGCGTGGAGGTCGCAAGTGGCGCATCATGTGCTAGATTAAAGGGCGCGCTTTCATAAGATAGTTTCAGAGACAAAGAAATTGATGCTTCGGCGAGAGGAGCCCTTTCAGGCCCTTTCAATAAAGCGGCTGTACTCAAACTGCTGTCACACATTGTCCACAATTTATTCCGTTTCAGCCCTAGGCAATATCACCGCGAGTACATTGTTTTACTCTTTGCCGGTGCCAGCATTTTTTTTTTTTTTTTTGCCGGATTATCGCTGTTATCGAGTTGTCACTCGGCCGACGACAGACCTACCGTACCCAAGATTTCTTCAACGTTGTCGACAACCTTATGGCGAAATAGTACTGTCTAACCAGAGTGAGCGCGCGGCACGATTAGTGTTGTGCATTCTGGAATGCACGCGAGTACCAGCGATTACTCTGGAATGTATAGGTGAGTACACATATAAATAGCGGACAGACTTAGCCCGTGAGGTAAGATTCAACCACCGTGCTCACCACTATTGACGTAACTTGAGCGTTCCTTTCCTTTCTGATCGCGAGTTCGCGCAATAAAAAAAGTTATATTCCGAACTCACACTTGCGGCAGTGTTTGCTTCCTCGCCGTCGCTATACACAGCGTGACATCCCGTTCCTCTTACTCCGTCGCAGAAGTTGCTCTACTGTCCCTGTCTATATATATATATATATATATATATATATATATATATATATATATATATATATATATATATATAGTTGCTCTACTGTCCCTGTCTATATATATATATATATATATATATATATATATATATATATATATATATATAGACAGGGACAGTAGAGCAACTTCTGCGACGGAGTAAGAGGAACGGGATGTCACGCTGTGTATAGCGACGGCGAGGAAGCAAACACTGCCGCAAGTGTGAGTTCGGAATATAACTTTTTTTATTGCGCGAACTCGCGATCAGAAAGGAAAGGAACGCTCAAGTTACGTCAATAGTGGTGAGCACGGTGGTTGAATCTTACCTCACGGGCTAAGTCTGTCCGCTATTTATATGTGTACTCACCTATACATTCCAGAGTAATCGCTGGTACTCGCGTGCATTCCAGAATGCACAACACTAATCGTGCCGCGCGCTCACTCTGGTTAGACAGTACTATTTCGCCATAAGGTTGTCGACAACGTTGAAGAAATCTATATATGTTGCGTCTGGGGCCGTTCGCACACTCTCTGGCCTCGGAGATCTAGCCAACTTCTTCCTTTAAATCCGCTTTTTTTGCGCTGTAGCCAAGTAATGCAAGAAAGTCTAGCTCCGCACGTGCAAGTTTAGTACACTGTCGTTGGGCTGTTGGCAAGCAGTTTGCGTGCGCGAACGAAAGCAATGAATAAAGAGAAACGAACGCTTTAAATGCGCCTATTCAGAGAAAAAAGTCATAGTTTCGCCATAAGTGGGAAGCAATTATTGGGATAGCAAGATGTTAGATTATTACACGAAGTGTAAGACTCGTAGCTGTAGTGGCAGTATGAACTGAAGTAAACGTAAGCTAAGTAAAAAACGAGCTGTCCTCTGCTTGAATCCTGCCATCGGACAATTTCATTTATGCTTATTAATTAAAGCTAACGTCTTTCTTAGCGACGTTGCCGCCACTTTTCAGCATCGGGTATGTTTCAAACCTATTTCCTGTGCCGATCCTGGAGGTAGTACATAGCTGCATCAATAAAATCGCATCATTTTCAGGTTTTAGGTCTGTTACAGTTTCGCACTTTTAATATTTGAGTCTGAGAAAATTTCAGATAAAAGGCACGCGCTGTCGGTGTTTTGTTTCATGACACCTGTTTGTGGGCTGCCGTTCTCAAAATTCTGAGGAATAATTTTGTCAATAATGTAAGACCTGGTACGAGCAACTTTAGTGATAGAATAGTGTGGCACTATAACCCGCATATATACCCCATGTCATACAGCATGGCGTGGCATACATATGCCTAAATATATGCGAAACCTCCCGGCGACGGCAAAAATTCGCTTGGTGTGTTCACGTGATTGCTATCGCAGTGAAAAGAAATATAAGACAAGAAACTGCGCAGAACCACAAGACACACAAAGGCAAGCACAGAGCTTTGTTCTGCGTTATGTCCACTAATTGAAGGGGTAAATCAAATGTGGTACGGATAGAATTAGTACGCTCTACCTTGCGCTTCGTTTTATGCATATGCTGATGTTCGTATTCGCTGTTTTTCACGACTTACAAGGAATACCCGTGCGCGCGAATATAATCAGTGTCCGTTTCAGGACACCTTTTCCTATGAAAGCTACAAGCACAACATAGTACATTTCTTGAAGTGACCTTCCCATCATGTACGGTTGCTGCAATGTAAAGACACCTCTCTAAACTGCTTACAGCACATGTAAGCCCTGAGGGTAAATAAATAAATAAATAAATAAATAGTTCATTCTAGTTCGTGCACGCCTGATCCATGCTGTGATTTATTCATGATTATCTAAGCCTAATACACCAATATGCTGGCGCCAACAGCGTCGCTGAGAGAGTTGGCGGTGTGTTACGTTCGCGTCTTATGACCCAATGCACACACACACAAAAAAAAGAAAGAAATAGGGACCGATGCTACAACAGTGCAATAACATGCATGTGAACGGGAATTTTCACGCCCGATGCGGCACGATTGAAGTAGAACACACAGATACCGCGAGAAGGTCGCGACAACATAAAAAAAAAGGAAAGTGATATGGATAAGGTTGCCAGTTGGGAACATTCGCACTTTCCCAAACGCAAGAAGAGCGTACACTTGCTGCAGCTGTGCGGATCAGGCGTCGCGGGATGAACAGGCAAAGACGGCTTCGCTGAACACAACACAAATAAAACGTTGAGCCGCCTGCATCCCCCCTCCTTTTGTCTGGTTCTTTTTCTTTTTCTCTCTTCCAACCCTTCGCGGTCGGGAATCCCATGGTACGCTTTGCCCTTTCCACGGAGAAAGCTCAGACACGCACTTTTTCTTCTCGTTCTCTTTCGTTTTTCTTTTCTCGTTCTTTCTTTCCTTCGTTCGGGACGGGATCAGTGAGTGCACGTATGAATGCGCGCGCACAGCAATAAAACCGTACAAGCGCGCTGCTCGCCGCCATTTATTCCCTTCTGTGGCGCCCTCTTCCCGTGGGAAAGGAGAGTGCCTCGTTTTCCCGGTCGATGCGCAATGCGTCTTCCGCCTTGCTCGAGGGGTTCGCGGCTGGGCGGGAGGGGGGGGGGTGGGCATGCAGAGCGCGCAAGGTGCGCCGTACGCGCATAGTGGTGCGAGGCAAGACCCCGAAACAAGAATCGACTGCCGTATAAGGAAGAACCCGCTCGATCCCCCCGACCTATACCGCGCACCCGTCGCTACCATTATTTCTCATCTTACTATGTATGGCTCTGTTGTGGAGTGCGCTCCGATTTTCAATGGTGACACAGCTCAGCGCGTGACCTCCAGCTCCGCGCCACAACGAAGCGACGAGTCGGCCCCACTTTCGTACGACGTTCTGGCTGCCGGCTGTGAATGGCTGCTTGCTTCAGCCTCCCCATGACAAACTCTCAGAGCTGCACGCACTGCACGCTATTAAGCGAGCTAGGGTGCGAGTTCTCGCTCCCTCGTGCCCTGTTTCTACCAGGTTCATATCGATGGCTTTTTAATCAATTCGGCGCATGGCGCTCGGATCTGCGGTGAGAAGGAACTGGGCGTGGGACAAGGTGCGCCATCCTTCTACGGCGACAAGAGAGGCTTCCTGGTAGTTCATTACTCTTTTTCTACAGCGCGATGTCTTAATTCAAATATCCGCTTGCCTTTTTTGCCTTACGCGGGGTCTAGTGCACCAAAACACACCTACATTACCTTTCCTTCCTCCATGGCACACAGCGTAGAAACATTGCCTCGTTAGGCGTTACTTCGATCGACCATGCGCTCTGGTGGCGCAGATGGTTTGAGGGCCATATCGCCTGCTCCATCCCTGCTGAAGCGACATCTACAAACATTGTTCTACGTTGGGAGCTCTACAAGAACGTTCCTTTAAACGCTACCGCCGTAAACGAAAAAGAAAGAAGAAGAAGAGCAAGCCGGTTACAAGTGCAGGCTATTATACAGGCGAACGTTAGCCATTGCGAAAGTGCAATTCTGCAATGCAGTTTTACTCATAACTTTTTTGGCGTCGCATTTAGGAAAATAACGATAATGCTAAAAAAAATCGCAGTTCCACCAGAAAGGTGAAGCACCGATTGCGGTAGCAAATTAGTATGTAGCTGTACGAAGTAAGGATAGTAGTTTTACCGGCCGTATAAACTTGTAAACATTCACTTGCTAACTAAATTAACCATGATAGAATGTGTAAGCTTGACTCAACGAGGACGTAGAAAGTAACAGACACACAGAGACAGGGCTGTCTTTGTGTGTCTGGTTCTTTCTACGTCCTTGTTCAGTAGCGCTTACACATTCTATTATGGATTCAAACAAGCTAGCCCGTGAACGTGTTTTAACTAAATTAACCAGCACGGTGTCACGCGCACACAGGTAAACATCTCGCTCGATGAGCGTGGAAACGCAGTGAAAATTCTGTAGCGAGGAATCGCGGCAGCAGCAAGCGAATTGACCTGCTACCGGCACTACGCGCACTGCGCAGACATCGCAGATCGCTTTGAAGATGAGGCCCGCGCGGGCGCGCACTTTAGCCACGTCGCAGATCGCTTTCAAGACACACAAGCGCCCGCAACGCGCTCGTACGGCGTCCGCCAAAGCGTTTACTACGGCGTCCGCAATTCGCGTGGCGAACGCCGTAGTAGACGCCGCGGTTGTCTCCACTCTGTACGGAGCGGCGGGTGAGGAGGACATCGAGACACCCTAGCAGCTGCCGGAGAAGAACGCCCCTCCTCCCTCGCCTCACCTCCCCCCCCCTGCCTCGCGCGCCATAGGAGAGGGCGCGCAACCGGGTGGCGCTTCCTCGCTCGCGCACGCCAGATTGAACCGCGTTCGCCCGCTCACCCTCACACGATTTCACTCATACGGAACCTCACGGCGACGGCAGAAATGCGCCTGGAGTGTCCATGCAATTGCTATCGTAATAGAAGAAGTGCAGCTTTGCGTGTTGTCAGAGACAACCGAGTTCCTCCCGGCGTATATACTGGAAGACACGAGAAGCGGGCAAGCGTCGGAACAGCCTGGACAATGTTGGCCGCGTGCTGGTTCGCGGACCGGCCGGAAGGCCCCCGGGCGCAGGCCCCTCACGTCGAGCCATAAATGTTGTTGCATCCGCCGCAGTGAGCGTCCCCCCATTGCGATCGCCGTTCAACCGTCAACGTGGAAACACCACGTTCAGCCAGAATCGATCACAGTAAAAGGGAAGAGGAAGGGACAAGCGAACAGCGAGCTGCGTTTCTATCAGGTAAAAGTTGCCCTAGTTCCACCTGCATAGTAGATTACTTGTGTCATTCTATCCAAAAACCTGCAATAATATAATTAATAATTGGATTTTACGTGCCAAAACCACGATCTGATTATGAGGCACGCCACCTGGGGTTCTTTTCCGTGCACCTAAATTACGTACATGGGTGCTGTCGCATTTCGCCCCCATCGAAATGCGGCCGCGGTGGCCGGGATTCAATCCCGCGACATCGTGCTTAGCAGCCCAACACCATATAGCCACTAAGCAACCACGGTGGGTAACAATATACAGAACAGGAAGATAATAATACACCGAGGGTTATATTATAAACAATGCAGGAACAACACATAAATTAATAAAGGGGGGATGTGTAAACATTGCGAAAGTCAGTAGTAACACTTCAAACTGCGCTTCCCTATGAACAGTTCACGTTCGCATACGTAGCTGCCTACTTAGCCGGCTCCTTATTTTCGTGCCCAAATTGCCACGCACGTCGACACAGGTGTGAAGTCACATATTTCAAGATCCTCTATTCATTCGCCTCGTTTCTATGCGCGAAATTTGCTTAACGCTTGCACGTCCAATCCTCGCTTACATTCACATACAGCGTGACCTTTCTCAGTGGATAAACGATTATCCAGACCTAAATAGACGCCGTCGAAATACCCGACGTACGTGACAGTGAAATCCGTGCGGAACATTCTGAGGTGGCGCTGCTATGTCCATCTTGTGCGTAATTTTCGACATACCAAGCCTCGTTCCGCTCGCACTTATGCGGTATCTTTTTGGCACTATACGCAAGTTTAACCTACATACTAACCTGTATTATCTTAATACGTCACCTTAAGCGTACCTTTATATGATCGCGACTTTTCGTACTACGCGCCACTTCAGTAACATGCTCAGCTGCACAAGTGTCGACAGACCTCCGCCTGGACAGCTGTCTTTGTTTGAGAAGCGAAGACGCAAACGCGGCTGCGCTCGAGACGGTGCATCGTCGCTTTGCACCCACCTGGCGTAGAGGGGAACGGACGGCGCCGAATGGCGTGTGTGCGCTCCCCACCTGCCGTGCTGCAACCTTGTAGCAACACGCGCACGTGCGTAAAACGTACAGCGACCCTGCACCAAGAATGAAGTCGTAAAAAAAGGCACGTCGATCGCCCGCCGCGACATTTCGGCCATTATTCGCCCCTTGCTTTTTTCTTATTCTTCTTACGGGCGTGAATATAACGTTGAGAGAAGGCTCCATGCCCGTGCACGTATAGCTATATACGCACAGGGCCACCTGAACTCCCGCGCATTCCAGTGGAAACGCGAGCGAGAAAAGAAGTTACACAAATGAAGAAGTGCACTAACATACTTATGAGAACGGCGCTGTGGGGATCATTCACCGATGGGGGGCACTCTCGTTGCTAGGCTGCTGAATATACATTCGACGCTCAGTATACAACAGAAAGGGGCAGGTGAACTTAAAAAAAAAAAAAAAAAACGACAAAAGAGAGCCGCCTGTATAGCGCTCCCCGCTGGGCGAGAGCATCCAGCCCCGAGCCCTCCTTTCTGCACTCCTCTCCCCCGCCTCCTTCACACACACACACACACACACAAAATATCGCGAAAGCATCCCACATGCTTTTCAGGAGCACCTCACTTCTGCATCTGCCATCCGCCACCAAAGCGTTCAATGATTGAGATCGTTCTCTCTATATTTTTGCCTGTTTCGTGGCGATCCGCATTTCTCTGCTTTACTTCTGTATTTCTATTTTAATCCGAAAGAGCACCATACGCAAAGCCCCACTCGGCAGATGCATCAAGAGCGGCCCCCATAAAACCGACTACGGGAAGGAGAAGCAAATTCGGGGACGATAGCAGACTCCATGGGCTCCCCGAGTTCCGACGTTTCGTTCAGAGGTGCGTGCGTTACTAAGGTGTTTGTTCGATTATTTTGGCGTCTCACTTATTTTTGCTTTCGCTTTCTTTTTTTCGTCGTTCAGCGTTACACCAGTGATGAAGAGGGCGAGGTAAAAAAAGAAAGAGCACACCGGAGTGAATGTATGCGAAGGGCATCCCGTTTGAATCGTCAGGCCAAACTCAACATGCCAACTAATTCCCCTCCTGCGCTCGTTCCTTCTCTTCGTCCCCTCCCCCACCAAACATACGTTTTGCCCTTTTGCTGCTCTTCTTGTTTACAAAGCCCCGAGAAGGCAGTCAACACTTGAAAGGTGCGTCTTTGTCAGTATTCAATCGACTCGGCGCGCAACCGACAGCCGCCTCTCTCTCTCCTCTGTCAAACACACCCTCTAGGAAAAAGAAAAATAAAGAGGACGGTGCGCTTGAGAGTAAGAGGGGAAAAAAATGTGGGAGTTCAACCGCTGCTTTTGGTGTACGGCGTGGCAGGTGTTCGAGGCTTGATAGCACGGATAGACTGAGCGCAGCTGCTGCTTGTTGCTGCTCTCGTGCCCAAAGCAACACATATGGAGTCATGTACTGCCGATACAAAAAAAAAGAAAGAAATTACAGAGGTGCAAGAAACACGGTTGTTGTCGCGCCGACGAAACAAGCACGGGACATCCGCTGCTGACAGTTCAGACGACGAAGTTACGTGCTGAACGCAGGGTCCTAGTTGACAGCCGTTCGATCGAGGTAACTTAACCAATATTGTCCAGCGCACTGTCACCGAGTTATCAAAGAACTTTAGAAGCAGCGGACCCAAAGTTAGCCGCCGGTAAGCTATCGGTCCTGCGTACGACGGAACCCATGATAATTTTGGTTTCTGCACATGAGCTGTGCGCGCGACGCTATTTCTTGAATACGCTATAAGGTCTCTCTAACGTATACACGCGTCCGCAGTTTCTAAAGCTGTCTATTAAATTCGCTAAAGACACTATAAAATGTCGACACGTACAATATGTTCGGAAGTCCTCGCAGCCCCCCCCCCCCTTTTCTTTCTTTCTTTTTTTCTCTCTTGAAATGCAATCTCCGTGTTACACCTGAATATATTGGAGTACCGTAGTCTGCCTGCGGTGTCCGAGGGCCAACAAGGGGCGCATCTGCCGCCACCGACACTCTTTGGCCACCATTGGCCCTAGCGCCGTAAAACCACATCATCATCATCATCATCGTCATCATCACCCCCACCACCCCCACCACCACCACCATCATCATCATTCGCCACCTTCAGCTGAATGTGCCGTCGCATAACGGCCACCGTGATATTAAGCGGTCGCTCAACCAAGAGTGGCCGAGCAGCTGCGGAGGGTGTCGTTCCCTCACCGTTACACCCCACTGATGACGGAGAGCATGATTAAACGAGGCCCCATTTTTTAGAAAACTTCGGCTAGCGGAAGATGCACAGAACCACTTGGAGCATGGGAAGTTGAATAAAAGAACGACTACACTGCGGAGAATAGCCCTGTGGCCTCGATTTCCGCGCAAGTGCTGTCGATATCGTGCGCACCAAGAAAACAGCTCCTTCGACGAGCCTCGCGCAGACGTATATTGCGTTTCGCGCAAATCACAACTTTCTGCTCGGAAGCTAGAACTGTATACTTCCAGAGAACAGCTGCCTATACGATCGATGATGCTTCAGTTTTGATAAACAGTGAAAGAAGCAATGGGCTTTGCTAGTATATTAGGAAACGTGAAGAGCCCATGCATTTGCTCCAAGACAACTGCAATATTTGTGATGATCGATTGATGCGTCGAGCTGAACGCCTCAAAGCAGCGTTTGAGGCTACAACAGACGCCGCGGTTAAGCGATCCGGATTCATTACGACCGCTTCCCGTTCTTTACCGCACTCCGATATCCGCAGGTATACGAGACTGCCCTTTGACCCTTCTCCCCATTTGAATGCGCCGGTCACGGCCGGGAACCGAAGCCGCGAACTCGTGCTCGGTGGCAGAACGTCATATCGCCGAGCCTCTGCGGCGGGTTCACGTTCAACTGCCTACAGTTCACAAAGCAGCTGCGTATCAGCCCAATTGGTGGTCGTCTTTCAATTAATGCGGTTATGGCATTCTTAGGCTATTCCACGTATACTTTCCGGAATGTTTGTTTGTATGTTTGATCGTATACTTACGTCTCTAAACGCATACGCGTCAATTTGGGTCACTGGGTCACTCGACGCCCGAGAGAGGAGCCAGGTTGCATAAACGCCTGGGACATGATGCGTTTCAGCGGTGGCGCAGTACGGTATGTATAGCTATACATTGCTTCAATGCTAGTTGCATTAACTTTGACATTCATCGTGGCATGGGTTCTGCCGGAATCTTTTTTTTTTTCCTCCCCCTCTCTCTCTTGATGAGAATGGGACTTTATCGGACGTTGAGAAACAGGCACGAGAAAGCAATTGTAAAGTGCTGTCTCCGAACTTTGTGAGTTTCTTGGAAGATAGAGAAGCGTGAGTTCAAAACGGCGATGAATACGACGATCATTACTTACAAGAGAGCGCAGATCAGAATGCCTTAATAACCAGCGCATGGACAGTATAGTGACAGCGAATGCTGAGTGACAATGACGAGCATTATCGCGAACTGTCTCATCTTGTTGATACATAACGGGGTTCGGATAACGCAAGAACCGAGCACCTTTGTGAAATTTCCGTCACGAGCTCGATACAACGCACTTCTGTACAGCCTTATAATGGTAGCTCACGGCCCCGAAAGGGCGAGTGCGATAAACACGCACCACTCAGGTAAACAAAGGCAGTTGCAGCGTTTATTTACTTACGCGCCGCTTCAAGTTGTGTGTGCACTCTTGTTTCTTCCGTCGCGATAAACAAGCGGCGGTATATTTGCAGCGCGCGCATTTCGAGCTTTCGAGCACTTTGTTGTTAAGTTCGATACGGCGCTTTAATCGCTCAGAAATGGCGTTCTGAAGTACAAGTGCGAGTACACACTAAACATTTTAACGCCCTCAAGGCTGTAAATCAATTCGTCGCCATACGAGCACGACTAGCGTGTTAACACAAATACAAGTACCCTTATTCGATTAGCGCCCTTAAGAAAGGGTGTTTGGCTGAAGTAAAAGCAAAATGCCGCCCTTAGCTCATTTTACGAGTCGTTTATTAGAAGTACTACGTAAACAAAGGACAATAAATTCATAGTTAAACAAGCTACGTAATGAATGCAGGCGGGTGGATTCGAACACAGAAACTTCACGTGCAAGACAGGCAATTAACCTATCCACTGCATCACAAAGGACTCATGCTTCAGCTTTTTAAATATGGGTATAAGTTGATATTCGCCTCGATGTCATCGAGGGAAACTTGAAGTTGTTACGGATGTCGCGAAGCCACATTGCAGTACAGCAAGGCTGTACGTGACACTGATTGCAAATGGATAAATGTTTATTAAGGTGGAATATCCTATGTAGCGATAGAATGGAAACTATCTACAAAGACATCTAGAGACTACGAGTTACAGTGATGTTACAATATTGATCTTGTTCTAATCTTAACGGAATCTCCGCCGAATCCCTTTGCAACGGCCCTGCACGTGCATACCTAAAATGGCTTCCTCGACGTCACCCTCGGCCCATAGTTCGTCCAATCACAGTGCGGTGCGAGCAGTGCGCGCACAACGGGCTTCAGGGTAACACAATCCGGAGTTCCGTTGTCTCGAGGTCATTGCGACAAACCCTTGCTGTGCCTTGGGCCTCTTGTCTCACCACCTCGCAATACAAAGACCCCGTATAGGAAAACACTTTCACGCTCGTTGCGGCATATACCCCGTTTGCGGAATGTTTCGGCAGGGGCGCGGTCAAGAGGCAAAGGGTCGACTTCGAAGCAACGGCCCCTGAAACGACACGCCGAAGCTCCGTGGTATCTATGCGTATAAATTCCAGAGAAACTCCAACTGGTTCCATTCCACGAGAAACCTTGGCCAAGGTCACATCTTGCATCGCAGAAAATGCGTTCGTTACGCTTGAAACCCAACATTTTCTACAGCTGCAACGACAGTTTTCAATGGTAGCGAACACGCTATAGAAGGTGTACAAACAACTTTAGTCTAGGGTGTTCATTTTTATTGTGTTTTGATTTTTTCGCACACATTCTTACACTCTTAAAAAAAAGTTTGCACCTGTTGGGGCTAATTTTCTCCCACATCATCTGCCTTGCTCGCGTTTCCTTTCTTGAAAACTCTGCGCTTACTACTTTGCTGTCGAGAATTATATGTCACGCTGAAAATTAACGCGCATGCCATTCGTGACCTGAAGCTATACCGGGCGCACAGCGTTAAAGAAAGGAAATGCGGGTGAGATTGATGACGATTATTGTTGTGGGACAAGATAAGCCCCAAAGGGTGCAAGCTTTACGAGTGTGCTGTATAGGGTGCCTTGGGTGAAATGGGCACTAATGGGTGTTGTGTAAGGTACAAAACTGAACTACACCCTTTTTAACACCCTTAGAAGCGTTAAAAATGTTTAATGTGTATGCAGCTACAGAGACGAACCCGTAAACAAATGGAAGCGACTCGCGTATAGACCATTTTCAGTGCTTTGTGCAGCGGTGGCTCTTCTAGAATTCTAGGAACTGAAGAGAAGCGATGTGCAGTCAGGATTATGCTCCCATAGAAAGAAACTGTTGCAGAAACCATCGAAGATTATTGCCAGCGTAGGCGAATATCTTATGCGTACGGAAGAAACCAAATGTACACACACTAGCAAAACTTTCGAAGTGTATACCGCTAACGTCGAAAGCGGTGTTTGATGATAGCGGCTCGAATCATCGTTTAAGTTGTTTTGGTAGACGTCGTGACAGCGTCACGGCGCCGCGAAGATGACGGTGTGACGAACGAAGACAGAATGAAGACAACGGTTACGACGACGGTGACGATGACGGTGACGACGGCATTATGACAGGGTGACGACGACGGCACGACAACGGCTGGGCGTCCGCGCTTGACTTTTCGGTTATCTTACACTGCGCGAGGCCCGACACTCATCCGACTGGCCACTCGCTTTAGAATCGTGCAGATCTCACGCACTCCGTGAGTCGGTTTAAACGAAGCTGCATGGGATGAGTCGGCAAGCTGAAACGGCGTATCTCGACAAGGAAAGCGCGGCGCCCGGCAAGGGTGCAGCCCATGGCGGCGGAGAAACGCGACACGGCTAGGATGTACTAGACAACACAGCGCCATCACAACAGCTAAGCCTTCAGACGACACAAAGCTCCTGAGCACAACTTTCCGTGCGAATGATGGAAAATCTACGGAGGCGAAGCGCGGCGCAAGAGTAAGTCACTCTCCTCCATCACCATGAATACAGCAATGCCTGTCTTGTGCAACTTTCGTCTCTACTTCTATTGCCATTTAAAGGGCGCGTGGCGAAAAGGAAATCATTGCCAATTTGCAAATCCTGCGAGTACGAGACATTTTTCCAAGGAAAGATTTTGTCAAAGATGGTCAAAACAACTTGAGCAAGAACTACGGACGTGCAAAATGGAACGCAGTAAAGCGGACATAAGATAGCTACAGATGAAAACATTAAACTAGAGGCTTGCTCGCGTGAAAATTTGAATGGCGCCGTAGAAGTCTGCTTCCAACCAGAGAACGCTTTGCACATTGGCGTGTTTTACCGGACTTCATTTCCATTGTCGTACTGAATCGACTGTAGACTAAATAAAACATGACCGTGCCTTATAGCGCAAACGTTGTAGATGCTAATATATACCGCATGTTTCATGTGCGTGTGGATATTATACTCGCAAAAGAAAACCTTCCTTGTTCGGAAGAGTTGTCCTTCTAGCTGCTATGTATGCGTTATGGCAGCAACGATACTTAGCCAAAGTGCGCGCCAAGTCGCAACGTACAATGTAGCCATTGTTGAAAAAGAATTCGTAATCCGAACAAACCCGTGCAAGATGAATTGATTGCCAACAACGCGAAGACAACTTCCTGCGTCAGTGGTTTTCAGAATTGGGAACAGTTAGTAATGAGAACGCTAGTATATATATATACTACCTGTATTATACTTGTATTCTTTCTTTTTCTTTTTTTCCCTCGCCGCTTAATACAATGCTGTCAGACGTTCTTCCAAGCGCGCCCCATCTGTTGCATAGGTCGTTCGGTTCAGAAACTGCCACGTCTGTTGCAGTTAGCGTCAGTCATGCGATCCTCTTTGTTTACTGGTTATTCGGCTAACTTGTTTTGCAGTGTCCCAACGATGTTTGCAAGCTCTGTAAATATGCAATAAACTCTCTTATTGCCTGTTTTCCTTTGTGAATGATCCTTAAACTAATGCTTGTGCCCGCAGCAATCTTTCTTTTTATCATTATTTTGTGGACTGTACTTCAAATTCTTTGGTTGTGGACTTTTTCTCGCATGTTCATTCTTACTTGAAACTACCGGGCAGCCCATTTCTTTAAATTCTGTTGTCACGTCATACTTTAAGAGCCAACTTTTCACCCCGGCTATTTTGATACATTCCGTTACCAGTCTTCTCTTTATCGACCACGGCATTCATATGTAAGTTGCCGCTGGTACATCCTCAACTGTACACAACCTTCATGTGTTTCTATGCATTCACATGCAGCATGTGTACATGGCAATTTGTTTACGTGTAATCGTGTTTGTGTTCCCTGTCGGTTTACCCGCCGTGGTTGCTCAGTGGCTATGGTGTTGGGCTGCTGAGCACGAGGTCGCGGGATCGAATCCCGGCCACGGCGGCCGCATTTCGATGGGGGCGAAATGCGAAAACACCCGTGTACTTAGATTTAGGTGCACGTTAAAGAACCCCAGGTGGTCGAAATTTCCGGAGTCCTCCACTACGGCGTGCCTCATAATCAGAAAGTGGTTTTGGCACGTAAAACCCCATAATTTAATTTTTTTTTCCCTGTCGGTTTAAGTATTTATTATGTATAAGAACAGATATAGGTGTAGTGCGAAGTTGCTTGCACTGTATCGTATTGTGTCAGCATCGTGGCTCGCAACGTTCGTGTCATCATTTTTTGAAATATTTCGTTTTTATAGACTGTGCCGTAGTCCACCACTACGGCGTGCCCCGTAATCAGATTGTAGTTAAGGCACGCAGCACCCCTGAATTTCTGTTTCTTTTTTGTATTATACCGACATTCTTTTCCTGTCTCTTTGCAAAACGTTCTGACTGACTGAATAAACTTTATTGAAACCAGCAAGAGATGGTGGCTGGGCCTAGGCCTCCCACGTGGGGACGTCGAGGTGTTGCCTCTTCGCCGCCTCGCAGGCCTGCTGGGTCGCCCAGAGTTGGTCGTCAAGGTTGGAGCTACGCAGGGCAGCGTGCCATCTCGACGAGAGGGTCGTGGGGTTAGTGTCGGGGTATTGGTGTGTACAGTCCCAAAGCATGTGTGGAAGTGTGGCTGGCTGTGCCTTGCAGATATGGCACGTGGGATTGGGGTAAATGTCTGGGTAGATCTTGTTGTAAAGTTGTAACGAGGGGTAAGTATTGGTTTGTAGCAGGCGGAAAGTTGTAGCCTGCGCTCGGGATAGTTTGTTGTGTGGGCCGGGGAAGGTTCTACGCTCTAAGTAGAAGGACTTCACAAGATCATTGTAGCGTGTCAGGCGATCCCTACCGGTGGGGGCAGCCTCCTCTTCTCCCGCGCGGTTAACTAGGCCTCGCGCTAGGGAGTGGGTAACCTCGTTGAGGTTGGGGAGGTGCGGATGGACGGCGCCTGCATGAGCCGGGAACCAGACGAGTGTAACCTGATGGTCGGTGGAGCGGGGTGCTTGTTGCAAGATGCGCAAGGCTTGGTGTGAAATACGGCCGTTGATATAGTTGATAACGGCGGAGCGGGAATCAGAGACGATGGTATGGCATGTTAGGTCCAGTGTGGCTAGCGCGATGGCCACTTCTTCAGCTTCCTCAGCGTGTGGGGTTACTAGGCTGATAGCATAGTGGAGAGAGCCTCCACGCGTGGTGACGGCTGCAAAGCGGGTACCGTGGGGATATTCGGCGGCGTCGACGAAACTCACACCATCGTGGCGAGTAAGGGATTTGGTGAGAACCGTGGCACGTGCTGTGCGACGTGCGTGGTTGTATTCGGGGTGCATGTTTCTGGGGATAGGGTCGGCGTGAATCCAAGCTCGTATGGTGGAGGGGATCTGGTGCTTATGGCCGTGTTGATGGTGGTAGGTGATGCCGTGCGAGGCAACGTTACTAGACTAGCTTCAGTTGTAAAACTCCCCGCCCGCGCGTTTACAGCCGCTGTCGCCACTTCTGTGACAGCCGCCAGAGGGCAACGCTGTTCCATCGGGCTCCACAGCAGACGCCTCGTAACAGCCTTGAGCTCGAGCGGACGGGCAGTTTGCGCGTGTTTCACGCTCGCTGGCGTTCTCCCTTGTCCGAATTAGCGATACCACGAGAAAGCGCTATCCACCTACAGCAATAAGATTTATCGCGCCAGTTCTTTAATACTGAAAGAAGGGTAAACTGCACGAGTGGAAGAAACGCATACAGCGAAGCGCAGAAGCTGCGTTTCTAAATCATACGAGGAAAATGCCAGCAAACTTGAGAGTGGAAAAAATCAAGAGGCCGACATAGACGAAGGGACAGGAAGGTGGCTTGTCACCAACTTCCTGGTCACCACCAGCCTCCTTCCTGTCTCTTTGTCTATGTCTGCCTCTCGATTTTTTCTACTGTCCAAGTTTGCTGGCATTTTCCTAGTATAACCATGTACCAACTAACCCAACAAGCCACTCTCATGAGCGTTTCTAAATGTCGTGTGTTTCTTCCTGTCGTCTTAACGTTTCGCGCAGTGTAGGCACACGAGCCTGAATATCTGGCCAAAGTGCGTTATTGTAGGGTGATCTTCATCCCCACCGAAGCTTCTCACCACGCCAAAGAAGCGCTACGAAAAGAAAGATGAGGTCAGTGTTTGAACACACAAGCCACACACACAAAAAAAAAGAAAAAAAAAGGAAGTCGGATTTTTCATTCCGTGAAGATGCTTAATCAGCGAAGCTGAAAGGTGCGGCCACTGTGTTTATCACTGGGTTTTAATCCCAAGGGTTTATTAAAGTGTTTCTCAGTTATGAGGTTACAAACACAATCGGCTGCGACGGAGAGAACGACGTCACTGACGGTATGCCCGCAGTCCGCAGTTGTCGCTTGTGTTCGATGTCTCGAGTTTGCTTGGCGGCGTGGTTAGCAGCCTTCGCCTGCGATTTGCCGCTTGTGATTCTTCAAAATTAAATCTTTCCGTTACGTAAGACAATGAGTGGCTCATACCCCCCATAAACGAGGCCTCCCCATTAAGACGACAGAAGTGAAGTGAAATTCTACGCTGGAAAGATGAACGGCCACGCAGCCAGCTGTGGAAGACGACGACGAACGCGGGAGCAGTGGCACGAGCGCGTGCCGTTGATTTTGCAGAGAGTTCTCGGTCGGCACGAGGAATCGCTCTGTTTCACTCCGAGCGAAGCGTCGCATTGCTGGGAGCACAGAAAAAGTGGTGCGCCGAACTGTCGACATCGTTCCGATAGCGGCCTATGTAGTCAGGTACGTAGCTCGTCGGCATCGTCTGCTGATATTCTTAAGAAACTCGGGGAAGGCTACAGTTCTACGGATGACATGCTTGCTGAAATTCGCCGTCCACAACGAACCACAGAATACACCAGCGCTGCACCGCGTACTTAGTCCTGCCCGCCCGCGTAGCCGGCGAGTGAGAAAGTGAAGCCGGGCGCGACTGCAGCGCCACGAAGGCGCGGGCGGGTGGCGGTTCCGCGCAGCGGCACCGAGTTTTAAAACTGAAGCTAGTCTAGTAACGTTGGTGCGAGGTGAGGATATGGCGACCCGTCGCTGTGAGAGTGAGTCTCTCCAGCTGAGAGCGACGTTGGGCCTCGATGAGCTCGTCCAGTGTGTTATGGACGCCTAGTTGAAGGAGGAGGTCAGTGCTGGTGCAACCGGGGAGGCCGAGGGCTTGTTTATAGACACCGCGTAGGAGGATGTTGAGCTTGGTTTGTTCAGCCTTGTACCAGTTTAGATACGCAGCAACGTAGGTGATGTGGCAAATTACGAATGACTGGATTAATCGGAGCAGATTCTCCTCTTTCATACCCCCACGGCGGTTGGAGACCCGCTTCAAAAGTCTCATGGTGTTGGCTGTATTCATCTTGATTTTGGCAAAGGCCATGCCATTCGCTCCGTTCGCCTCTATTAGCAAGCCGAGCACACGGATATTGGTGACGAGGGGTATGGGGCTGCCATCCGTGAGATGAAGCGCAATGTCTTCGTAATGGCGTTTAGCAGTGGAGTATTTTGGACGGCGGCCACGGAGAGTAGGCCTGTAGAGGAGGAGTTCGGACTTCGCTGGGGAGCAGCGAAGCCCCGTGCCTTGGATATAGGTCTCGACTGTTTCGATGGCGGATTGTAGTGCCGTCTCTATTTCGCCGTCACTGCCTTGGTGGGCCCAGATGGTTATATCGTCAGCGTATATGGTGTGGGTGACACCGTCCACTTGCTGCAACTCCTTGGCAAGACCGATCATGACAAGATTAAAAAGCATTGGGGAGATAACGGAGCCCTGGGGGGTTCCCGCGCTGCCCAAAGTCTGGGCGTCGGAGAGGGGATCCCCCACCGAAAGGAAGGCCGTGCGATTAGAGAGAAAGTTTCTGACGTAATTATAAGCGCGCGCACCGATATCAAGGCGTGAGATGCGGTCAAGAATGGTGGAATGGGCTATGCTGTCAAAGGCTTTTTCGAGGTCGAGGCCGAGTATAGCTTTAGTAGTACGTGTTCTACCTTCTAGTATATGGTGCTTAAGTTGTAGCATGACGTCTTGGGTCGACAGGTGGGCCCGGAAGCCAATGATAGAGTGAGGATACGCTGCAGTGTCTTCCAGATGGGTGTTAATTCGCGTGAGGAAGGCATGCTCCATAACCTTTCCCACACATGAGGTAAGTGAGATGGGGCGAAGATGATCGAGGCTAGAAGGTTTGCCAGGTTTGGGAATAAGGATGACCTTTGCTGTTTTCCAGGCCGGCGGAATGGCACCATTACGCCAGCAGTCATTGATATAATCTGTCAGGTCGGTGACGGAGGCATCATCCAGATTACGGAGGGCTTTGTTAGTGATCCCATCGGGGCCAGGGGCAGAGCGGCTGTTTAATTTATGCAGGGCGGCTTGGATCTCCGCGACACTAAAGTCTTCGTCCAGTGGGGGGTTGGGGGCCCCGGTGTAGGAGCCATGAGGTTGCCCTGGGCCCACGGGGAGATACTTGTTGGTGAGGTAGTCTAAGACTTGGGCGCGGCCCTGTTTCTTCGTTTCTGTATAGAGAAGTTTAGTGAGGCGTTCTTGTTGGGAAGAGCGGGTGGCTTGACTATCGAGGAGGTGTCTGAGAAGCTTCCAAGAAGAGGGACAGTGGATCTGTCCGTCAGCAGTATTGCACAGTTCAGTCCACTGCTGACGGCTCAGAGTGAGGCAATGGGCTTCGATTTCCTTATTGAGGAGAGCTATTTTAGCGCGGAGGCGCCTGTTGAGACGTTGCCCCTTCCAGCGGGATAGGATGGATGTTTTAGCCGCGAGGAGATGGGCCAGTCTACTGTCCATGCGCTCGACGGGGGCATCGGTGGTAACGGTGTGCGCGGCTGCTTTGGTATCGGAGTGGAGATTTCGTGTCCGTGCATCAATGTCCGCTATGCGTTCCGCGTGCTGGTCAGCGGATCGATGCTTGCGAAATGCATCCCAGTCAACCCAAGTGAACTCACGGGGTTTGGCGGTAACTGCAGCTATCCGAGGGATAAGTATGGCAATGATGGAATGGTCACTACCGAGATCATGTTGTGTGTTGCTCCATTGGGCGTTGGTGACGTTCTTGGTAAATGTCAGGTCGGGGGTCGTGTCGCGGGAAGTGGAACTACCGAGGCGTGTGGGGAAGGTGGGGTCTGTAATGAAAGTGAGGCCGAGGTCTTGGGAGTCTTTCCAGAGGTTTTGAGCCGCCTTCGTCGAGTAGCCATATCCCCATACCGTGTGGGGGAGATTGAAGTCTCCACCGATAACGAGGGGGTTGGTGCCAGCTACGTTAAGGGCCTTCTTGAAGAGGGTGAGAAAACGGCTTCGAACTTTGGCAGAGGGATAGCTGTACACGTTAAGGAGAAAAATACTTTCCTTACGTCTCCTGGTGGGGATAAGTTCAACGAGAAGGTGTTCGATGTTTCAGTCGTGGAGATTGTGTTCAATGGCGGTAATTCTCTTGTGGACGAAAGTGCAGAGGCGGCGAGAAGCATGTGGCGGGATGAAAGGTTGGTAACCTGGGAGGGTGACCGAATCGATATGGGTTTCCTGAATCATGATGACGTCCGGTTGCCGGGTGAGGGTACGAAGGTGTTGACGGATGACTGGCTGTTTGCGGAGATAGCCTCGGCAGTTCCACTGCCAGATAAGTGTATCTCTGTTAGTGTGGGCCATGATGAGGATTGAGGGATGCCGTCATGGGCAGTGCCGGGGTTTCGAGGGCAGGGGGAGCGGGCATGGGGAGAGTTTGTAAGTGGGCTTCAATGTTTGTGACGCGCTGTGCCAGGGCGAGAACGGCGTGTTGCATGGATTCGACTGCGTTCTGGAGTGTGTTCATCGTGCTTTGAAGTGAGACTAGCATGTCCTTAACCTCTGAGCGCACTTGGCCCGTGGCTCCCTCTTGGAGGGCCCGCTTTTTGGGGGCTGGTGTCAGTGGAGCGTCGTGGCTAGAGGAGTGGGACGCTTCGGCGGGTGGTGTAAGAGCGGGGGCCTTGGATTGTTTAAGATCGTGAACCTCTTGCGAGAGCTTGTGGATTAGGTCGCGCATAATGGCATTTTCTTTTTTGAGGTGGGCTATTTCTGCGTTATCATTGGTGTTCATGGACTGTGGAGAAGGTGTGGTGCGACCCTCTCGCGAGGCGCCCTTAAGGGCTTCTGCGAAGCTCACCTTGTTAGTAGGAGACTTGGCGGGTGGGGTAGAGGTAGATCTGGATCGGGAACGGCGCTGTCTCGAACGTGAAGGGGTCCGGGAACAATGTTGCCTCGAGCGTGATGGAGACCGGGATCTGGAGCGGGGCTTGGAGATCAAGGGCGGGAAGTCGCTTTCTTGAAGGGTGGCTTGCATTGCAGCTCGGCGTTCCCCAATGCGCTTGCGAATAACGTACGGTGTCTTGTAGCGAGCCGTACACGATTTGTCCGCTGTAAGATGAGCGCCGCCGCACAGTGAGCACTTGGGGTTACACGTGTGATCGGGAGGTGGGTTGCGGACTCCGCAACCTCGGCAGATCTTGTTATTGGGAAAAGGGCAGACATCCATGCGGTGTCCGAGGCGGCCGCATTGGTAGCAAATTTCTATTTGCTTGCGGAATAATGAGCATGGGATTAAGGTAGCTCCGTACCGGACCAGATATGGCACGTCGGGGCCACTGAAGGCGATAACAACGCTGGTTGTCGTTCCAATGCGTTTTGCGGCTAGTGCGAGGGGGTTGCGGGTATTGACGATATTGGCATTGATTTGCTGTGGGGTATCAGAGAGGGGGATTCCGCGGATGACTCCCTTCGTGGTGTCTTCGGCGGCCGTCTCATACGCGTTAACATCGTGCGTGACCCCATTGACTTGAATGGATTTTATGCAGACATACCGGTCGGCGTTCTGCAGACTTGGCGTACTGACAACGACAATGTTTTGTTGAGTGTTGGGGCACACGGTGTCTTGTTGAATATCTGCTGGGCTGAGCTGTGCGGCTTGGAGAACGGCTGTAGTCACGGTAGGACCACCAATTTTGGCGATGTTGAGGGCACCCTTGGGGCGAATTATAATCTTGATTTGGTTAGAAGGTAGCGGAGGCATGCGTCCAGCCTTGAGAACTTGTGCTTTGACTGGTGGCCTGGTCTTGGAGCGAGAACAAGTGCTTGAGGTTTGGGTGGGGTCAGTTTGGGGTGAAGAGTCGTCCCTCAGCTTCGCCGGTTGGCGAAGGCGAGTTGTTCGCCAGCCCGTCTCGGCGGCCACTTCGAGCTCCATGCTCGTTGCTGGGGCAGAGAAACTTGATCGGCGTTACGGAGCTCGCTCGAGTGCGCGCCACGCATCCGGTGCGCCTGGCGTGCACGCGCGGCGGCGGCGTGGGCGATTCACAAGAATGTTCGCAGCACAGGAAAATGTCCGTAGCACCGGGAAATGGAGTATCCCACCTGAAAATGAGGCGTCTACGGAGTCCTGGTATCTTCACGGATCGACTGGTGTAAAAATTAGGCCACAATTCGCAAGAAAATGCTGCAGAATCATTTCACGAACACGGAGCCGACGCGAGCACGTCTACACTCCTCGGCGATCGTAGCGCCTCTTTTCGCAAAACGTTCTAAGATTTTTCTTTTGTTTTCAATAGCCCTTCTGTGCAGTAAAGTGTTCGGCTTAGGAGTTGCTAGGTTTATTGCAGTTTACATGAGTCGTGTTATCCTCTTCGTTTATTCGTTATTCGGTTAATCTGTTTTTCAATGTCGCAATAGAGTTTTCAAGCTCGGGGGGGGGGGGGGGGGGGTAAATGTACAATGAATAATCTTGTTATACGAGGTGATCATGTTTAAGTTTTCCGGAATTTTTAATAATCTGCAGTGGCAGATAGCATAATTCTTGTCCTTGAGCTGGGTTATTCAAGAGACGGACATTACTATCACGAAAAATCGAAGCACATATTCAATTAATTAACAAAAAATGCGCTAGCTTCTTAATTAATTACTTTACGGTACATATTGCAATTTACGAATTGTAGCAGGTGAGCTTACAAGACGTATGCACTTTAAATGGATCTCCAAAGTGACACCAGTTTCGAGATATTATTTCCCAAAGTGTAGGATGAAGTGCATGGGCGTTCCAGTTATTTTTGTGCTCCAATGCATAAAAGAGCGTTTTGTTAAAAAGTAAGTGGAACAACAGTTAATTGTTACGGCGAGTTTGACGCCGCATATGTCGGCGCCATCACATTTTTTTTTTAAATTTATTTAGTCTGGAAAATAATTTGAATGCGTTTCGATTTCTCGTGCAAGTAATGTCCGCCTCTTTCAATAATCCTGTACAAGGACTAGAATTGTGTTCGATTTAGGCGATTTATAAAAATACCGGAAAACTTAAAAATGATCACTTCGTGTACAGTACAGTATGTGTGTTCCCTAAATACACGTCGATTTCCTGTCGGTATGCAATTTCATGTCATAACTGCCTCTTGTAGATCATTAACTATACGCAATGTAAATCCGTTTACATGTGTGTGTGTGTGTGTGTGTTGAGAGAGAGAGATAGAGATAGAGAGAGAGAGAGAGAGGAGGTAGGGAGGTTAACCAGAGGGGAAGATCCGGTTTGCTACCCTACGCTGGGGAAAGAGGGGAGGGGGAGGTAAAGTGATAACTAAGTAGATATAAAGAAAGAAGGGAGCACGGACATACAATCATAGTCGGTCACTGTGACCGCATAATGTCACCGCACAGCCCAGTAGCACTTGCAGCACTATGAACCATCTGTTCATGCTACAGCCGCTTGTCCAATTCTGTTGCCCTTAAAAACTGCAACAGTGCCCTCGTCGCCCTCTGCTGCGATGGCTTGTGATGACGGCATTTTAAAATAAGTTTCTCTGTTAGAGGTCTTAGGTTAGGCGCGCTTTTGTGTGTTATTAGATGTATTAAGAATTTATGCCATCCAGTATCAGTGAACACATTTACGTTCGCAACTTGTTTTTGCTAGTTGTGTTCAGTATATAGCGGCATGAAGCAACAAAAAAATCCTGAACATTAAGCAGCAGGAAAATTTATCCCTCTATTTACCAAAAGTAGTTTCATTTCACACCCATATGCCAAGATTTTTTAAACACGTCTAGTTTACTAAAAGTGCGAACATGTCTGACGAGATGATTCGACGCGCCGTTTTCCATCAGCAATGGTGAAGGCATAGTTTTCCTTTTCCTGAAATACCTGCAGGCAATAGTAAAGTTGTGCACGCGCTTTGAGGTAATAATACTTGAGTCGCTATGAGAAAAAAAAAATGCGACGTGACTGACCGTACACTAACTCAAGATTTAAATACCCCGTAATTACGACGACTCATTGACAATTCATCATAATTCATGACTGAAGGGGGGCAAAAGCACATGAACTAGAACATTTCTTGGACTGACGTCAACCAAGTACATATAGTGCGCATTTGTTAGTATCGTGTCGTCCTGGCGGTGCATGCATCGTCTTCGTGCCTCGCATAATTGGTACGGTCAATCCTTGCAATAAACTGTTGTTGCGAAAGCGTCAAACGACCCGTTGAACTAAAAAGCCGGCGGCGTCTATAGCAGAGAAACTTCCCGTTGGCTGCGACGCCACGTCACACGAGCGCGCGCCCCGCCCCACGGTGGCTCGGGCCTCCGCGGAGCAGAGCGAGCGAAAGGGGACACCTGCTGCCGCGATATTGCGTGAGGGGAGGGGGGCATCGCCGCGACGCCACGTCATCTCCGCTCCCGGAAACCTGTGCTATTCGGTTATCCACGCGTTCCTTGTTCGCGCAAGCTATCACCTTCGTTCTAACTGCGCCTCGGTACTAGGCCAAATCAAAACGCGCTCGTTTGCCCGCGAGGAGTTAGTCCATAACGCGAAGGACCGACCGCACGGCGGCGTTCAATTGGACATTAATGCTTTCGCATTCACAACTCATAAGAAGTATTTAGGTGTCCTCGGAAATTTTTTTTTCCCGACAGTCTGTTGGGCGCACGCAATGTGCGCAGTTTGTGCGTACGTTCTGTGGATGCATTTCATTGACAAACGTGCAAGTTGCGTGGAAAAGCTGGTCGATTATGTCTAAAACACGCGTATTTGTCGCTTGTGGAATTCGGCTGTCACACAGTAAGAGTGCGGATAATTTCTTCTTGTCGCCAGACCAGTGATTCCGCACGTCAGTCGTACACCTCGGCGTTGCGACCGCCTGCAGCGCCAATCCCTTTGTTTGCGCGCGCTGCCAGAAGGCACGAAGCGCCGGTAATTACTCCGGCGGAAGAAGGAGCGCGAGCTGTTGCCTAACCATACCAAAACAAACGAGCTGTTGCGTTAAGTGCGTGCATGTCCGGTGAAAATAATAGTCGGAGCAGTCGCGGCGTCCAAGAAAAGTAACATTGATACTAACAGATGGAAATAGTGGCATACCCGACCAGGGCCACTCGAGAACTGAAAAAAAAAAAAAAAAAAAAAATTCGCGCCGGCAAAATGAGCACCTGTGCTCGTGATTATAGGCACGACGAAAGGCAGAGCAAAGAGGCATGGTTGACATACATGCTGGCGTCGCAAATTGACGTGTCGTACAGGAATAGCACGCCGAGTTTTACGGAAAGGACAAAAGCAAGCGCTGATGTGTCAAGCAAAAAAGAGAAAAAAAAATATAGGGGTGGGGGAGTGGCTTCAGCGAGAAACAACAGAACTATTACCGCTCCAGCTGAATCACAGCTGAATCTAAAGCTAGCGCGGAAGCTGCGCAGACGCTCAAGGCATTTCAGCTTTGCTACATTTCATACTATACCACTGGTTTAACAAACAGTTTCTCGTACACGCACCAATAGGCATCTCCCTGTTTCAAACAGCGTGACGTCAACGCGAGTGCCCCTCCTATCTATGCCTCACCTCCGAAGTGGGCGCTGGTTGGCAAAAAAAGAAAACGTTCAGCTGCCGGTTCTTGAATAGAAGCGCATGCTTGTATCTAAACTGCTACGATCGCAATTTTTTGCGTACTGCATTATTTTTTTTATGACAGCACCTACGAACTGCGCTGGAAAAGCAATCGTCCTCGTTTTACTGGTACAATAACGTAGCGTTACTGCCAAGTGCGTGGCATCGCCAAGAATGCCTCTTCCGAAGATCATGAACAGCCACAAAAATTATATGACTTTTGTAAAGCGCATATCTTTACCACAGCGGACGAACATGTATCCGGTACCGAACGACACTTTGCCTAAAGGACTGGTCTTCCTAACAAAAATTGAATTGCATTTACGCGAATGTACTTAATTTGCGTCAATTTACATAATAACATTAAACGATGTACGAGATTAACTTTGTCTACAAGTATCAGCCACATCCTGTGCTGGCGCCCAAATTCCGATGGGGGCACAATATAAAAACAGTTTTTACCGTGCTTTAGGTGCCTGATGAAAAACCCCAGGAGGTCAAAATTAATTTAGAGCTCTCGCTTACAGCGTTCTTCATAAGCCACTTAGCTAACTAGGGAAGTTAAACACCAAATTTTAATTATTTTGCCCATTACTCATCGCAGTACTAATGCACGAAGCGTATATAAATAACACATACTTCTTGCGATGTCCTTCATCATGCAGTCCACCAAGAACCACCACGTTGTTCACTTCCCTCAAGAAGAAAAGGCAGCGTAACCAGTTGTCTATCACGTTTCTTACCACGTACCGATGTTAACCGGCACACAATACTGCTGATCTGTCTTACGAGATGATTTTGCAGTTTCACGAAAAAGTAAGGAAAAGAAAACACGTTCATGTGGCGCCCACCTGCATCAAGCATTGCGCGAATATACGCCCCGCCGAGAGTTTGCGGAGGCGGCGTTTTGCCAACCAGAGCCAGCACACGTGCGCTGGTGACGTCACGCTGTGACGTCGCAGGCGCTGTGTGACGTATTTGGGGAGAGGTCTATGTATGCATGTGCATGCACAACGTCCATATACTATTGAGGCCACAAACAGTACGACACAGGGGGCACCACGTACGTGAACTACCGCTGCAGATATATGGTGATGATAACGCTTAACGGGCACCAAACCAACTTTTAGGCTGTGGGAGACGCCCTGTTATAGTTTCGCAAGTACAAAAAAAAACGTACGAGAAGGAACTCTGGCGCTGCGATAGCCTACAGCTATCATGAGGATGATTGTTAGTACACTTTTACTTGTTTATCTAATCGTCGTGCTCGTGCCTTCAAATGTTCTTGTGACGTTATTTAATACTATTTATTTATTTCTTTATTAAAAATTTCTAAGTCCACATAGTTTTCTAAACAGAGAAAGCCAACTTATCTCCGCGAATATGCGTAATCAGTGAAGATTCTTGCACTTATAAAGCAATATTTTGATTAAAATGATTAATCTGCAAGATGGCAATGCGCCACTTAAAGGCATAAGGACGAATTTTATGCAAATTCACGAACAACCCTTCCTTTCGACGCTGGCTAAACCGCCGTCTGAGACTTGCAGCTTCCGCGGACACGGGATAACGCCAGAGTTCCATCTAGTAATTTAACTCTATGCAGACGCCGCAGCGGCAGCTCTGGGTTATCTTAAACCACATGGGGTTCTTGAACGCGCATCCAAAGAACACCAGAGCCCGCTTGCACAAACGCCAGCCTCTAAGTCTAGACTTAAATCCGAATCTTGTCTTATTGTAATCTAAAATAAGACTGGACTTTCCGGCCATCATCAGGGATTTGCGCATTCCACCACAGAAAACCAGAACGAAGCAGAAGAGCACAGTGAAGAATCGTGGGAGGCTTCGCTCGCAGCCTCGGATCTGGAAGGTTGGCGCAAACTGGTGAAACGCAGTAGCAGTGATCGCCAACGGCTTTCTGGACCAATGAAGCCGCCCATCCTGCGCGAAGAAATGCCTTTCACGCCGATTCACGAAATAAATGTCTACTCTCGCTCACTCTCTCTCTCTCTATTACCGTAAAGCAGCCGCCAGGCTAGGGAATCGAATCTGACACGTCATAGAGAGCCACCGCGACGGTTGACGCGGCAAAAAACAGTCGACCACGGGAAACTGCTTTTACGACACGTGAAAACGCTAAGTAATGTTTTCACTGCCGACATGACATAACATTTATTTTCATTGTGTTAGTTTGAATGCGGAGAGGTCTGTGTGGGGTGCATTGGGTGCGCGTTAAAGAACCCCAGGTGGACTAAATTATACCGGAATCGCCCACTACGGCGTGCCGCATAATTATACATCGTGGTTATGGCACCTAAAACCTTAGAATTTTAATTAATTTCATTCCCATTGGGGCGCGTCCATCTCACGCCTCGCGACAACAAAGTTATCATCATGGTCGAAATCCGCACCACCGAGTATCCTCTATAAGCGTTAATCACGCGGAAAACGTTTCGGCCGGAACGACGGCACACTAATCATGCAGTGTATAAAAGTGAATGCACCGACGACGGCACGGCGAAAATACACCGTTAAGACTTTCCTTAGGGTTGTCATTTTAAATAATTCGGCAGTCACAGCCGAGAAACGTCACCCTGAATGCTGGCATGACGCAACGCTTTCCACCACATGCCAGCTACAGAGAGAGAGAGAGAGAGAAAGAGAGAGCCACAGACGACGTTTTGTTCGAAGCCACACGACCGATCGCCGCAATCGAGATGGCGCAACGCAAACCGGAAATCGCCTCCGGAATGACTGCGACTGCAGCCGCATGTCAACGCGAATTCCGTCACGCGCAGCAGACTCGAACATGGGGAGCGGCGCTGCGGCGCTGTGCCTGCAGTGGCACAGCCGGCTGCTGCGGTCTTGCGTGGCGGACTGCACGACACACAGGGAGACCCATTCCCCGGACGCGACGACTGGAGAATGTTATGAGGCGGTGCGCGCCCCATCAATCAGGGATTCGCGCAGCAGTCATCTGCGGCCGCCGACACGGAGGCCTGCCGCATGCGAGCAGCGCAGACACAGCAGCAGGATACTGTCGGTGGTAGGGCGAGAGAGAGAAAGAGAGAGGGCTCGGTCGGTCGCATTGCGCAACGGGGGAATTCCCCTCCAGTCACTCCGTCCGACCCGAGCGACGCAGACACAAAGGTCACTTGTTCGCGCTACCTGGAATGCGGCCCTTTTCTTTACGGCCACCCAGTGTCCTCCTCCTCCTTTCTTTTTCCCAGAGGCATGCACTCGCAAGCCCCGGTAGCGTGACCCCTGGAAATTCTATGCAACACGACGCGGAGCCGCCGGCTCCTATACGAAAGACGTTTCGCGAGTTGTCGCTTGTATTGTCGAAATGTCACGCTGGCGCCATCAGCCACAGTTGCCTCGAATGTCGCGCTGTCATTTGTATAACGGATCGTGCCGCGCTGAGATTGTAAGACTTATTTTACGCGCTCTCGTCTTTGTTTCATTGTCTTTGTAAGCAATGAATCAATGGGAGTGCGTAATCATTGCTCTGAATTGCGAAATGCGCCCTCGTAGGTACAGGTGCTGCAACAGAAAATGTCAATACTGTTTAGCCTGACTCATGCTTGGGGAAGGATTCGAATATATGCCCCTCTTTCTTGTCTGACCCTGTAACTTCAATATAAGCATAGTCTTGGCTTATCTGCGCGCCTGCAGCACTGTTAGTGCTTGCTGATTCAACGTCTTCACCCACGTTTCCGCCAATCACAGGCGTGCAGAGTGGCGTCCACAAGAAGGTGACTAACCTCTAGACAACGCATACTCAACACGGCGTATTCAACGGCTCACGTTATCGCCATACCAGCTAGGTGGAAAATTGCTAAGCATCTGAAATGGATGCATGTAAAAATCTGTGACCAGGAAGGAAGGAATAAGTAAATTGCGCTTATTATTCTTTGCACTTAACCGACGCACACGATGATGATCATCACCATGAAGAATCATAGGAACGCGATGACGATCATGATCGGCGAGTCTTCTATGCTTGCAAATTTCCTGTCACACAACCGAATTATCTGCTTTCTTCGGCAACATTTCCCTTCATTCGGAAGTCATTTTACTGTAAACGGCCACCGGTTAATAAGAAATTAGTTATGCTTTCACGTGCGGCGTGGTCGCTATGTGTAAATCCCACACGCCCACTCTAAAGGATTGGCCAGGAATGTGCTCTGCGCAATATATGACCGACCCATTTCGACTTCGTCCTTTAAATTTCAAACAGAATATCAGCGACACCCGTTTTCTCTCTTATCCATACTGCCGTCCGCGCGTACGCGCATGACACTGCTTCTAATTACCATATTTGTGGATGTACAGGTTGGAAGATGCTCTGAGGCAAATAAACATCCGTCCCTTGTGATGACGAATAAACTCGCACTCAAACGTGGGGCGGGGGATATTGCTCCCCCCTTTACACCTCCCCACCCAATCTATGCGGCGCACACCCGTAGTTGCATCATCTAGCCCTGCAACAACTAGTGGCTGACATCACGCAATTCTGTGCACGCAACTAACACCGACGACGTCTCGTCTTATCGCCTTCCCCCTCTCGCCCAAAGCCGTGCCTGCCACGAAGGGATCGGCCAGGGTGGTGCACCGTGAGAGGAGATTCCTCGAAGTGGGCGCCGCGCTCGACTTGAGTCATGTTTACAAGTCGTTCGTCGAACTCACCCGCCACGGGACGGGCCACCGACCGTGATTGTTGGCGCCCTACCAAAAAAAAAGAAGCAATGGCGTCGCTACTCCTCCCTCCTCCTACACTTATATGACGTCATGCGATGTGAAAGAAAAGCTTCACTTGCACGCGTTCCTTAACGAGCCGACAAAGGGAGCCGTCGTCGTCTCTCGATTGCGACAAATAACCGGAGAGGGGCAGCGAAGTACCGTCTCCTTCTATTTTCGTTTTATGGCATTGGACAAAGCAACGGCGCTATTCAAGGACCGCGGACAAAAGCAGTTGTAACGTAAGTGAGAGCGGCATGCGACTTCGGCCCTCTAGACCAACGAACTCGGAAGCGATTACAGCCAGTTCTGCGGGAAATATTAAATTAAATTAAATTAAATTAAATTATGGGGCTTTACGTGCCAAAACCACTTTCTGATTATGAGGCACGCCGTAGTGGAGGACTCCGGAAATTTCGACCACCTGGGGTTCTTTAACGTGCACCTAAATCTAAATACACGGGTGTTTTCGCATTTCGCCCCCATTGATATGCGGCCGCCGTGGCCGGGATTCGATCCCGCGACCTCGTGCTCAGCAGCCTAACACCATAGCCACTGAGCAACCACGGCGGGTTGCGGGAAATATTAGCTGCGTTTATATGCACGAACTCGATGCGAGCGGGTCGAATCAGAAATCGGCTTCATCTAGACCGATCCGATCAGTGGGTTGGAAGTATTTGCATGCGCTTAACGGGTCCAGCAAGTAAACCCACCCCCTGCAGGCAGGCTCAGCCGTCTTGTGTTTACCCAACACGTCCGACCGTTTCCCTGGACAAGACCCTTTGGCGTTTACGTGAATCCGACTACCTCATTTCAGCCGAACAACTCGGCCCGGACCGATTTTATTTGGGTTCCTGCAAACGCGGCTGCTACGGGGAAGGTGAAAGTCAAGTTGACTTTGTTATTTCAGCACTTAGGTACCTTCGGCGTCGAACATTTATGGAGTACAGGATGTGCGGAAAAAAGAATAATAATTTACGTGAACCGCCCAAAGCCTGAAAGCTCAAGTAGCAAGCAGTCTACAGGATAGTGAGGGAGAAGGACATTCGTCAATGGATGGTGGAGATGTTTGCCTGGCCATACGCCTATAATAGCGTGCTACTCCTGACGACGAAAGCTATACATCTGAAATGACGAACCCATACACATGCACGCAACACTCGGAAGCCCATACACTTACAACGTACACCAGAGAACAACGTACATGGTCGAGGCCAGTATTCCTGAGGCAGGCTTAGGGCGCCTTCGTTGCGCGCAAATAATTACTAGAACAGCTTCAAAGTTCCAGTACATGGTGCAACTTTAAGGAGATCAAACTAAGACGCTTAACTAAGGAATTAAAATAAGGAGCCTGCAGTAGTATGTTTACGACGAACAAGGAGTTACAATGGTTTAGCGGTTGCGAGCCCGAACCATAAATGCACCCATTTCGTGGCCCCCGCGCTTTGTATTAGGCACCGATGTTACATATGACGAAACATACTAGATAAGCGGTGGGGATGGCGGGCATGGCGACTGCTTGCGTCAAGCAATCGACCGCTGGTGAAACTAAGTCCATGTTAGAGCCTTGACCAAACCATCGTAAATCGCTGCAGCGCTAGTCGAGTCTAGAGCTCATGTATGGCCGACAAGACATTAACAGCCATGCTAACGTCATTTGATAGAGAGGACAGTGACGACCGTAGCGTTACACCCAGCTTCGAGCGCTGTAGTTCCTTTGCTGAAACAGGCCTTTAGTAGCTATAGAGCCTTCCTTGGCGATATTTACGAACGTGGAGTCCCTCTAAAAAGCCGATATGAGGCATAATTTTGCAAAAACATTTCGCTCAGGATGATCGTCTATTCATAGAACAAGTCTGGAGACAAAATTTATGGAGTGTTATTTCGCAAGTGATGTGGTGCGTACGAAGAACGAATCTTAGTACTCCCCCCTCACTTGGTCGTCTCAGCTCTACAAGTGAACACACACACACACACGAGTACATAATTTTGTAAAGAACGGGCTCACAGAGTTATATCTATTTGTTTGCCTAAGTCCCCTCCCTCAACGTACAGGCTTTCCCATAAATCCATCCCCCTTTTGAAAGATTCATCGGCCGCCTAATTCCCACCAACCGCAAGCATAAACGTCGAACAACCTTTCTTCCTTTCTTTCTTTTTTCTCATTCTTTTCACTGATCAACGCAAGTGGAGTATCGCCAGCGAGCAGGGTCATCGTCCCTTCTTCAACGCGACCCTCCCTCACACGGCGCGGATGCAGCGTAAACGAGATACCAGAAGAAAAAAAAAAAAGGGAAGAGTGCAGCACTAAAACGCTGGATAAGATATACGAGAGAGAGAGAGAGAGTGGACCAGTGCTCAGGGGCGACACTTTCACTGTGTGTGTAGCCCGCACTCCCGTCCCTCTACGCGTGCGCCGCGGTCGTAAACAGTGTTTGCACGCCGACCCTGCAAAAAGCTGGCCCAAAAGAGCTGACCGCCGCGGCAGTGCCGTGACCGGGTACTCATCTCCACGCTCGGGCGGCCTGCGACGCCGTACACATTCCGCGCTCTCCTCTCGAGGGCGAGAGCGCGCTTGTTTTTTCGCCCGAAAACGGGGATTGCCACGGCGTTTATCACGCGACGACCGCGACCGAAGTCAAGTGCTCTGACGTCCAGTGGCCGCGAGCTGCTGTTTTGCAGAGTGTGTGCGCAGGTGCGCGCAAGAAGAGGGCAGGGCCATTCCAACATTCGGGCTGCCAGTTTCCGGGGGGAGGGAGGAGGGGGGGTTGTCCCGACATTGGAGAGGAGTGACAGCCAGGAGCATCTCGCCCCCGCTGTCGCGGTCTCGATGACTCATCACCCCGCGTAAGGTGTCAATAGGCGTGGCGGTGTTTCTGTGGGCTGTAAACGATAACGACTACTCCCTCTAGCGCGAGTGTAGAGGCGATTACGAGTCGCTTGCACGCTCATCTGACACCGCCGCTCGATGTTCCCACAAACAACGGTGGCAACAACACGGGAGGGGGACGAACTTTTACTGCATCCCGCTCCTTTTACTTTCGTTCACACGTTTCGTGTGGCGTGGTGCAGAAAAAAAAAGTAAAATAAAGAAAGATGTGGACGACAACAGCCATCTGCATTGAAAGAAAGACGTCTTGGACAATTAATACTTGAAATAAGTAACACCGAGGAAAAAAAAAAGAAACAGAAATCCTTTTTATCCGCGATTGTTTTTGAAGCCGGAACACAGGCGCGCCCGGTGGAAAAGGCGGTGGTGTGTGCAATCGATCTGACAATGCAGCAACGCTGTCTCCGTCACAAGTGACGCAAGTTCTGATGCGCGCTTTTTATTCGGTACTTCTCACGCACGGTGCTTCTACTGGCTTTCCAGAGAACAATTCCAGCGATCGTAAATTCAACGAACAGTTGTAATACTGCAACTACTTATAATGCTTCGACGAGTCGGGCACAAGAGCACAGGTGCGTCACGCCCTTGCCAAGGAGGCCCACAGTTCCGTCAAAACGTGAGAAAAGGACAATGGCAAAATGAGGAAGTAGGAGGAAATGGAGTAGGTTGTGATGGACCGTAACGGGCATCACGCGTCACGGCTCCGAAAATGCGCAGTCACTTCCCGAGAAAACGCGCTCAGGTAGGATGGATCAGTTGATAACAGGCAGGGCTCAACCGAGGCGCAACGCACAAGGCATGTCTGATATGAGAAGCAGTGGGATCGAGTTGTCTTCCTCTGTATAGGCCCTCCGCGCGACGCCAGCTGAACGGAAAGAATTCATTAGCAGCGGACAATGGGCGAGCGTCGTTTTCTTCTTAAGACGCGGAGTGACCCTCGTTACTGATTGGCTAACACGGTATACTGCACTTTCCAGCGCCTATAGGTGGCGCGGAGAACGTTTCAATATGGCGGAGATAGAGGTGGTCCATGCAGGCGATACGAAAGCGTGCGCATCTCCAGAAGCAGGCGGCTTACGGGCGTCTGTTATCTCTAAGCGCGATCCTTGACATTGCTAAGGAAATGCAGAGATGTGTTGTAGAGGGAGAGGCTACGTTTAACGTTGGCCATATAATATGGTGTCAAATACGAGAGACGATAAGCGCGGCTGTCCAGGTCAAGTCACTCTGCCTGCAGACAAGTGCAGTAAGATGCCCGCCGCATACTATAAAAGTTTAAGTCTGCACTGTAACTGGCGCCGTAAAGGTCACTATTTCTCCTTACGCTTCGTAATCTATACGCGGTGTACAAGAACTGACACCAAGCAGTTAATCGGTAGCGCTCGGATGTAAACAAAGCGCAGTATACCCCCCATGCCGCTGCATAATATAAACGTTTAGTGCATTCAGGACGAGATCAATGGCTCCATGCACCGACTTAGTTGCGGAATGCTTGTTAATGATGCCAGATAACACGCAAACATTTCAGTAGTGCCGATTTACAACATATGAGCGAGACGACGAGGTGTGCCAGCGCGCCCCGTTTCCAGCCCGATTAGCGTTTTTGCGTGTTGTAGGGAAGCTCGCATGCGCAGAGTTCATTAGTGACCGCCTTAGGTACGTAGTCCTGGCCCTTGTTTCCTGCAACATTGTTATAGAAGAGATGCTTTAGGACCAAACAAAAATACAAAATCAGAAAGGCGTGCGCTCGACCTCCGATCGGTACACACCTTTCACTACGGAAAAAAAAAAAAAAAAACAGCGAGCGCCTTGTGCATAGACCGCCTGTTTCATTCTCACACAAAACGACTAAGAACAGTTGCGGAATAAGTTTTCTAGTTTCCAATGCTCGCGGCGCAGCGATAGGCACAGTCGCAGAGTATTTGCCGAAACAGCGCGAGTGTAGGCTGTTACGTTTCGCCTACAACGCGCGGTAATGCCGGCGCGGATGCCACGGACGCCGGGGCTTTGTTCAAAGCGGCGGACATTTTGGCCCGTTCGACGCCGCCGCAACGCCTACCCGCCAAGCGTGTCCAGGCGTGTTTCAGTGCCACGTGTCTTCGTGTGTGCGTGTGTGTGTGTGTGCCCACGCTTGTCAAAGCGCGGCAGCCGGGGAGCGGAGCTCCCCAAGTGAGGGTTGGCGATGCGTCACTACACTCGGTTCAGCAGGTCTCTCGGCTCGACCGTGCGCGCCGTCGTGGGCTCATGCTCCGCCGTCCCGTGACCTTCATCCCGTGACCTTCATCCCGTGACCTTCCCTTTTGGACCGCGACGCCGAGAGTATAAGAGCAGCTGCCCCCGGACGCCAGGAGAGAGGCTCCGATTTGTACTGTTGAGTTACGTGCTCTCCCGTCTCTCCACTTCGGTCGACCTGACCGGCCGCTCTTTTGCTATGTTAGAATAAACAAGTTGTTCTGTTACCAGTCTTCTCATGCTTTGCCGGGACCTTCGGATGCTTCCAGTGCCCCAGGCCGCCAGGCCAACGCTACCCTTGGGGCTTGCGACCCATTTGCAATAACGGGCGTCAGCACCGAGACCCCATCAACTCGTGCCAGCGGTGCGATTCCTACAACTGGTTGGCAGCGGAGAGATCGCGACAACGGAGGCCAGCAGCGAAGAGATGCGGTTGACTGTATGCTGAGCAGCACAACGACCATCCGGGAGCAGCGCAACGAGCCCTGTGTGATGACTGGTTGCCTGCAGCGGAACGACTGCGCTGAAGTCTTGGCTGCGAGGTTTGGTGAGTGCGGGACTTTCTTCTTCTGAGTTTTGCCAGGCTTTTGTTAGTGTTAGAAACAGAGCTGGTAATTGGGGTTGTCGTTGCTGCCGGGTTAGTTTGCGGCAAGACAATAGTAGGCAGTAGAGAAAGCAGCATTCAGAGCAGCCATGGATTTGAAGTCGTTGCGCAAACCGAAATTGCTGGAGCTTGCGAGAGAGTTGGGTCTGGATGTCTCAGACAAACTCAGAAAACCAGAACTGCTAAGGGCTATTCTTGAGTTAGAAGCTGAGGATGACGAGCTGTCGGAATGCCTTGAGACCATTGAGGAGAGGGAGGAGCAAAAAGAGAAACAGGAGCGCGAACTTAAAGAACAGAAAGAGAAAGATGAGCGCGAACGTAAAGAACAGAAAGAGAAAGATGAGCGTGAACTTAAAGAACAGAAAGAGAAAGATGAGCGTGAACGAAAAGAACAGAAAGAAAAAGAAGAGCGCGAACACGCTTTGGAAATGAAGCGTCTCGAGGTAGAGATGGAACGCGCTCGTAATGGAAGTCAGGCACACGGTGCAGGAGAACGAGTATTGTTCAAAATGACTGACCTGATGCGGCCGTTTAAGCTTGGAGAGGACATTGGTTTGTTCCTGGTTAACTTTGAGCGAACGTGCGAGAAGCAGGGGTTCTCTCGGGAAACGTGGCCACAGCGCTTGCTCACTTTGCTACCCGGCGAGGCGGCCGACGTAGTCGCTCGCTTGGAGAGAGAGGAGGCAGAGGATTTCGACAAAGTGAAATCGAGTCTGCTAAAAAAGTACCGGCTGTCAGCGGAGGCGTTCCGTCGGAAGTTTCGGGAAAATGAGAAAGGCAGAAGTGAGTCATATACAGAGTTTGCCTACAGGCTTATGTCAAACATGCAGGAGTGGCTCAAAGAAGAGAAAGCGTTTGGTGACCACGAGAAAGTTCTGCAGTGTTTCGGGCTAGAACAGTTTTATAGTCGGTTACCTGAGAACGTGCGGTACTGGGTCTTGGATAGGCCAGACGTTAGTACGGTGGCTAGAGCCGCTGAGTTAGCCGAGGAGTTTGTGACGCGTCGGGCTCGCGGAGCTAAGGACGGTCAAAAGGGTGAATTTGGCTCCAAGTTTGAGAGGCCGAAGTTCACACCCATGAGAGCAAAGGGGGATACACGTAGTGCGGATGCGAGTGAAAGCAGTCCGACCGAACGTAAGGAGACGGCGGCAACCGAAGCCGAACGCAGAAAGCGGTTCGAGACGAGGCAAGCGCGCGTTTGTTATACGTGCCAGAAGCCGGGTCACTTTTCGGCGCAGTGTCCAGAAACAAAAACACAAGTCGTGTTTTTGTCTATATGCAGCACTGACGAGAACATGAAGCTTCTCGAGCCTTACATGCGAGACCTCCTCGTGAACGGGAAAGAGTGCCGAGTGCTTCGCGATTCCGCAGCTACAATGGATGTAGTTCACCCCTCTTACGTAGAACCCGATATGTTCACGGGCGAGTGCGCATGGATCAAGCAAGCAGTGGAAGCTCATAGCGTGTGTCTGCCGGTAGCAAAAGTGCTTATTGAAGGACCTTTCGGAGCACTTGAGACGGAGGCCGCAGTGTCATCTATGCTGCCCCCCCAGTACCCGTACCTATTTTCGAACAGGTCCGATCACCTCCTGCGCGAGAAGGGGCTTTTGTTTGGTGAGGCTAGCGTTCAGGCCTTAACCAGATCGAAAGTTCGGGAGCTCGCTGCAAAGGCGGTAGTTGCGGGGCCGACGTTGTTGAACGATGAGAAAGGGTCAGAGGCGCAGCAAGCTGGTATTCAGGGCACGCCCGAACGGGATAAAATTGAGCCTGTAGCGTTAAAGGCACCAGATACTGGAGAGGAAATTCCCGACACGGGAAAGTTAGAAGAGCTTCCGGTCGAGCTTCCGGGACTAGGCTCAGTGACGAACAGGAAAGACACCGATCAAGTCATTAGTGACTTAATAAGTAAAGCATCGCTGTCGCCTGAGCAGAAAACCGAACTACACCAGCTCTTACAAGAGTTTCAAGGTCTGTTCTCTGAGAGGCCTGGTAGGACTTCTGTCCTTACTCATGACATAGAACTTACCTCCCCAGAGCCAGTACGATCCAAGGCGTACCGGGTGTCACCCCGCCAGAGCGATATTATGGAGGCTGAGGTAAAGAAAATGCTACAGCTCGGTGTTATTGAAGCAGGTGAGAGTGATTATACCTCCCCTTTGATTTTAGTTGAGGTACCGGGCAAGGAACCTCGTCCTTGCGTCGACTACCGCAGGCTTAATTCCATCACTAAGGATCAAATTTATCCGATCCCTAACATCGAGGAGCGCCTTGAGAGAGTGAGTAGCGCTCAGTTTATTTCCACCCTAGATCTTGTCAGGGGTTATTGGCAGGTTCCACTTACAGAAGAGGCTAGTAGGTATGCGGCGTTCATTTCACCAATGGGGACATTCCGTCCTAAAGTTTTGAGTTTTGGTTTGAAGAACGCGCCATACTGCTTTTCAAGCCTCATGGATAAAGTGTTGCGGGGACAGCAAGAATTCGCTTTACCGTATCTAGACGACGTAGCGATATTCTCCGCATCCTGGCCTGAACATATGGCGCACTTGCGGGCAGTGCTAACCCGCCTGCGCGATGCGGGCTTGACAGTCAAGGCTCCCAAGTGCCAGTTAGCACAGGCCGAGGTTGTCTACCTCGGACACGTGATTGGTCGGGGTCGACGCCGCCCCTCTGAAATAAAGGTGGCCGCTGTGCGAGACTTCCCGCAACCGCGTACGAAGACCGATATTCGGTCGTTCTTAGGTGTCGCCGGCTACTATCAGAGGTACATCCCCAGGTACTCTGATATCGCGGCTCCCTTGACGGATGCTCTAAGAAAGACAGAGCCGCAAACAGTCGTCTGGGATGAGACGAAGGAAAGAGCTTTTAGCGCCCTAAAGAGCGCCCTAACAAGCCAGCCTGTGCTACGATCGCCCGACTACACAAAAGGGTTCGTTGTTCATTGTGATGCTAGTGAGCGAGGCATGGGCGTTGTACTGTGCCAACGGGAAAATGGAGAAGTAGAACACCCCGTCCTGTATGCTAGTCGTAAGCTGACCAGTCGTGAGCAGGCGTATAGCGCCACCGAGAAAGAGTGTGCGTGTATCGTGTGGGCCGTTCAGAAATTGTCATGTTACCTAGCCGGCTCGAGGTTTATCATTGAAACGGATCACTGCCCTCTCCAATGGCTGCAGACCATCTCTCCCAAAAATGGCCGCCTCCTGCGCTGGAGCCTCGCTTTGCAACAATATTCCTTTGAGGTGCGTTACAAAAAGGGGAGTCTCAACGGTAACGCCGATGGCTTAAGTCGAAGCCCCTAACGTGGGAATCAGCCTCAAAATTGCTTGTTACTGATGTTTTTCTTCCTGAGGCAGGATTTTTAACCTATTGCTTTTGTGTAGTGTTTCAAAGTGATGATGTGCTTTTTAGTGCAATTTTTCCGATTTGTGGACGCGTTCTGAGTGCTGCTAAACTACTGTAAGGAACTAGGCAGCAGTATAAAAGGGGAAAGAGCCTGGCAGGGCTTAGTGAGGGTTGTGCCGTGCTTGCTGACTGAGCGGTTGACTTTCGGCGTAGTTCTAACGCTTGCCGGAAACGAGAACAAAAATGTCAACTCTCCCGAAGTCACTTTGCAGTGTCCTGTGTGCACCTGAACGTGAGAACGAGGCCTTCTCTGTGCGCTGCGCTCAAGAAACGCCAAAGGACGCCCGACTACGGTTATGAGCATCATCGAGCGACATCCCTCCGGACAGCGGATGCAGTCCCCTGACCATCGGGATCTCCTTCCCCCGGCGGGGCGGTCTGTTACGTTTCGCCTACAACGCGCGGTAATGCCGGCGCGGATGCCACGGACGCCGGGGCTTTGTTCAAAGCGGCGGACATTTTGGCCCGTTCGACGCCGCCGCAACGCCTACCCGCCAAGCGTGTCCAGGCGTGTTTCAGTGCCACGTGTCTTCGTGTGTGCGTGTGTGTGTGTGTGCCCACGCTTGTCAAAGCGCGGCAGCCGGGGAGCGGAGCTCCCCAAGTGAGGGTTGGCGATGCGTCACTACACTCGGTTCAGCAGGTCTCTCGGCTCGACCGTGCGCGCCGTCGTGGGCTCATGCTCCGCCGTCCCGTGACCTTCATCCCGTGACCTTCATCCCGTGACCTTCCCTTTTGGACCGCGACGCCGAGAGTATAAGAGCAGCTGCCCCCGGACGCCAGGAGAGAGGCTCCGATTTGTACTGTTGAGTTACGTGCTCTCCCGTCTCTCCACTTCGGTCGACCTGACCGGCCGCTCTTTTGCTATGTTAGAATAAACAAGTTGTTCTGTTACCAGTCTTCTCATGCTTTGCCGGGACCTTCGGATGCTTCCAGTGCCCCAGGCCGCCAGGCCAACGCTACCCTTGGGGCTTGCGACCCATTTGCAATAACGGGCGTCAGCACCGAGACCCCATCAACTCGTGCCAGCGGTGCGATTCCAACAAGGCAGAAAACTTAATAAACGGTGACACTTTCGTATTTGAATTTACTTTGGGAATCTGTAGAGGGCGTTCTTCGGCCAACCCTGGGTCTCACTCCGCAAAAGATCCCGCAGCGGGATCTTTTGCGAAGGCACGGAGTTTCTCTTCTGCCGCTGTCATAAGGGCTCGCTACAAAAACAAAATGAAATCATTGAGCAAGAGTCAGGTACATTCGCCAAGGAGCCCCAAAAGAAGTCGTCTTTGTTGAAATGCTCGCTACATACGACCATTTCTTCGCTCATTTGCTTCCCAATTCGGAGCTTGATCGCCCGCAACTCCCTCTTCTTCTTCTTCTTTTTTTTTTTTTTTTTTTGAAAAGTGGTGCGGGCTTACTTTTCCCAATATAGCACGATTTGTGCATTGTGGCACAATTCACATGCGGTTGCCCATCGATCGTCGACAGTTTTTTTCATATCGAAGAGTACCAAAACGCCAACACAGCTGCGGAGACGGCGTGAGTGGGAAATCCATCACCCCCTCCCGGGTTCCGGAAAAATACGCATGGCGGCGTTAGCGTATCTGGAAAGCGCGAATAGCCTTCGCTGCACCAAATATGTAGTTCGCGAGGCGGAGTATAATTAGAGGCGAGCTTATTCAGTGCGGACCACGTGTCTATGCCGTTTGAATCTGTTTAGGTCCTTCTGTAATCTGGCGGTACCGCCACAACGTGGACAACGGTGTAAATACATAAGCATATACGTGCAGCATAAAGTGGATACCGGGTGCGACGTGTTTCATGAAAATGTTGAACGATTTAGTTCCCGAATGAGCTGTCGTGGGCCGCGCAATGCGCATAACGGAAACGGCGGCCAAACGAATGCTCCGGATTCTCCCTGATTACCACGTGTTCGGCTTTTCGCGTCGTCTGAATGTGCAGAGACTCCGACAATATAATTGTCAATAATAACAGGCAGTCGCGTCGGCAACTTCCGCAAAAGATCGAAGGACTTCCGCAAAAGATCGAAGTATACCTTCGCGTCGTGTACAATGTCCGACGCAAAGAATGGGACGCAACCTATATCGGCTAAGTTGGAAACTTCAAGAAGTGTCTCAAGCAGAATCATCACCAAATGCAACACTGCGTGTTTCAACGCATTATCAGAGCATCCAGAGAAGACAGGCCAGTGCATAGATTGGGACTCGGCGTCCATTGTCGCTACTGAGAAAGACGATTACTGTTATAATCTTTGCATATAGAGAGGGCGGAACGGGCGATAAGCAGGACACGTGATAATCTGCCCGACATCTACGCACGCGCACTTGCCAGCATAGTCATGTGAGAGTCATTGTCTTTCATTGCCTGTTATAAACAAGGAAACCGCAGGGGCCTAGAAATATCAAGTTTCAGTATCTTTTGTAGGACACAACGACAAAACATAGAGTCGTATTGTCTATAGGTATTGTTCTCCATGCGCAGATATATCCTCCTAGCATGGTGTCCAGGAACTCAACTGAAATTAAGATATCCTGCCGTGCATACAAAAAAATATAGCCCGGACTGGGCCACAGGCAGAAATAGAGACTCAAAAATCCCGCGCTTGGGCCACTCCGTACGCACCTACACCTTTAATTTTTGTCGAAAATGTTATGGTTGCTTCAACACCAAAATCGTTACCGTGTGAAAGTTGATTGCTTCACATTTTAACTTTGTCTTAGTGTGGCGAAGCCCAATTTAAAGGCGGTGAAAATGTGCGGAGTCTCAAACGTTTTTATTCTGTTTTTGAATTTTTTTATATTCTACGTGAAAAGAGTACTATAACCCCGAGTTCTCACCATATAGACGCTATAAACCAAGATATCTTCAATCGTGCTTTTTTGTTTCTTTCTTACGACACAAGAGAAAGAACAGGCAGAAACCGCTCAGATTATGAAAAGCGGTGCAAATTACCCGCGCCTCTTCTGCCGCTATACAAGCTGTCTTTCTAGATGTTGTTTGAAGAAGTCGTAACTTGAAATCTATGCGGACTTTCTATCAACCTTGGGCTCTATAACGTGAAACTATTCCAATCTGTTTTTATTGCAATCTCCTGACGTCATATTAACGTAAGCAGCGACGCAAGCATAGGGAGGTAACCCGCCGCGTTGTTTGAAAAGCCCAATCAAACGCACTCCTCGTTTAAACGAGGTCACTTTTCTTTTGCTTTCAAAGCGAATAGTATTGCCTACATCGAACAGTTTCTCTTTAATTGGTTGACACGAGGCGAGGAGCACGCTCAAGTTGATAGGGTTTCGATGGGGCCGAGCCAGCGCGCTGAAAATATATTACCGGATGAAGAGGGTGGTGGCGGCGTCTGCGATTGGTCCGCTTTCCCTTACTTAGCTTGCGGTGGCTCGTCGAAAATCGCGGCGGCATGCAACGGAAGCTTAAGAATGATGCTAAAACGGATCCTCAGCAAAGAAGAGTTTGCAGAACGAGGTCGTAAACGTGCTCAAAGTGCTCGAAAACGTTACACGGTCCCGCAAATAAACCCATGCTATAAACCGAAACCCAAAACCATGCAGCAATCTTTTATTCCTTTCGGAAAGAGGCAGCCTGCGGCTATTCAGAAGAAAATTCAGTTTTGTTCGACATATTAATGTATCTTTAACGCTTACACGTCACCATGACGTGGTGAGTTTTTGCGGTTTCGTGCGGTCTTGCGGTTGTGCGGTTTTTGCAGGTGAAGTGGGTGCAGCCCGAAAACTCTTGACCAATAGCCGAGGACTAATGGCGAGAAGGCGTCGAATCAGAAATAACTATTTTTCTTTCGTTCGGTCAAATCATGCATAATCAGTGTGTGCACGTCATATTACATGTTGAGCTATCGCTGTTTTCGTGACGTCCCGTGACAGACAGGTGAAGTGGGGGTGGTCCACAAAATTTTTCGACCAATCGCAGAGGGCTGATTGCAAAATCGGAATAGAAAAGTTTGGAATAGTTTTACGTTATAGCGCCCCTGGATAAGCTACCTCCGCGCGCCCTAATTGGCATTTGGGAGCCTTGACAGTTAAGTTGGCCTCTCGTAGACGACACAACACGGTTCGCAGGTGTTGCATATAGTCCGTTCACGATGAAGAAGAGATTGCTGTGTCATCGAGATACGGAAGTGCAAAGTCCTCCAATCCCCGTAGCACCTGGTCCATAAGGCTAGAGAAACAATAGGGAGCATTCTTCAATCCAAAGCTCAGGACTTTCGGCCGAAAGGTTCCCATCGGGGAAATAAACGCCGCAAGCCTGCTTGCCCTGTCGGTCAGCGGAACCTGCCAGTACCCTCTGACTAAATAAAGCGTAGAGATGAAATTAGCATTGCTCACTCTCTCAAGCGTTTTCTAGATATGCGGTATTGGGTAGGTCTGGTCCTTCGTGATTAAATTGAGCCTGCGGTAGTCGATACATGGTCGTGGCTCCTTTCCTGGGACCTCAACCAAGATAAGAGGCGAGGTATAATCACCCTCCAGGCTAGAGCTAGGATTACACCTAGCTCTAACATTTTGTTTATTTCAGCAGCCATGACTTGACGTTGATGAGGTGAAACGCGATAAGCTTTCGAACGAACTGGGTCCGATGAGGTTAACTCGATATCGTGAGCGATCGCAGTGGTCCTGCCTGGTGTGTCCGAAAATGTCGTTAAATTCAAACACGAGTTCCCTCAGTTCGGCCCTTTGATTGGGATTCAACTCCGCCTGCTCTACTAGCTTGTCAATGGTCTCGTGAATGGTCCCGTGAAACCTCGGTCCAAGTTAAAAGCCAAAATGCTAGGCTGCTATGCATATATAGTACCTGGTTAGCTCAAGCAGACTAGGTGGCTATTTGTCACCGCCCCGTATCGAAGATGCCAATAGAAATATAATCATCATCAACCGGAACCCAACGGCGAAAGCAGAACACAGCTGCTTAAAGTGAAGTTCCTGCGCTGTCGTGCAAAGAGAGACAGTCACAGCGCCAATGGTAGAACACACCCCACGAACAGGAAACGCCCGCTAGACCCACCGAAGATTCGGCGACACGGTTACACGTGCTAGGAATGTTTACTTCAGGCGAATACCTTTCTCGTTAAAAGAACACAGGTGGTCGAAATTTCCGGACTCCTCCACTACGGCGGGCCTCATAATCAGAAAGTAGCTTTGGCACGTAAAACTCTTTTCTTCAAGCTGTCTTTGGCTCGATCCTTCACCCGTTCTTATGGTTGATGGTTGGTCGCCGGAGGTTGGACATTCACCGCCGGTAAAATGGCGCCGTTGCAGTGAACGCCAAACGATATCTAAACGTTCTCGCTGCAACAAATACACGCATTCGGCTACTCACTCGCTTACATTCATTGTAGATATTTTTTGTGTATGTTGTTCCTCTGCCCAAATGGTACATACAGTATACACAGCCACCGTGGAGCATCGGCCAAGTATTGAACAGATTCGTCGTTACTCTTCCTCCTCCCTTGCATTTAATGTTCCGGGAAAAAGCAGAACTTCCGCGAACGCTGCGCCACTCACAGTGTGGGTAGGAGGTGGAAGCTATTCACAGAAAATGATGGTTTTCTACATTTACTTCTAGGAAACTGCAAAAACATTCACCGAGCCCGATCGCTCAGATCATTTTTTTTTTTACCTCCTGAGTAGGTATCGCCATCTGTCGGCAAATTTCTAAAGTAACACAATTTTGTGGCCTCCGAGATTTGCGCTGCGTTCGCGTTTAGCGTTCAAATCGTCTAAATCCAAGCCCCATGGGCATATGCTCATTGGGCGACGCCCCATAGATAAAAATGCTGATCTTAAAGGCTATGCATTTATTGGTTTGATGCGGCAGAAAGTGTTCCCGAGACTGAAACACGTCACAGACGATGTGTTTTGAAAATCATCTATACGCCAGTCACAGCGCACAAGGTAAATACATGCTTGCCAGACAGAATATTATGTTTTACATAAGCGGTAAAAAAGATATGCACTCCTTGAATAAACGTTTAAAAACGAGGGCAGACTCGCTGTCAAGCGGCGAAGTTTTGTCCGTTTAGGTCGAAAGCGTGCAAAGGTGTGCAACATTGAACCAACCGAAACAGTTGTACAGTAACAGTTGCGAGCCCGGATGAATGTATCGAAGACCGTCGACTTCTCGACAAAACGAGAGAAAAAAAGCTAACAAACGGCCTCACTTATAATGTGTTGCCATAGAATCGGCCCCGCCTCGAACTTAGAAATAACACCAGCAACAGCTGCTGCCCAGAAATGCAGGAGTGCGCGCGATGCCGACGTCGACGCCGACAAAACATTGCCCGTTCCTCCGAGTACTGCACCTACTACGGTAATCGCTCTCACCATATTCTTTGGTCACCTTTGAATGAACGATCGCGCTACCAGGCGTCTGGCTAGGACATTCACAGCCAAAATTCATTATAACTGACAGTAACAGCCAGAGGTTTTTTCAGAATGAGTTCCTCGGACGACAGAAAACGTCTCAGCCCCCAGGAAGTGTTCTCTGCCGATCAGGCAGCGGCAGCTGGAAGTGAGCTCAGAGACGACGACCCTACAGGTAGACGCACTACACGGAGGCGACGGGCACGTCTCGATCCGAAGGAAATGGGCGACAGGCAAGCCGCCGGCGGAACAGCTGGACCTCCTGGCGACGACGGCGCCAGCTACGCGTCGGACGACGAGAGCGGCAACAGCCAGCATGCCAAGCAGGCACGCTTGGGCAGCACAGGTGACCGTCGTGGCGAGCGTTTAGCGGCGGCGACAATTTCCGAGGGCGGCGGCGATGGGCAAGACGTGGACAGCGAGATGGAGGACCCGACTGGGCTGGAAGGGGCCGCCTTTCAGAGCCGGCTCCCTTTCGACAAGATGACGGCTCAGGAAGCGGCCTGCTTCCCAGACGTGGCGCAGGGCCCGCAGCAAACTCAGAAGGTATTCCTGCACATCCGCAACCGGCTGCTGCAGCTGTGGCTGCAGAACCCCAAGATGCAGCTTATATTCGAGAACGCGCTTCCGCAAATCGAACCACCGTACAACAGCGACGTGCCTTTCGTGATGCGTGTACACGCCTACCTGGAGCGCCAGGGGCTCGTCAACTTCGGCGTCTACGAACGCATCCGTGGTCCGCCAGCCAAGAAGCACGGAAAGGTCATTGTCGTAGGAGCCGGCATCTCGGGCCTGGCTGCGGCGCAACAGCTCCAGCAGTTTGGCATGGAAGTGATCGTGCTTGAGGCTCGAGACCGAGTCGGCGGTCGTGTGGCTACTTTCCGCAAGGGCAACTACATTGCCGACCTGGGTGCCATGGTGGTCACGGGATTGGGCGGCAATCCCGTGGCCGTGCTGAGCCGGCAGATCAAGATGGAGCTGCATCGGATCCGTCAGAAGTGCCCGCTCTACGAGTCCAATGGCACCACTGTGCCTAAAGACAAAGATGAGATGGTAGAGCGCGAGTTTAACCGGCTTCTTGAGGCAACATCTTACCTGTCGCACCAGCTTGATTTCAACTACATACAAGGCAAGCCAGTGTCCCTTGGCCAGGCGTTGGAATGGGTCATAAAACTTCAAGAGAAACATGTAAAAGAAAAGCAGATTGAGCACTGGAAGCTTATATTGGAGATGCAAGAGAAGCTTAAGACAAACCAACAGCGCATGCTGCAGCTGCGAGACCACATTGAGGCCTTGCACCAGCAGCACAAAGAGCTTGCCTCTTCCAAGGCACAGCGTGACGTCACGCAGGAGTTTGTGCTGCGAAGCAAACAGCACGAACTAACTTGTACCTGCCGGGAATGGGACCAACTTGTTGAGCAGCAAAAAGAGATAGAGGATAAGTTGCAAGAGCTGGAGGCATCTCCGCCAAGTGACGTCTACCTCTCGTCTCGCGATCGACAGGTGCTTGACTGGCATTTTGCCAATCTAGAGTTCGCCAATGCCACTCCTTTGAACAACCTGTCACTGAAGCACTGGGATCAAGATGACGATTTTGAATTTACTGGTGCACATCTGACTGTACGTAATGGTTACTCATGTGTTCCTGTTGCACTTGCAGAAGGGCTCGAAATTCGGCTCAACACTGCTGTCAAACAGATCCGCCATGGGAGCACGGGAGTCGAAGTGCTAGCTGCTAACACCCGGAGCAGTGGTGGTCTCATCAGTTTCAAAGCAGACGCTGTCCTTAGCACACTCCCACTTGGTGTTATGAAGCAAGCAGTGCAGGGCAACCCTAATGTACCAAACACCGTGCAGTTCATTCCACCTCTTCCAGAGTGGAAAGTTAGTTCCATTCAACGGCTAGGTTTTGGCAATCTCAATAAGGTGGTGCTTTGCTTTGACCGTATCTTCTGGGATCCCAATGCTAACCTTTTTGGACATGTTGGCAGCACAACAGCTAGCAGAGGTGAACTCTTCCTTTTCTGGAACCTTTACCGAGCACCTGTACTTTTGGCACTAGTAGCTGGTGAGGCAGCAGCCATCATGGAGAATGTTAGTGATGATGTCATTGTGGGGCGCTGCCTGGCTGTGCTGAAGGGTATTTTTGGCAGTGTGCCGCAACCTAAGGAAACCGTTGTGACCCGCTGGAGAGCTGACCCATGGTCAAGAGGTTCTTATTCCTATGTTGCCACAGGGTCCTCTGGAAGTGATTATGACATCTTGGCAACTCCTGTGACGCCGCCCTCTGTGGTTCCAGGTTCATCACAGCCACAGTCACTGCCCCGGTTGTTCTTTGCTGGTGAACACACAATTCGCAATTATCCAGCAACCGTGCACGGTGCATTGCTCAGTGGGCTGAGAGAAGCCGGTCGTATTGCAGATCAGTTCCTAGGCTGTCCGTATGCTCCTCCGAGGCAGCCTCAGTCATAAGCATTCTCTAGCATCAGTTACGCCATTATAACTTCTTCAAATGTGTTTGTGAATGGTAGTAATCATGGCTTCCCAGTGCATTCCCGGTGTAGATCTGTGTGATGTGCTTCCTGATCTATTTGAACAGATTATCATGAAGTTCTATTGCATATTCAGGTTCGGTACCTTGGAGCCAATAAACAGTGAAAAGTCAATTTAGAGGTAGGTGGCATGAGCTATGTTCATAATATAAACAATACAATATATTTTAAGTGGGCTTATGCAATAACAGTGACACTTTACCTCTCTCTCTATTTTATTTTAGGTTGTTAGTGTTCTTGATTATGAAGTTTTGGGTTGGCATCATATGTTATGGCATGTTTTCAGCAACGCACCTTAGCAGGTCATGATGTCTGAACATCTTGAGCAGCCCTGATTTTTTTTTTTTTTTTACATGTATGTCCAGAAAAGAGACTCTATTAAAATGTGGATTGGTCCTTAGGATGCATGTAAAAGTTGGACAGGGTGATTAGCGATGAACTGCTGTACAAGCAAGATACTGAGTGTTGGAGCATTGTTGGACAAATCCCGATGCTTTTTGCACCACAACTCTGGCCCTCTCTTGCTGTGACCCTCTATAGCTTGAAAATGTGTAGCATAGGGGCAGCTGTGTACCAGTCACAACAAGTATACTACAGCCGTAAGAAAATTCTGAAATTATGCCATAATACAAAGTTACAATCATTTGCTGAATGACTACGCGGCTGCCATGGTTTCTCGCTCACTTCCACTGCCCTCCCCACTGGCGCTCTCTCCTCGCCACACTCTCATCAACTCCATGCAGAGCAGCAAAAGCTACTGGTTTGGTCATGTCAACACACCAGAACAAAGGCTCCTCCACTGTCTGCCCCTAATCGCCCTCCGTGCGACTGAATGGAAGTTCCGTAGAAGGTTCAATGGAGCACAATGGGCAAAATTCTTTCCATTCTCGGAACACAGCTGGCTCTTGTCATGATGGTACTATCGTCCCTCGCTGACTGACCAACAAACAGCTTTTACAGTGGCGATGTCGTGCACAACACCCTGCTGGTGTTGCAATGTACGAAGAAGGGACAAGAAAAACCCAGAGAGGAGCACGGGACTGTTTTTTGAACACGTAGCTTCCCCATGGTGCACAGAGCTGCTATATTCAAGAAAGATTAGCATCGCAGTACACTATGCACCATACGTGTGTTTACATTAAAAAATGTCATAGGTGGTTTAGAAGCCCTTTAATGATGTCCAAACCTACTGATAATATTATCAGGACTGAATAATGTAATGATTCTATTCCATTTTTCTTCCTTTTTGGTCGTCATCTTTGGCCCGAGTGGCATCCTTTCTGCATTATGACCCAAATTGACAGCTCTGTAGCGTTTTACAAGAACGCAGTAGAACTAGGTGAAATGAATTGCTTGTTCTTGCTGTTTCCATTTTTGACAGTGTTGGCGTCTCCTGGTACATTTATTCTTTCTTGATTTTGCAGTTCTTAATTTCACTAGAAAAACTTTATCTTAGCTTGTGTACTTAAGCTTTCTAACCAATAATGTTTTGGTTTTAGTCATTACATGATATTGGTGGAAATTCATTTCATGGCACTGTCCTGCTCTCATTTACAGATTTTTCTGTATGTTCAACTGGTTGTGCTGAATGGCTGGATTAGGTGTTTTTTTTCAGTACTCGGTGATTAGTAAGCATTGCAGAAATTTCCACTACGTTTTAAGCTTTTTGATGGTTCTGTTACAAGGCACTCAACATTTTATTTGCAGCCATATTGCACGTCTATATCAACTGTTTCGCGTGTTTAAAGAGTTATGTTAACTACATTGTGTCATCACTATTCACATCTTGCAACATGTGCACTCTCATATTGAAACCTCTTTTTCATTTTCAAGAAATTTAGATGAATTGGCTGCTTGATTTTGGTAGTGCATGCCACCTAGGTATATTATCTCTGCATCTCATGCTCCCAAGCTTGTGTGACCTGCTTATATTTACTGTCAAAACCATTTTCTTATATTTAAGGTCGTCTGCCTAGCACATTCTGTGACACTAGAGGTATGTTGGCCAAGCAATGTCCAATGCTGTATGAATTGCCATACTTCTTTCCATGTAAAAGCCAGAAAATTGCTGCATCAGCATTGTGTGGATTCATGTGGTTCAAACAGATTTATACTTTAACCTTAAAGATGGCAGCTGCCTTACACACGAAAATAAGTTTACTGTCATTGTCATGAGCATCAAGCAACAAATGTGGCATCCATTGCCGTTTGTGGGCTGTCAAGTTTCATGATATGATTCATTGTTGAAACAGTCCATAAGTGAACCCTCATTGTTGGTCATTTATGTAAAAGGAGAAGCCAGTGCACTACTTGCCAATAAGACTTGTTACATATCAGTTGACAAAGGGAGCAGGACAGGTGTCAGCAGTCAAAGTTCAAAGCATCTAGACCATTCTGTGGCATACCATTTTGATAATGGTATGCCACAGAATGATATCTAAATTGGCCCTGCTGGAATCTATAATATCTTATTACACTACTCACTTGGTCATCACTCAGCTGTTAGTCATCCTTGTACACTCCTGTACCAATTTGCTTGAAAGCCAGAGAAAAAAAAAATATTCCCCAGCTACACCACACCAGCAATTACTCCTTACTATGGAAAGTGTGGGGAAACCACATGTGCGATTGCCATTGCATATTCCTAAATTATTACAAACACTCAAAGCGCAAATATGTCTTGTAGAACAGGCATCTAGGATGCAGGGCAAAGCTGCACTGTATGTACCCGATGTGAAACACTTCATCATGCCATTCAGCAATTGAATGCGTGTGCACATTCAATGTCTGCTGGAAATTGCAACCTGCAGCCTTTTCTTGAATATCATATCAATAAGTTCTTATACCATAGGTATAATAAAATTTGATTTTCAAGCAAGGTGTTCTTGGTATTTTGTGCATGTTATATGCTTACTTCATTCTGTGACTCTCTTGTGGTATAAGGAGTGACCGTAATTTTATTTCATCAGCATTAAAGTGCCTACAAGCAGGAGAACCTAATTTTTAAAATATTGACTATACTAGAATAACCTTCTTGATCCAAGCACATGCATTACTCGAGTTTGTGGTGCCCACAACAGGGCTCACCACATCACGTTCCCTTTGGCTACCTCTAAAGCAACTCCACATATTAAGCTACGAAAAGTTGCTTACACAGCGAAAAATAATACATGACGCCATCACAATATGCAACACCGTGGGTGGCCTGCTCCTTGCAACACCATTGTATCCCTCTTCAAGGTTGGCTCTTGTAGCATGTGCAGCACTATTTTAAACTTGTGCACTAGCAGGTAAACATACTAGGCTGTAATGTTGTGCTTCAGCTGAGTGTTTGTTTTGTTTGCGCTTCCATGCACATTCCAGTATCTGTACAATATGGCTGGTTGTCTTGTTTCCAGATATAGTGTATTTTCCACATATATACATGCTGAATATGTGTAGACTGATTGACCTAAGAGCTGTGTGCTCAGATTCTGGGCACTTTGATGCTAGTCCTTCTGGTGCACAATGTGACCTTGCTGAGCACAGTTTTCTGAGTACTTATAAAGAATAATGCAGGTCACTATTCTTTAAGTGACACAGCTGTGTGGAAGCTGGTTGGCAGGACTTTAGTTCTTTTTAGAGAAAAGGTCTGTTAAAATTTGTCTCCTATAGGCACTAGTGTAATAAGACTGCTACCTTTTAAATGTATTGTGCGTTCACAATCCTTGTGCATTGTAATGTTAGACAAGTGTACCTAGAAACAGCTCTCTGGAAGATTGTTGGCAGCACTTTAGTGTTTCCCCAAGAAGAGTTCTGTTATGTTTCATCTCTTATAGGTACTACAGCAATAAGACTGCTCCCCTTTAAACATTCACTGTGTTGATATTCCTCGTACATTCTAATGTCGGAAGAGTGTACTTAAACTACAAGTGTCGGGACTTGCAAACTTGGTTTCATTTATGCACCTGTGATCCTGTTATGTGAGTGGCCGTAAACGTTACTTACCGAGATTCTCTTTGTGCACAGTTAAAAAGAGGCTGAAAAGGAATATTAAGCTAAAGCTGGATTACACTTCTAGGATGGCAAATACTGTGCGGAACTTTTATAAGCCAAAAAGGATGCAGAAAAGAAAGAGAGATGACCAAAGTCATTTTGAAATTTCTATTCCAGCTACTTGTGACATTGTAGATTTTTGCAGCACCTGCTAGACGGTAGACTATAATTCACTCAGAAGTAAGCAGAAGTAACGTGGCAAAATTTATAGGCTTGTACAGAAAGGGCTTGACAGGACAACATTGAAGATGCTGTACGTAGTTCAGGCATGAATTTCAAGAGCTGGAAGCTTGGATCCATCCTATTGTACTGAAAAAACACAAATGGGGGTTTTGGAGGGGTAATCTGCAGCCTTGAAGCTGTTTTACTGTTTCCATTTAATGTCCCTTGGAAAATGTTTCCCGAACTGTTTTGTGCAGAATAAATGAAGTGTTCAAGGTGTGATTGGTTCCTCAGACTGCTTTTGGGAAACACAGTGATGAAAGTATGCAAAAGTACCGATTGAAACAGTTGCCTCATTTTTGCAGCATGCCATTCGTTTTACTGGTGCAACATCCACAGAAATGGTGACGGCAAAAAGTTAGAATGGAAACTCCTGGTATAACATCACATGCAACACTGTACACAGATTTTTTTCACTGGAGTTTGAGTGCCATCTCCGAGGACGGTTACAAGTGCAATGACTGCCGAAGGAGAGACTGCCCAACACCAAGACGGGCGACGGAGAATTGTAGCCATGGGGGGTAGCCATGGGGGGTTGTCATGGTTGACAATGCACAAGTGAATGAATTCAGGTGCAACTTCCACGATTCAGTTCACGAAATCAATGCTGTTGCTTTGGAGCTAGGCCATTGCCTCGCACTGCACCTCTTATTGAAAACAGTCCACAAAAACACAGTCCGTAAGAAGCCCAGACATCAAAAGATTCCTAAAACAAGTGTGCTAATATTTTCCCTTGGGGACTGTGTCCCATGAAGTGCGGAAGCAAGAGGCTCGTGCACAGCAAGAATTTATGATAATGACCTCCAGGACTGTGCAACTCGACCCAGACATCGTGACTGTGCAGCCCGGTCACGTGTACGGTGCTTGTTCCGCATTGTGATTGGACAACCAATGGGAGAGAGTCATGACTGGGGACTGGGGAGACCTTTGGAGCGTAGATTAAGATCAGATAAGATATTTACTCATGATTAGAATTTCTGCTCATATTCTTCGGGAATGGAGCCCAACTGCGGTGGCCCATGGCCTATGGCGTTCAGCAGCTGAGAAATTTAATGTGCTTTCGAGAGCATTCACTTTCTCGCTGCAGTAAGGCCGGCTGTCCGTAGTCGTGTGGAAAATAAAGGGTTGAATGCTTAAAAAAGCTGCATACAGTAACCTGCGCATGCAGTTGTAGGATTTCTTGCTGTAAATGAGAAACGGCGATCATCTGCAACTATGGAACTCATAAGAGCAATGTGAAAATGCCAAGTGGACCTAGCAGCATAAAATACGTCACCTTATCACCATCACATGTTTATAGACCGCCCTGACGCTGTTTTTACATAATGTGTTTCATTTCATTCGCAGAAGTGACATGAAGGTTTGTGGCAAAAGTAAGTTACGTGGCCTTGCTATATTCTTGGCCATTCTCCCTTCGTCTTCCAGACTTTGTACCAATCTTTCTTGCAGAATATTTGGTCGGTGTTTTGGCCCTTCGTAAATCAAATAGTTGTCGTAACTAATTCTCTGTACTCCTGAGCAAACAGGCCTATATCTAACTGAAACGGCAGTTGATGAAGGCGTCGTGTTCTTGGAAAAATAAGAACAAGAATGCGAGGGAAATATCAGAAGCCGACCTTGTTAAGAAAAAACAGAGCAAAATGTATCAGTGACACGACCTTCTACCATTGAGAAAATGCTTTGTTGGAAAAAATGGCATGAAACCAGAAAACCATGGGCGTCTTGCGCTGGAGTTTGAGGTATAGTAGCGGCGCCTGGTGGCGGCGCGGGAAACGACATCTGGGTCGTACCAGTTTGGGTCGTATTGAGCCCTGGCTGTGGCGAAGCACGTTTCTAGGCCGAGTTTTGCGTCGATTCGCACTTTTTTCTGCCCTGTTGCGAGTGCGAAAAGGCTCGTCACTTCTCACAGACCACGTCGACCACGCTGCGAGCTGGTCGCAGCCTACAGTTTAACGAAAACGGACTCTCCGTGTGCCGTGGGACGTAATGCTGGAAGCAGAAGGAATCGGCGACGCCGATCCGGAGGGACCTAGCTCAGCATCGAAAAAGCGTCACCGTCGATACTGCTGCGTCGTGGGCTCCCATGAACAAGAAGGCCTGAATCCCAACATCCGATTCTATCGTTTCCCTTCAAGGCCTCACGAAGCGGAGCGTCGGGCGCGCTGTATAACTGCAGTTCGTCGCGCTGGTTAAGCGAAACTTCGCGCCATGCTGACTGCTTCACCTGTCTTGAAGCTTGCTTGATTATAGATCTGCGTTCTAAAATTCGGTCTTTTGCACCTACAGTCCCGACGGCAGACCGACATAGCAGCAGGCATGGCTGGTGATTCACGATTCGAAACCCGGCCACAGCGACAATTAACAATTCGACCGGTGCGAAGTGGTGAAGTGCCCAGGTGTGTGCAAATGACCACAAATGGCCGGGTTGATTCGGTGATAATTCACTACCCCACTACGAGCAGCACAGGTTACAGAGTTAAATGTGCTCATACTTGACCTCATGCCAGCATGTTGAGGCAGCGCAGCAAGATAATATTGATTACAGCAGATCGATGTTCTAGCGTTGTCATTAAAAGCTACATCAAGCGAGCAGCGCACGAGCTCGCGCTGCAGCGCGATTCGCACGTACGTGCGAGCTCATATGCATTGCATCAGTTATTACCAGTTACTAAAAGGGACAGATGGCCGCTACTACAACGCAGGTCTAACTACTTGTTTAGCGGCATGCAGTCAACAAAGATTGCAGGAGACCGGCCGTTTCGCGGCATGTCGAAAGACCGCTGCCGTCGCGGAGCGTACGATCGTGCGCTCGAGCAGTTCGTACATCGCGGCATGCTGAAAGACCGCTGCCGTCACGGCGCGTACCTTCGTGTGCTCGAGCAGTTCCGTACACATGATGTCTGCTTATCGCTGCTGTGGATTCATTTATAGCAAGCATTTCCTCGCGTTTGTGCGCCTGAATCTAGCAGCGTGCAAACCTTACCTGAAGTTCCACTTCGTGCGCGACTCGCTTCACTTGCGATTGACACCGCGCTAAAACTTCGCCGTTTAATTCTTGAACGGCATACACGTATTCGGCACTGCATAATTTCTTGCCTTTACGCAGCGTGCCACTCCTGAAAAAATCTTCGGCGCCCGATACTCGCTGCAGGCCGTGATACAACACAACCGAAAGTGGCGGGTCCATATTGTAAACGTGCTTTCCGAAGCAGACGACCGAGCTTGGTACGACCCATTTTAGGACAGAGGGCGCTTTTTAGCACCTTTTTCGCACATTTTGGAATCACATAAAATTATTAGGCAGGAAGGCAACAACAATACAACAACATATCCTAGACGAAGATGAAAACAGACTGGAAGGAGAAGCAGCAATAAATTACATCCAAAAAGTAACAGCCGAATCTTTCCAAGGCAAGGACAAGGTTGTATTTGAAGAAAAAAAGAGCATGAAAGAGACCCAAGGGGGAAAGGAGCTAGTGCTTACAAATTTAAACTGGAAGAAAGCGGAAGAGAAAATTCCTAAGCGCACAGCCACAGGGCTAGACGAGGTTCCCGTTAGGCTGATAAATGAACTGGGACCAAAAAGTAAGGAAGCTCTCGTGAAAGCAGTTGAAAAAACTTTAAAAGATAGACGAATACCAGACAGTTGGCGACAAAGTAGAATGAATTTAATTTATAAAGGTAAGGGGGAGAAAGACAGAATTCACTCGTATAGACCGTTGACCATTACATCGGTAATATACAGGCTAGCAATGCAGGCAGTGAAATTAAAGCTTCAAGCATGGGCAGAAAATAATGGCATTTTGGGAGAGCTTCAGAATGGCTTTAGAATAGGTAGGCGTTTGGATGATAACTTGTTTGTTCTTACTCAGTGTATTGAAATATCAAAAGCAGAAAGCAGACCGTTGTATGTAGCCTTTTTGGACATTACAGGAGCATACGACAACGTAGACCGCAGCATTTTGTGGGATATTCTGGAAGGGGAAGGCTTAGGTAACGATTGTATACAGCTCTTGAGAGAGATTTACCTAGAAAATACTGTTTGCGTTGAATGGGAAGGGATGAGGAGCGCGGAGAAAGTTCATATCAACAAGGGACTGAGGCAGGGGTGCCCTTTATCCCCGCTGCTGTTTATGATGTACATGGTGAGGATGGAGAGGGCGCTAGAAGGGAGTAATATCGGGTTTAATCTCTCATACAAACAGGCAGGTACAGTAATAGAGCAGCAACTCCCAGGTTTATTTTATGCGGACGACATTGTGTTGCTCGCAAACAAGCAAAGTGATTTGCAACGTCTGGCTAATATCTGTGGACAGGAGGGCAACAAGTTAGGTTTGAAATTTAGTGTTAGAAAATCAGGTGTTATTGTATTCAATGAAAACAGTGAACAGACAGTGGAGATACAGGGCCAAGAAATACCTCGGGTAACAGAATATAAATACCTTGGTATATGGATAAACGAAGGCAACGGATATATGGAAACACAGGAAAAAACCATAACAGTCAAGGGGAAGAGAAATGCAGCCATAATGAAGCACAGAGCGCTATGGGGATACAATAGGTACGAGGTCCTCCGAGGTATGTGGAAAGGGGTAATGGTTCCAGGACTTACTTTTGGAAATGCGGTTGTTTGCTTTAAATCAGGGGTACAATCAGGACTCGACGGGAACCAAAGGTCAGTGGGTCGCCTCGCATTGGGCGCTCACGGGAAGACTACAAATGAAGCTGTGCAAGGGGATATGGGCTGGACTAGTTTTGAAGTGAGGGAAGCCCGCAGTAAAATTGAGTACGAAGAACGGCTGAGGAATATGGAGGAAAGTGAATGGGCTGGGAGAGTGTTCAGGTATCTGTACAGGCAAAACATTGATTCACAGTGGAGGAAAAGAACTAGGAAGCTTACCAGCAAGTATGCGGCCTGTGGGGTGGGCAACACAGCAACAAAGAAGGTCAAGCGGAAAGTCAGAGAGGCTGAATTAATCTCATGGGTGGCGGCAATGGAAAAGAAACCTGCCATGAGTAACTACTTAAGGGGAAAAAACGAAATTAGGAAAGAAACCATTTATGATAACTCAAAGGGAAGCTCATTACTTTTCGAAGCGAGATCGGGATGCCTTAGAACACGCACCTATAAAGCGAGATATAAGAATGAAGAAGAAACATGTGCTTGCTGCGGTAAAGCTAGGGAAACGACGGAACATATTTTATTAGAATGTGAGGACGTCTACCCAGCGGTCGATTTAGGCACCACTGGCCTCCTTGAAGCCCTTGGGTTCAGCGGGAGCAGTGGTAAAGCAAACAGGTCCGCAATAGACATCAGTAAGAGGCGATTGGAGGATTGGTGGAAGAAAAGTAGGGAAACGACAAAAGACGGAGACGTACAAAAGCACAGTTCGCAATAGGGTATCAGAAAATTTGGACGTGGTAGTTCATAGTGGTTTTTTTTTTTTTTTTTCATTGGTGAACATAGGTAGGATATTAGGCAGCATAGTAGTAAGAGCTTGGTGGCGCAAGCCACCGCCCCGTTCCAAAGGGGACGCTCATAACATCCATCCATCCTTCGCAGCGCCCCCTGGGCAATGCAAGAGCCCCATTACCTGTTTCCTTTCTGTTTTCGACTGTGTTCCTGTGTTTCTGCGCATGCCTAATAAATCAGTTAGTAATGACAGCTGTCTTACCTCCTTCGCCTGTGTACGCTAATTTTCACACCTCTTCTAATAAAGGTTTTGCGCTCACCGCTGCTCTCATAAATGAAAACGAATCTCGAAGGTCATGCTTTTCTGCATCGCGGACAACAACATTGGCATAGCCGCCATAGTACATACTGCGAGGGGTCCCGAGTGCCAACGGAGGCAAATTCAAAATTTTATCTTGACAAACCGAAAAAATAACAGTTGCAATCATTATACTGAACGGTCTGTGCCATAAAGAGCGCCATTTCTGCTAAGTTTGAGCAGTAACAGATTAAGCGATATATGCATGTCAATGTGTCACGCAACGCCAGCAAATAATAAAAACAAATCTCGAAGGCCGTACTTTCTCTTACTGCAGATGCCGAAAGCGACAAAGAAACGTCATAGCCGGCGTGCATGGTGCCGGCGTGTATCAATGGACATCGCTCACTAGCAGCGCTCACCGCTAATGGCGCAGACGTCAGTAAATTGACGTTTTCTTTAATATATACAGAATACGAGAATGTGATCTTTCTACAAAATTTTAGCGGGAATAAAACAGCAATAAGGGTCAACTATTTTTTTTTTTTTTTTGCTATTTGCAGGAAAACGTTTCCGTGTTGTACCATTATCATCAGTATCATTTCGCTGTCGCGCCAAATTGTTGAAGAGACGAACGCAACGAGCGTTGCTTTGAGCAGGTACGATGAAATATGAAATTGTAAAATGATGTGGTCTAACGTGTGCGCTAATTTTGACGGTGAAACCACACTGTTCGGTCAACGCAATGAAGAGAAAGCTGGATCTCAACTATACGAAGTCCGTACACAGTTTACAATTTGTGCGGACACTCCTGGCGTCGCAGTGAACCCAACTGTGAAGGGCGTTGTTTCGCAGAAACATCTTGCGGTTGCGATAGATGATGTTGTGAAAGTATTCAAGCATGGTAGCTTCCTCTTCTCTACGCGTTTCAATGCTGCCGTCGATGCCGTTGCTTTGTGCAGCGACGTACTGGATGGACTTCTCATTGTTGCGGAAAGAAGTGCCAACCTTCACATATTCACCGTCGAGTCTGCCCAGTCCATCGTCAAGGTACCTGTTCCTAGCACAGAAAATGATGATACCGCTGCCCTCTTCCGTTCCGTGGACGTGAAGAAGAACAGTGACAGCTACACCGTGTGCGTGCTAACGGGACACCACGTCATAACAGCCACAATCAGCAACGCCGTGATCGCGCAGCTCGCATCGGCGGACCAGCCAGACTTGTCGCCGCTCCAAATCCGCATAGTCGACGTTAATCAACACGCGAGTCGAAATGACTTTATGCTTTCTTTGGTATCAATGGCTAGCGCCTGTGTGTTGGATGACGATTTGCTGGTCACTGGTGGACAAGGAGCTGTTTGCTGCATTCCCATGGACGCCAACAGTTCGGCTTATGGCATCCTTAATAACATTGCTGGCGAACGGGTTCGCAAAATGGTTGTAGTAGACAGCCTCTGCACTCTGCTTACTCTCACTGAAGGCAGCCGTCTCGTCACCATCTGCTTGAAGACTTTCCTTATCAAGGACATTTGGTCGGAAAAAACCGTTACGGACTTTGTTTTCTGCGAAGAAGCCGCCGCAAAAACCGAGCGTGGACCTGAACAAGAATGCAGAATAGCGGTGCTCACAGCTACTTCTGAAACTTCAACCAGAAGACTGGAGATCTACAGGTTCCCTGACTTTTCCATGCAGTATGCATTGGAAGTTAACGAGACCTGTCACATGATGGCATTTTGCGACTCTTTAGAAAATTTCTGGATAGTTGAAGGCTTTAGTGATAATGAAGAAGCTTTAACTGGACTCAGAGTTCGGACGATCAGCGAGGCACTCCCAGAAAATCATTTGATGAAATTGATCAACAAAAACAAGTTTTCAGAGGCTGAAGAATTTGCAAAGCTGTTCAACCTCTCTGTTGAAGAAGTTCACTGGCACCACCTTTTGTACATTCTCAAGAGCCTTAGTATTAGGCTGACAGATGCATCGATGGATGAAGAGGATGAACTTAAGCTGGTTCATGAAGTTTTTAACTTGGTGAAGGTGCTTCCAGATGTCCTACAGGTAGCTAGGTGCTGCATTGAGACACCTTTTGCCTCACCTGCTGTTGCATCTAAGCTGTTCCTTTTCTTGCAAGGACATGTATCGTCTGCAGAAGATTGTGACATTGAAGAACGTGATAGCGTATCTGCTCAGATTATGTTGCTACTGAACAGAGCTACCACATTCAGATTCTTGTGTGACAGTGACTTTAAAAGTGACTGGTTTGCATTTTCACAAGCTGACCTCATCCAGGAGATTTGTGTCCTTTTCAGAGATGATCACATGCCTGCAGGATTTTTCATTTGGGAGCGTCATCAGGACGAGTTCTTGCGAGGCTTGAGCTGTGATGTTGTAGGGCATCTTTTAGATGCCATTCCAATAACCGTGGAGCTCTCATCTCTTTTACAGTGGCTTAAAGGCAGCTTTCTGCCTCTAATAGTTGATTCGTTGCCTGAGAGCCTTGAATACATCTGCCAATGGATTGTAGATAGAGTTCTGCAGATGGAATTCCGCAATAAGTCACTCTGGCCTTCTGGAGCCCTGGGACTTGTGAAGGTCGTCTTGGATCATTTCCAATTGACCAGTACAATTGCAGACTGTTTTCCATTGAAAACTTGGCTGATCGTGTATGGTGTGCCGAAAAGAATAAGGGACAAGACAAGTGCACTGTGCAAGCTGTACCATCTCTCCTTGGATCTCCAGAACCTTGAAGTTCTGCGGAGCAAATACAAGTGCTGTCTCACCCTGCAAGAGCTGCAAAACACTGACAAGCAGGAAGTGGCATTTGCAATCCTCGATGAAGCCATTACAAAGCAGGAAGTTGCATCACTCGTGCAAGGATTTCTAATACAATTTGTTGAAACCAATGGGTTGGACATTTCAAATGTGCTGCAGTCCTATGTTGACAAAGTGCTTTGCTACAAAGGTGTCAGTTTGATGCATGATGAGCTTCTGGAAGACAAGATGGTTGCCTTAGCAGCACTTATTGACCACCCTCATTGTTGGCTTGTGGCTGTGAAGAAGATCCTCAGCCATGCACATGTGCCGTGGAGTGAAAGCATTCAAGGGCTTGCAGATCATGGTTCCTCGCTGAGAGGCTCAGCTGCCAGAGAGATTGACTACGAGAGGGATCGAATGCAGGCTAAAATGATTCTGTTGAGCTATGATGTCAACTTGTTTCGGTCAATGGCACTCAGCACTACTAGTACGCTGGTAAAATGCATTTTGCTTTCTGAAAAGCAAGAAGCATTGCAGGATGCTCTCACTGTTGCCAAGAACTTAGGCGACATGTCAGAACTTGATGTCTTTTTGCTTTACGTGCAAATGGCTTATGTGAAAGCTGACATTAATAGATTTGCTGAGGTTTTGCAGAGTGTCCCACAGGAGCTATTCCTTAAAGTTGCTCCCAGACTGTCGTCATTTGCAGAGCTCCTCCTGAAACGTCACAATACATACTCGGAGGTGAAAGTTGCTGATCTGATGGAATGCTGGCAATACTTACTGAGTGTCTTGCAGCAGACTTCAAGTGCTAGTGCCATCGGTTATGATACACTGCACCGTCAGGTGCGCCAGGGAATGGTGCTGAGAAGGGACTTTGGCATCACTGTTTCTGCGGCTGAGCTTTGTTGTGAAAGTGACAAGCATGAAGTCTTAAAGCAAGGCTTCCAGAAAGTCTTGTTGAGTGAACCCGCACAAGATCAAGATGCATGTAAGATTATCTGTAGAAAGGCACTTTACCTTGCTGGAGTCTTGAAGCTTGATTTGCAGTCTGCTATAGAAGTAATGCTCACTTTGGTGCTTGAGCTTAAACGAGATGACATGGTGGACTCATTGTGCACTTGCCTGCTGGAGCTTCACTACATCCGAGAGTCTGTTCTTGTTATCTTGCCCCTGATATTTTGTCAGTGTGAAGATGTGTTGCACATAGCTACTAACGTACACAAGATCGCTTCTCGTATAGGACTGGCATCCACAGTTAACAATGTCAAGAAGTGTACAAATGTTGCTCTTTGGGCCGACATTTTAATGCAAGCATCAGTTCTGCTCGGCAGTGTTGACCATTCTTCGACTGTTTCTGCATGTGTATGCTCGACCAAGGAACAGAATTTTCTGCACAGTAGGCATGGGTATGCACTAGACAAGAAGCAAATGCTGATGCACTTAGCTGCTCTTGGAAAATCTGTGTGGAACTTCCTAGACAAGAAGCACCCAGGACTTCTTGAAGAAGTGAAGCTCCACTTGCAAGCAACCTGCCAGTACCTTAGCCAGAGATCTCAAGATGAGCTTTGCCTGTCTGTGGTTGCAACAGTTTTCCAGATGTTTCTTGACATCCCACAGCAACACTCAGTGCACAAATCACTTCAAGAAGTGACTGAGCACCAGATCAGCAAAAATACAATTTCAATCATGACCCGGGCTTCAGCTAGAAAGCATGCCGACATGCCTTTCTTGAAGGGCTTGCTGTGCAACCTGCAACCTCGAAAGGCACTTGCAATGTTGAAAAAGCTTCTTGGTCAGTGCAACAGCAACTTCAGGTTGCTCAAAACTGTCGCTACTGTCGGCTTTGAACTATGCAGTGACTCAGCCCAGAAAGCTGCATTTCGAGCTGTCGTGAAAGGTGCCTACTGGTGCCAGAAGTTGGGTAAAGCTGACATTTCTTTTGCAGATGCAATGACAAACCAAAACCCTGCTATTTTACAGTCTGTTCTTGAGCAAATGGAGAAGTCTTCGTTGATTGATGTTGATGACCTCATGAGTTACTGCAGTTCCTTTAACATAAACATAGAGCTGTCCCTTTCTCGAAGACTTGAGTTCCTTCTGTGTACTCAAGCAGAAGACCCCTGTATTAAGAGGCGGAGCCTGCCACAAATACTAGCAGAGGCTTCTCGTGTGCTTGAGAAAATGCCGAAGGTGTCGGTGCAAAAGGTACTCATGAAGAGTCTAACCAAGGTAAACCCATACCACTACGAAGTTTTGCGATTTGGCTATGACTACATAAGAGCCATTGAAGAAGGACCAGACAGCAGTGTTCAGAGGGAAATTGATATACTGCACTTCCTTGAGTCCTATGAAAGGTACAGCCCTCCTTCAGAACAGGAAATGGACGTGTGGTGTGAAGAATATCCGGTGGCTGAGATTTCGTCTCTGATGCAGTCAAGACTACCATTTCGTCATTTGCTTAAGCCATCATTGTGGCAATTCATTACCAATGAGTTGCACCCTGAAACTGCGGATGCATGGCTGAATGTTGCAGACACACTTAGGCTGAACAAAGACGACATCCGGTTCATTGCCGTAGATAATGCCATTCGGATGTGGAGTGCACAACAGCATAATGGGAACATACTAGATGCAGCATTTATTTCAAGTGTCAAGAGACTGATAGTGCAGATGAACAAGAAGGAAAAGGCTGTTGCATGCCTGATGAATCTTCTAGACAACTTGCCAAAAGGCCCAACAGCCACGAGTGTAGCTAGGGAGTGTGCTACATTGCCCGATGCATTTTTTGCATCTGGCGAGGCAAAATCTAAAATGAGTGATGCAAAGATGAAATTTAGAAGGAAGTACATAAAGCACCGAAATGAACAACTACTCAAGCAGCACAATTTTAACTCTTCTTCGTACTTGGCACTCTGTGGCAAAACAGAAGACCTTGTAGCTGCATTGCTGGAGGATACAAGGTGGCACCTTGTTTTTTCTGATACCTCAGAACTTTACAGCTGCATAAGCCAGATTGCTGCAACTGATGGTGTTGTCTCGGTAGACTTTTCTGGTCTCCTTGAGAAATCTATAAAGCGGTGGCTAGGGTTCCAAGCCTCTGAATACACTGGCGATGAAAGTACCTTGGAACCTTATTTGGAGGCAAGTCATGTGGGCAGTGCAAGAAGATCTGCAGGTTTCATCACCATTGTTCATCTGATGCAGCATATTCCAGAGCAGATGAAGGAAGTGCTTTCTTGCATTGCATCAGTGAGTGATGGCTTCATTGGGCTGAGACCACGTGTCCTCGCCATGATGTGCATGCTAGCTGGTTTGGGAATCTCAAATCCCACTTTTCTCGATCTGCCGCCGAAGAGCGGTGTATCCAGCCTGGAGGAATTGAGAGCTTTGGCTTACAAAGCCAGATTGCAACAGCTTGGTGTACCACTCCCATCTTTGGACCTTGATGCAGATGGTGCCTCTGAAATTGTCAATGCAGTCCTTCATTTACACAACCACAACGCTGTGGCTCTAGAGTTGGTGGGCAACCTCTGCATCGAGTATCATGTGCAGGCTGCACCAACTTGGGAAGCATTTCTGTCAGCTGCCACTAGTGCTGGTGCAACTGATGTCCTTTGCCGTGTTTTGCCCACACTGGGTGGTCACCCGCTATTGTGGTCCAAACCAGCATTCATTTGTGCATGGCAGTATGTCCTTCAGAGTGCACCAGCCTCTCTGTTTAGTGCATCAAGTGGACTTCTGCAGTTGTTTCTTCGCTGCCCATCTGTCCAAAGTCTTCCACCCTTGCTTCACGAAGATGATGTTTACTGTGATCAAGAGGGAATCATGTTCTACTTTGTGTACATGTTGGTGAGAGAGTCGGGAAGTGTTCAGTATAGTGCAAGAAAATTGTTAAAGCAGTTTTCTTCAAAGTTACTGAAGTTGATAAAAGCTTGTAAAGATCAGGTGAACATTCTAAAACTTCCAAACACAAATAGAGTTTTTCAGGAGATGCTTTAGTTGCTTTTTTGTAACAAAGGTATGATAACTGTGGTGGAACTGTGCCTCAACAGAACTGTGACTGTGATGGAAGTTTTGTTATTATTAACAACATGGTATTAAAAAACATAAAGAGTGTTGCCATACCTACTGATTTTTCACTAAGTAACTTTCTTAGTGGTCTACTGATTCCAGGATAAAACAAAATATCTACTGATTTCTGTGGTTTAAAGTAACATCTTGGTAATCTTCGGTGTAGTAACTAAGGGTCGCCAGGATGAGCCTTCGGCAGCTGCTCTGCTAAGGCTGGAGGTGTGAGCATCATGTTGCTTCTGTGCAAGGAGAACAACGGTCTGCCATATTTGAAGTGCGAGGAGACGCGGCAACTTACCGCAGTTTTGATCTCCAAGGAAACTGTAGAGCGCACGCTTGTATTTCATGAAGAGGGCAGGTGGCACACCAAAGTCGCCATGCCATCAGTCATTCATTCCTGGCTGTGCAGTGGTAGAGGGCATGCAACCATTTGCCCTACATTGACATCTCAACAAGGTCATTGTAATTTAACATTTTTTTATTATATCGGAACCAACAGTATGTGCTTCTTAATTAAACAATACTTTTTATCACACCAAAATGGTTTTATGCGATATACAGAATTTTGGGGAAGTCTTATTTTTAAGAGTTCTGGCTACTGACTTTCCTGCTGGCAATCTGGCAACACTGCAGAGAAGTTAGATTTTTCCATATTTGCAGTTGTATGTCATGCTTATTTACTTGTGTATGCAAGTAGCAAATACATGTGCTAAACGCTACATATACAGGGTGACCATTAAGTTTTATGAAATTTGTAAAACTCATCTGTTGCAGATAGCGTAATTCCACCCCTTTAGCTGGATTGCTCAGAGAGGTAAGCATTACTTGCACAAAAAATTGAAAATTCATATTCAGATAATTAACAAAAATTTACTAATGATATTTTTACTTAATTACTTCACAGCACATATTGCAATTTACAAATTGTAGCTGGTGAGTTAGTCAGGTGTATCCACTGAGAATGAATTTCCAGGATCGCACCAGTTTGTAGATATGTGCCATCAAATGTGCCATGAAAGTGCACTCTTGGTTCACTTATTTATTAAGCGCTCTTACGCATTGGAGCGCAAAAGTAACCGGAACGTTCAAGTATTTCATCCCACACTTTTGAAAATGACTCCAAATTGGTGTCATCCTGGAAATTAATTTCGAGTGGATGTGTCTTGTAAACATCCCGGCTACAACTAATAAATTCGAATATGGGCCGTAAAGTAATTATTTAAAAAGTTAATTTGCAGTTTTTTGTTAATCATTAGAATATGTGTTTAGATTTCTCGTGCTAGTAATGCCCGCATATTCGAATAATCCAGCTCAATGACAAGAATTGGGCCATCCGCCACAGGCGATTCTTAAATATTCCGTAAAACTTAAAAATGATGACCCTGTATATTACATTATCAGGGCTAAAGGTATTACTGAGGGTTTTCAGCAACAGCTGTGTGGATGAAAATTCATAGATTTAACAGTGATAAGATGTTTGTCGAGTACAATGTATGCTGTTAAATGACCTGCATCAATAACAAAAGAAGGGAGATAGCCATGGCACTCGCAGGATTCAAGACCTACAGCCTTAAATGGCTATGTCATGAACTGGGCCATTCTGTGAAGGTAACTTGAGCAACAAACAGTAGGATTTTATGTTTCGTGTACCAAAGCTCGCCAGTGTTTCACCAAATCCATCAGGGTCACACCCTGGAAACAAAGGTGTTAACATCAATTAGAGATTTCCATGTCTGGTTCCACATGTTGCCTGTGATTGGATGTCAGAAAAAGTTCAAATAGTGGCACAAGCTTTCTTCATCGCAAATACTTTATCAGATATCTAGCTTGCTTTTACAACAGATGATGCTTGCCAGTGCGGCACCTCTAGAATGGTTTCCGCAAGCCCGTTTCGAACTCTGCCTAGGAATCTGTGAACCATTGGCTACACCGACTTGGAGCTCTGTAAAAAGCGGTTATGTGTGGAAGGTTGTATGCTAAAATTAGCTTTTTTAAGTGAATATTTTACACCAGATTTCTGCAATATATAGACATACTATATATGAAACTGATTTAAATTAAACTTGCCGGAAACAATGCCCATCATGCTTTGTTATCGATTTCAAGTAGTACGAAATATGAGCCAGGGTTAATGAATACATGAATATGCAGTACATATGCTCATCTGAGATTTGATACGGCGGGAGTCTTGGCACAATTTTATGCATATTGTCGTCGTCTTTATCGTCAGCGTGGTTGGGCACAGATGGTGTCGCGGCAATAAGAAGCTTTGTTGTATGCGCTGTGTGCCACAAACATGAGAGCTGTTGTGCCAGATATGTACTCGATGGCACATGGCAAGTTGTGTTATGAAAAGCTGTGCTGCTGTGATGCACAGCATCAAGCTGCAATGAAATGCAAAGCGTATCCATTTACTCTACATACAGCAAGGCAGAACCATGGCCCTTGAGCACTGATGCAAAAAAGTGGTCAAGCTTATGGATGCAGGAAATCGACTAGTGCGCACACTGACTGACTTGACTAGCCCTGGTACATGTTAACGATGGCTGCAGTTAGGAGGTCAGTCACAAACATGCTTTTTGGACAAATATAGAATTTCTCTCTGAGCATTGATAAACCACACAACTGAGTCTGTATCTTACAGATTTTATGCAGACGCTGCTTACAAAGTGTAGATCAGCAGCGTCAAGTGAAGCTTTTATCTCTATTCCCCTCACTGCATGCTGTGACTGGCTGTCCACACCTGTCAGTTGATTGTTATTGCTTGTAATTTTAGCAACCTGTTTTGCAGGCACTGTGTGTTCTAGGAGTTATTGGTAGGTTCCTTCATCACCCTTCAGGAACTAACTACGAGACTTGTACACTTTATGCCCAGCAATTTTGAAATCAGAATGGCAAACAGCACCAACATAGGCTTTAAATATTTTAGGATGTGTGTGCCCGCTCCCACTTTCCATGTCAATAAGCCAAGAAAATGGTGCCCTTTCAATGACCTAAGACATAATTAAGCCACTCCATGTGAATGCAGATACCTTTTCCAGTCACTGAACACCGAAGTAAGGACCAATATGAAGCCTGAATATATAACCAAAGCCTGCAAGACATTTCTACTTTATTATGACAGCTATAATTTGCTGCAGTTTGCATAGTGATATTGTATTACTACTTTGTTGTCTGTCACTGGGTTATGCCACACTGCATTCAAAACATCACAACAGGCCTTTGAATTGCATGACGTAATTACAACCAGAATGCTTGCTTGTAACAAAAATAAAAACTACCTAAAAGCTCAGTGACAAAGAATGAACAAAAGAGACTGAAATGTTTCAGCATCCTCAAGCCAACAGCACGAAGATACAACCGTGATTATATGTTATTTTCACTAAACATGTTATGTAAGCAAAGTGCAAGGAAAGCCAGAATTAAGTGTCGTCATGGTGATGGCATGTACAAAATATCATGTTTAATGCAGCTTTATTTTCCAGCATCCGCAACACATACATTGTATGAATACGTCATTATAGATGGACTTATAGGTTCCTTTTATTCTATTATCCAATGTCTACAACCTAAACATTTTTGACATTCTGAAACATTTCACCTGGCAATGTTTTAATTGTGCAGCGCATGAATGGTTTTAGTGAAGAAAATGACTGCAGAGGAGAGAGATCACTGCTTCTCTGTACTCTCTTTCTTTCTAAAACCATTTCTGCATTGCGAAAAACACCAACTCACCCAACCTTCCACCTTCTTATGCTACATATCACTTGGTTGTATGAATAATGCCAAAATGAAACTACTAAATGTAAAACATTTGCTGTTCCAATTTGGTTCCACCTGGTGTCAGGATTGGGGGCTCAATCCCATCGCTCGTGATCCATTGTCAAGATTGGAGTCCGGCATGAATTCGAAGGTAGCTGGCCCATGCCGTCGTCCAACTTATCCACGCTGAGGACGTTGATGAAGGGAAGGACTGCTTCTCATCGAGAACGAGGAATATGGGTTTATTTACAGTATTTAAATCAGTCTAACATGACTATTTGAGAAAGTACATCAGTCTAACATGACTGCTTGAGAGAGAGTCTCAGTCTAACATGACCGCTTAAGAAAGTGTGTCGAGCATCCACACAACAGCAGTTTTTAAACACTCGGTCCTCCCGCGAAACAAGGTGACGCGAACGTTCGTTTAGTCCCCGTAAACTAGCCGCCTCTCCGCAGGACGCGCCTCTCCGCAAAGTTACACCCTTTGGAGTGCCCCTTCTGATAACGCGCGTGCCGTTCGTTACTGGAAAGTTCCGGGCTCGCAGCGTTGAAGAAAGGAAACGCATCAAGGCAGATAACGATTATTGTTGTGTGGCAGAAGGGGCAAGCCAAAGGGTGTAACTTTGCCTAAGAGTGTATACTCCGTGCTCCCTCACGGGTTGCAGAATCAAGAGTCTTTCCTTCCTTTCTTTAGATCACTATCATCATCATGCTCTACTTTGATGTCTTCGAAGAAGAGTTTGCGAGCATATGCGTGACTTTAGCCAAAGGGTGTAACTTTGCCTAAGAGTGTATACTCCGTGCTCCCTCACGGGTTGCAGAATCAAACGTCTTTCCTTCCTTTCTTTAGATCACTATCATCATCATGCTCTACTTTGATGTCTTCGAAGAAGAGTTTGCGAGCATATGCGTGACTTTAGCGTATTTATAGGCTGCTCCCACTTGTATCATAATGCATCCCTTAACATGCATCTTAATGCATCCCTTATGCTGATAATGCCCATATGTCCCATACTACTAATGATTGACGCTTCAACTTCTTTCTGGCTGTAGCCATACGGTCGAAAAGGCATATTTCACTAAAAGATTTGGGCCGAGCAGCCCAACGTTAGTCTAGTAACATTGGAGCAGCCTGTGTCAGTTCGCTAAACATATTCGCCGTCATGTATATTCTGCAAGCAACAAGCACCAGTAAATTTCTCAAGTGAGTTGGACGTGTAGCACGGAAAAGGAAATATATTGTTACGTGTGGAAAGACACAGACAAAAGATGCTATTTACACGCTATTTACACTGGAGCCAGGCTGCCAGGCTGACACTCGCTCGTGCCAAGGGCACCGACCAACTTCTTTGTCGTTCTCGCGGCGGCTCGTCTCTTGAGCATTGCTCGATGACATCGTAATATTGCCCCTCGGTGGCAAAAGCACCGTCACGGTGCTGTTAAATATCCAAGGTGCATGGCGAGTTGTAGGGCTTGAGTCGGGCAACGTGGACAATGTCCCTGGTTGTCACAGTGGAGGACGTAGCGGGCATGGCTAGAACGATTTCATAGGTGACATCGGTCACTTTGCGTATCACGCGATATGGGCCTGTGTAACAGGAAAGCAGTTTTTCACAAAGGCCGACTTTACGCGATGGTAACCAAAGCAATACGAGGGCGCCAGGCACAATATGGACATCACGGTGACGGAGGTCGTAGCGTTGTTTCTGCTTGTCTTGAGACACTTGTAGACGAGCGCGCGCAAGTTGGCGAGCATGGTCAGCATGGGCGATTGCATCACGGGCATAATCGCTAGTTGAAGCTGTGGCAGAGGGAAGCACAGTGTCCAGTGGTAGCGTCGGTTCGCGGCCATACAAAAGGTAAAACGGGGAAAAGCCAGCAGTTTCGAGACGGGAAGAGTTGTATGCAAAGGTAATGTAAGGTAGAGCCAGGTCCCAGTCACGGTGGTCGTCTGAAACGTATTTGGATAGCATGTCTGTAAGGGTGCGGTTCAAACGCTCAGTGAGGCCGTTTGTTTGGGGGTGGTAGGAGGTGGTAAATTTATGCTGTATTGAGCAGGCACGCATGATGTCGTCAATGACTTTGGCCAAAAAGGTGCGGCCGCGGTCTGTAAGCAATTGACGCGGAGCACCATGCATCAAAATGATATCATGTAGGAGGAAGTCCGCAACATCAGTTGTGCAACTGGTCGGAAGAGCACCGGTTACGGCGTAGCGGGTCGCGTAGTCCGTCGCGACTGCAACCCACTTGTTTCCTGATGTGGATTTCGGAAATGGGCCGAGAAGGTCCAAGCCGACACGATGGAAGGGCTCGGCAGGGATGTCGAGCGGCTGCAGGTAACCAGCGGGGAGCTGGGAAGGCTTCTTGCGTCGTTGGCAAAGTTCACAAGCGGCGACGTAATGTCGTACGAAACGGGCAAGGCCCGGCCAGAAAAAACGGCGGCGTACACGGTCATAGGTTCGAGATACGCCGAGGTGTCCTGCCGTTAGTGCGTCATGAAGCTCTTCTAGAACGGTGGAACGGAGGTGTTTAGGTATTACAAGCAGGAACTCAGAGCCGTCCGGATGAAGGTAACGACGGTACAGAGTACCGTCGCGTAGGACGAAGAGGCGTAGAGCAGCATCGGCCGGAGAGTATTCAAAACGGTCGATGAGTGCTCTGATGTATAGCGTCACGGCGTTGCTCGTCGGCGAAATGAAGCAGCTGGGATACAGAGATTACGCAAGAAGCACTGGAAATATTGGAGGAGTCAGAGTCGTCAACAGGGTAACGCGACAAACTGTCAGCGTCTTGGTGCAGGCGGCCAGATTTGTACACCACGGAATATGAAAATTACTGTAGCCCCAAAGCCCATCGACCAAGCCGGCCTGTAGGATCTTTTAGCGATGAGGGCCAGCAGAGAGCATGATGGTCAGTGACTACGCAAAAAGGGCGACCGTAAAGGTAAGGACGGAACTTCGCAACCGCCTAGACAACAGCAAGGCATTCGCGTTCCGTAATGGAATAGTTGTGCTCCGATGGTGCTAGGAGGCGGCTCGCATAAGCAATAACGCGATCCTTGCCACGCTGATGCTGGGCTAAGACGGCACCTACGCCATGACCGCTGGCATCTGCACATAATTCTGTAGGGGCATCAGGGTCGAAGTGGGCGAGAATGGGTGGTGAGGTTAGAAGAGTGACGAGACGAGAGAAGGCGGCGGCTTCTGCAGTACCCCACGAGAATTGTACGCCTTTCTTCAAAAGATTAGTTAGGGGCCTAGCAATTGTCGCAAAATCTGGAACAAAACGACGAAAGTACGAGCACAGCCCTTCAAAACTTCGAACGTCTGCGGCTGTCTTCGGAACCGGAAACTCTCGGACAGCGCGAGTTTTGTCGGGATCAGGCTGTACTCCGGAAGCATCAACGAGATGGCCCAGAAGAGTAATTTGTCGGTGGCCAAAAAGACATTTGGAGGAGTTAAGTTGCAGCTTCGCCTTTCGAAATACATCAAGTATAGTTGTGAGACGCTCAAGGTGAGTGTCAAACATTGGCGAGAAGGACGATGACGTCGTCGAGGTAGCAGAGGCATGTGGACCATTTGAAACCTTGGAGCAAGGAGTCCATCATACGCTCAAAGGTGGTAGGGGCGTTGCATAATCCAAACGGCATTACTTGAAATTGGTATAGGCCATCAGGTGTGATGAACGTGGTTTTTTCTCTGTCCATATCGTCAACAGCAATCTGCCAATATCCCGAACGAAGATCAATAGACGAGAAATAGCTGGAACCGTGCAGGCAGTCAAGGGTGTCGTCTATACGTGGGAGCGGGTAGACGTCCTTCTTTGTAATGCTGTTCAGATGACGGTAGTCTACACAGAAGCGCCACGTGCCGTCCTTCTTAACCAACACCACAGGTGACGCCCAGGGACTCGATGAAGGCTCAATGATGTTTTTATAGAGCATTTTGTTCACTTCATCTTGAATTACTCGGCGTTCTGACACAGAAACTCGATACGGTCGTCGGTGAATAGGCGCAGCATCGCCCGTAAGAATCCGATGCTTGACCGCGAGCGTCTGGCCTAAAGGGCGATCGTCGAAGTCGAAAATATAGCAGTAGGACGATAATACTTCGCAAAGGTCTTCAGCCTGCGTAGAGAACAGGTCCGTCGCAATCATTTTCTTTATGTTGGGATCGACGCCCGAGGCTGGCGCGAGGGGCATGCTAAGCTTGCGAGAACCATCGGTCGATAACGCTGCCACGTATTGGTAGCCGAGACAATCAACGGTGGCAAGGCAAATACCTTGCGGTAGAATTTGCTTTGCCAATCCAAAGTTACAGACAGGCATGCGAGTGCGGTTCACAGTAATCTTAAGTATACTGTGAGGCACTGTAACGTCGTACCTTATTGGAATGTCGGGCAGAGGAGTGACGAGGTACTCGCCATCAGGAACTGGTGGGAAAGACAGTTCAATGTAGGCTATGGACTTTGGCGGTAGGCGAAGAAAGCCGGTGGAGTGTAAGCGGCAGTGGGGTGCGTCAGAAGGTTCTGCGAGCATCGGCAACTCAAGGCGAAGGGTACTGGAAGAGCAGTCAATAAGAGCAGAATGGGCGGAGAGAAAATCGAGGCCGAGAATGAGGTCGTGGGGACAATGAGCAATTACGGTGAAGAGGACAGGAGTGTGGCGGCCGGCGATGCTGACACGTGCCGTACACATACCGATGATAGGCACAGTACCGCCATCCGCAACGCGGACGACGCGTGCCGACGCTGGGGTGAGGAGCTTGTTCAGTCGTCGTCGGATGAGTGCCGTGACAGGATAGCCGTCAACGTCAAGAAGGTTTCGGTTAGTAGGTAGCGTGAGCAGAGGATTTGAGGGCAGGGTCGACAATGCAGCTTCACCTCCAGAAGCTGCAGTGCCTAGTTTTCCGGCTGGGTCCGGGAGGTGATAGGCGGCGAAGAGAAGCGGCGGGGTTGGGGCGAACGAGACTGGTGGCGTCGAGGTGAGGGCGAGCGGCTGTAGCGAAGGTTCGGAGCAGGGGCATCAGCGGTAGCGGGTTCACGGCGGATGGCATAGGGTATAGAAGGTCCAAAGGTGCGGGAATAAGTGGCAGGGTACGTAAGTCCGAGAAGGTGGTGGCCATATCGGTTGCGGCAGTGACGGGCGACGTGGCCGATGCGACAGCAGTGGAAGCAGATCGGCCTGTCATCAGGGGTACGCCATTCGGACGGGTTGCGGCGAGATGTGGCAGAAAAGGACTGCCGGTGACGAGGAGGGCCGCTAGATAACTGGGGAACGCTGGGTCGAGCCGTGGAACACACGGTGTTTAGACCCATGTTTTCAAACTCCTGTCTGACGACGGCCTGAATCATCGCAATGGTGGTTGCTGGCGGATCGGGAGGCGCCGTGGAGAGGCGGCCTCGAGTTCGCGGCGAACAATACGGGTGACGTCGTCACAGGTGGTGGTCTGACGCGGTCGACCCTCACATGTTGACGTAGCAGCAGTGTTGGGTAGCCGTGCAATGTGGTGTGAGATACGGCGGCTCTTAGCCTGTTCAAGGCGACGGCATTCTTTTATAATGGCGTCGATAGTCGAGACGTTGCCGAAAACAAGCAAATTGAAAGCGTCGTCGGCGATGCCTTTTATCACATGTGCCACTTTATCTGCTTCGGACATATTATCGTCAGCTTTACGGCATAGAGCCAAGACGTCGAGGATGTAGGAAACGTATGGCTCTGTAGATGACTGAACACGAGACGCAAGAGACTTTCTCGCGGCAGCCTTGCGCCCAATGGGGTCGCCGAACAGTTCCCGTAGCTTTTCTTTGAAAGTGTCCCAACTGGTTATTTCGTCATCATGCGTTTGGTGCCACACGCGTGGGGTGCCGCCGAGATAAAAGATGACATTGGCGAGCATAATCGTTGGGTCCCGTGCACCTGTTATTAGCACTGGCGTGTTCATAGAGCTTGATCCAGTCGTCGACATCCTGTCCCTCCAGGCCAGAGAACACACCAGTCTGGGTCACGATGTGGGGCAACCGTGACGATTGGAGCAGTCGGACAAGCCGAAGCCGTTGCAGAGACGGGCTCGTCACCGGGAGGCATATGGTGACAAGCTCGGTGGGCCGACCACTTCGGAGTTCCGTGGTGAGGACGGGGATCGCTGACCTCCACCAGAAATGTTACGTGTGGAAAGACACAGACGAAAGATGCTATTTACACGCTATTTACACTGGAGCCAGGCAGCCAGGCTGACACTAGTTTGGTTTGGTTTGGTTTGGAGCCTGTAGATATAGCACAACCCACTACGGGGGATTGACACTAGCTGACACTAGCTCGCTCGTGCCAAGGACACCGACCAACTACTTCGTCGTTCTCGCTGCGGCTCGTCTCTTGAGCATCGCTCGATGACATCGTAATAATATATTGGTACATTCCTTTTCGTATTCTGCAAATAGTCGTAAGCCTTCATTAGCTTTACTTCGAATTACCGCCACTTATATAAACACGTGAAGAACCGCCTAATTTTGAGAAGCACTGGCCTGGTAAAGAAGCAAGTGGTGCTTGTAGAACCTAAACTACAGTGTTGATGAAGTCCTCGTGTTACTGCCGAGCGTTTCTGTGAAGAAATGCACAAATTAGATATTATACCCCGAGTCGATCACTCGTCATGAGCAAACCTGTTTTAGCAGATTAAAATCAAGGTAACTGTTGTAAAGGTCATATATAGCCAGCGTTTGTGGCATACTTGTTGCATCGCGGCATGTATGGTATCATAACTGGATTATTATTAAATGCTATGTCTTTGCGGTTGTCGATCCGCTCATGAAAAACCCGCAATGGGCTGGTCTGCGCTCCTTCGGCTGGCACTGTAGCATTGCCTTTGAGAGCTGCATTGTCGTCATAGAAACAAGCTGTTTGAATAAATTTTCGCGAATGAAGACGTCGTAATAATATGTTTGATATTACCGTCATAAGTATACAAGCAGAGAGAACGAAGGTGAACAAACAACACCGCAGAAAGCGCCCGGACTGTAGCAGACGACAGGCGCGAGTCCGTGCCCTGACGTCACGTGAGCGGCGCTCGCAGCGCCCCTGTAGTTCGTTCTCGAGACCCTCGTTATGTAATAAACTAGAAGAAAAGGGTTTAACCGAGAGGCCCGACTTTTATTAGTCATATCATGAGAAGCCAACAAACACTGACGCCAAGAACAACATAGGGGAAATTACTTTTGCTTAATAAATGAAATAATGAAACGATAAATTAATGGACATTAAAGTGGATTAAAAACAACTTGCCGCAGGTGGGAACCGAACCCACAACCTTCGCATTTCGCTGGTTTAACTTAATTTAATTTCCATTATTTTATCGTTTCTTAATTTCATTTATTAAGCACAAATAATTTCCCCTATGTTGTCCTTGGTGTCAGTGTTTGTTGGCTTCTCATGATATGACCGTAGAGAAAGAAATTAAACTTTATGCTCTGACGTGGTGTTACCCGTGTAAACGCATCATATGTGAACGTTGCTGCACGTTGTGCACGTTGCTTCGCGCGAGGTAGGTTTTGTGACTTCGCTTTCTGCCGTCGCTTTGCGAAGCGGGATTTCAAAACGTCGCACCATGTCATCTCGAGTCGCAGTGGTAAGGTTCTCAGAAACAACCAGTTGCTGTATGGGCCGTTCTTACAGTTGTGATGAAAATACACGAAAAAAGCGTCGCGGGCGCCGGTCAGTGTTTTAGCTAGCTCTAGCTCGTGTACCGCAGTCCCGCTTAACCAGCTTGAGCAGAGGCCCACACCTCCAAGGAACAGTCATTTATGATTACGGGGTTCTTTATTTGCGCTTGTCCAGGCGTTTCGCTTGACTCTACACGTCTTCAGCGTTGTAGTATTCCTATTGATGCTTGTTACCAATATGTTACGTTATTTTACCGCTCTTCGCTCCTGCGTGCCATGCCTGCTCACGTGAGCAGCGTGAGCGGTGCACTGAGAAGCAGGGAGTGCTACCTGCTAGCGTTGCTGCTCGGTTAGTAGCGGCACCCGCACGGACCTGGTAGCATAGGTAAAGCGGGGCGTGGCGTTTCTCGCGGCGCTCGGCGTTTCTGCGTAGGCGCGAGTGCGACATAGGCCGCCTAGGCGCTACGGTGAAGTTTCTTTGTCGAGTTTGTTTACGCTCGGACGCTGGCTGCCGGCGCGGTGAAACAGGTGAAGCAGCGGGCACTGACGCCTCATTTGGTATAGCTAGTATGTGAAGGTGCGCCGGATAGACTTTCTCACGCGTGCGGCGCTGGTGCTGAGTCAGCCATGCCGGATTAAAACTTCGTCGTGTCTTACGGCACCACTGATCTCCACCACTAGCCCCCTAGTGGAGATCAGTGTACGGCACTGTATATTAAAAAAAAAAAAAAGAACGTAATTGATTTTCTCGGGGGGAGCGATCTCTCCTGGACTACTCGGGCGGATTTTTGAGTGGTCCCGTTTGAGTGAAATAAACGCACAGCGCGTCAGCAACCACGGTTGAACGCGATTGCCTATGTCACGCCGTGAGGATTATTCGCTTTGTCTCGTCCACGTTAGGTTAGGTTAGCTTGGGTTTAGATTAGCTTAGGTTACGTTAGGTTAACGTAAAAGGCGTTAGGGTGGCCGGCGTACTCTCACAACGGTTACGTCGCGAGCATTGACTTTCTGTCTCGGCCTCGTTAGGTTAAGTTACCGTTAGGTTAGCGTAAAACGCGTTATGGGAGCGCGGCGTATTCTCGTCGCCGGCGCCCTTTCGGTCACTCGCGTTCAACCGCGATTGCTAAGGCGCTCTGCCTTCTAGATTTTCAATATATGCGCCACCTGCTTCACTGCGCCGGCAGCCCGTAGTCCTTCCAGAATATCGTCCCATGCCCTACATAAATCTTCTTTTACGACCACGTCTGATATGCTCATCTAACATCTACAAAAGCATCACTTTCTCATATAATAAAGAAAATTCTCTCAAAACAGCTTTTTTCTGAAACGGCATACAATATTAAAATAACATATATAACATACAAAACTGTCACTTCATATGAGAAAAAATGTCAGCAATGCCCACGCCATTGTTTGTGACTATTACAGTTTTGAAGGACTCTGCTATTACTATGTGCGAGAGAGAGCGCGAGATATTCTGAGAGAAGAGCTGGGAGGTTGGCCTGAATCAACGTTGTGACTTGCTACTTGGCATTGGGGGAAGTGGAATGGGTGTAGAAGAAAGAATAGAGAATACGTTGATTATGAGGATGAAGATGGTGGTGAAAATCTTGCACACTCCAAGACTCCTCAAAGTCTCTTGTGCAGTCCGCTCTCATACAAAAATTTTTTGAGAGCCTTCAAACTATCAGGCTGATGATGAGGATCAGGTGAAGGTCCCAGCAGAACCTTTTCAATCAACGGTGCAACGACAAATTTTGACAAGATGTCTGTCAACAATTTTCTCTGTACATCAAATTGCAGACAGATGCACAAGAGGTGTTCTGTCGTCTCATGAATACTGCATTCCTGAAAATTTAGGCATTTCGCCCGGCCAATCAGATGCAAGCAGCAAGAGCATCTATCAGAAATAGGGGAGCAGGTGTCTGGCTAGTAGAAAAACTCAGACTGCCATTACAGGTGATATACACAACGTCCACAGATAATGCAATCTTGGCAGACTGTGGAGGGTAGTAGTGTAGCATTGCAATACTCATTCATATTACAAAAAAAAAAAAAATATGAAAATTTACGAAAGCCTTATTGATGTAGCCCACCACCAGGCACTCACATTTATGTTATTTGTCAAGCTTGCTGCCATGTAAACATCCACAAAGAAAAAGGCCCTATATTTTCCTGGCCAACCAACTGTACTGCCGTGAAATGAAATGCGTGTCAGACTCACAGTGTTATCATTTCTTTTGACAGTCATTCATGATCATCATGACTTGATAAGCAGAAATTGTGCTGTAAGAACAGTGTGTAGCATCGCAGCCACAATATCTAAAATTTTTGTGTGTGTTGACGTTCGTATTTCAGTGTCATTCGTCTATGATTGTGCAACATTTCCAATGTCTCTTATGTTTATATTTGGGAAGGAATACTTCTCAGGTAAAAATGTCTTTCACACAATTGTCTCTGTTATGGATGTGTCGTAAGAGGAATTGGTAACTGCACTTTTGTATATTTCTAGGTTACAGGTGGTAACAAGGGCATTGGGTTCAGCATAGTGAAGTTTCTGTGTCAACGGTTTGATGGAGATGTTTTTCTGACCGGTGAGTGGCTCGCTGCGTACACATGGATTTCAAGTTTAGGCTATCATTTATCTATAATGAAAAAGAGTTTGTGTGATATGGCCATCTTTTTATTTTTCAATAAATATCATCATATAACTTTCTTTCAATTTTAACTTTTCGAGTACAAGAAGATATCTTATTGTCAGAGTTTTTCTCTCCAAATATTGCATCAAACTGCAAAGAGCAAATTTATAGAATTTGGAGATCCACTGTTCTGCTTGAGAGGTACTATGAAACTTGAGACAATTCAGCTAGTATATCTGATGAGCTGGAAATAAATACAAGATTAACAGCGATGGTCAAAAGACAGTGTAGTCACTTTTAGCTGTTTGCTAAAACTCCTGTATGCAACTTGCCTCTAAATATAGCACTGTACATTGATAAACTGCTTGTGTTTTTCTTCTGTCGGATCAGTTATGCATAAAGCATACTGCAACTTGAGACGTGTTTTCGTAATCCAGATTTTTTTGAATAAAGATGCACCATTGCGAAATAAGGACAATGATAGTGTGTATTCTGTTTGCTATTTCCTAAGTGTCATTTGTTCTTGTGTTTCTTGTTTTTTTTTCTCTTGCTCTCTGTTTTATGTGGTGCCCAGTGAATAAAAAGATTGTTTTGTACACTTAATAACATCCTAATTCTTGTCTTGGTTTGCAGTTGGAGGTCCTTTTGCTGTAGCTTACTTAACATTTCATGAGCTGTAGGTGTGATAACTCACCTGTAATCTGTTTAAACAAGCAAGAGTTTCCAGAGCTGAAGTTGATAATACTGCATACTTGCATTTAACATCCTCTGTATTGGCTATATTTTTCTGTTTTCCTGGTATATATGTGCATGTGTACATATATGGCACATGCGTGCCAGTTAAAGTAAAGTGACACATTTCTCAGGTACTCCAATTTAAAAAGGAGTGTCTTTTCTAGTGGTTGCTTATTGGAGTGTATCATTTATAATAGGCATTTCTATAAGTGTTAAGACCTATAGCTAAAATTAAGATGTGGACAGTGGCATACTTCAGAGTTACGAAGTATACATAGCAATGATTTCTTAGCACAAAACGAGAGGGGAGACAGATATCTTAATGTGTAATATTGTCGCAGCACTGCGCGACTGAGGCAGAGAAAGAAGTAGGGTGTGCGCGCGTGATCTCGGGGTACTCTGCGCCGGCTGGGCCTAGCCTGTAGCTTCCATCTCGGATCTCGTTTCACCCTGTAAATAAACATCTTTCGTAACATCTTTGGTGGAGGTGCTGGGTAAATCTTGGACGATCCTGGACGACCCAGCTCTACCAACTGTCCGACGGAGTAGGCGCTTGGCCGGTTTACCACAAGCAGCAGACATGGCCGATTCCAGAGAAGGCAGTGACGACCCCACCTGTGGCGGACCAGACAGCAATCACGCAGGTCAGGCTGGCTACTGGACACCGCTGCGAGAGCCACCCACCTTTTCGGGGAAGGCGAACGAAGACGTCGATGACTGGCTTAAACACTACAACAGAGTGAGTCACCACAACCACTGGAGCACTACGAAGCAGCTCGATAACGTGGTTTCTTTTCTCGCTGGAACCGCGCTCCTCTGGTTTGAAAACCACGAGAGCGTTCTGACAAGCTGGGAAAATTTTGTAGAAGAATTCACCAAGTGCTTCGGGGACACGATCTCTAAGAAAAAGAAGGCTGAGGAGACGCTTTCCCGACGAGCTCAATTACCTGGCGAAACGTGTACAACATACATAGAGGCTGTTTAGAAATTATGCGGAATCGGCAGCGCTACAATGACAGACGAAGACAAAGTAGGACATCTGCTTAAAGGAATCGCTGAAGATGTTTATAATTTTCTTATAACTAAGGAAGACCTTAGTACTCCGTCTGATCTGAAGAAACACTGCCGGGCGTTTGAAGCGCTGAAAATGAGAAGGATTGGGCCGAAGTTTGGACGCTTGGACAATGTTACTGCTATTGCAAGTGTGTCCGTCCCAACCTACGACGACATCTCCTCGGTGATTCGGCAAGTGGTTAAAGAAGAGCTTGAACGCCTCAAACTTGTTGACGACGCTCATGTGTGCCATCAGTGTGCATTTGATCATCGCTCTCGTGTGCCACCGGCCACCTGGGCACCTCAGAGTTACCGAGAACCTCGCAGGACCTATGCTGATCGTACGGAGAGCAGCAACTTGCCACCACAACCGACAAGTCTGGGACGCCGACAAGATGCACAACAACGATTTGTTTCGCGGGCTCTTCCCTCCTACAACCAGCCTAAGAGTACGTTTCCAACCATAACACCCATGTCACCGGTGTCACCCGCGACAAGCCGCGACTCCCGCATTTGCTACATCTGCGGTGTGCCTGGACACATTGCTAGGTATTGCCACCGCCGCCAGCAGCGTGCTCCACAGTTTAATTCCTACACACCCCGCGTGACCGCTGACGAGCCCTGGCCGTATCCCAGTTCCTTCCAGCGGCTGCAGCAGGGACGCGCGAATCGCAGTGACTCCCCCGTTTCCGATCGCAGCCTGACACCACCACCGACACGACGACGACGCTCTCCATCACCTCGTCGTCGCTCGTTATCACCGCCGCCGCTGGGAAACTAGCTGGTGCGATCGACGGGGGTTAGGCCGCAATATGTTCATCTTCATCAAGACCCCCTTGTGTAAAATTGTTTAAAAACAAAGTGTGCGCTTTAGTTGACAATGTGAGTGCTTTTGCTTTAGTTGACACCGGTGCGGCAGTTTCTGTTATGAGCCTGTCCTTCAAAAATAGTCTTGGACAAAAAGTTGTTTTCTTGGGATCGGAACGCTACCTTTCGTGGAGTTGGTGGGGAAATGTTACGCCCACTTGGGGTCTGTTCTGTTTCAGTTACGATAGGGGACCAGACATTTCGAAGTGAATTTAGTGTGCTTGAACGTACAACGCATGACATTATTTTAGGAATTGATTTCTTGCGTGAGTGGGGGGCAACTTTGGATTGTGGAAGTGACGCGATTTCTCTTCGCCGCGACGCATGAACTTCAATGACAAATAGCACCAGTGATGCCGCCGACGTTCTCTCCGTGTCACAAGATGTGTGTTTGCCCCCTCAGACTGCAATGTTTGTACCTGTGAATACTTCTCGCCCTCGTACAGGTTCTTGTTGTGGTTTAGCCGAGTCCGACTATAACAATGCGTTCAAGAAAAATGCGATAGTCCCTCGCTCCCTTGTTGTCACCACTGATGGCTGTACTCGTTTGTGGACAGTGAACGTTTCGACCCAATCCATAACATTGCCGCTAGGACTTAAACTGGCAAGTTTTGATGAGCAAGCCATTGTCAGCGTCGGAACGGTCAAAATGTCAACTGCCGAAAAGAAATTCAACCCCAATTCCAACCATGATAATTCTGCTGACTTTAAGCGCATGATTAACAAGTCGCTGTCTTCTAGTGAGCAGTGTCTGCTGGAAGCTGTGCTCGCTCGCTACGCCACAGTGTTTGATTTTGCTCAAGGCCAACGAGCATCCCATACACCACCGGCGTCTCGTATGCAACACCGCATCCATACAGGGCAAGCAACGCCAATTCGTCAGAAGCCCTACCGCGTTTCACCTTCAGAAAGAAAAGTCATCGCCGAGCAGGTCGAAGAAATGTTACAGAAAGGAGTGATCCAGGAATCATGTAGCCCTTAAGCTGCTCCTGTGATCCGAGTGAAGAAAAAAGACAACTCATGGAGATTCTGTGTGGACTATCGCCGCCTAAACACCGTCACAAAGAAAGACGTGTACCCCCTACCACGAATAGATGACACCGTCAACTGCCTCCACTCCGCGTCGTATTTCTCTTCTGTTGATTTACGGTCAGGATATTGGCAAATCCCCATGCACCCCTCAGACAAGGAGAAGACAGCCTTCGTGACACCTGATGGTCTCTTTGAGTTCAACGTTATGCCCTTTGGCTTATGCAACGCTCCAGCGACATTCGAGCGATTTATGGATACCGTGCTCCGCGCACTCAAATGGGAAATTTGCATGTGCTATTTAGACGACGTCATTATCTACGGCCGGACATTTCACGAGCACAATCAGCGCCTGTTGATCGTTCTTGACTGTATCCAGCAAGCTGGCCTTATTTTAAACTCGAAGAAATGTCATTTCGGTGAGCGTCAAGCCCTCGTACTAGGCTTTCTGGTCGACAAAGACGGCATATGGCCAGACCCTGAAAAGATAACAGTGGTTCGCGACTTCCAACAGCCACAAACGGTGAAAGATCTGCGAAGCTTTTTGGGCCTCTGCTCATATTTCCGGCGCTTTATCAAGAATTTCGCACAGCTTGCCTCTCCCCTCACGTATTTCCTTCACAAAGATACCCCATACTTGTGGACTGCTGACTGCGAGTCGGCGTTTCAACAGCTGAAATTTTTGTTGACTTCTGGACCGGTACTGCGGCATTTTGATCCGGAGGCGTCAACTGAGCTGCACACTGACGCCAGCGGTGCGGGTGTTGGCGCTGTGCTTGTTCAACTCTGCGATGGCCGTGAGCATGTAATTGCCTACGCTAGTCGGACACTTACAAAAGCGGAGACAAACTACGCCGTTACTGAACTCGAGTGCCTAGCAGTCGTATTCGCCATTCAGAAGTTCTGTCCGTATCTACATGGCCGCGCATTCACGATAGTGACGTGCGTGCCCAGCTCGAGTTTATCTGCAACATGAGCCATTGCGAGTGCATCTAAGGGTACTGACTAGACACAGGAACCATCCACTCACGAACGTCACAAGCGTATGGCCTGTGTCCGCCTACTCAGAAGCCGTGTTGTCGCAGCAAGACTTATTGCCGTCGGACTTCGAACCGTATGACATACCCAAAGTTCCACTCTGGACGATGGCAAAGCCAACGGTGAGGCTCTCAATCCCTGGAATAACGAAGAAGTCGAAGATGCCACTTGCTGGCCTCAAGCATTTCGCGCTATCATACATTGCTTACATGTATGGATATTACGAACATATTTTTACAGATGGTTCTGTGACACAGACCTCTTCCACGGCGGCCTACACTGTGCCAGGAATGGGGATCGCACAATGGTTCAAGATAGGACACAGGACGTCGTCTACAGCAGCTGAGTTGACCGGAGTTCGAGAAGCAGTTTGCTGCATACTGCAACAAAGTCTCGAGAAGTGGACAGTGTTCTGCGACTCAAAACCAGCACTGCAACTCATCAGCAATTATATGAGTGACAGAACCGCATATAGTCCCCTGGTTTATGACATCATGTATCTGCTTGCTGAGGCGTCTCATTCCGGACATACCATCGTGCTGCAGTGGATTCCTGGCCATTGTGGAATAGCTGGAAACGAACAGGCCGACGCAGAAGCAAAACAGGCGCACACTGACGGAACTATTATAAAAATTCATTTTTCCCGGTATGACATTAACGCCTTGCTCCATACCTCCCTTAAAACTTCTACGGCGCAACATTGGGACAACCCCAAACATCGACAAGAGCGCCTCCATAGACTTGACGCTGGATTACAATTCCGGCATCCACTTCGGTTGCGGAGAAGCCAGGAAACGCTCATTCATCGATTACGGCTGGGTGTGGCATCATACACCAATCGATACCTTCACAAGATTGGACAAACACGGGACCCTGAATGTAGCGTCTGTCACACTCTTGAGACAATAGCTCACGTACTTTGCGTGTGCCCTCAATATGCGGCCGAACGAAGAAAACTCAAATCTACAGTTGACAGCTTGGACTCCCGCCCCTTTTCAGAAGAAAAGCTTTTGGGCGCGTGGAGGAGTGTTGACTGTGCCCAACGTGCCATAAAAGCACTTTTGAACTTTTTAAGTGAGACTGGTTTAGACGATCGCCTCTAGAAGCTGTGAGACGTGTAGTCAGTGCGAAATGTGTTTGCGCAAAAACTTTTTGTGGCAAGATTGCTTTTTGTATGGACAAGATTACTCTTAGTGTATTGCGTCTCCAGTGCGCATCCGCATATTGGAGAACGTATATATAGTATCTCATTGTACCATATCATAATCATCCGCCACCTACCTTTCCCTGTATTTCCCACTTCCCCATTCCCCAGTGAGGAGTAGCAGGCTAGAGACACGCTCTCCAGGCCGACCTCTCCTCCTTTCTCTCCATTAAAATCTACTCCTCCTCCTCCTCACGATAGTGACTGACCATCATTCACTCTGTTGGCTGGTTGGGCTGCGTGACCCGTCTGATCGGTTGGCCCGCTGGGCTTTGCACCTTCAAGAGTACAGCTTTTCCGTTAACTACAAGAGCGGGCGCTGTCACACGGATGCTGATTGCCTATCCCGTCTCCCCTCGCCTCACACTAAAGCTGAGGATGATGACTTCGATGACTACCTAGTTTCCATCTCTTCCGACTTTCCAGACCTGCGTACCTTCGAGAGCGAGCAACGTTACGACCCTACCTTGAAATCCCTACGGGCAGCTGCACATGAGCCAGCAGGAACAACACCGTTTACTTTTCGTAATAGTTTGCTGTACAAAAAAAATTACTCGGCGGATGGTCCCCCATTGCTTCTAGTTGTGCCCGAAAATCTGCGCCCTGCTGTCCTTCGTTCCATGCACGACGATATCACGTCCGGGCACCTTGGATTTGCACGCACACTACACCGACTTAGACAGAGATTTTTCTGGCCCAAGCTCTGGAAAACAACGAAACAGTATGTCGCCAGCTGTACTGTTTGCCAGCGCCTCAAGCAAACGACGACGGCCCCAGCAGGCTATTTACAACCAGTTAGGCCACCGACGCTACCCTTTGAAAAAGTCGGCATCGACTTACTTGTCCCGCTCCCAAAGACGTCAGCTGGCTACCGCTGGATTATTGTATGCGTAGACTATCTTACTCGCTACACGGAAACGGCGGCACTTCCATCCGCCACTGCAGCAGATGTCTCTTCATTTTTGTTGCACCACGTCATACTCAGTCACGGCGCTCCCCGGGTTTTCATCAGTGACCGTGGACGGCAATTCACCGCCGACGTCGTTGAAGAACTTTTACGGCTTTGTGGTTCTGCATATCGGCATTCCACTCCTTACCACCCGCAAACCAATGGCCTCACGGAGCGGACGAATCGAACCCTTACCAACATGTTATCAATGTATGTCGCTGCTGACCACAAGAATTGGGACGCCGTCTTACCTTTTGTAACGTACACGTACAATAGTGCCAAGCATGAAATTACTGGATATGCGCCGTTCTTTTTGCTATACGCACGCGCTCCCCAGAACTTTCTGGACACTATTCTACCTTTATCGTGCCAAGAAGATCTTTCCATTGCCCAAACTCTGTGTCGTGCTGAGGAAGTACGTCGACTGGCGCATCTTAGGACGTTGTCCTCACAAGGCAACAGCAAGATTCGCTATGATGCGCGGCATATCCCCGTCAGCTTTACTCCCGGTGATTATGTTTGGTTATGGACACCTGTTCGCAAAAAGGGATTGTACCGCAAGTTTCTCGCCACTTACACGGGACCATTCGTTATACTCAGCCGCTTGAGTGATGTGAACTATGACGTCACCAAAGTGACGGCAAGTAATCGGCGTTCATGTGCGACGCAAGTTGTTCACGTGGCCAGACTCAAGCAGTACAATCACAGGTCCTTTAACTCGCTCAGCGAGCTTCGTCTGCCCCCGGGGAAAATGTCGCAGCACTGCGCGACTGAGGCAGAGAAAGAAGAAGTAGGGTGTGCGCGCGTGATCTCGGGGTACTCTGCGCCGGCTGGGCCTAGCCTGTAGCTTCCATCTCGGATCTCGTTTCACCCTGTAAATAAACATCATTCGTAACAATATAAGAGATCTCGATAGCTGTTGTGGTGGTTCAATGGCTATGGCGTCCTGCTGCTGAGCATAAAGTCGCAAGTTTGATTGCCCAACTGCAGCCACATTCTGATGGTTGTGGAATTGGAAAATGTCGGTGTACTTGATTTAGGTGCATAGTTAAATAAGCCCAGGCGTCTTAATTTAATTGGGAGCCCCCACAATTGTTTTTCATGACCCGAGCATTGCTTTGGAATGTTAAATCCTCAACTTGATTTCATTTGATTTTGAATTATCTCAGTAGCACTTACTGCAGTGTTTTAACAGTTATTGACTGCTTAGCAAGGAAGAGAAAACCTGTCTTTGTTAAAAAAATCTTGTAACGGGAGATGGTGGCATCCTCTTCATTCTAGCATTAGGAGTTAGAGGGGATGTGCTAGGGAAATGGGGGTGTGAAGGAGAGGCTTGCACTTTAAATGTACAGTCAACCACAAAAGTTTACGGACCACAGGATCTCGGGGAAAACGTTCACTTTCCGAGCAGCCTGTAGCAGTAATTAGTAAAACTGAACATCACAGTGTTGTTCACATGTAGTGGTAGAGACTGTAAATGCGAATACTAGGCTGCATTGTGAGGCTGGTGCAGGTATTGAGCTTTTTCTCAGGTCTCGTGTTGCATAAAATTTTGGGGTTGACTGTGCGCCTCCAGCCCCTCACTAAATATGATGTTGACAAGAGTCAGAAGGATTATCCTGCAATTTTAAGGGTATTTGATCAGATGGATGCATTCCACGTAGCCTGTCAGGCATAGTGTTATGGTAGTGAAAGTGTTGCCAATACATATTCCTTGCGCAACTTCTGTACCGCGATCTTTTAGCAATTCCTTTTCCGATGCCATTCCATTTTGCGCTTTGTCAGGGGTCAAAGCTACGCTCCATCTGCGTTATCAATGGGATCAGCCAGCTGTGAGCTGTGTACGATAGGAACGTCGTAGAATCGAGTGGAAGGCATTGCTGCAACATTGTGGCCCTGGTTTTCACACTGCCATAACAGGTGCTCTGCAGCTGCTGGTGTATCCTTACGGTTCGTAGACACTGACATTCTTGTCTTTGCGTATGTTGCAGGGGCTTGTGCAAGTTTGGACCACTTAGAAATGCAGCGTGTTGTGTATTGCTATGCTTTGTTTCATACTTAGCAGGCGATGCTGCAGATGCTGCACAAGTAGCACGGTTATAGAAATCTCACTCTGTGCTTTTTGTACTGCAGTTTTGTATCTGCGACACTTTCTGTGAAGTAGCTGCATCATGTATAACAGCTACGACTTGTGGACATGTGGCTATGTCCACAAGTTCTATGCATATCTTTGTGCTTCCAATGTGTGATGTACCATGTTTTAGTCGCAAGCGCAAGTGGTGCACTTTGGCCGCTTGTGGCAGAGGTGCATCACTCCACTTATTCGATGGTAAATAGGTCCAGATCTGCAACACCTTGCATTAATAATGTCATATTTTATGACAAAGAGGTGCGAGGCTTACTGTTACGTCGAATTACTAAATGCATACTGTGTTATGTCTCTTATCTGATGCACTACTTTAAAATGAATATCCTTTTTTGGGAGGCAGACACTTTTTTTTCATGTCTAGCCGAATACAAGTGCACTGGCTGATTCGTCTTTGTCGCTGACATAATTCTCTCTAACTGGACGAATAACCATCGCTGGAGAAACTCTATAGGTGTCGCTGGCCTCGTAATTTTCGCCAATAGGAATCCCTGCTCAAAGAGAAAAGAAGGAATTTCCATTTGTGTGTGATTTGGTCACGTAGATTTATAAAAGGCTGTGAGAAGGCGTTGCTCACTTGCATTGGGCCACTCGAATTGGTGCGCTTGCATTGGATTGTTTGTTGCTTTCTTGTGGCCAGACTAAGCATTCCTTCTTGCATCTGTCCTACAAAATTGTCAATGCTCGCCAAGCACACGGTAAAGAGGGAGGTTGTTTTGCTTTCTGTAGTAGCGACAAAAACACAAGCAGTGCAGTTCAAGTTTGTGTGTTTTGATAACATTTAAACCACAACCAAAGAAAAACTTCTAGATAAAAAAAAAAAATTGAAATCTTTGGTTGACCTGTTTGGCATATATGCCTTTACATATGTATGAAATAGGATATAGGATTAGTTAAAGGCGAATTTTATGGCTCTGATACATTTCTATTTTCTGTGTGCAAGAGAGCCGTATTGCATTTCTTCTGTGCAGCCAGAGACGAGACGCGTGGGAAGGCAGCGGTGGCAGAGCTCAACAAGCAGCTGCTGCACCCAAAGTTCCACCAGCTTGACATTGATGACCTTGAGAGTATTCAAAGACTTCGCGACTTCCTCAAGAGCACTTACGGTGGCCTGGATGTACTTGTGAACAATGCTGGAATTGCCTTCAAGGCAAGTCCTCTATTCTTTCTATATATATTGGAGACTAAAATTTATGGTTGACTCTCAGTAATTCAAACTTCTATGAGCTACCTGTTGCGGTAGCCCAGTAGCTTTGGTGTTGAACTGCTGGACTTGAGATCTCAGATTCGACCACAGCCTCGGTAGCCACAATTCAAGAGTGCTTGTGTTCTTAAATTTAGGTGCACCTTAAAGAACCCCTGGTAGTCAAAATTAATCTGGATTCCACCACTATTTTGTGCCTCATAATCTGATCGTAGTTTTGGCATGTGAAACCACAGAATATCTCTATATTGCAAACTAGGAAGCTTTATGCTAATTTGAATAAATTGTGGTCTGAAACAGAATTAGGGGATATCATACAAGTATCATAGACCTACATACTGGTGTACAAGCAACATGCCATCACCAGGTTCTGTGGCATAGAGGCAGAGAGAAGAGAGAGTTAAGGCATAAAGTTCAACGGCACTAACTGCATAATAGGTTTATTTGAATCGGCTTTTTGAACATTCTAAAGCAATCTGGAGTTGCTACTTCAGAATTTGTCATGTTGTCACAGCCATTTGATTGTGATTTCTTAAATTGCAGGTCAACTCCACAGCCCCATTTGCAGAGCAAGCAGAAGTCACTGTGAAGACAAACTTTTTTGGCACACTCAATGTTTGCAAGGAGCTGTTCCCTTTGTTACGCCCACATGCCAGGTCTGTATTGCTCTTTCCATTGCAAAACTTCTGAACACAATCTATGTTGACTGAACACAGTCTATCTAGCCAGGACACTGAACCTTCCGAATACATTTCTTTTATGCCACCATAAAGGCTGGAAGCATTACATTGGACACTTTTCCTAGAGCTTGAAGCATATCAAAATTATCTGTACCAGCAAAGCAATTTCCCATGATCGCATGAATGAGCTACTTGCAGGGATAAATAGTTGCTCTGTGAAGGTGATCATTGAGATTTTGCTGTTAAACATAAGCCCCCTACTGCTCTGCTACTGCTCTTAACACTTTGTGTTGTCTTATATCTTATTTATGACCATGAAAAATTTTAAGAGCATGGTTTCACCCAGAGTCTTATGATACCTGGATAAAACTGATTTCTACTGGGCACTAAAATGAATACACATCATGATTGCAACCATTGCTAGCTGCTTCTAGCTCAAGGTGCTATGTCCTTTGTCATTTTTTGTTGCTGCGGTGTCTTTGGTGCTGTCCTCTGTGTAGTGCATGGGGCTGAAGCCCTGCAGTACTTCTTGAGCATTACACATAGGACGCGCAATTTAAAAACACTGTCTTGGAGAGGCCTTACACTTGGTGCTGCAGAGATGTTGCGTAGCTACTGCTGTGGACATTCCCTGGCATACTTTTGTGTTGGCATACAAAGTATCCTTGATCTAATGGCTGTTGAGCTGCAATCTACACTGTTACACTGGTATGTCAGTAGCTTCAAGCATTAAGCAACGGAGATGGAGGGAGCACATTGTTCCCGTACATGCCACATGAAAAATAAACTAAAGAATTTGTTTCAGGTAGGTCATGGTACAGAATGTCAGGCATTGATCATTAGTTTAGTTCCTCAAAGTAAAACTAAATATCTAAAAGCAACAACCGATGGAGGTGCGGTCGCTGTGCATCAAAATGCCAAAGATCCTTCGCTGCCGCCGAAGGTGCTGAAAAGACCTTCTCAATGACGTAGCAATGATGCGTCACCATCCTGACGAAGCCTGGAAGCAAAGAGTGCGTCGACAAAAGAAGACCTGACGACATGACATACCAACTGCAGGACAGTACAATGCAGCCGTAATGCGACACTGCGACCAACCCGTCACACAAGACAAGCAACAACCGACCTCGACATACTTCTTATGGCCACTCAGTGCAGTCACTGGTTTAGTGGACTCAGGAGCTGACTACTCTGTCATGAGTGAACAGTTCGCTGCCTAGATGAAGAAAGTCAAGGCTTCATGTGGAGGCCCTCAAATCCGAACAGCTGGAGGACACCTGATAAAACCTACTGGAATCTGCACGCCAAGAATTACCGTTCCTAACCGGACCTACCCTGCCACCTTCATTATCCTCCAACAGTGTTCACGAAATGTAATTCTCAGCATGGACTTGCTGAACCAAGACGGCGCCACCATTGACCTGAAGTGAAAGCCAATAATGCTATCCAAAGATCAAGTGATACAGCCAGAGAGCTTTCCGAGTCACCATGCCTTCAGTGTGCTCAAAGATCAAGTAGCATCTTGCCTCACTCCAGCATTGTCATTTCCCTCTGCACCAAAGCAACCGCACATATAGAAGGAATCTTCGAGGGCGACATACGTCTGATGCTTGAAAGTGAAATTTACCTTGCAAGAGGGATAGCTCGATTGCATGGAGGAAAAGCGAAAGTGATGCTGACAAACTTTAGCCAGGAGTTCAAACACATCAACAAGGGCACGGCGATTGCATACATAGAAGAAATTGTGGAACCCAACTGTACGTTAGTTCTCGGTTTCCGCCACGTCTACTTCGATGGCCCTAGTTCTTGAACTAGCTTTTGACATAACTTCAAGTCTTCCCAGGCATCAACAGATAAACTTCGAAGTCTTTTACACCTGTGCAAAGACTGCTTTGCGGTGTCATCAAAGATTCAACAAATGCCCATTGCTAAGCATCACATAATAACTGAAGACTGTGCTTGACCACACCGCCAGAGCCCCTACTGAGTTCCTTCACAAGAACGAGAAGCTATAAATTAACAAAATGCTTTGCGATGAAATCATCGAACCATCGAAAAGTTTGTGGGCGTCTCCTGTTGTCTTGATGAAGAAGGATAGGAGTCTGCTTTTTTGCGTCGATTATCGTCACCTCAGCAAGGTCACCAAGAAGGACGTATACCCCCTCCCTCGAATAGACAACGCACTGCACCAACTCTGTGATGCAAAATATTTCTCATCAATGGACCTGAAGAGTGGCTACTGGCAAATCGAAGTCGACAAGAGGGACAGAGAAAAGACCGCCTTTATTAGATTTGATGGCCTCTTCCAATTCAAAGTCATACTGTTTGGCCTTTGCTTGGCACCTGCAACATTCCAGCTTGTGATGGATACGGTCCTGGCACGTTTAAAGTGGCAGGCATGTCCTGTCTACTTGAATGACTTCGTTGTCTTTGCCATTAACTTTGACAACCACCTCAGGCAGCTAAGAACTGTTCTTGAGGCAATCAAGTCATCCAGGCTCATCCTGAAGCCGGAAAAATGCCACTTCGTGTACGAAGAGGCCATGTTCCTTCGCCATGTCATTAGCAAGTTCAGAGTCCATTCAGGCTCGCAGAAAACAGTTGCTATAGCAAAATCCCCACAGCCAGTTCACTAGAAAGCAGTGGAAAGATTCCTTGCCCTCTGTGCCTTCTATGGGCGCATTGTTAAGGACTTTTCTGGCATCACCGTGCCATTGACCCATCTTATGAAATCGAATGTCGAGTTGAAAGGCCAAGTGCTACAAGCCGATGCGTTTCAAGAGCTTAAACAATGCCTGCAGTCACCACCAGTACTAGCCCACTTCAACGAAAACGCCGATACAGAAACCATACCATTTCAAGCAGCGTAGGCCTCAGTGCCTTGCTAGTTCAAAGAAAAGACAGGCTTGAAAGGGTCATGGCTTACATTAGCTGCTCACTACCAATAGTTGGAGCCAATTATCCTATGACGGAAAAAGAATTCCTTGCCATCATTTGGCTACTGTAGTTTCATCCTTATTTATACGGTAGGCCCATCAAAGTCGTGAGCGACCATTATGCATTGTGCTGGCTGGCAAATTTAGAGGGCGCTCCAGGCCGCCTAGTATGGTGGAGCCTTAGATTGCAAGAATTTGACATCACCATAGTCTACAAGTTCAGATGTAAACACTCTGATGCCAATTGCCTGTCTCGTGCCCCCATTGACCCGCTACGGCAAGACGACCTAGGTGAGGACACTTTCCTGAAGACAATCGGCGCCGATGACTTGGCCGAACAGCAGCGAGCAGACCCGTAACTATGAGAAGCCTTGTTGAGTAAATTGAAGGCAAGAGCGATTTTGTGCTGAATGGGTGTTTAGGCGTAGATTGACTTCATTTTCGCTACAGAACCATGTCCTCGTAAAGAACTTCTCCCCACTCCGTGCAGACTACCTTCTCGTGCCTGTAGAACTTTGGCCAGTAGTACTTCTGCATGCACTGAATGATGATCAGACAGCCGGGCACCTCGGATTTTCTCGTACGCTTGTAAGAGTACAACAGAACATTGTTCATACGTTCCCATTACGTACATTTTCCCAGCGGCAATATTCGCAATTGAGAGCACTAAAAATGACCCAATAGTTACGTTTATTTTTTACCAATTCAAACGTTCCCAGAAAACACAATTTTTCGGCACCAACGTTCAGCAACCTGCCAAACTTCGATCATATGATACGTTTTGCAGCCTCTAGATCCCATATAAAGAATAAAGTGCATGAAACGTGCATGATTGAGAACAGTATATACCGTATTTACTCGCCTAATGATTGCACCCGAGAATTTTGTCCTCAAAATTAAGTATTTTTTTCTTTTCTGTGTAATGATTGCACCCTGAACTTGTCGCAGTTATATGTCGTGTGCCAAGTCTAGCTAATGATAATCGCATTTACCATCTGTCGAATGCTACTCCGACTCTTGAAGGCATACCAAGTAGTCTACACGAACCCAACATACTTAAGCAGATGCCTCATTTCATTCCTTTCATCACTTTCCACACTTCCATGAAAAAAAAAAAAAAAAAGCTACAACCAAACTTGCCTCAGCTTTATTATTTGTAGGCTTCTTAATTGTTTTGGTCAACAAGAACAGTATAAAGGCCGCCTTTCGATTCTTCTCGTCTGCACTCGTGGGCACGTAACAAATCGCGAGCGGCAACGTTAGTATAGCCACGTTTACACTGATACGTTAGAGGTATATCCTATTCGTACGCCGACGCGTGTAACGCAGCTGAGATATTCGCCCGCCCTTAGCGGAAGCATGCCGTTAGGATAGCAGTGAAGACAAATGCTGCAGTTTCCGCAGCATGCCCGCCATGTGTTTCTATGGCACTGGCAGCTAAGCGCTCACATCTCTGTTTCTGTCCCTTCAAAGTGGACATGGCTACGTTATTGTCGCAAACTTGCCGATATTAACAATATTATTCATTACTGATACAGAAGAAACTGTTTCAATGTGTGTAATGTACTCACAAGAAGAAAAATAATCACGTTCGACGCGTTCGGCTTGCTTTGCCGGACGCCATTTTTGTTTTGGTGTCCCGCACTCACAGCGGCAGCCGCCTGCTTGTTGAACCGTTGTCATCCCGCAGCAAATGCGGGATGAAAAAAGAAAATGTTTCTTTTCGTGGGAAATTTAACCAGCGTAATGATCGCACCCCTGAATTTGCATAAATTTTTTTTACAGTAAAGTACGATCATTATGCGAGTCAATACGGTAACTGCCCGCCACGGCAGCTTCACAGAAATAGTCACCCACCCGAGTCATGAGAAAACGCCAGCGCGCATTCACTTTCTCATTTCGGTACCGGAAAATCTCCGGTGTCGTCGCACACTGCATTCACAGCTATCGCCACCTAACCTTTTGCAATAAGCATCTTCACCTATCTGTTTTACAGTGCAAGGTATGTAGTGCCATTATTAGCGTACTTCACACTTTTAGTAGGCAATAATCCAAATGTGCTGCCATTCCCTGCTGCAGACAGCGCGATGTGGGCATCACATTTCACGTCGCCCACCAGCTCGATTTCGTTTTCATTTCTCGTCGCCCTCTTAAAACACCAAGCAATAGGAAAACAAAATGCGTTTCGCGCCACCAGAGCACCACCAGCTCGACGCACTTCGGTGTCTTGTGCTGCAACGATCTGCGTGACGCTTCACATTATGTAGATTTCAACAATAGTCGAGTCCGTCATATTTTTTTTAGTTACTTCAGATCGTATATTTTCCCTGTTGCTAAATTTTTTTCTCGTGGTTTTTTCCTAATACGCATGAATGAGGTTCTACTGTACAAGAGAAGTACTATTGGCCATGCCTGAATGCCAATGTTGCCCGTTAGTCAAGACATGCAGAGACCGCCAGCGACGCAAGACACCACCGACAAAGCCAGCAGGATTACTACTAGCCGATCGAGCCTCCTTGCCGACCGTTTCAGCAGATTGATCTTTTTTCTGCATGTAAACTACAACTACTGAAAGCAGTTAGGAGTATAAATACTTCTTTCATGTTCCATAAAACTCGATTGACAGTTTGCATTTCACTTGTCGTATGTTCCTTGTTTTTCACTAACTTCATGTGTCACTGCACCTTCCAGAGCACAATAGAATGATCATGAATATATCCATTACTTATAACTTTTGTACACCCCCCGTCAAAAGTGGTGGTTTACATGTGAAAAAGAAAGAAAGAAAGAATGAAAAAAAAAAGGAACACAGAAGATGAAAAATCGGATGTGACGCACATTCCACTTGACTCATATGTAAGCAATATTATGTTAATTTGCTTTGAATATGACAGAGTGACACTGACGGCTCGCTCATGTAGACTTCCCACGAGCTGCAATCATGAGAGACTTCCCATATCTCTCTTGTCACTTTATTCTTGCTTCTGAGCAGAACTTCCGTGCTATCAGAAGACAGTGGACAACCACATTTTATGCGACGTGCATCTAAGTTGCCCGATGCGTTAACTAGGCTTACATGTCTATGCTCCCTGAGCCTCTCATTTAAGTGCTGACTTGTTTGTCCAACATATGCGTGACAGCACTCTTTTTTTTTATCTGAATTATCTGAATAAATCTCGGTTGACAGTTTGTGCTTAACTTGTCACATGTTCATTGTTTTTCACTAACGCCGTGTGCCACTGTGCCTGCAACAGTGCAACAGAATGATGAAGATACATCAACTAAGCCCTTTTCAAGCTCTGCTTGTTTCCATAAGAGATATAACATGGCTCCCCCTTCAAACTTTGTTATAACAAATTTTTACGGTATTCGAACATCTGATTATGTTGAATGTAATGTTCAGTTGCTCTGCAGCCAGTTTCTAAATGTGCCAAAGGCCCTAAACTCTCTGTTCGAACCTCAGCCATGCCAACTTTACAAGTGATGGTCAATGTGAAGACACCCAGACATGCTCATTTCGGCTTTTACCTGTTTGGTGTTAACACTTCTGGTAAATCTGTCTGCAGGGTGGTGAACTTGAGCAGCATGTGTGGCATGCTTAAAAGAATTCCTGGAGAAGAGGTGAGGAAGAGACTCAGCAACCCTGACATTACTCTGGAGCAACTGTGTGGCCTCATGAAGGAGTTTGTGCAGTGAGTTCTTGTTTCGCTAGGTTATAGCAAGGGGTGCAGTTTCACCTCGTAGCTTTGTTCATGACATGGCCTTTGCTTGTTGCTTGTTTCACGAGGTGACATTTTTGTACATAAGAAAGCTGACCAGTGATTAACTCATTTACTGTATTTAACAGGGCTGCAAAAGATGGCAAGAATGATGAGACGGGTTGGGGGCACTCTGCCTACAATGCGTCCAAGGTTGGCATCACTGTGCTGAGCTTCATCCAGCAGCGTGAATTTAATGCAGACCCTCGTGAAGATCTTGTCGTAAATGTGGTGAGTATAGATGCTAGCCTTTTTTTGCTTATGTTCTCTGGCAAAAATGGGCTTTTGAGATCGCAGTGAGCAATTCTTGTAGCATATTCCTTCGCAGCTTTTTACTGTTTTTACACACACATGAGTTCATTGTTGCACTAACACTCTTAATATCAAGCAGCTTGGTTACATGTGCAAGGCTGTTAAAGCGTTCGACTGATCACTGTATAGCTGGTAAAGTCTGGCTGTCTGGCTGACGTAGCCTGCTCCACTACATAAGTTCTTGTGTTTTGTGCCTGTACTATGCCCGTGTGGATAAAAGTGATCATACTTTTGCTCCAATTTTATGTTCTATTGCCGACGGTTGATGCTTCGAAATATTTAAAATGCTATTGAAAGGTGTCCATATTTACAAATAGGACATTGTTCGATTCGTTATCGAAAGTTTCGAATATTCACATACGCCTACTAAAGATGTTTTATACGTCTATGTTTCTTAAAATATAACATTTTAGGATAGCACGACACACTATCTGCTATTTGCTGCAGCTAATAGGGTGCAGGTGGTAACTAATAACCCACTCATCTGCCTGCCCACTCACATGCACACGCATATACATGGCTTGGTGGGGAAGAGGTAATATTGCTACAGTTGAATCTCGTTATAGCGAAGTCGCATCGACCATGATAATACACCCAGTAAGGAAAGAAAAAGCATTTATTTCCAGAACGGGGTAGTCACCTGATCTATACACTGGCTAACCTGCCCTTCTTTTTCTCTCGTCTTCCTTTTCTCTTTATCTGTCTTGGTTTATGCACGCCTGGCCTTTGACAGTTTGTGGCAGTGTAATGCGCAATCGTTTAACACAGGGGTGTGCACGCTCTGGCACATGCACAGACGGTCCCACATGTGTACACATGATGTGGTAGAAGATTGCACACACTTCTAGACTAAACTGTTCTATTCTGTGGACATGGCTACAACTACATTAGGCATGGCTAGTTTTTGTTAGTCCTCAGATGCATTAAGAAATGTTCAGTCATCAAAAGTTCGCCTCTTGTGATGTATTCATTTTTGCATGATGTTGTGCAAGTGCAGTAATTCTCTTTCATACTGTATTGCGCTCTCGTACTTAACTCCTGTTATTAAAGGTACACCCAGGCTATGTTGACACAGACATGTCAAGCCACAAGGGGCCTTTGACGCCTGACCAAGGTGAGTACTTATTGTACACTATTGCCTGTTCTTAAATTTTTATTTCCATATTTCTCACGGGATCCTGTCTGGAGTAGTGCGTGAAGGGTGATGATACATTGATATTGTTAAATTTTTGAGCATATGAAAAAAGAAAAAAGAAGGCATTATACAAAGACTAATGCAAATGCGAAAGCGCCTATTATTTGTTACAGCTTGTTGTCCAAAAATATCACACATTATGTATACTTGGTTCTGGAAATCACTACATATCACACACATGCATTCAAATTGCTGGAAGTGGTTAATACTGCTTTTTTAACTGCAACATGATCACTGATGTTAGTAATACCAACAGGGAATTCATTCTAGTAACTGATTCCTTTTTCTTTTTCTAATAACAAGCCAGAGGTGCAGCCACCTGTCAAATGCAAATACTAGACCCACTGACCAATAATTCGGACATGCGTGATTATTCGGGCAGCTTCACAGCACCGCCGCTGGCCTTATAGACTTAATGTCTCAAGGATGACAGGCACTTTGAACACCTGACAGCGCGTTGTACAATAATTCGGACTTCCACTTTGCAACCATGTGCTAATTTGGACACCGTGCCAAGCATGAATAGCAATATTTTGGTTTTAATGCATCACTGGCATGGTCGTTGGCCATGTCCCCGGCACCTCCTCACAACTAGTAAAGCCTATGCGATCTATTAGCCCCTCACCACACCCACACCACCGGACAAGCCAAGCAAAGCCACCAAGTCGTAATGGCTGCAGTTTCGCTTTGTGCAACTTGTTGTGCGAGTTCTGTTCTGCATCACCAGCATTTGTTAACTTACAAATAGTGACGCAATCCTGGGTGACGTCTTCAAGCACTTTCAAGTGGCGACAACTCCACCCTCAGTGTCTGTGCCTACAAAGTTGGCGAGGGAAGTGCTGGAAAATGAGTGTAGTTATCGATTTGCGGTTGACTTTTGTTATGTTGCCAGCGTATGACTGTTTAGTGCATGCATTAACAGTACTTTCGTTTATCTCGTGTGATGGCATGGCAATGGGTGAGGTATGGGCCGTGATTTTGTAGCGCTGCTTTCCATGCGATTCTGTGCCACTGTAATCATCCACTGTTGTTGGCCTGCTGATTGAGTAAAAATATTTATTTGTTTGAACTCAGGGCAGGCAGCAGCACCTCTGGGTTGATGTAAGGTGGTGCTTTGTTCTAAAAGGGTGCATTCTTTGAAATACATGCTCAAAGACATGTGTGTTTGGAACCATATTTTCACCTGTGCATGTGTGGCTGTGACTCTCAAAAAGTTGGAGACACACTTAAATGCTTTTCTTATTGTATATTCGCAGTGAAGAGCTTCCTTACACTTTGCGTACACTGTAACAGCCAATATTTGACTTGTATCTCTTGTCGCGCATCATTTTAGGTGCTGATGCTCCAACATATTTGGCTCTTCTGCCTCCAAATATCAAATCGCCCAAAGGAGAGTTCGTTTGGAATGACCGCACGGTGACCCCATGGGACAAGTAACAGCAGAAGTCGTCAATGTTGTGACCAGTGGCATTGCACTTTTGCATTAAGGAACTCGCTAGCCTGTTTTGTATTTGCAGGCCTGACATTGAGCCTCTGAACAAAAAGAAAAAAGAAAATCTACCTGCTCGGACTATCAAAATATGAATACAGGAGTTGAAGCATCTTATGATGCTACAAGTTGTCCATATTATGAAAATAAAGATTACTTCGCTCTCTACAGGGTAGTTTTTGTTGCCTTACTCAACCTTTTGGAGCATAGTAGCCTTGTGGAGGCTTGAGTCGGGAGAAACGTTGTTGACAATCTCATTTACAACCTTTAAGTCTGCTTACCTGAGTCATATTGTTATATAGCCCAAGTTTCTATATCTAGTAAGTTTTCATCTCACTGCTGATATTTTCGCGAGAAAATGAGGGACGGTTACTGCCAAAAATTTTGAAAAGCATTTGTTAGTGAGTGGCTGCAGAGAATGCACTCAACGAGAAAGGCATGCTTGTTCTATTTACTGAATATATACATTGCTAAAGAAGCTTGGAGAAAAGTAATTGATTACTTTTCGTAATTCATCGGTTGCCTTTGTGGGGCAATAATTGGTCACTATAATCAAGTATATATTAAAAACAGAATTGCAATATTAATCTGCAACTTTTTTTCCATAACATGTACTAGTCTGTTCCAGAAACCTAGCTTCACATGTGATTATTGTATGAAACTGAGTGGTTATACGTATCCGATCAATATTTCATAGGCATAGTTCAAGTGGTGTGTCATGTTAGTTCGAATTTTGTGATCTCTTCTATAGAAACATGAAAGGGCCTTTTGCAAACAACTGGTGAGGTCTGCTGGCAATGATGCACTTCTGACGGCATGCTTCTTTATTTCCCTATGTTCATAAACATACTTGCAAGGAGTCCCTGCATGCGGAAAGCTCTTCCAGATGATTGGCACGGCTGTCATGTCCCAGGGAATACATCCTTGAAATGAGCTCCAATTCTATTTTCTATCGCAACACTGGTTGCCAGCGTATTTAGGCTAAGGTAAGTGTTTCCATCAGACCACCGTGCACTTGTTTCAGCAGACCCAGCAGGATCCTGGCATCCCTCCAACAGTGGGCATGTTTAGATGCATAGAAAGGGGCCACCATGCACACAGGTGTGTCAGTGTGGCAGATTCTAGGAAAGGATATCTGGTACTGGGACTAGTCCTTCAATTTATTTTTTTAAATTTTTATATGTTTTTATTTTGATTACAGCAAACATCTGCCTTTGCCTCACCTGGTACTGATTCTGTCCGCTTTCTGCCTGTATTTCAATGTATTTCGACTTGTGTGAAGCTCTCATCTTAATATGCCAAGGAAAAGAAATGCGTTAAAGCTACAGTCAACTATAGAAAAGCATCTAGTTCACTTTATACAGCCCTCATCGTACCTCACAACAGTGCATGACACAGTTGTAAATCAGCGACCAGGCTAAAAAAGCTAAAGGCCAACTGCAACGAAATTTTACTTTGGCTAAATTAGTAGTTTATACAGCTGAAGCAATCATGGCAAAACTGCAGGGTGGGATTGTCTAAACTAATTATATTATCAGCAGCCTTTAAATAGCACCTTGGCATAAAACTTACGCACTTGGTGGTTAGCACTTCGCGGTTAGCAGATATGGTGTAACTTTCTGCACATAGCCTCCGAAATGTTTCATCATGCCACAGACAGCTGTGTGCAGCGCCTAATCTCGGAGGTCATGCCGAGGGCTGTGTTCTAGGTCATGTTTAACTTCCAAGAAACGGTATAGGGGGCATGTTTTTCAGTTTCAGTATAAAAAGTGTCTATGTTTTCAAGCTTTTCTCTATGCATCCATTCGTATTTCAAACAAAGTCTTGTATGGAAGCTGCTCTATATTTGCACTATCTGAATCTATGCTTTTTACACAATTCAAATTTTTTTTGCAGTCGGTCTTTAAATGATACTGGCAGTTAACTACATGTGTACAGTGACGAAAGTGGCGAAGATCTTCCTGAATGACAAACAATTGCAACTCAGTACCTAAAGTAATTGAAAAATTACTAAACTGATGCATATTTTGACTTGTGCAGGTAGTCGCATATTCAAGTTGTCTTTATTGTCTTCTGTCACCAGTTTCCTAAAGGATGTGTTTCCATTAAAACAGATTGCGCTATTCCACACTTGTGAAATGAACATATTCGAGGAAAGCGCACTTTCTGATTTGACAAATGCCAGTTTTTGCAAGAACTATGCATTGTATCTTTAAGGTTATGATCAGATAGTTTTGAGGGCTGACAGGTTCTTTTAAAGGTTCCTGAATAGTGGGGGAGGAGGGTATACTGTAAGTGTCCACTTAGTATACATCTCCATTTTATCTGCTGCTGAAGTGCTGATTGGCTTGAGTCAGCCTGACGCCTTCTGAGATGTGCCCCAGCCCTGCCAATCAGAACTTCAGCGGCTGATGAAATGGACATTTACACTAGGTGGACGCTTACGTAATATCTCTGTTTACAAGATGACCTCATCATGAACACTTGCTTTTCTATGGTTGATGAAGAGTTGACTACACGGTTAACTTTTATTTTGGTATTGACACTAGTTATGTTCAATGTATTTTGTTTGTATTCTATATGCTTTATACATTTTTGCACATTATTCCATGCTATGCGTGTGTCCGATGCTATAAGGTCCAGCTAGGTTCCTGGCCCTAAAGGTAAATAAATAAATCTTGTCATTCTCCTATGTCTTGGTGGGCATACAGGATCAGCCAACACACACACATACAAAAATAGTCACTGGCCTTATAGCATTGTTGGTGAAAAGTATTTACCATTATGAGGTTTGAATGTAGCATTTTGTATTTTATACTATTATTTATCAATATTTATCACTGCTCTCATTAGTTTAAGAAGCAGTCAGCAGTTCTTTTTTTTTATTTTCATATCAGATGAAAACAACAAAATGTTGTGGATCAATCTATGTTGTGACATTGTGTTGTGCTGTACTTTGACACATTTAGGCATAATTACCTATAATATATAAGACGCTTCTGTTTCATGGCCTTGTAAGTTTGTAGAACCTTAAGGCAGGAACTTGAAACAGCAAGAAACTTTAAACAGCATCACCAATGATTCCATCAAATTGTGTAGTCATGTTTATGTTTTGCTTTTAATCCTTTCTGTAGTACCGTTGTAACAACATGCAAATTCTTTCTCTTTAACTTTTTCACAAAACAAATTTTGTTTCAGGTCCTTTACATCAGTTGTCAAACCAGTAATTCAGTAAGTCACAATGCTGATAGCTCAACAGGACGCTCAATGCTGGAAAAGTTCACAAAATTTAGTAGCCGCAAATGTCTGCAACATGTAAATTTCGATGCTGTGAGAAATGGCGAAAGTCACATATTACAACCTAAACGGCTGTGGTAATACAGACAGCACAATTAGACGCCATCAAGTGGCACCCATAGCAAAAACTGCATTTGTTATATCCGGTATTCGTTATAATTAAAATACAGAATGATATCAGCACAAATTTGTGATCGGTGTAATGCAGATACAGAATACAAGTTTGAACATTGTAAAACAAACTACTTGCATATATGTGAGCGCCATTGGAATCGTGACCTTACCCATCATAATATAATTTATTGAAAACAGCGAGGTTTATTTGATTCAGCCAAGTTTCTCTGTACCTTCTGCACCCATTAACGGTTCACCGCACCTAGACCCTCGATTTCCCGAGGTGCAGCGGTCCACCTTGCACCCCCGTGCTCGATTCAGTGGGGTGCAAGGCAAGGTGCCGCCGCGGCGCAGTGCACCCTTGAATCTTGCCGTGAGTCCATGGGTGCAGCCCGGCACACCATAAATGGCACCACCTGCAGCTTCTCGCATGTGGTGCCATGCACCTTTTCTGAATTGAACAAACCTATATATTCAAAGCAGGACACAGAAACGGCACGCTTTAGTGGTGTTAAGTGTCAGTTCAGCCCTGCTCAACATCGGGAAAACACGGCGCGCTGCCCGATCGTATCCAGGGTAGTGACACGTACTGACGTAACCATCAATCTACGGCGCCAAATCAATGGCAAATTCGGCAGATCGCACCAGCTCGCATCGGGCGGCCCATAGAATAAAGAACGAAGGCCTGTCGACAACAATTCGATGATGGATGGATGGATGGATGTTATGAGCGTCCCCTTTGGAACGGAGCGGTGGCTTGCGCCACCAAGCTCTTGCTACTATGCTGCTTAATATCCTACGAAAGTGTCTGCGTTCACCCGGTCGACGGAACGCAGGCGTTAGGTTCACCCAAACGTCACGTCCGGGATATCGCATTCATTCTTTGTTTTTCGCGTCCGTGATGTCACATCCGTCTTTGGTTTTGGCGGCAGAATGGCAAGCTCAAAGGTGAGCCGGGGTAGCACACTCTCAAGTTCAACAAATAGCCACAGAGGGCGAAAAAATCGACCGCGCGCCGCTGCTAACAAAGCCGACGTAGTAGCATCACTTTCGGGATTCATTCGTTAGTTCCAACATTTCCCGGTAGGGGCGTTGTAATAAGCGCAATTTTATTTTACAAACTTTCTCTTACAATTACCGAAGCATTTTCTTTTACATAAAAACAGGGCAAAATTATCATTGCTAATTAGATATTGTGCTCTTTGTTAGTAAGTTTATTGTTTCTTCGCCATTAAAAACGCAAATAGCGTTCAGCATCATCGATCTTTCACGTGACCTCTGGCCTGAATTTAAAATTTTTACCGGTATTTCCGAGTGCACGGCGGCACGGATTCATTCGTTCGTACACTCAAGACTGGTTGCTTCTTTGTTTCTAAAACTAGTTTCTTGCGCTTCGATGTCTCGCGTTATTTAACTTGGGGTGAAGTTACGTGTTTGCAAGCGGACATGTAAGCCCGGCAGTTGGGTTTCGGTCGTGAGCCATTCGGAACAGGTCTGCATCGAAACGGGAGCTGGATTTTGCTGCGGCTGACAACGGCAATAACGGTGAGTCGTTTAACACCGCTGCTTGAATCGTTATATAATATCCGTGTCATTACCTTCCAGGCGGGCACAAGCTAACGAACTAGATCCTGCATTACATATGGGCAGTGAGGATCTCAGTTGCTGTTTCCTAAATAAACCTTTACTTGCGAGGCTGTCGTTTGGTTTACACACACAACCAGGAAAGAAAGAGCGATATCGGAACGCGCGTCTCATTTTTCATGTTATTGTAGCCGTGGTTGTAGGTGACTGAGTAGCCTTATCAATATACATATTAAACATTTTTTTCGAGTCGGCCGGCAACGTCTTTCGTCCACAAAACCGAATAATCCTTTGGTAAAATAAAGTGAAAGTACAGAATTTAATGTATTAAACAGTTGCAAGCATGATAATTCACCCATATTTCGAACTTGTTGGTTCCAAATGTTCTTGCTGTTCAGATTGGTTTACCGTAGGGCATTTATTTTTGCAGTAGTGAAGCGGTGCATCACGTTCGTGCAGAAAAATAATGCATCAGTTCTAATAGCTTCATGACTTTCATGCATTTGCTTGTGGAACTAGCAGTGTGATCACTTCTAGTGTATAAATGAACCCACAAATGTTCTCATTTGTGATCTTAATAGTACTTGCGCTGTTGACATGCATTGTAGTTAGGCAGACATCAATTTTATGGACAATAGCAATATTTATTTAACATGCTGCTTAAGCACCCTAGAACAGACAGTGTACATTTGCATGTGTTCTGTAGTCGCAAATCATTACAACATATATGTCACACCTTTTTGCATTTTAAAACTTTGCTTTTTCAATTTCTGATTCAGTCAAAATTTCTGTTCCAGACATGCAGTAATGAAGACGGCACCAGTATAAAGCAACACACTCCACCCACTAAACAGAAGCTGCTGCCTGCTACAACAAGGTCATTGTGTGGACATTGGCTACTACTACAAGGTAAACAACACATGGTTCAGAAATAAATATGTTTGATATATGCTGTATTGGCTTGCTGTTTGCAGCAGATATGAATGTTTGTTCATATTTATGGTTCAGTATAATTGGTTCGAACATATAAAACACACATAAATTTGGCTAATCTGTGCTGTATCTCATGTGTCACCGTTTTGCCTCAACAGAGTCTATGCCAAGCACATCTTGGTCATCACAGGAGCTCCTATCTGCGCCAACAGGAAGGGGCTGGAGCCGAATTTGCAAGGCTTTTACACCAAGAACAAAGAAGCACATGCAGAAGAATATGAATGAGATATCAAGTCTGCAGAGGACTGTGTCAAGACTGAAAAGAGCTTCAGCCACCATTCCACCAGCACGGACATTTGGTTGAGTCATCCAGGTAACTCAAAAAGGACTTTCTAGAAATTCTTCGTCTTCAGGTGCACCTGCAACATCTGACCAAGCACGGACGACGCTGGCCAAAAGATTGAGTTCCATCAGTTTGCCCTTAATCAGCTTCCTAGACATGTTAATTCCGTTTGTGCCAAGTGTAATTTTTCTTCTATAAATGCAAGCTTTCTCATTGCCCATTTTTGTTAGAGGTCATTCATCCTCATCCAAATATAAAGGTCAACCGATTCTTCGCTGATACTTAATACCAGTCACTGTCTAGCAGCCTAACATATCTGTAGCAGTATCTTCTAGTGTATGTTGTCATGCGCAATTCCTCTCCTGAAATAGCTGATGCAGCATCGGCATGCGTCTTGCATTAACCTATGCACATGTGCTATGCACCATTTTACTTTTCTTGATGTTTTTAGCCTTCAATGCTTGCAGAGCAGAGTGGCTTCTCTCTTGAATGCAAGCTTTCTCATTTTCCATATTCCTAGTCTCGTTGATGATTGCTCCTCTTCCTTGATAGCCTGGGTCTTTGTGCAAGCTACAGTGAAGTGATTGATTGCAGAATCTGGTTTTGCTGCCACACTTGGCTGTGGTAACTGTGTTACGTTTCTCATGTGGGGGCCTGGTCAGTTGCATTGGTAAGCAGTCCCTCGAGGTAAGCATTTGCTCCTGCAGTCCGCAAAGCGACATAGACTCCCAGTATACACATACCGTAACTGGTGCGCCCCGTTCGTTCTGGCCTGCTGCAGTAATGGGCAAATTGTGCTTGTGGCTTACCTCGGCCATGATTTGCTCAAAACGGAGACCAGCATATGTGCTCACATGGTTCGAAGTGTATGAAGTTGATAGCCGTATGGGTGGAAAGGCCCGCAAGAATGGCTGCCGAAGGTGATGCCCACAAAAGCGACTTGTCCACATTGCGACAAAGTGTGAGCCACACATAGCAGCCCCCGAAAGAAAAGAAATGTGCACGTTGGAAAGGGGTTAACGCTAAAATGCCGGGTAGTCCATGTCGCTGTGTTGGTTGCGGCAGCAGATGCCTGCGTCACCTGATTGCTTCGCAATGGAAGTTGCTCATCTTCAACGGCAACTGTTGGTTCAAACAGGTGCGAGACTCTGTCCAATCTGTTTGTACCGCAGGTTGTCGCTCGTTACCAGACCACCACATGTGACAAAGGCAAGCATTATGCCGTAAGATGGTTCATAGCCAATGTATAATGTATTGTCTGAACCTCGTGCGGTGACTGATTGCTGTTTAATCTTGCTGTTATGCCACTTGGTTACGGTCGCAGTTTTATGTTTTTCGAATATTGCGGCCTGGTCGGTTGCACTGGGAAGCAGCCTCTCGTAGTAAGCATTTGATCCTGCAGTCTGCACAGCGACATAGACTCCCAATTTACGCACACCGTGATTCATGCTCCCCGTTCACCCTTTCTTGCTGCAGCCATGGGCAAATTGTGCCTCTGGCCTTTCTCGGCCACGATTAGGCATGAACGGAGACCAGCATAAGTGCTTACATGGTCGGACGTGTATGAAGTTGGGTGGAAAGGCCCGTAAAAGTGGCTGATGAAGGTGATGCCCACGAAAGCGACTTGTCCATATTGAGACAATGTGGGACACCAAGTGTGAGCCACACATTAGCGGCCTCCAAAAGAAAAGAAACATGCAGGCTGGAAAGGAGTCAATGCTAAAATGATGGGTAGTCCATGTCGCTGTGTAGGCTGCGGCAGCAGATGCCTGCGTCACTTGATTGCTTTGCACTGCAAGTTGCTCATCTTTAACAGCGACTGTCGCCGCAAACAGGTGGGACACTCTGTCCAATCTGTTTCTGCTGCTGGTTGTTGCTCGTTAGTAGACCACCACGTGCGACGAAGGCAGGCACTACGCCTGTAGGTAGGCAGCTCAATGTACCCTAAGAGACCCGTGTATGTGAATGCTCACTGTTGCCATATGGTTCGTCGCCAATGTATAATGTATTGTCTGAACCTCATGCGGTGACTGATTGCTGTTTAATTTTGCTGTTATGTCACTTGGTTATGGTCGCAGTGTTATGTTTTTAGAATATTGCGGCCTGGTCGGTTGCACTGGGAAGCAGTCTCTCGAAGTAAGCATTCGCTCCTGCAGCCTGCACAGCGACATAGACTCCCAATTTTCATGCACTGTGATTCGTGCTCACCGTTCGCGCTTTCCTGCTGCAGCAATGGGCATATTGTGCCTCTGGCCTTTCTCGGCCGCGATTAGGCATGAACGGAGACCAGCATACGTGCTTACATAGTCCGATGCGTATGAAGTTGATAGCCAGATGGTTGGAAAGGCCCGCAAAAGTAGCTGATGGAGGCGATGCCCACGAAAGCGACTTGTCCATAGTGAGACAATGTGAGACAGCAAGTGTGAGCCACACATTAGCGGCCCCCGAAAGAAAAGAAACGTGCAGGTTGGAAAGGAGTGAATGGCTAAAATCTGGGGTAGCCCATGTCGCTGTGTAGGCTGCGGTAGCAGATGCCTGCGTCTCCCGATTGCTTCGCAATGGAATTTGGGCATTTTTAACGGCGACTGTCGCTGCAAACAAATGGCACACTCTGTCCAATATGTTTCCGCTGCTGGTTGTTGCTCGTTAACCTGACCACCACGTGCAACGACGACGGTGAGCCGTTTACGAGCTCGCGTCAATGATTCCAGCGTATCTCGACATGCAAACTTTATTTCTGCTATTGCACGAGAATGTACACTGCTTGTCTTCTGCCAATAAAGTCGCGCGTTCTGTTCACTCACTTGTGGCTTGTTTGTATGGGCGTCAGTAGAGGCTCTTGGCAATTAGAACGCACCACCTACGCGGCAGCGAAGGCATTGAGGCATGCCGCATAGCCAGGGCAAGCACGGCGCGTACCAGCGTACGCGAGCGGCAAAAAACGGCCATATTGAATTTTGCTCTAAAAAAAAATGTGCACTTCCGCTTCCGGTTTGAGCAACGTCATCTGGCGTCCCCCAAAGTAAGTTCCATGCGCTGCCGCTGCTTATTTTCGAACCACGGCGGAAGGTACAGTTTCCCTTCTCTAAGTTTGTTCTTTATTCTATGGTGCTGTTGCTACATCGGCTACATCGTATATCCTCACGTTTGTCAAGCGCAAACGCACCGCACGTTGCTTCGCGCCAATCTAGTAACGTTGGCTTCGTGCGAGGTCATCGCGAAATACGTGCTGCCGCTAGCTTTTGCGACTTCGCCCCTCCGTCGTCGCTTTGCAAAGCGGGATTTCAAAACGTCGCACCATGTCATCTCGTGTTGCAGTGGTAAGATTATCCTTTCTCAGAAACAACCAGTTGCTGTGTAGGCTGTTCTTACGGCTGTGATGAAAATAGACGAAAAAAGCCTCGCGAGAGCCGGTCACTGTTAGCGCGTGTACCGCAGTCCCACTGAACCAGCTCGAGCAGAGTGCCACACTGCCAAGGAGCAGTCTTTTACGATTGCGGGCTTCTGTATTCGCACTTGTCCAAACGTTTTGCTTGATTCTACACGTCATCGGTGTTGTAGTATCTCTATTAATGCTTGTTACCAATACGTTACGTTATTTTGCCGCTCATCGCTCCTGTGTGCTGTGCCTGCGTACTTATTTTAGCGTTGCTGCTCGGTTATTATAGAGGCAATACTGGCAAAACTCAGTAGTAGCGGCAGCCACACGGACCCGGTAGCTAGTAGCACGGCCGGAGCGAGTCGAGTCCGGTCGTGCTAGCATATGGTGCTAGCACAGAACACCTGGTGCTAGTAGGTACAGCCAGGTACAGCCAGGTGCAGCGGGGCGTGGCGTTTCTCGCAGCGCCCGACGTTTCTGTGCAGGCGCGAGTAGAGCGCGTGCGAGAGAGAGGGGCCCTCTAGGCGTCACTGCGAAGTTTCTTTGCACGTGTGGGTCGAGTTTTACGCTCGTACGCTGGCTGTCGGCGCGGTGAAATAAGGTGAAGCGACGGGCACTGACGCCCCATTTGGTGATCGCTGTGTGTGAATTTAAGGTGCGTCGGATAGACCAGTGGATGGACTCACACGCGTGCGGCGCTGGTACTGAGTCAGCCATGCCGGATAATAAGATTGTCGTGCCTTACGGCACTCCACCTCAAAAAAAAAAAAAAAAAAAAGAAGAAGAAGAAGAAGCATCATTCATTTCTTCGGCGGGAGCGATAGGGGCCGTAGTATAGGCCGGGCCTGCTCTCCTGAACTACCCAGTAGCATTTTTGAGTGGTCCCGTATAAGTGAAATAAACGCACAGCGCCTCGATCGGCAACTACGGTTGAACGCGATTGCCTTATGTCACGCCGTGAGGATTATTGGCTTTTCGTCTCGTCCACGTAAGGTTAGGTTAGCGTAAAAGGCATTAGGGTGGCGCGACGTATTCTCACAGCGGTTACGCCGTGCTGGTTATTGTCTGCGTCTCGGCCACGTCATGTTACGTTAGGTTAACGTTAGCTTACGTTGGATTTCGTTAAGGTTACGTTACGCTAGGTTAGCATAAAAGCCGTTACGGTGGCGCCTTGTATTCTCTCAACGGTTACGTTGCGTAACCGTTGAGAGTTTAGGTTAGCGTAAAACGCGTTATGGGAGCACGGCGTATTCTCGTCGCCGGCGCCCTTCAGCCACTCGCGTTCAACCGCGGCTGCTAAGGCGCTCTGCCTCCTAGATTTTCACCTGCTTCACCGGGCCAGCGTCCGAGCGTAAATGAACTCGAGCCCATTCCACAATTCCGGCACGCCTAGGGACAAACGCCTAAAACACGCGCTAACTTCTCCTCCGTAGTGCCTAGGCAGAATCACATATTCAAGGAGCAAAAGCCCCCACATTTTCTCTCTCGCACCCGCGCTTACTCGCGCATGCGCGCGAACGTCCGGTGCCTTCGCAAGTGCCACGCCCCGCTGTACTTACTAGAAATTGTAAAGTCGGGACCCGGTACCATGAACCAATCAGCAACGCACAACAGTGAAATAGTCCTTCCGGAATATATTACCATGCCCTACATAAATCTTCTTGTCCGACCACGTCACATACGCTCATCTAACATCTACAAAAACATCACTTTCTCATATAAGAAAATTCTGTCAACTTCTGTTCTGAAACGGCACACAATATTAAAATAACATATATAGCACACAAAACTGTCACTTCAAATGAGAAAAAATGTCAGCAATGCCCACACACGCCATTTTTTGTGACTATTACCAGTTTTGAAGGACTGCTATTACTATGTGCGAGAGAGAGCGAGGGGTATTCTGATATAAAAGCTGGGAGGTTGGTTGGCCTGAATCAATGTTCTGACCTGCTACTCGCACTGGAGGAAGGGGAATGGTTGTAGAAAGAAAGAATCGATAATACATTGATTATGAGGATGAAGATGGTGGTGAAAATCTTGCATACTCCAAGACTTCAAAGTCGCTTGTGCAGTCCGCTCTCATACAAAAATTTTTTGAGAGCCTTCAGACTATTAGGCTGATGGCAAGGATCAGGCAAAGGTCCCAATAGGACCTTTTCAGTCAATGGTGCAACAACAAATTTTGACAAGATGTCTGCCAGTGATTTTCTCTGCACATCAAATTGCAGGCAGATGCACAAGAGGTGTTCTGCTGTCACAAGGGGTGTTCTGTAGTCTCCTGAAAATTTAGGCCTTCCGCCCAGCTGATGAGATGCAGGTAGCGAGAGCATCTATCAGAAATAGGGGAGCAGGTGTTTGGCCAGTCGACTTACTCACAAACTGCCATATTACAGGTGATATACGCAATGTCCACAGATAATGCAACCTTGGCAGACTGTGGAGTGTAGTAGTGTAGCACTGCAATACTCATTCATATTTAAAAAAAATAATAATAATGAAAATTTAGGAAAGCCTTAATTAATGATCTAGCCCACCACCAGGCACTCACACTTATGTCATTTGTCAAGCTTGCTGCCATGTAAACATCCACAAAGAAATAGGCCCTATATTTATCTGGCCAACCAACTGTACTGCCGTGAACGAATGAAACGCATGTCTGACTCACAGTATTATAATTTCTTTTGATAGCCATTCATGATCATCATGACTTGATAAGCAGCAATCATGCTGTAAGAGCAGAGTGTAGCATTATAACCACAATATCTCAATATTTTTTTGAGCTGACATTCGTATTGCAGTGTCAGTCGTCTGTGATTATGCAACATTTCCGATGTCTCGTATGTTTATATTTGTGAAGGAATACTTCTCAGTTAAAGATGTCTTCCACACAATTGTCTCTGTTATAGATGTGTTGTAAGAGGAATTGGTAACTGCACTTTTGTATATCTGTAGGTTACAGGTGGTAACAAGGGCATTGGGTTCAGCATAGTGAAGTTCCTGTGTCAACAGTTTGATGGAGATGTTTTCCTGACTGGTGAGTGGCTCTCTGCGTATGCGTGGATTTCAAGTTTAGGCTCTCATTTATCTATAATGAAAAAGAGTTTGTGTGATATGGCCATAAATAAAATCATAGTATAACTTTCTTTCAATTTTAACTTTTTCAGTACAAGAATTGCCAGAGTCTTTCTCCAAATATTGCATCGAACTGCAAAGAGCAGATTTATAGAATTTGAAGTTCCACTGTTCTGCTCGAGAGGTACTATGAAACTTGAGACAATTCAGCTAGTATATCTGATGAGCTGGAAATAAATACAAGATTAACAGCGACGGTCAAAAGACAAATGTAGTCACTTTTAGCTGTTTGCTAAAACTCCTGTAGGTAACTTGCCTCTAAAGATAGCACTGTACATTGATAAACTGCTTGTGTTTTTCTTCTGTCGGATCAGTTATGCATAAAGCATACTGTGACTTGAGACGTGTTTTCATAATCCAGATTTTTTTTACTAAAGATGCACCATTGCGAAAGTAAGGACTATAAGAGTGTGTATTCTGTTTGCTATTCCCTAAGTGTCCATTGTTCTTGTGTTTCTTGTTTTTTTTTGCTTGCTTTTTGTTTTATGTGGTGCTCATTGGATGAAAAGATTGTTTTGTACACTTAATATCCTCCTAATTCTTGTCTTGTTTTGCAGTTGGAGGTCCTTTTGCTGTAGCTTACTTAACATTTCAGGAGCTGTAGGTGTAATAACTCACCTGTAATCTGTTTAAACAAGCAAAAGCTTCCAGAGCTGAAGTTGATAATACTGCATACTTGCATTTAACATCCTCTGTATTGGCTATATTTTTCTGTTTTTCTGGTGTATATGTGCATGTGTACATATGTGGGCGCATGCATGCCAGTTAAAGTAAAGTGACACATTTCTCAGGTACTCCAATTCAAAAAGAAGTGTCTTTTGTAGTGGTTGCTTATTGCAGTGTATTATCTATAATAGGCATTTCTTTAAGTGTTAAAACCTATAGCTGATATTAATTTATGGACAGTGGCATACTTCAGAGTTATGAAGTATACGTAGCAATTATTTCTTAGCATAAAACCAGAGGGGAGACAGATATCTTAATGTGTAATATATCTCGATAGCTGTTGTGGTGGTTCAATGGCTATGGCGTCTTGCTGCTGAGCATGAGGTCGCAAGTTTGATTGCCCAGCCACATTCTGATGGTTGTGGAATTGGAAAATGCCTGTGTACTTGATTTAGGTGCATGGTTAAATAAGCCAAGGATCTCAATTTAACTCGGAGCCCCCACAATTGTTTTTTATGGCCCGAGTGTTGCTTTGGAATGTTAAATCCTCAACTTGATTTCATTTGATTTTGAATTACCTCAGTGACCCTTACTGCAGTGTTTTAACAGTTATTGATCACTTAGCAAGAGAAAATCTGTCTTTATTGAAAAATCTTGTAACGAGAGATGGTGGCATCCTCTTGATTCTAGCATTAGGAGTTAGAGGGGATGTGCTAGAGAAATGAGTGTGTGAAGGAGAGGCTTGCACTTTAAATGTACAGTCGACCACAATAGTTTACAGACCTCAGGATCTCTGGGAAAACATTCAATTTCCGAGCAGCCTGTAGCGGTAATCAGTAAAACTGAACATCACAGTGTTGTTCACATATAGTTGTAGAGACTGTAGATGCGAATACTCGGCTGCATTGTGAGGTTGGTGCAAGTATTAAGCTTTTTCTCAGGTCTTGTGTCGCATAAATTTTTGTGGTTGACTGTACGCCTCCAGCCCCTCACTAAATATGATGGTGACAAGTCAGAAGGATTATCCTGTAATTTTAAGGGTATTTGATCAGATGGATCCATTCCACGTAGCCTGTCAGGCATAGTGCTATGGTAGTGGAAGTGTTGCCAATTCATATTCCTTGCGCGACTTCTGAATCCCGATATTTCAGCAATTCCTTTTCCGATGCCATTCCTTTTTGCGCTTTGTCAGTGGTCAGAGCGACGCTCCATCTGTGTTATCAATGGGATCAGCCAGCCATGAGCTGTGGACGATAGGAACGTTGTAGAATCGAGTGGAAGGCATTGCTGCAAAATTGTGGCCCTGGTTTTCATACTGCCATAACAGATGCTCTGCAGTTGTCGGTGTATCCTTATGGTTTGCAGACAGACATTCTTGTCTTTGAGTATGTTGCAGGGGCACGTGCAAGTTTGGACAACTTAAAAATGCAGCGTGTTGTGTAGTTCTATACTTTGTTTCATACTTAGCAAGTGATGCTGCAGACGCTGCACAAGTAGCAGGGTTATAGAAATCTCACTCTGTGCTTTTTGTGATGCAGTTTTGTATCTGCGACACTTCCTGTGAAGTAGCTGCATCATATATTACAGCTACAACTTACGGACATGTGGCTATGTCCACAAGTTCTATGCATACCTTTGTGCTTCCAATATGTGATGTACCATGTTTTAGTCGCAAGCGCAAGTGGTGCACATTGGCCACTTGTCGCAGAGGGGCATCACTCCACTTATTCGATGGTAAATAGGTCCAGATCCGCAACACCTTGCATTAATAACGTCATATTTTATGACAAAGAGGTGCGAGGCTTACTGTTACATCGAATTACTAAATGCATACTGTGTTATGTCTCTTATCTGATGCACTACTTCAAAATGAATATCCTTTTTTGGGAGGCAGACACCTTTTTCCATGTCTAGCCGAATGCACGTGCACTTGCTGATTCGTCTTTGTCACTGACATAGGTAATTCTCTCTGACTGGAGGAATCACCATCGCCGGAGAAACTCTATAGGTGTCACTGGCCTCGTCATTTTCGCCAATGGGAATCCCTGCTCAAAGAGAAAAGAAGGAATTCCCATTTGTGTGTGATTTGGTCACGTAGATTCATAAGAGGCTGTGGGAAGGCGTTGCTCACTTGCATGGGCCACTCGAATTGATGCGCCTGCATTGGATTGTTCGTTGCTTTCTTGTGGCCAGACTAAGCATTCCTTCTCCCCTCTGCCCTACAACATTGTCAGTGCTCACCAAGCACATGGTAAAGAGTGAGGTTTTTTTCTTTCTGCAGTAGCGACAAAAACACAAGCAGTGCAGTTCAAGTTTGTGTGCTTTGATAACACCTATACCACAACCAAAAAAAAACTTCTAGATTAAAAAAATAATAAGAAGAATCTGTGGTTGACCTGTTTGGCATATATGCCTTTACTCACGTATGAAGTAAGATAGAGGATTAGTTAAAGGTGAATTTTATGTCTCTGATACATTTCCATTTTATGTGTGCAAGAGAGCCATATTGCATTTCTTCTGTGCAGCCAGGGACGAGACACTTGGGAAGGCAGCGGTGGCAGAGCTCAACAAGCAGCTGCTGCACCCAAAGTTCCACCAGCTTGACATTGATGACCTTGAGAGTATTCAAAGACTTCGCGACTTCCTCAAGAGCACTTACGGGGGCCTGGATGTACTTGTGAACAATGCTGGCATTGCCTTCAAGGCGAGTCCTTTATTTTTTCAATATATATTAGAGACTAAAATTTATGGTGGACTCTCAGTAATTCAAACTTCTATAAGCTACCTGTTGCGGTAGCCCAGTGGCTTTGGTGTTGAACTGCTGGACTCGAGATCTCAGGTTCCACCACAGCCACGGTAGGCACAATGCAACGGGGGCAAAATGCATGAGTGCTTGTGTTCTTAAATTTAGGTGCACTTTAAAGAACCCCTGGTAGTCAAAATTGATCGGGATTCCATCACTATCTTGTGCCTCATAATCTGATCGTAGTTTTGGCATGTGAAACCACAGAATATCTCTATATTGCAAACTAGAAAGCTTTATGTGAATTTGAATAAATTATGGTCTGAAACAGAATTATTGGATATCATACAAGTGCATAGACCTACATAACAGTGTACAAGCAACAGGCCACCACCAGGTTCTGTACCATAGAGGCAAAGAGAAGAGAGAGTTAAGGCATGAAGTTCAATGGCATTAACTGCATAATAGGTTTATTTGAATCTGCTTTTTGAACATTCTAAGGCAATCTGGAGTTGCTACTCCAGAATTGGTCATCTTGTCACAGCCGTTGGATGGTAATTTCTTAAATTGCAGGTCAGCTCTACAGCCCCATTTGCAGAGCAAGCAGAAGTCACTGTGAAGACAAACTTTTTTGGCACACTCAATGTCTGCAAGGAGCTGTTCCCCTTGCTGCGCCCACATGCCAGGTCTGTATTGCTCATTCCACAGTAAGAATTTTTGAACACAATCTATGTTGTTTCACTGAACACAGTCCATGCAGCCAGGACACTGAACCTTCTGAGTACATTTCTTTTATGCCATCATAAAGGCTGGAAGCATTGCATTGGGCACTTTCCCTGGAGCTTGAAGCATAACAAAATTATCTGTACCAGCAAAGCAATTTCCCATGATCACATGAATGAGCTACTTGCAGGGATAAATAGTTGCTCTATGAAGGTGATCATAAGGTTTTGCCTTTAAACATAAACCCCCCATTGCTCTGCTACTGCTGCTCTTAACACTATTTGTCCTATTTGTGACCATGAAAAATTTTAAGAGCATGGTTTCACCCAGAATCTTATGATACCTGGATAAAACTGACAATGCTACTGGGCACTGATATGAATACACATCATGACTGCAATCATTGCCAGCTGCTTCTAGCTAAAGCTGCTGCGTCCTTTGTCATTTTTTGTTGCTGCAATGTCCTTGGGGCTGTCCTCTGTGTTGTGCATGGGGCTGATGCCCTGCAGTACCTCTTGAGCATTACACGTAGAACTTGAAATTTAAAAACACTGTCTTGGAGAGGCCTTACACTTGGTGTTTTAGAGATGTTGCATCGCTATTGCTGTGAATATTCCACGGCATACTTTTGTGCTCGCATACAAAGTATGATGGATCTAATGATTGTTGAGCTGCAATCTACACTGTTACACTGGAATGTCAGTAGCTTCAGGCATTAAGCAGAGGAGACGGAGGGAGAACATTGTTCCCCTACACACACTATGCATGCACCTCATGAAAAATAAACTAAAGAATTTGTTTCAGGTAGGTCATGGTACAGAATGTCAGGCATTGATCATTAGTTTATTTCCTCAAAGTAAAACGAAATATCTAAAAGCAACGACCGATGGAGTTGCGGTCGCTGTGCATCAAAATTCCAAAGATCCTTCGCTGCCGCAGAAGGTGCTGAAAAGACCTTCTGAATGACGTAGCATTGACACGTCACCATCCTGACGAAGTCTGGAAGCTAAGAATACATCGACAAAAGAAGACCTAAGGACATAACATACCAACTGCAGGACAGTACGACGCAGCCGTGATGCGACACTGCGACCAAACCGTAACGTAAGACAAATAACCACTGACCTCGACATACTTCTCGATGGCCACTCAGTCCAGTCACTGGTTTAGTGGACTCAGGAGCAGACTACTTTGTCATGAGTGAACAGTTGGCTGCCTAGTTGAAGAAAGTCAAGGCTTCATGTGAAGGCCTTCAAATCCGGACAGCTGGAGGACAACTGATGAAACCTACTGGAATCTGCACGCCAAGAATTACCATTCCCAACCAGACCTACCATGCCACCTTCATTGTCCTCCAACAGTGTTCACGAAATGTAATTCTCAGCATGGACTTGCTGAACCAAGACGGCGCCACCATTGACCTGAAGTGAAAGCCGATAATGCTATCCAAAGATCAAGTGATACAGCTAAAGAGCTCTCAGAGTCACCATGCCTTCAGTGTGCTGAAAGATCAAGTAGCATGTTGCCTCACTCCAGCGGTCATTTCCGTCTGCACCAAAGCAACCGCACCTATAGAAGGAATCTTCGAGGGCGACATACGTCTGATGCTTGACAGTGAAATTTACCTTGCAAGAGGGATAGCTCGATTGCATGGAGGAAAAGCGAAAGTGATGCTGACAAACTTTAGCCAGGAGTTCAAACACATCAACAAGGGCACGGCGATTGCATACATAGAAGAAATTGTGGAACCCAACTGTACGTTAGTTCTCTCGGTTTCCGCCACGTCTACTTCGATGGCCCTAGTTCTCGAACTAGCTTTCGACATAAATTCAAGTCTTCCCAGGCATCAACAGATAAGCTTCGAAGTCTTTTACACCTGTGCAAAGACTGCTTTGCGGTGTCATCAAAGATTCAACAAATGCCCATTGCTAAGCATCACATAATAACTGAAGATTGTGCTTGACCACACCGCCAGAGCCCCTACTGAGTTCCTGCACAAGAACAAGAAGCTATAAAGTCAACAAAATGCTTTGCGATGAAATCATCTAACCACCGAAAAGTTTGTGGGCGTCTCCTGTTGTCTTGATGACGAAGGATGAGAGTCTGCAATTTTGCGTCGATTATCGTCACCTCAGCATGGTCACCAAGAAGGATGTACACCCCCTCCCATGAATAAATAACGCACTGCACTAACTCTGCGATGCAAAATATTTCTCGTCAATGGACCTTAAGAGTGGCTACTGGCAAATCGAAGTCAACAAGAGGCATAGAGAAAAGACCGCCTTTATTACATTTGACGGCCTCTTCCAATTCAAAGTCATACTGTTTGGCCTTTGCTTGGCACCTGCAACATTCCAGCTTGTGATGGATACAGTCCTGGCAAGTTTAAAGTGGCAGACATGTCCTGTCTACTTGAACGACTTCGTCGTCTTTGCCATTAACTTTGACAATCACATCAGGCAGCTAGAAACTGTTCTCGAGGCAATCAAGTCATCCAGGCTCACCCTGAAGCCGGAAAAATGCCACTTCACATACGAAGAGCCCATGCTCCTGGGCCATGTCATTAGCAAGTTCAGTGTTCGTCCAGACCCACAGAAAACAGTTGCGATAGCAAAATCCCCACAGCCCGTTGACAAGAAAGCAGTGGGAAGATCCCTTGGCCTCTGTGCCTTCTATGGGTGCTTTGTTGAGGACTTTTCTCGCATCGCCGAGCCATTGACCCACCTTATGAAATCGGACGTGGAGTTGAAGGGGAAAGCGCTACAAGCTGAAGCGTTTCAAGCCTGCAGTCATCACAATGCCTGCAACAATGCCTGCAGTCATCACCAGTACTAGCTCACTTCAACGAAAACACTGATACATAAACCATACCATTTCAAGCAGTGTAGGCCTCAGTGCCATGCTAGTCCAAAGACAAGACAGGCTTGAAAGAGTCATGGCTTATGCTAGCTGCTCACTATCGATAGCAGAAGCCAATTATTCTATGACGGAAAAAGAATGCCTTGCCCTCATTTTCTCGTATCGTCGAGCCATTGACCCATCTCATGAAATTGGACGTCGAGTTCAAGTGGCAAGTGCTGCAAGCCGTAGCATTTCAAGAGCTTAAACAACGCCTGCAGTCACCACCAGTACTGGCTCACTTCGACGAAAATGCCACTACGGAAATCCATACCGACATAAGTAGGCCTCAGTGCCTTGCTAGTTCAAAGAAAAGACAGGCTTGAAAGGGTCATGGCTTAAGCTAGCTGCTCACTATCGATAGCGGAAGCCAATTATTCTATGACGGAAACAGAATGCCTTGCCATGATTTTGGCTACTGCAGAGTTTCATCCTTACCTATATGGTAGGCCCATCAAAGTCGTGAGCGACCGTTATGCATTGTGCTGGCTGGCAAATTCAAAGGGTGTTCCTGGGCGCCTAGCATGGTGGAGCCTTAGATTGCAAGAATTTGACATCACTGTGGTCTACAAGTCCGGACAGAAACACTCTGATGCCAGTTGCCTGTCTCGCGCCCCCATCGAGCCACTACTGCAAGATGACCAATGTGAGGAGACTTTCCTGGAGACAGTAAGCGCCGATGACTTGGCCGAACAGCAGCGAGCAGACTCGTAACTATGAGAAGTCCTGTTGAGTACTTTGAAGGCAAGACTGATTTTGTGCTGAATGGGTGTTTAGGTATAGATTGTCTTCATTTTCGCTGCAGAACCATGTCCTCGTAAAGAACTTCTCCCCAGCTTGTGCAAACTACCTTCTCGTTGTGCCCATAGCACTTTGGCCAGTAGTATCCCTGCATGCGCTGAATGATCAGACAGCTGGACACCTCGGATTTTCTCGTACGCTTGTAAGAGCACAACAAAACATTGTTTATACGTTCCCATTACATAAGCTTTCCCAGCGCCAACATTTGCAATTGAGAACACAAAAAATAACCCAATAGTTACGTTTATTTTTTACCGATTCATACATTCCCAGAAAACAAAATTTTTCGGCACTAACGTTCAGCAAGTTGCCAAATTTAGATCGTATTATACGTTTTCCAGCCTCTAGATCCCATATAAAGAATAAAGTGCGTGACACGTGCGTGATCGAGAAGGTATATACCGTGTTTACACATATAATGATCGCACCCGTGAATATTGTTGTCAAAATTCGATTTTTTTTCTTTCCAGTGTAATGATTGCACCCTGAACTTGTCGCAGCAATATGTCGTGTGCCAAGTCTAGCTAATGATGATCACGCTTTCCATCTGTCGAATGCTGTGCGAATGAATAACTCTTCAAGACATACCAAGCGGTCTGCACGCACCAAACCTTCTTAAGCAGATGCCCCATTTTATTCCTTTCATCACTTTCCACACTTCCATGAAAAAAAAAAAAGCTACAACCCAACTTGCCTCGGCTTTATTATTTGTAGGCTTCATAATGGTTTTGGTGAACAACAACAACATAAAGGCCGCCTTTTGATTCTTCTTGTCTGCATTCGTGGGCACGCAACAAATGGCGAGCAATAACGTTAGTGGCCACGTTTACACTGATACGTTAGAAGTGTATCCTATTCGTACGCCGACGCTTGTAACGCAGCTAAGATATTCGCCCACCCTTAGCGGAAACGATGTCGCCAATGTAATGTTGCCATATTAGGATAGCAGTGAAGACAAATGCCGCAGCTTCCGCAGCACACCCGCCATGTGTTTCTCTGCCACTGGCAGCTAAGCACGGCCATCTCTGTATCTGTGCCCTCAATCTGGACATGGCTATGTTATTGCCACAGACTGGCTGATATTAACGATGTCATTCATTACTGATACGGAAGAAACTGTTCCAATGCACGTAATATACTTACGAAAAGAAAAAAAAAATTGCATTCGGCATGTTCGGCTTGCTCTGCCGGCCGTTATGTTGGTTTGGTGTCCCGAACTGACAGCGGCAGCCACCTGCTTGTTGACTGGTCATCCCGCAGCAAACGCAGGATGAAAAAACAAAATGTTTCTTTTCGTGGGAAATTTAACTGGCGTAGTGATCGCACCCCTGAATTTGCATCAATTTTTTTGACAGAAAAGTATGATCATTATGCGAGTAAATACGGTAGCTGCCCGCCGTGGCAGCTTCACTGCAATACTCACCCACCTGTATCATGTGAAAATGCCAGCGCGCACTCAGTTTCTCATTTCGGCGATGTGGGTATCACATTTCACTTCAGCGGCATCTGACGTCGCCCACCAGCTTGATTTCGTTTTGGTTTCCCGTCGCCCTCTTAAACACCAAGCAATAGGAAAACAACAAAATGCGTCTTGCGCCACCAGAGCACCACCAGCTCGACGCGCTTCAGTGTCTTGTGCTGCAACGATCTGCATGACGCTTCACATTATGTAGATTTCAACAATAGTCGAGTCCTTCATATTTTTTTAGTTACTTCAGATCGTAAATTTTCTCTGTTGGTACATTTTTTTCTCATGGTTTTTTCCCAAAACGCATGAATGAGGTTCTTCTGTACAAGAGAAGTACTATTGGCCATGCCTGAATGCCAATGTTGCCCTTTAGTCAAAACATGCAGAGACTGCCAGCGACGCAAGACACCACTGACAAGGCCAGCAGGATTACTACTAGCCGATCGAGCCTCCTTGCAGACCGTTTCAGCAGACTGATCTTTTTTTTTTTTGTATGTAAACTGCAACTACTGAAAGCAGTTATGTTTATAAATACTTCTTTCATGTTCCATAAAACTCAGTTGACAGTTTGCATTTCGCTTGTATGTTCCTTGTTTTCCACTAACTTCATGTGTTATCGCACCTTCCAGAGCACAACAGAATTATCATGAATATATCCATTATTTATAACTTTTGTATACACCCCGTCAAAAGCGGCAGTTTACATGTGAAAAAGAAAGAAAGAAGGAAAAAGAAAGGAACATAGAAGATGGAAAATCGTATGTGACGCACATCCCACTTGACTCATATGCAAGCAATATTATGTTAATTGGCTTTGAATATGACAGTCACGCTGATGGCTTGCTCATGCAGGCTTTTCATCAACTGCAATCATGAAAGAGGCTTCCCATATCTCTCTTGTCACTTTATTCTTGCTTCTGAGCCAAACTTCCCTGCTGTCAGAAGACAGTGAACAACCACATATTGTGCGATGTGCATCTAAGTTGCCCGATGCATTAACTAGGCTTACATATCTATGCTCTCTGAGCCTCTCGTTTAAGTGCTGACTTGTTTGTCCAACATAAGCGTGACAGCACTCCTTTTTTTCTTTGTGCATGTAAACCGCAGCTGCTGATAGCATTTACAGCTATACATTCGTCTTTCTATCTGAATAAATCTCAGTTGACAGTTTGTGCTTAACTTGTCACATGTTCGTTGTTTTTCACTAATGTGTGTGCCACTGTGCCTGCAACAGTGCAACAGAACGATGAAGCTACACCAACTAAGCCCTTTTCAAGCTCTGCTTGTTTTCATAACAGATATAACAAAGTTATTTTGGCTCCCCCTTCAAACTTTGTTAGAGCAAAATTTTACTGTATTCGAACATGTGATTATGTTGAGTGTAATGTGCAGTTGCCCCACAGCCAGTTTCTAAACGTGCCGAAGGCCCTAAACTCTGTGTTCGAACCTCAGCCATACCAACTTTACAAGTGATGGTCAATGTGAAAACACACAGACATGCTCATTCTGGCTTTTACCTATTTGATGTTTACACTCATGGTAAATCTGTCTGCAGGGTGGTGAACTTGAGCAGCGTGTGTGGCATGCTTAAAAGGATTCCTGGAGAAGAGGTGAGGAAGAGACTCAGCAACCCTGACATTACTCTGGAGGAACTGTGCAGCCTCATGAAGGAGTTTGTGCAGTGAGTTCTTGTTTCACTAGGTTATAGCAAGGCGTGCAGTTTCACCTCGTAGCTTCGTTCATGACATGGCCTTTGCTTGTTGCTTGTTTCACAAGGTGAATTTTTTTGTGCACAAAGAAGCTGATCAGTAATTTACTCATTTACTGTATTTAACAGGGCTGCAAAAGATGGCAAGAATGATGAGATGGGTTGGGGGCACTCTGCCTACAATGCGTCCAAGGTTGGCATCACTGTGCTGAGCTTCATCCAGCAGCGTGAATTCAATGCAGACCCTCGTGAAGATCTTGTCGTAAATGCTGTGAGTAGAGACGCTAGTTTCTTTGCTTATGTTCCCTGACAGAAATGGGTTTGGGAGATCGCAGTGAGCAATTCTTGTAGCATATTCCTTCACAGCTTTTTGCTGTTTTTACATACACACATGAGTTCTTTGTTGCACTAACACTCTTAATATTAAGTAGCTTGTTTACATGCGCAAGGCTGTTCAAAGCGTTCGACTGATCACTGTATAGCTGGCAAAGTCTGGCTGCCTGGCTGTGATGTAGCCTGCTCCACTACATAAGCTCTTGTGTTTTGTGCCTTTGCTATGCCTGTGTGGATAAAACTGATCATACTTTTGCTCCAATTTTGTTTTATTGCCGACGGTTGACGCTTCGAAATATTTAAAAAAGAAACTATTGAAAAATATCCATATTTACAAATAGGACACTGTTCGATTCATTATAGAAAATTTCGAATATTCGCATACCCCTACTAAAGATGTTTAATGTATTCATGTTTCTTGAAATATAACATTTTAGGATAGCACGACACACTGTCTGCTATTTGCTGCAGCTAAGGGGTACAGGTTGCAACTAATAACCCACTTATCTGCCTGCCCACTCACATGCACACACATACGCATGCCTTTGTGGGGAAGAGAATATTGCTACAGTTGAGTCTCGTTATGATGAACTCACATCGACCATGAAAATACTTTCCTATAGGTATTCGTTATAATCATACATACAGATATCAGTGAAAGAAAGCTGCGATCACGTTTATGTAAGAGAAATGCAAGCAGGGTGCCTCCGTAAGGACACCAAGAGGCCCCTTATAGATTTTGATGAACCGTCAGCATCACAAGGCACAAGCACAAAAATAAATACCATATTTTTCTGTATATAACCTGCGTCCTCGTACAACCCACATCCCCACTTACAACACCGGGTAAGGAAAGAAAAAGCATTTATTTCCAGAACAAGCTAGCCACCTGATCTATACACTCGCTGACCTGCCCTTCTTTTCCTCTCGTCTTCCTCTTCTCTTTATCTGCCTTGCTTTATGCACGCCTGGCCTTCGACACTTTGTGGCAGTACAATGCGCAATCGTTTAACACGGGTGTGCAGGCTCTGGCACCTGCACAGATGGTCCCACGTGTGTACACATGATGTGGTAGCAGATGCTTGGCTAGTCTAGACTGTTCTATTCTGTGCATTTGGCTACAATTACATCAGGCATGGTTAGTTTGTATTAGTCCTCACATGCATTAAGAAATAATGTTCAGTTATCAAAAGTTCCCCTCTTGTGATGTATTCATTTTCGCATGATGTTGTGCAAGTGCAGTAATTCTGTATTACTGTATTGCGCTCTCATACTTAACTCCTGTTATTAAAGGTACACCCAGGCTACGTTGACACAGACATGTCAAGCCACAAGGGGCCTTTGACTCCTGACCAAGGTGAGTATTTATTGTACACTATTGCTTGTTTTTAAATTTTTTATTTCCATATTTCTCACGGGATACTGTCTGGAGTAGTGCGTGAAGGGTGATGATACATTGATATTGTTAAGTTGTTGAGCATATCAAAAAAAAAATTGCATTATACAAAGACTAACGCAAATGCGAAAGCACCTATTATTTGTTACAGCTTGTTGACCAAAAATAAAGTTATGTAGTAGTTGAAATGTGATATCACACACTATGTATACTTACTTCTGGCAATCACTACATGTCATTATAAGTGGTTAATGCTGTGTTTTTAACTGCAACATGATCACTGATGTTAGTAATATTGAAAGGGGGATCATTCTAGTAACTGATTCCTTGTTTATTTCCTAATAACAAGCCACAGGTGCGGCCACTAGTCAGATGCACATACAATCGCAGACCAATAATTCGGACATGCTTGATTATTCGGACAGCTTCACGGCACCGCCACTGGCTCCATAGACCTAACGTCTATAGGATGGGCACTTTGAACACCTTGCAGCATGTTGTGCAATAATTTGGACTTCCACTGTACAACCGTGTGCTATTTTGGCCGCTGTGCCGAGCAGGAATAATGATATTTTGGTTTTAATGTGTCATTGGCATGGTCCTTGGCCATGTCGCCGGCACCTCCTCAAAACTAGCAAAGCCTAGGCGATTTATTAGTCCCTCACCACACCCCTACCCCCGGACAAGCCATGGAAAGCCACCAAGTCGTAACGGCTGCAGTTTCGATTTGTGCAACTTGTTGCACAACTTCTGTTCTGCATCTCCGGCGTTTGTTAACTTACGTTAAATAGTGATGCAGTCCTGGGCGACGTCTTCAAGCACAGTGGCGATAACTCCACCCTCAGTGTCTGTGCCTACGAAGTTGGCGAGGGAAGTGCTGGAAAATGAGTGTGGTTATCAATTTGCGGTTGACTTTTATTATGTTGCCAGGGGATGACTGTTCAGTGCATGCATTAACAGTACTTTCCTTTATCTCGAGTGGTGGCATGACAATGGGTGAGGTATGGGCCGTGATTTTGTAGCGCTGCCTTCCATTCGATTCTGTGCCACTGTAATCATCCACTGTTGGTGGCCTGCTGATTGAGTAAAAATATTTATTTATTTATTTGAACTCAGGGCAGGCAGCAGCACCTCTGGGTTGATGTAAGCTGGTGCTTTGTTCTGAAAGGGTGCATACTTTCAAATGCATGCTCACAGACATGTGTGTCTGGAACCATTGGAGTCTTATTTTCACCTGTGCATGCGTGGCTGTGATGCTCAAAAAGTTAGAGACACACTTAAATGCTTTTCTTAATATATATTCGCAGTCAACAGCTTCCTTACTGTTTCCAGGCACTGTAACAGCCAATATTTGATTTGTATCTTTTGTTGCGCATCATTTTAGGTGCTGATGCTGCAACATATTTGGCTCTTCTGCCTCCAAATATCAAATCGCCCAAAGGAGAGTTTGTTTGGAATGACCGCACGGTGACCTCATGGGACAAGTAACAGCAGAAGTCATTAATGTTGTGGCCAGTGGCTTTGCACATTTACATTAAGGAACTTACTAGCCTGTTTTGTATTTGCAGGCCTAACACTGAGCCTCTGAACAAAAAGAAAAAAGGATAATCTAACTGCTCATAGTATCGCAATATGAATACTGGAGTTTCAGCAGCGTATGATGCTATAAGTTGTCATACTTTGAAAATAAAGATTTCTTTGCTCTCTACAGGGTAGTTTTTGTTGCCGTACTCAATCTTTTGGAGCATAGTAGCCTTGTGGAGGCTTGAGTCGGGAGAAATGTTGCTGAAAATTTTTGTTTGTCACGAATTCTCAAGTCGCCAGCGCCAAGAAGATGAAGACGACGGAGACCTCGTAACCGCGAAACTCTTGAAAGACTCAAAAGTTTTCACTCACTCACTTGTCACTAATTATGACACTGCAAAAACGAAACACATTAGTCACATGTGCTCATTCGTTGCAACAAAAGTTGCATAGTGTCATAGACCAGTATTATAAATTTTCATCTTCAGTTGGAAACTAAGAGGGCTGTAGAAGCCTTTTTTGTCACGAGTTTGATATCTGGCCGCAGTTGCTGAGCTTTTGATGGAGAAGAATGCAAGAACCCTCATTTACTTGAGTTATGTACTACATGTAAAGAACACCAAGGGCCACAGATTGTAACAACCTATTTTTCTTTTTTTCTTTTTGCACTATGTCCTTGTCTTTGTCTTCAACATTGCTATGCTGCTGTTATTGCCACAATCAGTCGCTTGATGTGGGGTTTGATGAGGAAATTGAATGAAATAGGTCATTACACAGTAAGGCTCCAGGTATTCAAAATCAGTTTGTAGCTTATTACTGTGGCATCCCTCATATGCTGCACACATTTGGTGCATAAAATCTTATCAATCTATTTAATTGAATCTTTCTTTTTGTTTTGGAGCTGGATTACGCATGCTTTCAGGCATAATTACTGCTTTACTTGCCCGTTTTTTTTTTCGGGGATTAAGAAATAGAACCTTTCTATGATATAAAGGACTTGTTAAGTAACGAGGGAGTATCTACATATCGTGGTGCACCTGCTGGCAGAAAACTAGCTCGAAACAACACGTCGTTGAGGAAGAAGCACTGCAGGCATGCTAGACTCTTACGCGTCCCCTGATGTTGTTTTCCCCACATGAATGTAGCGTCACCTGTGATACGGCTTGTCCCCATAGCTAAGCGCCGGTGATGGTCGGCGTGGCTGCAGCATATTATGGGAGACAGCGTGAGTGTTGCGCTGCTAATGCCACCTAACGCCGGGGTTATTCACGTGCAACAGGGAGTAGGCTTCATACGTAGGCTCTTTCTCTTTGGCTTCGGGTGGTGAACTTCCATGCGTACGCTGAACCACACTTCGTGGAACCATCCTGAGAAAGGCTTAGGAGCACGACACCGGAATGGACAAACACGTTCGTTTGAATGCGCCACTGTTCGTGTGACCGTACGTATACACATGAACGATTAGGCGTTGGTATCTAGCATGCAGGCAAACATAGCTCACTATCTGGACATGGTGAGTCGAACTTTCTTGATTTGTCACGCACCCATCGGCATGTTAATTCTATGTCTTGTGATTCAGCTAGCAGGCATTAGTGTATGAAAGGTGCAGTAAACACCCTTGTCATAGGAGGAAAGTTTTCATTTTTCCGAGGGGGGGGGCTCCCAACCAGCTTTCCTAACACCCCCCCCCCCCCCCAAACACACACACACACATGTTACCTTTATAACCTTTAAGAAACTTCATGTGACGTCAGAAGAATTGTTCGCTGAAGTGACGGCCTTATACGAGTATTTACAAGACTTTATAGCACGAGACAGTTCAATTTCACAGCCTGAGTACCCTCACACCACCAAGAGACTAGCGTCTCTAGGATGAGCCATTCGACAAGGGGATTCAGTTAAAGGCATGAGGGAGATATACAGTTAATCTCGATTAACGAAGTCGGTAAAATCAGCAATTTGCTTCGTTATATCGAAATTTTGTTGTATTGAAATTCAACCTTTTATGCAAATAAGTCCACTCGCCGATCAAGGGCCAGAATATTTTACGAATGATCAGGCAATTGAAAAAAGCAAATTTGAATGAGAAAGCAACTCATTTTGATAAATTTAGGAGTCGGCGACGAATGATACGGTTCCATGCCGTGTACGTCATTAGCGGTACGAATTAAGCGCAGCCAGCCACGCTTTCGCTACACTCCACCCCCGCGGCTGATAGCGCCACCCACACTGGGACGACGACGCTATCAGGAAAAGCACCAGCAGCGGGGAGCGAATGCTTTGTCTGCCTCACGCTCTAACAAGTCACCGAAAGTCGAGATTAATGCAACCTCCAATACTAAATGCCCGGGAAGACAGCTTACATGGTGCCACGCCATCTCGGCACGCCCACTCTTGGCACACGCGACAGATTACCTCTAGAGCAGGGTATGCGGCTGCATATGTGCTCAGCCGCATTTACATCTATGTGCAACCACGGCCGAGACGCGCGCCAGAAATCGAGCTGAATGCCGACTTAACCCCCACTCCACCCATTCGCGCGCGCTTGATCGTTTACTGCGAGCTCGCACCCAACCCCCTCTTTCCCTTTGCTCGTGCAGGAAGAAGGCAGCACTCGTGAAGCCACCATCTTTAATTTTTCTTGTTTCACCCTCGCACACTTTCAGTTGCACCTAAAGCACACCGTGCGCAGAGCGCAATAGGATCTCATCGCACTTGGAGTTTATACGGAACAGGATGCGACTCCACTTCAGTGGTCGCTCTTGCCACGCGGCGCGCAATTTGAGGTGCGTTTGCAAGCCGCCACTTGTAATTCAATCGTTTGACCATCTGCGTCCGCGGAAGTTTCCATTCATTATCTCGGCATTCCCGTGCGGTGGCAGTGAAATTGTGTTGTACTGAAATTGCATACAAAGACACTTCGTTATGTTGAGGTTCTAGATACATGGTGTTCTATGGACCAGATGGTATGAGAAGTTAAGTACTTCACTATATTGAGAATTTCGTTATATTGAAGATCGCTATATCGAGGTTTAACTGTGTGTTTCTTACGAAGTTGCACAAATACACATCAATGAAAAAAGCCATGTAAAGTACGCCTTGTGCGCTGTCTCCCCGTGCGCCTAGCACATGTTATGTTTTCGCTGGTGCATATACGATGGATAATACGCTTTCTTCTCAGCTTCAGGCGGGTTCTGGCGAAGTGTCAATAAGTGACGTGCCCACTCTTGCCTTTGTCATTGGTGCTCATGCTGTGTTTGTAGCCGGTGCACATTGCGACCTCTGTAGCCGCAGTAGAAGTAGCTCGACACATGTTTTCTATTTCTAGTTTTATTGTGATAGCGAATGTATTGACACTCAGGGTAAATTTTCACTGTCGTCGCCATGATGTTCCGTATAAAGTGGAAAAGCCATATGAATGAGTGACCCATACACTGTAGGTGCGAGAGAAAGCACGCAACAGTGAGTAAAAAAGGATGGCAGTTTGATGGGCACTATCTTACCACGTACTCAATGTTCAGGTTAGTTGGAGCTCGTGTGACCAAACGCTCGCTTGGGAAGGAGAGTGCACGTCTTCTACTCTAGACTTGCTGTATATAGCTGTGAACGACTGTGTGCGACTAACACTTACACAGCCCACGTGCCATACCTATATTTGTTGGTGATCATTGGTGGATGCAATGATAAAGCTCAAGCAGGGATGGCTGCTAACTTCATGTGCGCTGTCTAACTTCCCGGGCTGTCTTCCCACACCCCTAGTGCTGCAGATTGCATAGTCTAAGAGAGAGGGGTTATTGGAGATAGCTCACAGAGGCCGTCCTTTAGTGGACATAAAAATAGGCAGATGATGATGATGAATCAGATTTTCGGACTCGCAGTGAATTGCGTCCCTGTACGAACTGCTCGCCCCGGCTGCCAGCGTTCTTCACGATGGCAGTGTTGCGATAGCCAGTGAAATATTTACAGGCTTGCACGGTTCGTGCATTACAAGATGTTTGTTATTTTAATTAGTAATTGAAGGTTTACTGCTATATATATACATGGTTTAAATAACTAACGTATAGGCTCATGTAAGAGCTGCACATTCTTGTCACGATTTTGACAAGCCTTATATAGGACCGGGCCATTTAATCATATTTCTACAACTACAAGTATGAAATCTGCCGTAAGCTGCAGTGATCGCCTCCTCTCGCTATCTTGTAGCTGTAAGCAAAAGTACACTGTGTGCGAAAATTCGCTTTTGAGCGCAATTGAAATCAACGCATCGAATGTGATTGCTTCTTGGTTGAATTTTTGTAAATATTGCAAGTCAAGTTGGAGGCGCGACCCGCGCACGGATTTAAGTATACGGTAATAATTTTCCTTTTCTTAATTCTCTTATACTTTGATATCAATAATACTGCTTCGCCTTTTCGTCGGAACTGCAGCCCCTCTTTTTTTAAATGTGAGTCCGAGTATGAGCGCTGCTGTACATGACTGCTATTCACTCTGGTTTCGAGTGAATCCAGCTTGGCCTCATTTCGGTTATTGAGTGAATTATGTATCTTTGTGACCTCTGCGTGCAAGTGGCGATGTTTGCATTCCTAATAAATGCTGTGAATTATTAAGCGTTTTTTTCTTCATGAGTCATTAGCATTGTCTACTGGAAAGAGAAGCAATGTTGACACACACATCATTCACGTGAATTTCACGCATGGCTGATAAAAGACCCAGCTGAAGGGGTCCTTGAAGCCAGCAGGTTTTTTTTTTTTTTTTCAAGGTCTAAAGAGCACACAAAGCTTTTTGGAGTGAGGTGAACATACAGCAACATATTCGTTCTCTAGGCATAGGATATATCCATGCAATTAGATGAATTGGTTGGCTACTTTCTCCTATTTAAAAAAGTATAACAACTTTGTCCTGTGTAAATATTTCAATATACAGGGTTTGTGCGGGGTGTTCCCATAGAAATTAAAAAGAAAAAAGTTGAAGGGATAAAATATGGATGAGGTAGCTGCCACTGGTGCTTCTAATGCGCTTGTCCTCATATTACCAGGATTTACAGAAATAAAGCGAAAGTATGAATTAGGAGCCGTGCATGTCCGCTCCAACAATGCATGATGCTGTAAGCTTTTAGCCACAATAAAATTGTGAGTGAGAAGCAGGAGGCAACTCAAAAGAAATCTCAAATGATGTAGGTAACAGAACTGTGGTAATTACCCTTTATAAAGGTAGAGGGTAGGCTTGGGCCCTGCCGGGGGGGGGGGAGGCGGCGGTCTCAAGCCCCGGAGCCCCTCCGTAGTCGGCGCCTGTGGCCCTTGTAATTGTTTGCGCTACTGTGTTGTTCCTTTGCCCCAAGAGCATGCATGGGACCCCACAACACATTTCGGTTAGTGAGTGAATTATATATATATATTTGTGACCTCTACATGCAAGTGGCAATGTTTCTAACCCTAAAAAACATGGTGAATCATAAAAATAATGATTTTTTCATAGTCGTTACCATTGCCTACTGGAAAGACAAGCAATACTGAGACACATATCATTCATATGCATTTAACATGCGGTTGATAAAAGACTGCCGAAGGTGTCTCTGAAGCCTGCAGTTTTCTTTTATTCTTCTTCTTCTCTTCTTTTTTTAAAGGGTTCAGTTTCATCTCTAAAAGCACTAAAAATGACCCATGTTTTGCCGTTTGCCATTCCACAACCTTTTATCAGGGCCAGGCAAACTTGGTCCCATTTGAAAAAAGCATCTTTTCCGCTTGCTTACCTATCAAAAACGATCTTTCATTGCTGCTTCAGAAGAAAGATACCCGTGGTTTTATAGCTCAACATGATATTTTCGCACTGTATTTTTTTGTGAGCTGCCAATTTTGGGAGTGGCACTGTCTCTCTGCTACTTCATAAATTCTTTTTTTTTGTGCATGAATTCTAGAGAGCCTTAGAGTGAAGAACCACAAGGATAAAGTGTTTTAGGATATGGCAACATTCTTAAATATTGTAGAAGTCACCAACAAAAACTCATGCCTACAATGTTGCAACTTCAGAATTTTATAACTTTGTCTAAAATATGAATACGAACATTAAGATGCCAAATTTTCTAACCTTTTACAGGATTGACTTAAAAAAAATTTACTTGTGTACTTGTAATCAGCACACAAAATTGCATGCTTGCTGAAAATTTCAGGTGGCTAGAGTAAATAACAAAAATGTTTTTCCCGGAACACATGTTGTCCCTTTAACCCTTTCAATGTCACTGATCTATATATTGTCCTCATGGGGGGAGTTCCCAACATTCTTGCAGTGTAAAGTGCCTTATACGCAATGTCTTCAATACACAACAGCCGCAAAGCTGTCTCGTGTCGGGCTCAGAGCGAACAAGCCACCCATCAGTGAAAATGAGGGATGGTGACTGCTAAAAATTTTGAAAAGCATTTGTTAGTGAAGATGAACAATACGTGAGGGCTGCAGAGAATGCACTCAATGAGCCAGGCATGCTTGTTCAATTTACTGTATATATGCATTGTCAAAAAAGCTTGGATAAAAGTAATTGATTACTTTTTAGTAATTCATCGATTACCTTTGTGGGGCAATAATTGGTCACTATAATCAGGTATATATTTTAGAAAGTAATTGCAATTTTAATCTGCAACTTTTTTTCCATAACCTGTACTAGTCTGTTCCAGAAACCTAGCTTCACATGGGATTATTATATGAAACTGAGTGGTTAAATCTGATGAATATTTCATAGGCATAGTTCAAGTGCTGTCTCATGCTAGCCCTAATTTTGTGATCTCTTCTATAGAAACATGAAAGGGCCTTTTGCAAACAACTGGTGAGGTCTGCTGGCAATGATGCACTTCTGACGGCATGCTTCTTTATTTCTCTATGTTCGTAAACATACTTGCAAGAAGTGCCTGCACGCGGAAAGCTCTTCCAGATGATTGGCATGACTGTTGTGTCCCAGGGAATACATCCTTAAAACGAGCTCTAATTCCATTATTTTCTATCGCAACATTTGGTTGCCAGTGTATGCAGGCTAAGGTTAGTGTTTCTATCAGACTGCCGTGCACTTGTTTCAGCAGACCCAGCAGGATCCTGGCATCCCTCCAACAGTGGGCATGTTTAGGTGCGTAGAAAGGGGCCACCATACACACAGGTGTGTCAGTGTGGCAGATTCTAGGAAAGGATATCTGGTACTGGGACTAGTCCTTCAATTTCTTTTTTAAATTTTGATATGTTTTTATTTTGATTACAGCAAACATCTGCCTTTGCCTCACCTGCTACTGGTTATGTCCGCTTTCTGCCTGTATTTCAATGTATTTCGACTTGTGTGAAGCTCTCATCTTAATATGCGAAGGCAAAGAAATGCATTAAAGCTACAGTCAACAATAAAAAGCATCTAGTTCACTTTATAGAGACCTCATAATACCTTGCCACCATGCATGACACAGTTGTAAGTCAACGACCAGGCGAAAAAAGGTAAAGGCCGACTGCAACGATATTTTACTTTGGCTAAATTAGTTATAGATTAGTAGTACATACAGCTGAAGCAACCATGGCAAAACTGCAGGGTTGGTGATTGTCTAAATTGACTAATTACTATAAGTATTATAAGTACTATAAGTAGCCTTTAAATAGCCCCTTGGCAGACAACTTACGCACTTGGTGGTTAGCAGATATGGTGTAACTTTCTGCACATAGCCTCCAAAATGTTTCAGCATGACACGGGCAGGTGTGGGCGGCGCCTAATCTCGGAGGTCATGCCGAGGGCTGTATTCTATAGGTCATGTGTCACTTCCAAGAAACGGTAAAGGGGGCATGTTTTTCAGTTTCAGTATAAAAAGTGTCTACATTTTCAAGCTTTCCTCGATGTATCCATTTGTATTTCGAACAAAGTCTTGCATGGAAGCTGCTCTCTATTAACACTATGCTTTTTACACAATTAAAATTTTATTGCAGTCGGTCTTTAAATGATACTGGCAGTTGTTACCTACATGTGTACAGTGACGAAAGTGGCGAACATCTTCCTCTATCACAAACAACTGCAACTCAGTGCCTAAAGTAATTGACAAATTACTAAACTGATGCGTATTGCGACTTGTGCAGGTAGTCTCATATTCAAGTTGTCTTTACTGTCCTTTATCACGGGTTTCCTAAAGGATGTGTTTCCATTAAAACAGATTGCGTGATTTCACACTTGTGAAACGAACATATTCGAGGAAAGCACACTTCTGATTTGACAAATGCCAGTTTTTGCAAGAACTAGGCATTGTATCTTTAAGGTTATGATCAGATAGTTTTGAGGCCTGACAGGTTCCTTTAAAGGTTCCTGAATATTGGGGGAGGAGGGTATAGTGTAAGTGTCCACCTAGTATACATCTCCATTTTATCTGCTGCTGAAGTGCTAATTGGCTGGGGGTGCCTGTCGCCATCTGGCATGTGCCCCAGCCCTGCCAATCAGAACTTCAGCAGCTGATGAAATGGACATATAAACTAGGTGGACACTTACGTAATACCTCTGCTTACAAGATGGCCTCATCATGAACACTTGCTTTCCTATGGTTGATGAAGAGTTGAATACTTGGTTAACCTTTATTTTGGTATTGACACTAGTTATGTTCGATGTATTTTGTTTGTATTCTATATGCTTTATACATTTTTGCACATTATTGCATGCCATGTGTCTGTCCAATGCAATAAGGTCCAGCTACGTTCCTGGCCCTAAGGGTAAATAAATAAATCTTGTCTTTCTCCTATGTCTTGGTGGGCATATAGGATCAGCCAACACACACACATACAAAAATAGTCACTGGCCTTATAGCATTCTTGGTGAAAAGCATTTACCATTATGAAGTTTAAATGTAGCATTTTCTATTTTATACTAATATTTATCAATGTTTATCACTGCTCTCATTAGTTTAAGAAGCAGTCAGCAGTTCTTTTTTTTATATTCAGATCAGATGAAGAAAACAACAAAATGTTGTAGATCAATCTACGTTGTGACATGTGTTGTGCTGTAGTTTGACACATTTAGGCATAATTACCTATAATATAAGACGTTTCTGTTTCATGGCCTTGTAAATTTGCATGACCTTAAGGCAGGCAAACATTGGAATGGTTAACTACTCCTAGTTTCTGTCATAGTTCTCTATTCAAAAAGCGGTATGGGCAATATCTACATATGTCAGAAAGCATGCACCGTATCTTCAGTAGGCCAAGAAATTTGAAACAGCATCATCAATGATGCCGTCAGATTGTGTAGTCATGTTTATGTTTTGCTTTTAATCCTTTCTGTAGTACCGTTGTAACAACATGCAAATTCTTTCTCTTTAACTTTTTCACAAAACAAATTTTGTTTCAGGTCCTCTACATCAGTTGCCAAATCAGTCATTCAGTAAGTCACAATGCTGATAGCTGAACAGGACACTCAATTCTGGAAAAGTTCACAAAATTTAGTAGCCGCAAATGTCTGCAACATGTAAATTTCGATGCTGTGAGAAATGGCGAAAGTCACATATTACAACCTAAACGGCTGTGGTAATACAGACAGCACAATTAGACGCCATCAAGTGGCACCCATAGCAAAAACTGCATTTGTTATATCCAGCATTAGTTATAATTAAAATACAGAATGATATCAGCGCAAATTTGTGATCGGTGTAATGCAGATACAGAATACAAGTTTGAACATTGTAAAACAAACTACTTGCATATATGTGAGCGCCATTGGAATCGTGACCTTACCGATCACAACATAATTTATTGAAAACAGTGAGGTTTATTTGATTCAGCGAAGTTTCTCTGTACCTTCTGCACCTATTAACGGTGCACCGCACCTAGACCCTCGATTTCCCTCGGTGCAGCGGTGAACCTTGCACCCCCATGCTCGATTCAGTGGGGTGCAACGCAAGGTGCCGCCGCGGTGCAGTGCACCCTTGAACCTTGCCGTGAGTGGGTGCAGCCCGGCACACCCTAACTGGCACCACCTGCAGCTTTTCGTATGTGGTGCCATGCACCTTTTCTGAATTGAACAAACCTATATATTCAAAGCAGGACACAGAAACGGCACGCTTTATTGGTGTTAAGTGTCAGTTCAGCCCTGCTCAACATCGGGCAAATACGACGCGCTGCCCGAACGCATCGAGGGTAGTGACACATACTGACTTAACCATCAAACTACGGCGCCCAATCAATGGCGAATTCGGCAGATCGCACCAGCGCGCACTGGGGCGGCCTGGGGCATGTTGCTTATTCCAAGGTAGCGTATCGTACTGCTGACGAGTTCTAGCGGCGCCTGCCTATCGAAGCTCGACCGACGTTACTTATTGGGTAGCGTGGCGTTGTCGGCGGGCTGCAGGCATCCGGTAGACCATGGCGCCCAAGTTTTTATAACTCATTCTCTACCTGATTCCAAAATATCTTCCCTGAAAATCGCTTAGAAGTGCTTTAAAAAATTGTTGTATCAGCCACGGCGACGAGAAGTTTTGCGGAAATCGCAAAAAGACGGTGTTTTTCAAGTCACGATGTCTCCGTAACGGCGCAACCGAGCGCCGCCATCTTGGTCGCAACAGAAAGAGCATTTCGTCAACTTCAAATCTGCCGCCTCCCAGCCTCCTCTGAGCGAAAACAAACGCAGAAAAAGCAAAAGTTTCGAGGTCTAGCGGAGGTTCCTGATTGGCGGCGCGCGCCACGTGACAGCGGCGCGCGGCCCCGTTGGTCTCCGGAGCGGTTGCCCCTAGTAACGGCGGGCGAAGTGCCGCGCGTCGTCTGCTCTTCCCGCAGCTACGTTCTCCATCGCCCGTATCACGAGCCTCTCCATAGTTTCGGTAGCACCTCTGAAGCTCTGTGGCGTAGTTTCGCGTTGGATCTCGGCTGTGGTCATGGATCGGCGACGGCGCAAAAAGAAATACAAAACTTCGCATCAACTTGGCAGCCGTAAGCACAAGTATCCGATGCCCAAAAGTAAAGCGTCGTCAACTGCTTCCAGTGCCGATTCTGCTGGTGTTCAGTGCGGCGCGGACATCGTGGACACACAGCAGCAGTTCCCTCAATGTATGGATGCCTCGGACCCGCAACCAAGCACCTCGCGCGCCGACGTCTCGGACCCGCGACGACGCACCTCGCGTGCCGACGACTCAGACCCGCGACCTAGCACCTCGGGCGCCGACGTCTCGGATCCGCGACCAAGCACCTGGGGCGCCGACGACTCGGACCCGCGACCAAGTACCTCGCGCGTGGATGAAACGCAGTCGAGATTTCGCAGTACAATTCAGGCTCACTTGGAACTGCACTACATATCGATAGAAGCTTCTCGTGGGCGAGCCGAGACAGTGCAAGCATCACTAAGTTCTGTTTCGGCGACCGAGAGAAAAATGAAGCTCACAGGTGAGAAAGGAAGTTGTGCCGATGTGGAGCTGGCGGATGAGTTTTTGGTGGTGCAGGTCACAGCATTGAATGCTTTGTACAAGAAGGCGTTGTGCCAAGAATGCTCTCAGCCGGGACTGACTTCATTTGGGAACAAGGCATGGATTGCCTGCACGAATGCTACTGACCTGCAATGCCTGCGGCATTGTTGCAAGTGAATGGTCATCACCGCGAGTAGAGGGTGGTAAGGCTTTTGACGTGAATATGCGTGCAATGCAAGCAATTAAAACCACCGGCAGAGGGGCAATTGCACTGACTGACTTTTGGTCAGTAATGAACGTTTAGTAATGAAGTAATGAACACAGAAGCTTGCACCACAAGACATTCCAAAGACATCTGAAATCAAAATTCAGGCCTGCTGGTGAGATGGCTGCGGCAAGTCTCTTTTCTGATGTTGTGGCAGCCGTGCGGAAAGTTTACAGCGAAATGGACCTGGCATTCAAAAAAAATGTAACGGTAGTCTACGACGGGACATGGATGACACGTGGTCATGCATCCCATATTGGTGTTAATAATTAAATTTAATTATGGGGTTTTACGTGCCAAAACCATTTTCTGATTATGAGGCACGCCGTAGTGGAGGACTCCGGAAATTTCGACCACCTGGGGTTCTTTAACGTGCACGTACATCTAAGTACACGAGTGTTTTCGCATTTCGCCCCCATCGAAATGCGGCCGCCGTGGCCGGGATTCGATCCCGCGACCTTGTGCTCAGCAGCCTAACACCATAGCCATTGAGCAACCACGGCGGGTTCATATTGGTGTGGCCATAATAATTGAATTTAACACTGGCCTGGTGCTTGACTGCATTGTGCTCTCGAACAGATGCCATGGATGCACGCTTGGGCCGAAAGAAAACAATGAAGGCTACAGTGAATGGAAAGTGAATCACGTGTGCCAAAAGAACACCGATACAAACTTAAGCCGAATGGAGGTTGAGGCAGCGTTGATCTTCTTCGGAAGGTCACGGGAAAGGAATGACCTCCGCTACACATCTACTGTTTGTGATGGGGATAGACATACTTTACAGGCCCTTTGTGAAGACAAGGCTTATGGTTTCATTACATTCACCAAAGAGGACTGTATCAATCAAGTGAAAAAGAGGATGCATGGGTATAGCCCTGCGAACACTTGTCTCAAAAACCAGAAGTAAACCAATTGGAGGGAAGGGTGGCCTGACCCAAGACTTAATCAAAAAGCTCACCAATTATTAGGGCATGGCCATACGTAACAATACTGAAGTAGATGATATGCAAAGGGCCATAATGGCAAACTTCTATCATATCACTTCAACAGATAAAGACCCTCATCGTGAGCTCTGCCCTCCAGGACCCCTGAGCTGGTGCAGACACCGGGCTCCAGAAGCTGAAGGTAAAGCTCCGCCAGAACACAAGTACAAATTGGCAACACATGTTTCAGTTGCGTTGCTGCCTGTGTATCAACGCCTCTCGGATCCTCAGCTACTCAGCCGTTGCCAAGGCAAGAAGACTCAGAATGCAGCCGAGAGTCTCCACTCTGTCATTTGGTCAATTCCACCAATATAGCAAAATGCTTCATTGATCGCGGCAGAGACAGCTGTCAATGAGGCAGTCTGCAAGTACAACGCCGGAACGCTTCGTGCATACAGACAGTTTTGTGCCTCACCTGGCTTGAAGCCAGGAAAGCATTCCCTTCAAAGAGCTGCAGAAAAGGATGCTCTACGAAAAAAAAAGGCATCGAAACAACATCAGATAAAAGGCCACATGCTCAAGAAGCCCCGCTGTGCTAAGGACACCAAGGAATACAATCCTGGTGCATTTTAGAAGAGTGGAGGCAAGGCAAAACTTTGAAGGCCTTTTTCTCACAACTGTGTTTTTGCCTTTCTGCTCAGTTTGCGCAGCTGATTTCTTTGTTACCGTTTGGCCTATTCTGACTCTGTTTTTTTTCCTTGTTCCTTGGGCTACAGTGCAGGTCGTGACATTCTTGCTTTTAGGCCTTGACGTTTTATAAATTTATGATGTGGCTATTCGTTCACCCCGAAAGCGTGCTTGATACGAAGGTAACATAAAAAATGACACTCGAAAAAATGTGTGTTGAAAAAAAAAGCAAGAATTTCACTACCTTCAGCGTGCATTTAGCTATGCAGTCAGTACTTAACAAACCTTCTATCACGTTTTTTAAGTTCCCTAGGCTCTTCACAAAGTTCGAGGTTGAAACATTCTGCTGAATCAAATTTAATAAAATGTTCTCAAGGTCTCACTTTGAAACTTTTATAGAAGCATCAGGGAGACATTCTAAACATTTGTGCCAATTTTCATCAAAATGCATGAAGAAATGTGGAAGTTGATTTTCAAAGCCATGCCCCCCCCCCTTAAATAGGCTCTCTACAATCGTGGGAGGGATCTTGCTTCCGTCGACGTCGCGTGACCGGCACAGAAAGCCTGCTGCAAGGAGGAGGGCTCTTGCTTCCGTCCACGTCACGTGACCGGCACAGAAAGCCTGCTGCAAGGAGCAGGGCTCTTGCTTCCGTCAACGTCACGTGACCGGCACAGAAAGTCTGCTGCAAGGAGGAGGCCGTCCCGCCTCCTGGAATTGCAGACTCTTGTCCATCTCTTTTGCGAATTGCTCGTTCGTAGAAGTTCTCCTGTAGACTTTGGCCTTTACAGGAAAGGGTCCTTCTAAAGCGGTTCAGCCACCTGGTGGCGTAGAGTTCAACCAGACAAACACAGAGATAAAGCTGCAGTAACCCACTATATCCTGCTTCGTTGCTGGTTCAAATTTTTGGCAGCGGTGTAATGGTGAACACGATTACGCCGCTGTCGAAAATTTACACCAGCAGCTAAGCAGAATATAATAATTAGCCTTGTGTTTGCCTGGTTGAGCTTTGCGCCTCCAGCTGGCGCCACCAATCTGGCCGCCCACGTTTACGCCACCGCTAAACCGGTAAACCGCCCGCGCTTGCCGGAAGACCGGACGCTCTAAAATTCTCTAATAATTCGATGAAACGGCGCATTGGAGCGTCACGGTGCGCACCGGGCAACGTATTTCCAACAGCTTGTAGGTACAGCGGGGTGCGGCACTTGCGGAGACGACGGACGTTTGCGCGCATGCGCAAGTAAGAGCGGGTGCGAGAGAGAAAATGTGGGTAGCTTTGCTCGTGGAAAATACGACTCTGCCTAGGTACTATGGAGGAGTTTCTTGGCGGGCGTTGTATGCGCTTGTCCCTAGGCGTGCCGGCAGAAGTCACGGGGCGCGGTAGTGCTGAACTTAGCATCGCAAGTTGGCGACTCGACGCAATTATATTTATTTGATCATGTTTTAACTAATGAAAACAACGTGCCATTATTTCGCATTATTGGCGGTCTCCAGGACACCAAAGCGGCAACGGGGACATCAAAGCTAGAAGCCAGACTGGTCCGTGGGTTGGGGCTCGCAGAGGCCTGCGCGTGCCAGGGGAGTATGGGTGGCCGCTATCGCGGACAGCCAATTTTTTATGCGAACACCCCATGGCACGCTTCGGCCTTTGCGGCCCCAACCCACGGGCCGCCCTGCTTCCTGCTTTGATCCCGCCGCTACCGCTTAATTGGGTGCCCCGGAGATCCTGCGCCGCCTGCTTTAATATAACCTCAGGTGCTCTCCTGAGGCCTCCGTTTGCCGGTTACATGTGCCCTCCTGGAGCAGTGCTTGTAAAAAATCCGATCTATCGTCGCGACGAAAAAAGCGGCGCGCGACTTAGACAACACCAGTCAGAACATTGTCCCTTTAGACACAGCGATCACCAAGCTGCGTCCGCGCCCACTGCCTCACCGCGCGGGCAGCCAGCGGCGGAGTGTATAAACCCACTCGACCGCACTCTGCAATGCCGTAATGTCTAGGAGACAAACGAATACAACGCGCTCAAGAAACCTCCTCCGTAGTGCCTAGGCTGAGTCATATATTCAAGGAGCAAAAGCCCCCGGATTTTCTCTCTCGCGCCCGCTCTTACTCGCGCCTGCGCAGAAACGTCGAGCTCCGTCAGAAGTGCCACGCCCCGTTGTCATCATCATCATCATCAGCCTAGTTACGCCCACTGCCAGCTGTTCTCCCGTGCAGCCTTTGGTAAAAAACACCCTAAAGGTATCTTAAACCTCGCATGCAGACCGCACAGTAAAAAGCACAAAAGAGTTGGCTAGGACTTCGTCTTCTTACCTGGGACCAATATCTTGGAGTTCAGGGCCGATGTTAACATCACCTACAAATGCATCTCGTTGCTTGTTGTAGATCAGCTTCTTCCGAATCCTCGTCTCGTCTACCACGTGACCGCACTCCTTGGACTGAGGTGTATGCAGATATTGAAGTTCTGCTTCCAGGCGGCGACGTACCAGGTCGTTAAACCCGACTTCTCCGGCGACTGTCCCAATATATTTCTGTCGAGTGCTTCGACATGGTAGTCGGAGGAGCCCCTCAAATGTGATGTGCTCGTAGGTCTTTGTTGACAGGTGTCGAACAACGATACAGTGTATGATGGTGATTTCAGACCACCGCGGTTTCTTCTTCTTGTAATTCTTAACTTGGTCTCGAAGGAGCACTGCTTTTGCACTTCCGTCTTCTGCATCGGCCGCAACTCCTAAAAATGCACTCACTAAGCAGCTTTCCTTAAGTTTCTGCAGCTCTTGCTTGTACGCGCCCACTGTTCTCCTTAGTATATCAATTTTCGCTCTCAAAGCGCGTTCTGTTTGTCGCCATCGCTTTCGCTTAACGAAAAAATTACCGACGATTACGTTATTTCCTAATGCGAAATTTGAGCGCAGCAAATAAGCTGTTTCACCTTTTCGATAGATTGAGGCAAAGAAATCGAGCAACACATGTATGCGCTATCACAGAATTTTTTTTTTATTTTTCACACGTATTCCTTTAACAAAGACTCCACTAACAGTTCTTGACAGTCATGAAGGAAGCTTTGTGTTCGGAGAAATAGACTGATATATGTTCGACTTGGTACACCAATGCTTGATTCTCAATGCTGATTCTCTTCTGCTTCGGCGGCACGCACCTCTGGATTCTGACGGCGACGGCGCTGGGCCTCTGCTCTGGCAGCTCGTTTAGCAGCAGCAGCAGCAGCAGCAGACGGAGGACTTCCATCGGTCGTCTCGCTCATGGCTCAGAAAGAACTGGCAGATAATTTCGCAGTGGCGAACGGCAGCGGCAATTTCGGCTCGGGCGGTGCACATATACAGATCCGCCGCCACCGATCTGGCTCTCTGATTGCCACCGCACAGGGCGAACGGCAGCGGCAATTTCGGCTCGGGCGGTGCACATATACAGATCCGCCGCCACCGATCTGGCTCTCTGATTGCCACCGCACAGGGGTTGCATTGGAGGAGGAGCGAAGAAAGGAATTAAGTTCGAGCCGGCGCTTTGACAACCGGAGACTCGCAGGAAGAGGGGGGAGGGGGGCGGCGTGTACACCCAGCGGAAAACGATGGGGGCAGAAGCGCGCGCAGCAAGCGGACAACACGATAAAGGGAGGAGGGAAGAGATAGCAGCGACTGACTGATGCCGCTGACGCCGATAGTGAGTCAACCCCAGCTGCGGAGTTGGTTTCAGGGACAACGCCGCCGATGCCGACACAAACAATATGATACCCTCGCTTCCGCAGCGCTAAGAACCAGGTCTAGCCGTGGGAAGGTGGTCACGTATTCGTCGACGTGCCGGGGCCTACGTGAAATAACCGGCGCGTCGGCAACTGAAGAGCCCCCTATCCGCCACACAAGAACAGGGGGGGGGGGACCCTTTCCTCCTCTTTCTGCATGGCGGCGACGGTGTTCTATGCAGTCACGTTATCTTGATTATCTTGACTCTCTAGCGGCGTCAGCGGCATCCAGCGGTATCAGTCGGTCGCTGCTAGCGCTGGGGGGATGAAAGGGGGGCGGAGCTGGTTACGAGGCCGACGACAACGCCGACGACGACGCGAAACCCAGGAACGGACGCCAAAGAGCTGCGCTCTAAAAAGATGAATACGGTGTTGGCGCTGTCTGTGCGGCGAATGACCGCTTAGCATTGGCTTTGGTTTTTAGTTTCTTGTTCCTCAAAGCTGTGGCAACATTTGTGACCTGTTCGCTATTTTCTGCAGGCTCATGCGATGCGCCGATCGGTGCAATCGCGCCATGTTCAAAGCCGAGTGCGCTGTTATACCATCTGCGAATTGCCCGCTGGTTTGTCCAGCAGCCCTTGGTGATGTCGCCAGCTCGGCGGGTTGTTCAGTTGAAGGTGCTGCCTTGTTTTCTGCGACCATGCACATCTTCGTCTTGCTCACCTCCCCACACTGACACGCAAGGCACACTTGGCGAAGGCTCGCGCTTGCGTTTTCCGGTTCCTCGATCCTCGGGTTTCGCCGGAGCGCCGCATTTCTCCGTGCGCGGCATCCGGGCACTGAACACACTGGACACTGCGCCTGGCTTCAGTAGACGTCGCTTGCAGTCGTCTCGGAAATCAGATGGTTTGAAGTGCAGGCTGCACACAACAGTGTAATCAGATGTTGTGTTAGGTATCGAAACCTCTCGCGCTATTGCAGTCATCCATCGCTCCGGCGTAGCGCTGTCGGATGGTAGCTCATGTAAGGATCCTCCGGGCTCCTTTCGTCGTTCGCTTGAGGCGCAGCGTGGGACGCAGCAATAGCGCATCGCGCTTTACAAAAACACACAGAACAAATAAAACTAGTGCTGAAGTGCGAAAAGAACGAAGCAGTTGCAACTTGCAAGCAGCGAGCGGTGGCAGTCAGGCAGATATACATGTTAAGCAGTTCTTCTGGTAGTAGATCTGCCAACGTAATTTTCATAAAGGATTTAAACTTCATTTAAAGAGAGTTTAAGTACTTATGAGAGACTCAAATCACTTTATTTGGGACTTTTTACCTTGAGCATTGCGCGCTTTTGTTTTCGTCTGCGTAAAACAGTTGAAAACGTGTGGAAGGCGTCGTCTGCCGTAGAGGCGTCGTCTGCTACGGCGCGCTCTCACGGCCGCGCTGCCAAGCGGTAATGTGCGCATGCGCGCATGTGTTGCAAGCGACCACCGCAAAGATCGCCAGCTACCACCTCAAGTGGAAAGGAGAAAAAGGAGAAAGGTAAGGGCAGCAGGTGTTCGGCGCAGGCGGCATGCAGGCATTTTTTTAAAGGAGACGTTGTTTCAGGCAACAACCAAAGAGTTAAATGTGGCAACAACGCTATGCTGCAATCAGACCCGCCAGACTCCAGTTGTAACGTGTTATGTGGCTCCCTCCAGGAGAGACGCCTGCCTGCCCAACGTAACATCTCGTGACTCCCGGCCGTGGTATTATAACATAATAGTAGTGCGCTACGTGGTGCTGCTGCTACATCGGCTACATCGTAAATCCTCACGTTTGTCAAGCGCAAACGCACCGCACGTTGCTTCGCGCGAGGTCATCTCGAAATACGTGCTGCCGCTAGGTTTTGCGACTTCGCCCCTCTGCCGTCGCTTTGCAAAGCAGGATTTCAAAACGTCGCAACCATGTCATCTCGTGTCGCAGTGGTAAGATTACCCTTTCTCAGAAACAACCAATTGCTGTGTAGGCCGTTCTTACGGTTGTGATGAAAATAGACGAAAAAAGCCTCGCTAGCGCCGGTCACTGTTAGCGCGTGTACCGCAGTCCCACTGAACCAGCTCGAGCAGAGTCCCACACTGCCAAGGAGCAGTCTTTTATGATTGCGGGCTTCTGTATTCGCACTTGTCCAGACGTTTTGCTTGACTCTACGCGTCGTCGGTGTTGTAGTATCTCTATTAATGCTTGTTACCAATACGTTACGTTATTTTGCCGCTCTTCGCTCCTGTGTGCTGCGCCTGCGTACGTGAGCTGCGTGAGCGGCGCATTAATAAGCAGGGATGCTACATTTTAGCGTTGCTGCTCGGTTATTAGAGAGGCAATACTGGCAATACTCAGGAGTAGCGGCAGCCACACGGACCCGGTAGCTAGTAGCACGGCCGGACTCGACTCTCTCAATCCTTTCGCGCTCGGAAGAGCGAGCGAGTCGAGTCCGGCCGTGCTAGCACATGGTGCTAGTAGGTACAGCGGGGCGTGGCGTTTCTTGCAGCGCTTGACGTTTCTGCGCAGGCGCGAGTAAGAGGCGTGCGAGAGAGAGGGGCCGTCTAGGCGCTACGGCGAAGTTTCTTTCCACGTGTGCGTCGAGTTTACGCTCGCACGCTGGCTGCCGGCCCGGTGAAATAAGGTGAAGAGAGTAAAACAGCTTTATTAATAATATTTGAATGGCGAGAGCAGTGTGGGAGGAACCCTCAGTCCAGGGTCCCTAAGATGATTCCGGCGATGTTTCGAGCCCGTTGTGTCACAGCTCGGAGGACCTCGAGAGGTCCGTCGCGGAGGGCATCGTCCCACAGCTCTTTGTTGCGTAGGGGGTAAAGGAGAGTTGGCAAGGGAGGAAAGAGGTTTGCAGTGCACTCAATCGTGACGTGGAAGATTGTGGGCGAGCTGCCACAGCCAGGGCAACGATCTGCATAACAGTGTGGGTAGAATTTATTGAGAGAGACAAGATTAGGAAAAGTTGCGGTTTGTAATTGGCGTAATGCCACTGCTTCCTCCCGCGAGAAGGACGGCGGTGGTGCGGCGTGGGTGCGACGAATGCGTGTATATATCGAAGTATGTCTTTGTAATGGAGCAAGGGATCCCCCCACTCTGAACTAGTCGCCTCACCCCGCCGAGTCGCCCGGAGGAAAATTTCTCGGGCAACCGCATGTGCGCGCTCGTTACCCGGCAGCGAGGTATGACCAGGGGTCCAGAGTAAGTGGATGCGGGGAGATGTGGTTGGTGTATTTTGCGGGATCTGTTTGAGAATTTGGTGCGCCGCTCTCGGGATGCCATGTCCTGATAGGAACGCCCGGCATGCCTGTTGCGAGTCCGTCAATATATACACTTCCTCAGGAACACGGATGGCGTATCGAATTGCAAGAGCAACACCGAGAATTTCTCCGTAAGCGGCATTTGTTCCGCGCATTGCATGCAGCAGAGTCTCTCAGGGATTCGGTGCCATCCAAAACTACCGAGGTATAGCCCTCTTGAGTGCGTGATGTGTCCGTGTATGAAGTATGTGTTTCCGGGGTGTTTGCAAGCATGCGGCCAATGTATCGTACACGGGCTTTGCGCCGCCCTTTGTCATGCTCGGGGTGCATATTACGTGGCAATGGATGAATACTTAGTGCTCGGCGTATCGCTGACGACAAGATCGTTGGACGGGTTTCAGACTCAAGGGGTGGGACAGAGTATTCTAGCCGTGTGAGAAGATGGCGGCCAGTAGGAGTGAGTAGGAGGCGCTGGTGATGGCTGACCCAATATGCCTCTAGCAGCTCGCCTAGTGTGTTATGTGTCTCTAAGTTAAGGAGACGGTGTGTGGAAGTATAATTCGGTAGGCCACGGGCCAGCTTCGTCGCTTTGCGAATTATTGCGTCTATGCGAAGTTGTTGCGCTTGGGTCAACCGCTGAAATGGGAGATGGTATGTAAGGCGGCTGATCACACATGCCTCCACCAAGCGCAGCAGGTCCTCTTCTCGAAGGCCCGAGCGCCTGTTGGAGACCCTCCGGATCATGGCCAGAATTTGCTCAATCTGTTTGGATAGAAAGGAAACAGTGTAGTTTGACCTGCCATCCGCTTGGACGTGTAGGCCGAGGATACGAGCACGATTAACCTGTGGTACCGGTGTGACATCCACGTGCGTGCACAGTGATAGGGGGAGTAGAGGAACGGCTCCGGGGGCGAATGATTATGAGCTCCGACTTTTCCGTAGCACATCTTAAGCCGCATTTTCTCGCGTACTCGGAAACTGTATTGACTGCTTGCTGCAGTCGGTCCTGGATGGCTCTGTCGGAACCCCGTGTCGACCAGATAGTAATTTCGTCCGCATAAATAGCGTGGGCGACATCAGGGATCTGGTCGAGTAGCCGGGGGAGCCCTGCGAGCGCGATATTGAATAGAGTAGGGGAAATAACTGAGCCCTGGGGTGTTCCACGTCCTACAAGGCGAATCGTACCGGATCGATGCGGTCCCATTCCTACGGTGGCTGTGCGCGCCCTCGAAGAAATGCGCGGATATAGTTGTACATACGAATTCCACAGTGTGAACGTGCAACATTGCGGAGGATGAGGTCATGTTCAACATTATCGAATGCCCCTTTTAGGTCTGAGGCGATGAGTGCTCTCGTTTGGGCGGACGACGGAGGTCCTATGACTTCCTCCCGCAATTGTATAAGCACATCTTTGGCAGACAGATGAGCCCGATATCCGAATTGTGAGTTAGAAAAGAATGATTTTTCTTCGAGGAAGGGCTGCAGACGCCGCTAGAGTACATGCTCCATGAGCTTACCAATGCAGTATGTTAGGGAGATGGGTCGTAAGTTTTCAACCTTAACAGGCTTGCCCGGTTTGGGGATCAGTGTGACGTCGGCGTGTCGCCATGCTTGGGGAAGCATGCCCTTGCGCCAGCAATCATTGAAGATATGGGTGAGGTGATTAATATCCGCGTCACTGAGGTTACGAAGGGTGGCGAATCGGATGTGGTCGGCTCCTGGTGCCGTGTTGCGGCGTAGGTCTTGTAGGACCACCCGCACCTCGTCAGATGTGATGTCTGCATCGAGCAATTCGTTCGCCTCGCCAACATAAGGATAGTCAGGGTACTGCGGCGGCGGGCCTGTGGGTATGAAATGCTTCTGTAGCTCTCTGAGGAGTGTCGAGACATCGTCTCTGTACTCGTGCATTAGGATGTGCAGCTGTTGAAATGTCTTTCCCTTTGTTGTGGTGGGATCTGTGAGTGAACGAAGAATCGACCACGTTTTTGCTGTGCTCAATGTGCCTGAGAGGCGATCGCAAAATCCTCGCCAGTTATTCCTCGTAAGCATCTCTGCATACTCCTGAGATTGTCGTGTAACTTGATCTATACGTTTCCTAAGTTTGCGGTTGAGGCGTTGTCGTTTCCATCGTCGTGTCAACCCTCTGCGGGCGTTCCAAAGATGAAGTAAATGCGGGTCTATGTCTGGTGTCTCGGTTGTGGTGCGCAGTGTGCTCGTGGTGGCCTCTAGATCTTGTGCGAGAGAGTCAAGCCAGCGTTCGTACCCTTGGCGCTCAGGTGGGTCCTGGCGACGTTCCCTGAATTTCGCCCAATCCGTTATACGCACATTTCGCTCGGGCCTGCTCGCACCCCGTAATGACAAGGTGGTCGCCACAATGTAGTGGTCACTACCAAGGTGCTCCTCTAAAGGCCCGTGCGCAACGACTGGGCCAGTGTTGCATGTTAGTGGTATGCATGCGACATGTAACATGTTTCGAAACTAAGGCTCCCTCAAGAGGAGAGACACCCGAGAGCGTGCTGTAGCCGGATAAAGAAGGGGTGCAATTGACTTCCTGTAACAGGATGACATCGGGAGGGTTCGTGGATGTGGCGATATACTGCTGTAGGGAACCTCGTTTTCAGCGGAATCCCCTACAATTCCACTGCCACAACACTAGTTGCTCCGCGTTACGCGGCGCCATCATCACGAGAGGAAGCAGGCGGTCGTGCATAGGGATGCGGGCGCCGGGCGCCCACATTTGAAGATTGCGGCCGAGAGCCTTGGTCGGAAAGCGCGCTTTCGTTGTTACCGCTAAGCTCAGGAACTTGCATGCGTGCGAAAGTGCACTCTATACATGATTTCACTTGCTCCGTAATCCCTATTTGAAGGGCCTCCATTTGGTGTTCTATCCTGTCCAGAGCCGCCTGCATACTAGTCTGCCACCAGCGCGTCCATTTGTTTTTGCAGGCGCTCACAGCGCGCCTCCATGTCACGACGTAGGCGGGCTATTTCTATTAGAGGATCGGGATTTGATAACGAATTGGTAATAGGGGAAGGGGTAGGGAGGAAGGGGTAGGGGCAGAGCGAGTTGTGGGGGACCCTCCGCCCGACCTACCTCCCGAGGCGCCTCCATTGCTGTTTTCTTCTCCGGGGTCCGCTGCACCCCTGAAGAGACCAGGGTCACCTTGGCTGGGGCGTTGGTCTGCAGGGCCTTCTTGTAGGGTTGTTGGGAAGATGGGGAAGGAGGGCGCCTCTCTGGGAGGCGCACCGATGCCTCGCGGGATCGGGACCGAGACTTGGAGCGGGTCCGGAACTTGCGACGGGATCTCGAACGGGTCTCCGACCGGTCTTGTCTGGTCTCCTTCGTTGGGGCGCGCGACGTTCGGGTGTCCGCCGTATCTGTGGTAGTGGTCGGGTCGCTGGAGGGTTGAAGTTCACGGTGCTCTTTCTCGAGAGCTTTCCACACCCAAGCCTTGTTCAGTGTCTGCTTAGCACGCCGCGGGCAGTTTGGATCCGCTGTAGGGTGGGTCCCGTCACAGGATCTGCAGTGTGGGGTGCACGGATATGATGGGGTGGGGTTGTCAGTCCCGCACGTCGCGCAAATGACCACGTGCGGCGTAGGACAGTAATCAGCCCAATGGCCGAGCTTGTGACATATCTTGCAGACCAGTTGGCGGGGTCGATGGGGGTAGCAGCGGAGTTCTGCACCATAGAAACGCACGTAGCGAGGCACTTTTAAGTCCTTCAAATGTTACCAACGCAAAGTTGTTTTGACCCATTATTCGTGCTTGAAGTATTTGAGTTCCAGGAGCCAAAAGCTGATCCACTGCAGCGGTTACTGACGCCCCATTTGGTGATCGCTGTGTTTGAAGGTGCGTCGGATAGACCAGTAGATAGACTCAAACGCGTGCGGCGCTGGTACTGAGTCAGCCATGCCGGATAATAAGATTGTCGTGCCTTACGGCACTCCACCTCAAAAAAAAAAAAAAAAAAAGAAGAAGAAGCATCATTCATTTCTTCGGCGGGAGCGATAGGGGCCGTAGTATAGGCCGGGCCTGCTCTCCTGAACTACCCAGTAGCATTTTTGAGTGATCCCGTTTGAGTGAAATAAACGCACAACGCCTCGATCGGCAACTACGGTTGAACGCGATTGCCTTATGTCACGCCGTGAGGATTATTAGCTTTTCGTCTCGTCCACGTTAGGTTAGGTTAGCTTAGGTTTAGATTAGGTTACGTTAGGTTAGCGTAAAAGGCGTTAGGGTGGCGCGACGTATTCTCACAGCGGTTACGCCGTGCTGGTTGTATTTGCGTCTCGGCCACGTTATGTTACGTTACGCTAGGTTAACGTAAAAGCCGTTACGGTGGCGCCTTGTTTTCTCTCAACGGTTACGTTGCGTGAATTCTATCTGTCGCGGCCTCGTTAGGTTAAGCTAACGTTAGGTTAGGTTAGCGTAAAACGCGTTATGGGAGCGCGGCGCATTCTCGTCGCCGGCGCCTTTCAGCCACTCGCGTTCAACCGCGGCTGCTAAGGCGCTCTGCATTCTAGATTTTCGCCTGCTTCACCGGGCCGGCGTCCGAGCGTAAATGAACGCGAGCCCACTCCACAATTCCCGCACGCTTAGGGACAGACGCCTAAAACACGCGCTAACTTCTCCTCCGTAGTGCCTAGGCAGAGTCATATTATCAAGGAGCAGAAGCCCCCACATTTTCTCTCTCGCAACGCCTTACTCGGCGTAGCCGACCTGGCGTGACGTAGCGCAACCACCGCGCGCGCGCGCGCCGGGTCACGTCGAAGTGTTTTGGCGCCTTTACTCACGCATGCGCGCGAACGTCCGGCACCTTCGCAAGTGCCACGCCCCGCTGTACTTACTAGAAATTGTAAAGTCGGGACCCGGTACCATGAACCAATCAGCACCGCAGAACAGTGAACTAGTCCTTCCAGAATATCTTACCATGCCCTACATAAATCTTCTTGTTCGACCACGTCTCGTATGGTCATCTAACATCTACAAAAGCATCACTTTCTTATATAGTAAAGAAAATTCTTTTAAAGCAACTTCTGTTCTGAAATGGCACACAATATTAAAATAACATATATAGCACACAAAACTGTCACTTCAAATGAGAAAAAATGTCAGCAATGCCCACACACACCATTGTTTGTGACTATTACCAGTTTTGAAGGACTCTGCTATTACTATGTGCGAGAGAGAGCGAGGGGTATACTGAGAGAAAAGCTGGGAGGTTGGCCTGAATCAATGTTCTGACCTGCTACTCGCACTGGAGGAAGGGGAATGGTTGTAGAAAGAAAGAATCGACAATACATTGATTATGAGGATGAAGATCGTGGTGAAAATCTTGCATACTCCAAGACTTCAAAGTCGCTTGTGCAGTCCGCTCTCATACAAAAAATTTCTGAGAGCCTTCAGACTATTAGCTGATGGCGACGATCAGGCAAAGGTCCCAATAGGACCTTTTCAGTCAATGGTGCAACAACAAATTTTGACAAGATGTCTGCCAGTGATTTTCTCTGCACATCAAATTGCAGGCAGATGCACAAGAGGTGTTCTGCTGTCACAAGGGGTGTTCTATAGTCTCCTGAAAATTTAGGCCTTCCGCCCAGCAGATGAGATGCAGGTAGCGAGGGCATCTATCGGAAGTAGGGGAGCAGGTGTTTGGCCAGTCGACTTACTCGCAAACTGCCATTACAGGTGACGTACGCAATGTCCACAGATAATGCAACCTTGGCAGACGGTGGAGTGTAGTAGTGTAGCACTGCAATACTCATTCATATTAAAAAAAATAATAATAATGAAAATTTAGGAAAGGCTTAATTAATGATCTAGCCCACCACCAGGCACTCACACTTATGTCATTTGTCAAGCTTGCTGCCATGTAAACATCCACAAAGAAAAGGCCCTATATTTTCCTGGCCAATCAACTGTACTGCCGTGAACGAATGAAATGCATGCCTGACTCACAGTATTATAATTTCTTTTGATAGCCATTCATGATCATCATGACTTGATAAGGAGCAATCATGCTGTAAGAGCAGAGTGTAGCATTATAACTACAATATCTCCATTTTTTTGTGTTGACATTCGTATTGCAGTGTCAGTCGTCTGTGATTGTGCAACACTTCCAATGTCTCTTATGTTTATATTTGTGAAGGAATACTTCTCAGTTAAAGATGTCTTCCACACAATTGTCTCTGTTATAGATGTGTCGTAAGAGGAACTGGTAACTGCACTTTTGTATATCTGTAGGTTACAGGTGGTAACAAGGGCATAGGGTTCAGCATAGTGAAGTTCCTGTGTCAACGGTTTGATGGAGATGTTTTTCTGACTGGTGAGTGGCTCGCTGCGTACGCGTGGACTTGAAGTTTAGGCTCTCATTTATCTATAATGAAAAAGAGTTTGTGTGATAGGGCCATCTTTTTATTTTTCAATAAATATCATCATATAACTTTCTTTCAATTTTCCCTTTTCGAGTACAAGAAGATATCTTATTGCCAGGGTTTTTTTCTCCAAATATTGCATCAAACTGCAAAGAGCAAATTTATAGAATTTGGAGTTCCACTGTTCTGCTTGAGAGGTACTATGAAACTTGAAACAATTCAGCTAGTATATCTGATGAGCTGGAAATAAATACAAGATTAACAGCGATGGTCAAAAGACAAGTGTAGTCACTTTTAGCTGTTTGCTAAAACTCGTGTAGGCAACGTGCCTCTAAAGATAGCACTGTACATTGATAAACTGCCTGTGTTTTTGTTCTGTCGGATCAGTTATGCATAAAGCATACTGTGACTTGTGACGTGTTTTCGTAATCCAGATTTATTTGACGATTTATTTGACGTGCACCATTGCGAAAGTAAGGACAATGATAGTGTGTTCTCTTTGCTATTCCCTAAGTGTCCTTGATTCTTGTGTTTTTTTTTTCTCTTGCTTTTTGTTTTATGTGGTGCTCAGTGAATGAAAAGATTATTTTGTACACATAATAACATCCTAATTCTTGTCTTGTTTTACCGTTGGAGATTCTTTTGCTGTAGCTTACATAACAATTCAGGAGCTGTCACATGTAATCTGTTTAAACAAGCAAAAGTTTCCAGAGCTGAAGTTGATAATACTGCATACTTGCATTTAACATCCTCTGTATTGGCTATGTTTTTCTGTTTTTCTGGTGTATATGTGCATGTGTACATATGTGGGCACATGCATGCCAGTTAAGGTAAAGTGACACATTTCTCAGGTACTCCAATTCAAAAAGGAGTGCCTTTGTAGTGGTTGCTTATTGCAGTGTATCATTTATAATAGGCATTTCTTTAAGTGTTAAAACCTATAGCTAAAATTAATTTACGGACAGTGGCATACTTCAGAGTTATGAAGTATACATAGCAATTATTTCTTAGCACAAAACCAGAGGGGAGACAGATATCTTAATGTGTAATATAAGAGATCTCGATAGCTGTTGTGGTGGTTCAATGGCTATGGTGTCCTGCTGCTGAGCATGAGAGGTCACAAGTTTGACTACCCAATTTTAGCCACATTCTGATGGTTGTGTAATTGGAAAATGTCTGTGTACTTGATTTAGGTGCATGGTTAAATAAGCCCAGGCATCGTAATTTAACTCGGAGCCCCCACAATCGTTTTTCATGGCCCGAGCATTGCTTTGGAATGTTAAATCCTCAACTTGATTTCATTTGATTTTCAATTACCTCAGTGGCGCTTACTGCAGTGTTTTAACAGTTATTGATCACTTATCGAGGAAGAGAAAACCTGTCTTTATTTAAAAAATACTGTAAAGGGAGATGGTGGCATCCGCTTCATTCTAGCATTAGGAGGTAGAGAGAATGCGATGGGGAAATTGAGGTGTGAAGGAGAGGCTTGCACATTAAATGTACAGTCAACCACAAAAGTTTACAGACCACAGGATCTGGGGAAAACATTCACTTTCCGAGCAGCCTGTAGCAGTAATCAGTAAAACTGAACATCAGCATGTTGTTCACATATAGTGGTAGAGACTGTAGATGCGTATACTAGGCTGCATTTTGAGGTTGGTGCAGGTATTAAGCTTTTTCTCAGGTCTCGTGTTGCATAAAATTTTGTCGTTGACTGTACGCCTCCAGCCCCTCACTAAATATGATGTTGACAAGAGTCAGAAGGATTATTCTGCAATTTTAAGGCTATTTGATCAGATGGATCCATTCCATGTAGCCTGTCAGGCATAGTGTTATGGTAGTGGAAGTGTTGCCAATACATATTCCTTGCGCGACTTCTGAACCGCGATCTTTTAGCAATTCCTTTTCCGATGCCATTTCTTTTTGCGCTTTGTCAGGGGTCAGAGCGACGCTCCATCCAGGTTATCAATGCAGGGGCTTTTGCAAGTTTGGACCACTTAGAAATGCAGCGTGTTGTGTATTGCTATGCTTCTTTTCATACTTCGCAAGCAATGTTGCAGACACTCCACAAGTAGCACGGTTATAGAAATCTCACTCTGTGCTTTTTGTAGTGCAGTTTTGTATCTGCGACACTTCCTGTGAAGTAGCTGTATCATATATTACAGCTACAACTTGTGGGCATGTGGCTATGTCTGCAAGTTCTATGCATACCTTTGTGCTTCCAATATGTGACGTACCATGTTTTAGTCACACGCGCAAGTGGTGCACATTGGCCGCTTGGCGCAGAGGTGCGTCACTCCACTTATGCGATGGTAAATAGGTCCAGATCCGCAACACCTTGCATTAATAACGTCAATATTTTATGACAAAGAGGTGCGAGGCTTACTGTTACATCGAATTACGAAATGCATACTATGTTATGTCTCTTATCTGATGCACTACTTTAAAACGAATATCCTTTTCTGGGAGGCAGACACTTTTTTCCGTGTCTAGCCGAATGCACGTGCACTTACTGACACAATTCTCTCTGACTGGAGGAATAACCAACGCCATCTCTATAGGTGTCCATCCATCGAGAAACACTATAGGTGTCGCTGGCCTCGTCATTTTCGCCAATGAGAAGCCCTGCTCAAAGAGAAAAGAAGGAATTGCCATTTGTGTGTGATTTGGTCACGTAGATTCATGAGAGGCTGTGAGAAGGCGCTGCTCACTTGCATGGGCCACTCGAATGGATGCGCTTATATTGGATTGTTCGTTGCTTTCTTGTGGCCAGACTAAGCATTCCTTCTCGCATCTGTCCGACAACGTTGTCAGTGCTCACCAAGCACACGGTAAAGAGGGAGGTTTTTTCTTTCTGCAGTAGCGACGAAAACAAAAGTAGTGCAGTTCAAGTTTGTGTGTTTTGATAACATCTAAACCACAACCAAAGAAAAACTTCTTGATTAAAACAAAGATATATCTTTGGTTGACCTGTTAGACATATATTGACACGTGTACTTATATTTATCGGGCGACCACGTTTCGCTGCCTAACAAATCTTATCGCACAGCGCGGGACGCGCCTGCATGTATCCGAAGTTTCTGGAAAGTTATCGATGCTTCTATCCGCTGTATGTTGTCGCCGAACCTTGTGTTATCTGATTTCATCGCGTGACGCGAATGGTGTAGAACTTTGTGGAAGGCACGCGGGTCCCAACGATTAGTCTGGAACGTTCGATGACTGCTGTATAAAAGCTGACGCGCTGGACCCGCTGATCAGATTTTCGACGATCGCCGACCGTGTTCGCCGCTATCGTTGTGCTTAAGTGTAGCCTGTTTTGTGGGCACAGGTTCGCCCAATAAAAGTTAGTTTTGTCGTTCACAGTATTGCTACTGTGTTCTTTGAAGTCACGACCACGTGACATCTGGTGGAGGTGCTTTTGGTCCATGTACCGGACGCCCCCGACAAGCCGTGATCCAAGCCCGGACCGTAAAGAGAGCACCAACGTAGTCACGGACCATCGAGTAAGCCGTCGTCTACAACAGCTGCCCCCGGAACACGGACTTCTACCTGAGAAGACCAAGAAGATCGTGGCCAAGACAACCCCAATGACTGCCCCAGAGACCCCCGTTGTCCTGCAACAACCTCGGGACCCACCGACCTTCCATGGAGCAGCAACTGAAGACCCGGAATCCTGGCTGGAGACGTACGAGCGAATCGCGATTTTCAACAACTGGGACTCCGACGACAAGTTGCGGCATGTATACTTCGCCCTAGAAGACGCCGCCAGAACGTGGTTCGAGAACAGGGAGTCGACATTGACAACATGGGACCTGTTCCGTACCGGCTTCCTGCGCACCTTTACAAGCGTCGTGCGCAAGGAAAGGGCCGAAGCTATGCTGGACGCCCGAGTGCAGCTACCTAACGAGAACGTCGCCATATTCACGGAAGAAATGAACCGCCTGTTCCGCCACGCCGACCCGGATATGCCCGAAGAGAAGAAAGTCCGCCTTCTCATGCGTGGCGTGAAGGAAGAACTTTTCGGCGCAATGATACGAAGTCCACCGAAGACCGTAGAAGAGTTTCTTCACGAGGCCACCAGCATCGAGAAGACACTCGAAATGCGGAACCGGCAATTCAACCGCCGCACGAACTCTACCAACTACACAGGAATTCAGTCACTGGCCACCGACGACCTGTGCGAGACTATCCGAGCGGTCGTGCGGGAGGAACTACAAAAGCTGTTCCCGTCACCGCAGCCTCAAGTGGCTTCGATTGCCGACGCCGTACGTGAGGAGCTCCAACAGCAACTCGGCGTAGCCCCTGAATCGCCGCAGCCTCAGCCGCAAGCGATGACATACGCCGCTGTAGCCCGCCGTCACGTTCCCCCTCCGCGCCCACGGCAGGGCCCAGTGACGACACAGTTCCGTCGTCCACCACCAACCCCGCCGCCAGCACGCCAACCCGTCACCCCACGCGGCATTCGAAGGAAGACTGACGTTTGGCGCGCCCCTGACCATCGCCCGCTTTGCTATCACTGCGGAGAAGCCGGGCACATCTACCGCCGATGCCCATACCGGGAGATGGGACTCCGAGGGTTCGCCGTGAACGCGCCGCGACCACAGATTGGCGAACGACCTCGCGATATCGCCGACTACCTCGCCGCCACTCAGTGGAGCCCTCGACGACCGTCCCGTTCGCCGTCACCAGGCCGTTACCTGTCGCCGCAGCGCCGACCATACACTGGCCCAGCCCGGGGCCGTCTGCGAGCCCATATCCGGAAAACTAAAAGCAGCAACCGATGGAGGTGCGGTTGCTGTTCGTCGAACTGACGAATATCCTCCGACGCCGACGGAGACGCCGAAGAGACCATCTCCACGACATAATAATGACACGCCGCCGTCCCGACGAAGTCAGAAAGCCAAGACTACACCGACAAAAGACTACGTGATGACGCGACGTTCCAGCTTCAGTTTAACGCGACGCAGCCGTGATCCGACGCCAAGACCTAACTGCAACGCCAGACAAAGAACCACCGACCTCGACGTGCTTCTCGACGGCCACGCAGTTACCGCCTTAGTGGACACAGGGGCCGATTACTCCGTAATGAGTGGACACATCGCCGCCCAGTTGAAGAAGGTTAAGACCGCATGGGAAGGCCCTCAAATTCGGACCGCTGGAGGACACCTCATCACGCCGACTGGAATATGCACGGCAAGAATAACCATTCATAACCGGACTTACCCTGCCACCTTCGTTATCCTCCAACAGTGTTCACGAGACGTCATTCTCGGTATGGACTTCCTGAACCAACACGGCGCAATCATCGACCTGCAGTCGAAGTCTATAACGCTGTCGGAAGATAAAGCGACACCGCCGGAGAGCCCTCGTAGTCGCCACGCCTTGAGTGTGCTCGAAGATCAAGTGAGCATCCCGCCTCGCTCCAGCATTGTTATTTCGGTCGGCACAGAAACACCCGCTGATGTAGAAGGCGTCATCGAAGGCGACCAACGTCTATTGCTAGACCGTGAAATTTGCGTCGCAAGAGGGATCGCTCGACTGCATGGAGGGAAAACTGAAGTGTTGCTGACAAACTTCAGCCAGGAGTTCAAGCACATCAACAAGGGCACGACGATCGGGTGCATTGAGGAAATTCTGGAAACCAGTAATGCGTTTGTCCTCTCGGATTCCGCCGCATCTGCCCCGACGACCATGGTTCCCGAACCAAACTACGACATTAATCCAAGTCTCCCCATAGGCAAGCAGCAACAGCTCAGAAGTCTGCTCCGACGATACAAAGCCTGCTTTTCGACATCATCGAGGATTCGACAAACACCAGTCGCCAAGCATCGCATAATCACCGAGGAGTGCACTCGACCACTCCGCCAGAGCCCTTACCGAGTTTCGCCGCGAGAACGTGAAGCTATAAGAGAACAAGTCGACGAAATGCTGCGCAACGACATCATCCAGCCGTCGAAAAGCCCGTGGGCGTCCCCTGTTGTCCTGGTGAAGAAAAATGACGGAACCCTACGTTTCTGCGTCGATTATCGTCGTCTGAACAAGATCACGAAGAAGGACGTATACCCCCTCCCACGGATAGACGACGCATTGGATCGGCTCTGCAACGCTAAATACTTCTCGTCGATGGACCTCAAGTCTGGCTATTGGCAAATAGAAGTCGACGAAAGAGATCGCGAAAAGACCGCCTTCATCACCCCGGACGGCCTCTACGAGTTCAAGGTTATGCCATTTGGACTGTGCTCGGCGCCCGCAACGTTCCAACGGGTGATGGACACGGTTTTAGCAGGATTGAAGTGGCAGACCTGTCTCGTTTACTTGGATGACGTCGTTGTCTTCGCCGGCAATTTCGACGATCACCTTAGGCGGCTTGCAACAGTACTAGAGGCCATCATGTCATCAGGACTTACTCTGAAGCCGGAAAAGTGCCACTTCGCTTACCAGGAGCTTCTATTTTTAGGCCACGTCATCAGCAAATCTGGAGTCCGCCCCGACCCGCAGAAGACAGCTGCCATCGCAAAGTTCCCGCAGCCCATCGACAAGAAGGCAGTGCGTAGATTCCTTGGCATGTGTGCCTACTACAGGCGCTTTGTCAACCCATCTAACCCATCTAACCAAATGTGATGTCGAGTTCAAGTGGGAAACGCCGCAGGCCGACGCATTTCAAGAACTCAAACGACGCATGCAGTCGCCGCCCGTACTTGCGCACTTCGACGAGCACGCCGATACCGAAATTCACACTGACGCCAGTAGCCTAGGCCTCGGTGCCGTCCTAGTCCAGAGAAAAGATGGACATGATACATGGACGTGATAGCTTACGCTAGCCGGTCGTTGTCAAAAGCGGAAGGCAATTATTCTACAACCGAAAAGGAATGCCTCGCCATCGTTTGGGCTACAGCGAAATTTCGCCCTTACCTCTATGGCAGGCAATTCAAAGTGGCCAGCGACCATCACGCGTTGTGTTGGCTAGCTAACTTAAAGGACCCTTCAGGACGGCTGGCACGGTGGAGCCTCAGACTACAAGAATACGACATCACTGTAACATACAAGTCTGGACGTAAACACTCAGATGCTGATTGCCTATCACGCGCCCCCATTGACCCGCCGCCGCAAGATGACGAGGATGACGACTCCTTCCTTGGAATAACAAGCGCGGAAAACTTCGCCGAACAGCAACGAGGAGACCCGGAGCTAAAAGCCCTAGTCGAGTATTTGGAAGGCGACACCGACGTTGTCCCTAGGGCATTTAAGCGTGGATTGTCTTCGTTCACGCTACAAAACAACCTGCTCGTGAAGAAGAACTTCTCACCAGTCCGCACCAGCTACCTTCTTGTTGTACCGTCAGCGCTGCGCGCAGAAATACTGCACGCCCTACACGACGATCCAACCGCTGGGCACCTCGGATTCTCGCGGACGCTGTCGAGAATACAGGAAAGGTATTACTGGCCGCACCTAACCGCCGATGTCGCCCGTTACGTCAAGACATGCCGAGACTGTCAGCGACGCAAGACACCACCGACAAGGCCAGCGGGATTACTACAGCCGATCAAGCCTCCTCACCGACCTTTTCAGCAGATCGGGATGGACTTGTTGGGACCGTTTCCGACATCAACTTCCGGAAATAAGTGGATCGTCGTAGCGACCGACTATCTCACCCGCTTCGCCGAAACTAAAGCTCTACCGAAAGGCAGCGCAGCCGAAGTGGCGAAATTTTTCGTCGAGAACATCCTGCTGCGACATGGTGCTCCAGAAGTCCTCATCACCGACAGAGGAACGGCTTTTACAGCAGAGCTCACGTAAGCCATTCTGCAATACAGCCAGACAAGTCACAGGAGGACAACTGCCTACCATCCGCAGACGAATGGTCTCACGGAGCGCCTGAACAAGACCCTCGCTGACATGCTAGCAATGTACGTCGACGTCGAGCACAAGACGTGGGATGCGGTCCTGCCGTACGTAACATTCGCTTATAACACGGCGGTACAAGAAACAACACAGATCACGCCATTTAAGCTGGTTTACGGCAGGAACCCGACGACGACGCTCGACGCTATGCTGCCGCACGTCACTGATGAGGAAAATCTTGACGTCGCTTCATATCTCCTGCGCGCCGAAGAAGCTCGACAGCTCGCCCGCTTACGGATCAAGAACCAGCAGCGTACCGACAGCCGACAGTACAACCTGCGACGACGCTTCGTCGAGTACCAGCCCGGCGACCGTGTTTGGGTATGGACCCCGATACGCCGACGAGGACTAAGTGAGAAGCTACTGCGACGCTATTTCGGACCCTACAAGGTTATCCGACGTATTGGCGCACTGGACTATGAGGTCGTGCCAGACGGCATTTCGCATTCACAGCGGCGCCGCGCATGATCTGAAGTGGTCCACGTGGTGCGCCTTAAACCCTTTTACGGACGCTGACGAACTTCCTTATTTTGTTGTCTTCTTTGCTACGAGTGCTTTTCCTTATTACTTTCGTTTGTTTGCAGCATCGGGTCGATGCTTTTTAAGAGGGGGGTATTGACACGTGTACTTATATTTATCGGGCGACCACGTTTCGCCGCCTAACAAATCTTATCGCACAGCGCGGGACGCGCCTGCATGTATCCGAAGTTTCTGGAAAGTTATCGATGCTTCTATCCGCTGTAAGTTGTCGCCGAACCTTGTGTTATCTGATTTCATCGCGTGACGCGAATGGTGTAGAACTTTGTGGAAGGCACGCGGGTCCCAACGATTAGTCTGGAACATTCGATGACTGCTGTATAAAAGCTGACGCGCTGGACCCGCTGATCAGATTTTCGACGATCGCCGACCGTGTTCGCCGCTATCGTTGTGCTTAAGTGTAGCCTGTTTTGTGGGCACAGGTTCGCCCAATAAAAGTTAGTTTTGTCGTTCACAGTATTGCTACTGTGTTCTTTGAAGTCACGACCACGTGACAATATGCCCTTACTCGTGTATGAAATAGGATATAGGATAAGTTAACGGTGAATTTTATGTCTCTGATACATTTCCATTTTATGTGTGCAAGAGAGCCGTATTGCATTTCTTCTGTGCAGCCAGGGACGAGACGCGTGGGAAGGCAGCGGTGGCAGAGCTCAACAAGCAGCTGCTGCACCCAAAGTTCCACCAGCTTGACATTGATGACCTTGAGAGTATTCAAAGACTTCGCGACTTCCTCAAGAGCACTTACGGTGGCCTTGATGTACTTGTGAACAATGCTGGCACTGCCTTGAAGGCAAGTCGTTTATTTTTTCTATATATATTGGAGACTAAAATTTATGTTGGACTCTCAGTAATTCAAACTTCTATAAGCTACCTGTTGCGGTAGCCCAGTAGCTTTGGTGTTGAACTGCTGGACTCGGATCTCAGGTTCGACCACAGCCACGGTAGCCACAATTCAAGAGCGCTTGTGTTCTTAAATTTAGGTGCACGTTAAAGAACCCCTGGTAGTCAAAATTAATCTGGATTCCACCACTATTTTGTGCCTCATAATCTGGTCGAAGTTTTGGCATGTGAAAACACAGAATATCTCTATATTGCAAACTAGGAAGCTTTATGTCAATTTGACTAAATTATGGTCTGAAACAGAATTATGGGATATCATACAAGTATCATAGACCTACATACTGGTGTACAAGCAACATGCCATCACCAGGTTCTGTGGCATAGAGGCAGAGAGAAGAGAGAGTTAAGGCATAAAGTTCAACGGCACTAACTGCATAATAGGTTTATTTGAATCGGCTTTTTGAACATTCTAAAGCAATCTGGAGTTGCTACTTCAGAATTTGTCATGTTGTCACAGCCATTTGATTGTGATTTCTTAAATTGCAGGTCAACTCCACAGCCCCATTTGCAGAGCAAGCAGAAGTCACTGTGAAGACAAACTTTTTTGGCACACTCAATGTCTGCAAGGAGCTGTTCCCTTTGTTACGCCCACATGCCAGGTCTGTATTGCTCTTTCCATTGCAACAATTTCTGAACACAATCTATGTTGACTGAACACAGTCTATCTAGCCAGGACACTGAACCTCCCGAGTACTTTTCTTTTATGCCATCATAAAGGCTGGAAGCTTTACATTGGACACTTCGCCTGGAGCTTGAAGCATAACAAAATTATCTGTAACAGCAAAGCAATTTCCCATGATCGCATGAATGAGCTACTCGCAGGGATAAATAGTTGCTCTGTGAAGGTGATCATTGAGATTTTGCTATTGAACATAAGCCCCCTACTGCTCTGCTACTGCTCTTAACACTTTGTGTTGTCTTATATCTTATTTATGACCATGAAAAACTTTAAGAGCATGGTTTTACCCAGAGTCTTATGATATCTGGATAAAACTGATTTCTACTGGGCACTCAAATGAATACACATCATGATTGCAACTATTGCCAGCTGCTTGTAGCTAAAGGCGCTACGTCCTTTGCCATTTTTTGTTGCTGCGATGTCTTTGGTGCTATCCTCTGTGTTGTGCATGGGGCTGAAGCCCTGCAGTACTTCTTGAGCATTACACGTAGGACTTGAAATTTAAAAACACTGTCTTGGGGAGGCCTTACACTTGGTGCTGCAAAGATGTTGTGTAGCTACTGCTGTGGATATTCCAAGGCATACTTTTGTGTTGGCATACAAAGTATCCTTGATCTAATGGCTGTTGAGCTGCAATCTACACTGTTACACTGGTATGTCAGTAGCTTGAGGCATTAAGCAGAGGAGATGGAGGGAGCACATTGTTCCCATACATGCTCCATGCATGCACCTCATGAAAAATAAACTAAAGAATTTGTTTCAGGTAGGTCATGGTACAGAATGCCAGGCATTGATCATTAGTTTAGTTCCTCAAAGTAAAACTAAATATCTAAAAGCAACGACTGATGGAGGTGCGGTCGCTGTGCATCAAAATGCCAAAGATCATTCGCAGCCGCCGAAGGTGCTGAAAAGACCTTCTCAATGACGTAGCAATGACGCGTCACCATCCTGACGAAGCCTGAAAGCAAAGAGTGCGTCGACAAAAGAAGACCTGAGGACATGACATACCAACTGCAGGACAGTACAATGCAGCCGTAATGCGAGACTGCGACCAAACCGTAACACAAGACAAACAACCACCGACCTCGACATACTTCTTATGGCCACTCAGTGCAGTCACTGGTTTAGTGGACTCAGGAACTGACTACTCTGCCATGAGTGAACAGTTCGCTGCCTAGATGAAGAAAGTCAAGGCTTCACGTGAAGGCCCTCAAATCCGAACAGCTGGAGGACACCTGATAAAACCTACTGGAATCTGCACGCCAAGAATTACCGTTCCTAACCGGACCTACCCTGCCACCTTCATTATCCTCCAACAGTGTTCACGAAATGTAATTCTCAGCGTGGACTTGCTGAACCAAGACGGCGCCACCATTGACCTGAAGTGAAAGCCGATAATGGTATCCAAAGATCAAGTGATACAGCGAGAGAGCTTTCCGAGTCACCATGCCTTCAGTGTGCTCAAAGATCAAGTATAATCTTGCCTCACTCCAGCATTGTCATTTCCGTCTGCACCAAAGCAACCGCACATATAGAAGGAATCTTCGAGGGCGACATACGTCTGATGCTTGACAGTGAAATTTACCTTGCAAGAGGGATAGCTCGATTGCATGGATGAAAAGCGAAAGTGATGCTGACAAACTTTAGCCAGGAGTTCAAACACATCAACAAGGGCACGGCGATTGCATACATAGAAGAAATTGTGGAACCCAACTATACGTTAGTTCTCGGTTTCCGCCACGTCTACTTCAATGGCCCTAGTTCTCGAACTAGCTTTTGACTTAACTTCAAGTCTTCCCAGGCATCAACAGATAGGCTTTGAAGTCTTTTACACCTGTGCAAAGACTGCTTTGCGGTGTTGTGACGACCCCACTTATGGGGTGCAAAGGTTCGTGTTCTCGATGTTTTAATGGTTCTCTTAGGCGGAGCCTCCGAGAACCCAATTGAGGACAAAGCCGTTGGTTTGAACACACACACAAATACTTTTAATCAAAAATAAAAAAGGCGTGAAGCAAATAGAACGAAACGGAAAGCATGCATAAAATAAACATTCAAGAAAACATTGCGGTAAGGAGCACACTTAGGGCTTTAACAAGGGTGCGAGTCCGGGCTTGCCACGAGGGCGGGGACGCGTCGCAGTCTCGACGCGGCAACGCGGCGACGAGCTGGCAGAAGGAGTGGCGCCGGTCTCACCAAAGGTCGTGGCGTAGGTTGACCGACCGGGCGCCGGGAGCGCGCCAGCTCTGGCGAGGCGAGGTAACGCTGGCGGCTGGGTGGACGGCGGCGGCCGTCTGGCCGGGCAGAGAGCTCGGGCCCGTAGCCCGACTGCTCCCCTCTCGCCCACGGCGCGGAAGCTCGAACGCCGGCCTCGGGCAGCAGGCGGCACGGCAGACGGGGGTGGCGTTCTGGCCGGGCAGCTGTCGTAGAACACGGGCCCGAAGCCCGACTGTTCTCGTCCTGCCCACTGGCGCAAAAGCTCACCGGCCTTGAGGAGCTGACGGCACGCTCAGGTAGACGGGCGACGCACAGGAACAGGTTGGCAGGAGGCCCCGGGCGGGTGAAGTCCTGGTGGGCTCGGGTCCGGAACCCGACGGCCCGTCTTCAACGCCCACTCCGGTGGTTGACCTCCTCCTGCCGTTGCTTCCTGGGACTCTCCTGGCGTCTCCCCGGCGTCTCCCTGCGTGTCCTCTTGCGTGTCGCCCCCGTTCTGCCAGCGCACCACGCTTTTTCTTGTGGTCTGGCCGATTTGGCATTTACTGATTGGCTGCCCGACGCCCCGTGGTCTTTTCTAATTGGTCGCTTTTTTTCTTTTTGTTGTCTTTCCTGCGCCGCGCGTTCACGTGCCGGGCGCTCTTCGGCGTCGTCGTTTTGCTCCTTCCAGCTCGGCGCGCGTGCACTCAGCGTCGTCTGCTGTCGGCTGTCCAGATCACGGCACTATGTCGCGCACCACACATCACAGGTGTCATCAAAGATTCAACAAATGCCCATTGCGAAGCATCACATAATAACTGAAGACTGTGCTTGACCACACCGCCAGAGCCCCTACTGAGTTCCTTCACAAGAACGAGAAGCTATAAAGTAACAAAATGCTTTGCGATGAAATCATCGAACCATCGAAAAGTTTGTGGGCGTCTCCTGTTGTCTTGATGAAGAAGGATAGGAGTCTGCTTTCTTGCGTCGATTATCGTCACCTCAGCAAGGTCACCAAGAAGGACGTATACCCCCTCCCTCGAATAGACAACGCACTGCACCAACTCTGTGATGCAAAATATTTCTCGTCAATGGACCTGAAGAGTGGCTACTGGCAAATCGAAGTCGACAAGAGGGACAGAGAAAAGACCGCCTTTATTAGATTTGACAGTCTCTTCCAATTCAATGTCATACTGTTTGGCCTTTACTTGGCACCTGCAACATTCCAGCTTGTGATGGATACGGTCCTGGCACGTTTAAAGTGGCAGGCATGTCCTGTCCACTTGAATGGATTCGTTGTCTTCGCCATTAACTTCGACAACCACCTTAGTCAGCTAAGAACTGTTCTTGAGGGAATCAAGTCATCCAGGCTCACCCTGAAGCCGGAAAAATGCCACTTCGTGTACGAAGAGCCCATGTTCCTTCGCCATGTCATTAGCAAGTTTAGAGTCCATACAGGCTAGCAGAAAACAGTTGCTATAGCAAAATCCCCACAGCCCGTTCACAAGAAAGCTGTGGAAAGATTACTTGCCCTCTGTGCCTTCTACGGGCGCTTTGTTAAGAACTTTTCTCGCATCACCGGGCCATTGACTCATCTTATGAAATCGGATGTCGAGATGAAAGGGCAAGTGCTACAAGCTGATGCGTTTCAAGAGCTTAAACAATGCCTGCAGTCACCACCAGTACTAGCCCACTTCAACGAAAACGCCGATACAGAAACCATACCATTTCAAGCAGCGTAGGCCTCAGTGCCTTGCTAGTTCAAAGAAAAGACAGGCTTGAAAGGGTCATGGCTTACACTAGCTGCTCACTACCAATAGTGGAAGCCAATTATCCTATGACGGAAAAAGAATGCCTTGCCATCATTTCGGCTACTGTAGTTTCATCCTTATTTATAAGGATAAGGATATAAGGATTTATAAGGATTTATAAGGACCATTATGCATTGTGCTGGCTAGCAAATTTAGAGGGTGCTCGAGGGCGCCTAGCATGGTGGAGATTTAGATTGCAAGAATTTGACATCACCGTAGTCTACAAGTCCAAACGTAAACACTCTGATGCCAACTGCCTGTCTCGCGCCCCCATTGACCCGCTACGGCAAGACGATCTAGGTGAGGACACTTTCCTGAAGACAATCGGCGCCGATGACTTGGCCGAACAGCAGCGAGCAGACCCCTATGAGAAGCCTTGTTGAGTAAATTGAAGGCAAGACCTATATTGTGCTGAATGGGTGTTTAGGCATAGATTGTCTTCATTTTCGCTACAGAACAATGTCCCCGTGAAGAACTTCTCCCCATTCCGTGCAGACTAGCTTCTCGTGCCTGTAGAACTCTGGCCAGTAGTACTTCTGCATGCACTGAATGATGATCAGACAGCCGGGCACCTCGGATTTTCTCGTACGCTTGTAAGAGCACAACAAAACATTGTTTATACGTTCCCATTACATAAGTTTTCCCAGTGGCAACATTCGCAATTGAGAGCACTAAAAATGACCCAATAGTTACGTTTATTTTTTACGAATTCAAACGTTCACGGAAAACACAATTTTTCGGCACCAACGTTCAGCAACTTGCCAAACTTCGATCATATGATACGTTTTGCAGCCTCTAGATCCCATATAGAGAATAAAGTGCATGAAACGTGCGTGATTGAGAACAGTATATACCGTAGTTACTCGCCTAATGGTCGCACCCAAGTATTTTGTCGTCAAAATTAAGTTTTTTTTTTCTTTCCCGTGTAATGATTGCACCCTGAACTTGTCGCAGTGATGATATGTCGTGTGCCAAGTCTAGCTAATGATAATCGCATTTACCATCTGTCGAATGCTACTCGAACGACTCTTGAAGGCATACCAAGTAGTCTGCACGAACCCAACATACTTAAGCAGATGCCTCATTTCATTCCTTTCATCACTTTCCACATTTCCATGAAAAAAAAAAGCTACAACCAAACTTGCCTCAGCTTTATTATTTGTAGGCTTCTTAATTGTTTCGGTCAACAAGTACAGCATAAAGGCCGCCTTTCGGTTCTTCTCGTCGGCACTCGTGGGCACGTAACAAATCGCGAGCGGCAACGTTAGTAGCCACGTTTACACTGATACGTTAGAGGTATATCCTATTCGTACGCCGACGCTTGTAACGCAGCTGAGATATTCGCCCGCCCTTAGCGGAAGCGTGCCGTTAGGATAGCAGTGAAGACAAATGCCGCAGTTTCCGCAGCATGCCCGCCATGTGTTTCTATGTCACTGGCAGCTAAGCGCTCACATCTCTGTTTCTGTCCCTTCAAAGTGGACATGGCTACGTTATTGTCGCAAACGTGCCGATATTAACAATATTATTCACTACTGATACAGAAGAAACTGTTTCAGTGCGTGTAATGTACTCACAAGAAGAAAAATAATCACGTTCGACGCGTTCGGCTTGCTCCACCGGACGCCATTTTTTTTATGTCCCGCACTGACAGCGGCAGCCACCTGCTTGTTGAACCGTTGTCATCCCGCAGCAAATGCGGGATGAAAAAAGAAAATTTTTCTTTTCGTGGGAAATTTAACCAGCGTAATGATCGCACCCCTGAATTTGCGTAAATTTTTTTTACAAAAAAGTACGATCATTATGCGAGTACATACGGTAGCTGCCCGCCACGGCAGTTTCACTGCAATAGTCACCCACCCGGGTCATGAGAAAACGCCAGCGCGCATTCACTTTCTCATTTCGGTACCAGAAAATCTCCGGTGTCGTCGCACACTGCATTCACAGCTATCGCCACCTAACGTTTTGCAATAAGCATCTTCACCTATCTGTCTTACAGTGCAGGGTGTGTAGTGCCTACCCCCCCCCCCCCCCCCCCCGTTATTAGCGTACTTCACACTTTTAGTAGGCAATAATCCAAATTTGCTGCCGTTTCCTGCTGCAGACGGCGCGATGTGGGCATCACATTTCACTTCAGCGGCATCTGACGTCGCCCACCAGCTCGATTTCGTTTTGGTTTCTCGTTGCCCTCTTAAAACACCAAGCAATAGGAAAACAACAAAATGCATCTCGCGTCACCAGAGCGCCACCAGCTCGACGCGCTTCGGTGTCTTGTGCTGCAACGATCTGCGTGACGCTTCACATTATGTAGATTTCAACAATAGTCCGGTCAGTCATATTTTTTTAGTTGCTTCAGATTGTATATTTTCCCTGATGGTACATACTTTTCTCATTGCTTTTTCCCAAAACGCATGGATGAGGTTCTACTGTACAAAAGAAGTACTATTGGCCATGCCTGAATGCCACTGTTGCCTGTTAGTCAAGACATGCAGAGACCGCCAGCGACGCAAGACACCACCGACAAGGCCAGCAGGATTACTGCTAGCCGATCGAGCCTCTTTGCCGACCGTTTCAGCAGACTGATTTTTTTCTGCATTTAAACTGCAGCTGCTGAAAGCAGTTATGAGTATAAATACTTCTTTCATGTTCCATAAAACTCGGTTGACAGTTTGCATTTCACTTGTCGTATGTTCCTTGTTTTTCACTAACTTCATGTGTCACTGCACCTTCCAGGGCACAACAGAATGATCATGAATATATCCATTACTTATAACTTTTGTATACACCCCGTCAAAAGTGGCGGTTTACATGTGGAAAAGAAAGAAAGAATGAAAAGAAAAGGAACACGGAAGATGAAAAATCGGATGTGACACACATTCCACTTGACTCATGTGTAAGCAATATTATGTTAATTGGCTTTGAATTTGACAGAGTGGCACTGGCAGCTCGCTCATGTAGACTTCTCATGAGCTGCAATCATAAGAGACTTCCCATATCTCTCTTGTCACTTTATTCTTGCTTCTGAGCAGAACTTCTGTCTTGTCAGAAGACATATTGTGCAATGTGCATCTAAGTTGCCCGATGCATTAACTAGGCTTACATATCTATACCTCCTGAGCCTCTCATTTAAGCGCTGACTTGTTTGTCCAACATAAGCGTGACAGCACTCTCTTTTTTTGTTCATGTAAACCACAGCTGCTGATAGCATTTACAGCTATAAATTCGTCTTTCTATCTGAATAAATCTCAGTTGACAGTTTGTGCTTAACTTGTCACGTGTTCGTTGTTTTTAACTGACTTTGTGTGCCACTGTGCCTGCGACAGTGCGACAAAACGATGAAGCAACACCAACTAAGTCCTTTTTCAGCTCTGCTTGTTTTCAAACTTTGTTATATCAAAATTTTACTGTATTCGAACATGTGATTACGTTGAGTGTAATGTGCAGTTGCTCTACAGCCAGTTTCTAAACGTGCCGAAGGCCGTTTAGAAACTGTTTAGAACTCTCTGTTCGAACCTCAGCCATGCCAATTTTTCAAGGGATGGTCAATGTGAAAACGCAGAGACATGCTCATTTCAGCTTTTACCTGTTTGGTGTTAACACTTATGGTGAATATGTCTGCAGGGTGGTGAACTTGAGCAGCATGTGTGGTATGCTTAAAAGGATTCCTGGAGAAGAGGTGAGGAAGAGACTCAGCAACCCTGACATTACTCTGGAGGAACTGTGCGGCCTCATGAAGGAGTTTGTGCAGTGAGTTCTTGTTTCCCTAGGTTATAGCAAGGCGTGCAGTTTTAGCTCTTAGCTTCGTTCTTGACATAGCCTTTGCTTGTAGCTTGTTCCACAAGGTGACTTTTTTGTACATAAAGAAGCTGATCAGTGATTTACTCATTTGCTGTATTTAACAGGGCTGCAAAAGATGGCAAGAATGATGAGATGGGTTGGGGGCACTTTCCCTACAATGCGTCCAAGGTTGGCATCACTGTGCTGAGCTTCATCCAGCAGCGTGAATTCAATGCAGACCCTCGTGAAGATCTTGTCGTAAATGCTGTGAGTAGAGACACGAGGTTCTTTGCTTATGATCCCTGACACAAATGGGCTTGTGAGGTCGCAGTGAGCAATTCTTGTAGCATATTCCTTTGCAGCTCTTTGGTGTTTTTACACACACATGAGTTCATTGTTACACTAACACTCTTCATATTAAGCAGCTTGTTTTCATGCACAAGGCTTTTCAAAGAGTTCAAATGATCAATGTATAGCTGGTAAAGTCTGGCTGTCTGGCTGACGTAGCCTGCTCCACTACATAAGCTCTTGTGTTTTGTGCCTTTACTATGCCCCTTTGAATGAAATTGATTATACTTTTGCTCTAATTTTACGTTTTATTGCCGACGGTCGGTGTATTAAAAAATATTCATATTTACAAATAGGACACATGATTCGTTATCGAAAGTTTCGAATATTCACATAGCTCTACTAAAGACGTTTAATGCATCTATGTTTCTTGAAATATAACATTTTAGGATAGCATGACACACTATCTGCTATTTGCTGCAGCTAATAGGGTGCAGGTTGTAAGTACCGTATTTACTCGCATAATGATCGCGCTCGCGTAATGATCGTACCCCTAAATTTTGTCGTCAAATTTCGATTTTTTCATTTCCCGTGTAATGATCGCACCCCGAACTTGCCGCAGGGATATGTCGTGTGCCAAGTCTAGCTAATAATGATCGCTCTTACCATCTGTCGAATGCTATGCGAACGACTCTTCAAAACAAACCAAGCGGTCCGCACACACCAAACATCCTTAAGCAGATGCTCCATTTCAATCTTCTCATCACTTTCCGCACTTCCATGACATAAAAAGCTACAACCAAACTTGCCTTTATTATGTGTAGGCTTTATAATGGTTGTGGTCAACAAAAACAACAAAAAAGGCGCCTTTCGTTTCTTCTCGTCTGCACTCATGGGCACGCAACAAATCGCGAGCGGCAACGATAGCAGCCACATTTACATTGATACGTTAGAAGTGCACCCTATTCATACGCCGACGTTTGTAACACAGCTAAGATATTCGCCCACCCTTCGCGGAAACGTGCCGTATTAGGATAGTAGTGAAGACAAATGCCGCAGTTTCCGCAGCATGCTCGCCATCTGTTTCTATGTCACTGGCAGCTAAGCGCGCCCAACTGTTTCTGTCCCCTTATAGTGGACACGGCCATGTTATTGCCGCAAACTTGCCGATATTATTTTTTACTGATACGGAAGAAACTGTTTGAATGCACGTAATGTACTCCCAAGAAAAAAAAATCGCGTTCGGCGCGTTCGGCTTGCTCCGCTGGCCGCCATTTTTTTTGTGTGTGTGTACCGCACGGCCGCACTACCTACAGCGGCAGCCGCCTTTTGTTGACCTGTTGTCATACCGTAGCAAATGCCAGATGAAACATTTTTTTCTTTTTCCGGGAAATTTAACCCGCGTAATGATCGCACACCTAAATTTGAGTCCATTTTTTTTTACAAAAAAGTGTGATCATTATGCGAGTTCACCCACTCACATGCCCACTCAAATTCACCCACTCACATGCCTGCCCACTCACATGCACACGCACACGCATGGCTTGGTGGGGAAGAGGTAATATTGCTACAATTGAATCTCGTTATAGCGAAGTCGCATCGACCATGAGAATACCTTCGTTATATCCAATATTCGTTAAAATCATACATGCAGATCTCAGAAAAAAAAATTGCGATCACGTTTATGCAAAAGAAATGAAGCAGGTGTCCTTCGTGAAGACACCAAAAGTTCCCTTACAGATTTTGATGAATCGTCGGCATCCTGCCGTGCCAATAAAAGGCGCAGGAGCAAAAGTAAATACCATATTTTTCTTTGTATAACCTGTGTCCTCGTACAACCCACATCCTCAATTACACCACCCGGTAAGGAAAGAAAAAGCATTTATTTCCACAACAGGGTAGCCACCTGATCTATACACTGCTCTTTATCTGCCTTGGTTTATGCACGCCTGGCCTTTGACACTTTGTGGCAGTACAATGCGCAGTCGTTTAACACAGGGCTGTGCAGGCTCTGGCACCTGCACAGATGGTCCCACGTGTGTACACATGATGTGGTAGCAGATTGCACACACTGCTAGGCTAAACTGTTCTATTTTGTGCACATGGCTACAATTACATTAGGTATGGTTAGTCTGTGTTAGTCCTCACATGCATTAAAAAGTGTTCAGTTATCAAAAGTTGCCCTCTTGTGATGTATTCATTTTCACATGATGTTGTACAAGTGCAGTAATTCTCTTTCTTACTGTATTGAGCTCTTGCACTTAACTCTTGTATTAAAGGTACACCCAGGCTATGTTGACACAGACATGTCATGGCATAAGGGGCCTTTGACTCCTGACCAAGGTGAGTATTTATTGTACACTATTGCTTGTTGTTAAATTTTTTATTTCCATATTTCTCACGGGATCCTGTCTGGAGTAGTGCGTGAAGGGTGATGATGCATTGATATTGTTAAGTTTTTGAGCATATGAAAAAAGAAAAGAAATCTACATTATAGAAAGACTAATGCAAATTCGAAGGCACCTATTATTTGTTACAGCTTGTTGACCAAAAAAAGTTATGTAGTAGTTGAAATGTGATATCACACATTATGTATACTTGGTTCTGGCAATCACTACATATCGCACACATGCATTCAAATTGCTGGAAGTGGTTAATACTGCTTTTTTAACTGCAACATGATCACTGATGTTAGTAATACCAACAGGGAATTCATTCTATTAACTGATTCCTTGTTTCTTTTTCTAATAACAAGCCAGAGGTGCAGCCACCTGTCAGATGCAAATGGACTCACTGACCAATAATTCGGACATGCTTGATTATTAAGGCAGCTTCACGGCACCGCCGCTGGCCTCATAGACCTAATGTCTCAAGGATGACAGGCGCTTTGAACACCTGACAGCGCGTTGTACAATAATTCGGACTTCCACTTTGCAACCGTGTGCTACTTTGGGCGCCTTGCCAAGCATGAATAGCAATATTTTGGTTTTAATGCATCACTGGCATGGTCCTTGGCCATGTCGCCGGCACCTCCTCAAAACTAGTAAAGCCTATGCGATCTATTAGCCCCTCACCACACCCACACCACCGAACAAGCCAAGCAAAGCCACCAAGTCGTAACGGCTGCAGTTTCGATTCGTGCAACTTGTTGTGCGAGTTCTGTTCTGCATCACCAGCGTTTGTTAACTTATAAATAGTGACACAATCCTGGGCAACGTCTTCAAGGATTTTCAAGTGGCGACAACTCCACCCTCAATGTCTATGCCTACAAAGTTGGCGAGGGAAGTGCTGGAAAATGAGCATGGTTATCGATTTGCGGTTGACTTTTGTTATGTTGCCAGGGGATGACTATTCAATGCATGCATTGACTGTACTTTCATTTATCTTGAGCGATGGTATGACAATGGTTGAGGTATGGGCCGTGATTTTGTAGCGATGCCTTCCATTCGATTCTGTGCCACTGTAATCATCCACTGTTAGTGACCTGCTGATTGATTAAAAATATTTATTTATTTAAACTCAGGGCAGGCAGCAGCACCTCTGGGTTGATATAAGGTGGTGCTTTGTTTTGAAAGGGTGCATTTTTTCAAATTCATGCTCACAGATGTGTGTGCTTGGGACCATTAGAGTCTTATTTTCACCTGTGCATGTGTGGCTGTGACTATCAAAAAGTTGGAGACACACTTAAATGCTTTTTTTATTATATATTCGCAGTCAAGAGCTTCCTTACACTTTGCGTACACTGTAACAGCCAATATTTGACTTGTATCTCTTGTCGCGCAACATTTTAGGTGCTGATGCTCCAACATATTTGGCTCTTCTGCCTCCAAATATCAAATCGCCCAAAGGAGAGTTTGTTTGGAATGATCGCACGGTGACCCCATGGGACAAGTAACAGCAGAAGCCATCAATGTTGGGACCAGTGGCATTGCACTTTCGCATGAAGGAACTCGCTAGCCTGTTTTAATTTGCATGCCTGACACTGAGCCTCTGAACAAAAAGAAAAAAGGATAATCTACCTGCTCACAGTATCGCAATATGAATACTGGAGTTTCAGCAGCGTATGATGCTATCAGTAGTCATGTTATGAAAATAAAGATTACTTTGCTCTCTACAGGGTAGTTTTTGTTGCCGTACTCAATCTTTTGGAGAGTAGTAGCCTTGTGGAAGCTTGGGTTGGGAGAAACGTTGCTGACAATTTTTGTTTCTCAAGAATGATGACACTGCAAAACGAAACACATTTGTCACACGTGCTCATTCGGTGCAAGAAAACTTGCATAGTGGCATACACCAGTATGAGTGAGTGAAATAACTTTATTTCGGTCCAGAGAAGACGCAGGGAAGACCCCGCGCCACCCGGCTAGTCACACGTAGGGACCGCCAAGCCGAGCTTGACGGCCCGATCGCGGGCACTCTGGACGGCCAGGGTTTGGTCGTTGAGTTCGGGGCTGCCCAAGAGCGCAGCCCACCTATCCTCGCTGAAGGAGGAGCCGATGGCTTCACACTCCCACAACACATGGTCCAATGTTGCCCTCAGTCCACAGGCAGGGCAGTCCGCACTGGGATATCTTTCAGGGTATATGGCATGAAGAACCGCGAAGTTAGGGTACGAACGGGCGGGTACGAACACCAGTATTATAAATTTTCATCTTCAGTAGGAAACTAAGAGGGCTGTAGTGGCCTTTTTTGTCACGAGTTCGATATCTGGCCGCAGTTGCTGAGCTTTCGATGGAGAAGAATGCAAGGACTCTCATTTACTTGAGTTATGTACTACATGAAAGAACACCAAGGGCCACAGATTGTAACAATCTATTTTTTCTTTGTTTTTCTTTTTGCACTATGTCCTTGAATTTGTCTTCAACATTGCTATGCTGCTGTTATTGCCACAATCAGTAGCTTGATGTGGGGTTTGATGAGGAAATTGAATGAAATAGGTCATTACACAGTAAGGCTCCAGGTATCCAAAATCAGTTTGCAGCTTTCCACTGTGGCATCCCTCGTATGCTGTACACATTTGGTGCATAAAATCTTATCAATCTATTTAATTGAATCTTTCTTTTTGTTTTGGTGGTGGATTATGCGTGCTTTCAGGCATAATTACTGCTTTGCTTGCCCGTTTTTTTTTGGGGGGGGGGGATTAAGAAATAAAACCTTTCTATGATATAAAGGACTTGTTAAGTAACGAGGGAGTATGAAAGGTTTATGTTATAAGTACTCATGATTTCTGTGGTTTGACAGAATTGGCATTTTCACCTCTGTTCGGAAAATCTCTTTATTTAGGTGCAACTGTGAAAGTATGCACACTTTAATCTTTATACGAGGGGAAGGGAAAAAAAGTAAAAGGTCTTCCGCAATTTCTTGCACTATGATTTGATAACATTGCTAGTATCCAGCGCAGAATTAGTGTCATCTACAACATTTCTATGGAATGTGTCCCTCTCATTTCTGCATTAGTTGTTAGAGTGTAGCAGACCATTAAACATGGCAGCTACAGTGTCGATCTGCACCAAGGAGGAAATGGGGGTAGTGATTCGCTTTTTGTTTGCGGAAGGTGTTAAACCTGCTGAAATTATTCGTCGAATGCGAGCACGGTGTGGTGAGAGGGCGTTTCAAACAAGGAAGAACTTCTTTATGTAATGAGGAAAGATCTGGTAGGCCATCGACGTCAAGGACTGAGGACAATTTGAAAGTAGTTGAGAGTATGGTGATGAAAAACAGGTGAATTGCAGTGGACGAAATCGCCAATACTTAACATATCGCTTATGGTTCAGCGTATTCCATCTTAAACGACAGGCTAAATTTTCTAAAAGTGTGTGCAAGTTGGGTCTCGAAAGAATTGTCAGTGCAGCATAAAGCACAAAGGTTGGACATCTTTCGTAAGCATTTGACCCGTTATCGTCGCAAGGGAGATGGATTTTTACAGGAAGTTGTTACTGTGGATGAAACATGGGTACATCATCACAAACCGGAGAGTAAGGCTGCGAGCACGGTTTGGAAACACTCATCATCACCAGAAGTGAAGAAATTTAAATGTCAACCATCAACTGGTAAGATTATGCTAACACTATTCTGGGATAATGGAAGGTGTGGAAGCCGTTCATTTCACGCCAAGAGGCCATTAATTTCTCCCCAAACCTCTGTAGCCGCAGTAGAGGTAGCTCGACACATGTTTTGTATTTCTAGTTTTATTGTGATATCAACTATATTGACACTCAGGATAAATTTTCACTGTCGTCACCATGATGTTCCGTATAAAGTCGAAAAGCCATATGAATGAGCAACCCATACACTGTGGGTGCAAGAGAAAGCATGTAACAGTGAGCCAAGAAGGATGGCAGCTTGATGGCCACTATCTTACCACGCACTCAATATTCAGGTTAGTTGAAGCTCATGTGACCAAACGCGCGCTTGGGAAAGAGAGTGCACGTCTTCTACTCTAGCCTTGCTGTAGCTGTGAATGACTGTGCGCGACTAACACTTACAGAGCCCACGTGCCATACCTAATTGTTGGTGTTCATTGGTGGATGAAATGATAAAGTGCAAGCAGGGATGGCTGCTAACTTCATGCGTGCTGTCTAACTTCCCGGGCTGTCTTCCCACACCCTAGTGCTGTAGATTGCATAGTCTAAGAGACAGGGGTTATTGGAGATAACTCACAGAGGCCGTCCTTTAGTGGACATAAAAATAGGCAGATGGTGATGATGAATTGGATTTTCGGACTCGCGGTGAATTGCGTCCCTGTACGAACTGCTCGCCCCCACTGCCAGCGTTCTTCACAATGGCAGTGTTGCGATAGCGAGTGTTCATGGTCATCCAGTGAAATATTTACAGGCTTGCACGGTTCGTGCATTACAAGATGCTTGTTATTTTAATTAGTAATTGAAGGTTTACTGCTATATATATACATGGTTTAAATAACTAACGTATAGGCTCATGTAAGAGCTGCACATTCTTGTCACGATTTTGACAAGCCTTACATAGGACTGGGCCATTTAATCAAATTTCTACAACTACAAGTATGAAATCTGCCGTAAGCTGCAGTGATCGCCTCCTCTCGCTATCTTGTAGCTGTAAGCAAAAGTACACTGTGTGCGAAAATTCGCTTTTGAGCGCAATCGGAATCAACGCATCGAATGTGATTGCTTCTTGGTTGAATTTTTGTAAATATTGCAAGTCAAGTTGGAGGCGCGACCCGTGCACGGATTAACGTATACGGTAATAATTTTCCTTTTCTTAATTCTCTTATACTTTGATATCAATAATACTGCTTCGCCTTTTCGTCGGAACTGCAGCCCCTCTTTTTTTAAATGTGAGTCCGAGTATGACCGCTGCTGTACATGACTGATATTCACTCTGGTTTCGAGTGAATCCGGCTTGGCCTCATTTCGGTTACTGAGTGAATTATGTATCTTTGTGACCTCTGCACGGAAGTGGTGATGTTTCCATTCCTAATAAATGCTGTGAATTATTAAGCGCTTTTTTTTCATGAGTCATTAGCATTGTCTACTGGAAAGAGAAGCAATGTTGACACACATATCATTCACGTGAATTCCACGCATGGCTGATAAAAGACCCAGCTGAAGGGGTCCTTGAAGCCAGTAGGTTTTTTTTTCAAGGTCTAAAGAGCATACAAAGCTATTTGAAGTGAGGTGAACATACAGCAACATGTTCGTTCTCTAGGCATAGGCTATCCATGCAATTACATATAGATTGGTTGGCTACTTCCTCCTATTTAATAAGTATAACAACTTTGTCCTGTGTAAATATTTCAATATATTGGGTTTGTGCGGGGTGTTCCACTAGAAATTAAAAAGAAAAAAGTTGAAGGGATAAAATATGGATGAGGTAGCTGCCACTGGTGCTTCTAATGCGCTTGTCCTCATATTACCAGGATTTGCAGAAATAAAGCGAAAGTATGAATTAGGAGCCATGTATGTCCGCTCCAACAATGATACTGTAAGCTTTTAGCCACAATAAAATTGTGAGTGAGTAGCAGGAGGCAACTCAAAAGAAACCTCAAATGATGTAGGTAACAGAACTGTGGTAATTACACTTTATAGAGGTAGAGGGTAGGCTTGGGCACTGCCGGGGTGGGGCGGTCTCAAGCCCCGGAGCCCCTCCGTAGTCGGCGCCTGTGGCCCTTGTTTGCGCTACTGTGTTGTTCCTTTGCCCCAAGAGCATGCATGAGGCCCCACAACACATTTTGGTTAGTGAGTGAATTATATATATATATATATATATATATATATATATATATATATATATATATATATATATATATATATATATATATATATATATATTTGTGACCTCTACATGCAAGTGGCGATGTTTCTATCCCTAAAAATTTTAACATGGTGAATCATTAACATAATGATTTTTTCATAGTCGTTAGCATTGCCTATTGGAAAGACAAGCAATACTGAGACACATATCATTCATATGCATTTAACATGCCGTTGATAAAAGACTGCCGAAGGTGTCTCTGAAGCCTGCAGTTTTCTTTTATTCTTCTTCTTGTCTTCTTTTTTTAAAGGGTTCAGTTTCATCTCAGAAAGCACTGAAAATGACCCAATTTGTGCAGTTTGCCATTCCACAACCTTTTATCAGGGCCAGGCAAACTTGGTCCCATTTGAAAAAAAGCATCTTTTCCGCTTGCTTACCTATCAAAAACGATCCTTCATTGCTGCTTCAGAAGAAAGATACGTGGCTTTATAGCTCAAAATGATATTTTCGCACTGTTCTTTTTGTGAGCTGCAAATTTTGGGAGTGGCACTGTCTCTCTGCTACTTCAATAATTCTTTTTTTTGCATGAATTCTAGAGAGCCTTAGAGTGAAGAACCACAACGATAAAGTGTTTTAGGATATGGCAACATTTTTAAATATTGTAGAAGTCACCAACAAAAACTCATGCCTACAATGTTGCTACTTCAGAATTTTATAACTTTGTCTAAAATATGGATACGAACATTAAAATGCCAAGTTTTCTAACCTTTTACAGGATTGACTTAAAAAAATCTACTTATGTATTTGTAATCAGCACACAAGATTGAATGCTTGCTGAAAATTTCAGGTGGCTAGAGTAAATAACAAAAATGTTTTTCCCGGAACACATGTTGTCCCTTTAACCCTTTCAATGTTACTAATCTATATATTGTCCTCATGGGGGGAGTTCCCAACATTCTTGCAGTGTAAAGTGCCTTATACGCAATGTCTTCAATGCACAACAACCACAAGGCTGTCTCGAGTCGGGCTCAGAGTGAACAAGCCACCCATCAGTGAAAATGAGGGACGGTGACTGCTAAAAATTTCGAAAAGCATTTGTTATTCAAGATGAACAATACGTGAGGGCTGCAGACAATGCACTCAACGAGCCAGGCATGCTTGTTCTATTTACTGTATATATGCATTGTTAAAAAAGCTTGGAGAAGAGTAATTGATTACTTTTTAGTAATTCATCGATTACCTTTGTGGGGCAATAATTGGTCACTATAATCAGGTATATATTTTAAAAAGTAATTGCAATTTTAATCTGCAACTTTTTTTCCATAACCTGTACTAGTCTGTTCCAGAAACCTAGCTTCACATGGGATTATTGTATGAAACTGAGTGGTTAAATCTGATCAATATTTCATAGGCATAGTTCAAGTGCTGTCTCATGTTAGCCCTAATTTTGTGATCTCTTCTATAGAAACATGAAAGGACCTTTTGCAAACAACTGGTGAGGTCTGCTGGCAATGATGCACTTCTGACGGCATGCTTCTTTATTTCTCTATGTTCATAAACACACTTGCAAGAAGTCCCTGCACGCGGAAAGCTCTTCCAGATGATTGGCATGACTGTTGTGTCCCAGAGAATACATCCTTAAAATGAGCTCTAATTTCATTATTTTCTATCGCAACATTTGGTTGCCAGTGTATGCAGGCTAAGGTAAGTGTTTCTATCAGACTGCCGTGCACTTGTTTCACCAGACCCAGCAGGATCCTGGCATCCTTCCAACAGCGGGCATGTTTAGGTGCGTAGAAAGGGGCCACCATACACAGGGATGGGTTAGTGTGGCAGATTCTAGGAAAGGATATCTGGTACTGGGACTAGTCCTTCAATTTCTTTTTTAATTTTGATATGTTTTTATTTGATTACAGCAAACATCTGCCTTTGCCTCACCTGGTACTGATTCTGTCCGCTTTCTCTCTCTACCTCAGTATCTTTCGACTTGCGTGAATCTCTCATCTTAATATGCCAAGGAAAAGAAATGCATTAAAGCTACACTCAAATACAGAAAAGCATCTAATTCACTTTATACATCCCTCATCAAACCTCACCACGATGCATGACAGCTGTAAATCAGCGACCAGGCGAAAAAAGTTAAAGGCCGAGTGCAACGAAATTTTACTTTGGCTAAATTAGTTATAGATTAGTAGTATATACAGCTGAAGCAACCATGGCAAAACTGCAGGGTTGGTGATTGTCTAAATTGACTAATTACTATAAGTACTATAAGTACTATAAGTAGCCTTTAAATAGCCCCTTGGCAGACAACTTGAGCGCTTGGTGGTTAGCAGACATGGTGTAACTTTCTGCACATAGCCTCCAAAATGTTTCAGCATGACACGGGCAGCTGTGGGCGGCGCCTAATCTTGGAGGTCATGCCGAGGGCTGTATTCTATAGGTCATGTGTCACTTCCAAGAAACGGTAAAGGGGGCATGTCTTTCAGTTTCAGTATAAAAAGTGTCTACATTTTCAAGCTTTCCTTGATGTATCCATTTGTATTTCGAACAAAGTCTTGCATGGAAGCTGCTCTATATTAACACTATGCTTTTTACACAATTAAAAATTTTATTGCAGTCGGTCTTTAAATGATGCTGGCAGTTGTTACCTACATGTGTACAGTGACGAAAGTGGCGAACATCTTCCTGTATCACAAACAACTGCAACTCAGTGCCTAAAGTAATTGACAAATTACTAAACTGATGCATATTGCGACTTGTGCAGGTAGTCTCATATTCAAGTTGTCTTTACTGTCCTTTATCACGAGTTTCCTAAAGGATGTGTTTCCATTAAAACAGATTGCGTGATTTCACACTTGTGAAACGAACATATTCGAGGAAAGCACACTTCTGATTTGACAAATGCCAGCTTTTGCAAGAACTAGGCATTGTATCTTTAAGGTTATGATCAGATAGTTTTGAGGCCTGACAGGTTCCTTTAAGGGTTCCTGAAAAGTGGGGCAGGGGGGTATACTGTAAATGTCCACCTAGTATACATCTCCATTTTATCTGCTGCTGAAGTGCTGATTGGCTGGGGGTGCCTGTCGCCATCTGGCATGTGCCCCAGCCCTGCCAATCAGAACTTCAGCGGCTGATGAAATGGACATTTACACTAGGTGGACACTTACAGAATACCTCTGCTTAGAAGATGACCTCATCATGAACACTTGCTTTTCTATGGTTGATGAAGAGTTGACTACTTGGTTAACCTTTATTTTGGTATTGACACTAGTTATGTTCGATGTATTTTGTTTGTATTCTATATGCTTTATACATTTTTGCACATTATTGCATGCTATGTGTCTGTCCAATGCAAATAAGGTCCAGCTACGTTCCTGGCCCGAACGGTAAATAAATAAATCTTGTCATTCTCCGATGTCTTGGTGGGCATATAGGATCAGCCAACACACACACATACAAAAATAGTCACTGACCTTATAGCATTCTTGGTGAAGAGCATTTACCATTATGAGGTTTAAATGTAGCATTTTGTATTTTATACTTATATTTATCAATGTTTATCACTGCTCTCATTAGTTTAAGAAGCAGTCAGCAGTTCTTTTTTTTATTTTCAGATCAGATGAAGAAAACAACAAAATGTGTTGGATCAATCTACGTTGTGACATGTGTTGTGCTGTAGTTTGACACATTTAGGCATAATTACCTATAATATAAGACGTTTCTGTTTCATGGCCTTGTAAATTTGCATGACCTTAAGGCAGGCAAACATTGGAATGGTTAACTACTCCTAGTTTCTGTCATAGTTCTCTATTCAAAAAGCGGTATGGGCAATATCTACATATGTCAGAAAGCATGCACCGTATCTTCAGTAGGCCAAGAAGTTTGAAACAGCATCATCAATGATGCCGTCAGATTGTGTAGTCATGTTTATGTTTTGCTTTTAATCCTTTCTGTAGTACCGTTGTAACAACATGCAAATTCTTTCTCTTTAACTTTTTCACAAAACAAATTTTGTTTCAGGTCCTTTACATCAGTTGCCAAATCAGTCATTCAGTAAGTCACAATGCTGATAGCTGAACAGGACACTCAATTCTGGAAAAGTTCACAAAATTTAGTAGCCGCAAATTTCTGCAACATGTCAATTTCGATGCTGTGAGAAATGGCGAAAGGCACATATTACAACCTAAACGGCTGTGGTAATACAGACAGCACAATTTGACGCCATCAAGTGGCACCCATAGCATTTGTTATATCCGGCATTCGTTATAATTAAAATACAGAATGATATCAGCACAAACAAATTTGTGATTGGTGTAATGCAGGTACAGAATACAAGTTTGAACATTGTAAAACAAACTACTTGCATATAAACTACTTGCATGTGAGCGCCATTGGAATCGTGACCTTACTCATCACAATATAATTTATTGAAAACAGTGAGGTTTATTTGATTCAGCCAAGTGTCTCTGTACCTTCTGCACCTATTAACGGTGCACCGCACCTAGACCCTCGATTTCCCGAGGTGCAGCGGTGAACCTTGCACCCCCATGCTCGATTCAGGGGGGTGCAACGCAAGGTGCCGCCGCGGTGCAGTGCACCCTTGAACTTTGCCGTGAGTGGGTGCAGCCCGGCACACCATAACTGGCACCACCTGCAGCTTTTCGTATGTGATGCCATGCACCTTTTCTGAATTGAACAAACCTATGTATTCAAAGCAGGACCCAGAAACGGCACGGTTTAGTGGTGTTAAGTGTCAGTTCAGCCCTGCTCAACATCGGGCAAATACGACGCGCTGCCCGATCGCATCGAGGGTAGTGACACATACTGACGTAACCATCAAACTACGGCGCCAAATCAATGGCGAATTCGGCAGATTGCGCCAGCGCGCACTGGGGCGGCCTGGGGCGTTTTGCTTACTCCAGGGTAGCGTATCGTACTGCTGCCGAGTTGTAGCGGCGCCTGCCTATCGAAGCTCGACCGACGTTACTTATTGGGTAGCGTGGCGTTGTCGGCGGGCTGCAGGCATCCGGTAGACCATGGCGCCCAAGCAAGGGCGAGACGATTTCTAGTGCGAAAGTTGCACGGTTTATTCAAAGGTAGATGAAAGATGATGAGAAGAGAATGAAGTGATCAAAAGTACATTTCGGAGCTCCTTAAGGGGGAACGTGGCTTTCGCATCGCGAAAAATGACCGAAAAACCGGTTTTTCGAAAATCACATATTCAGTTTTATAACCCTTTCTCTACCTGATTCCAAAATATCTTCCCTGAAAATCGCTTAGAAGTGCTTTAAAAAAATTGTTGTATCAGCCACGGCGACGAGAAGTTTTGAGGAAATCGCAAAAAGACGGTGTTTTTCAAGCCACGATGTCTCCGTAACGGTGCAAACGAGCGCCGCCATCTTGGTCGCAACAGAAAGAGCATTTCTTCAGCTTCAAATCTGCCGCCTTCCCGGCCTCCTCCGAGCGAAAACAAACGCAGAAAAAGCAAAAGTTTCTAGGTCTAGCTCAGATCTTTCTTGAGCAAACGATGCGCCATCCTCAAGGCTGGAGATTTGGAATCGGAGAAAATGGAGCTGAGCAGAAGAGGCACCTCTCAAGGGTCAGTTCATCTCGCCGCTCCTCTTTAACATCGCAATGGTCGACCTCTCAAGGTACCTTGGCAAGGTCCAGGGCATCGGTCACACGATCTACGCAGACGACATCACTGTCTGGTGCGCGGGTGGCAGTGACGGACAAGTCGAAGCCGCTCTCCAGGAAGCTGTCGACACTACAGAGCGCTTTTTAACCGACACGGGACTCCGGTGCTCCCCCAAAAAATCGGAGCTCCTTTTCTACAGCCCAAGTAGAAAGGGCCGCAAGCCACAGAACTGGAAACCCCCCACTGAAATTGACATTAATCTCTACACCAAGTGCGGAGATCCCATTCCCATAGTCACGTCCATTCGAATCTTGGGAATGACACTCGAAGGGGCGGGCACGAATAGCATCACCATTCACAAACTGGCAAAGAAGACGGATAGCGTCATCGGTCTAATCAGGCGGGTAGCGAACAGAAGGAGAGGCCTGAGCGAAGAGAATCTGATAAGGCTAGTGCACGCTTTCTTGTTATGCCATTTCACGTACGTAGCGGCCATGCACGTCTGGAAGAGGGCCGAGCGAGACAAGCTAAATGCCATGATAAGGAGGGGGATCAAGAGCGCGCTCGGACTACCAAACTACACACGCACCGACCGACTCCTGCAGTTGGGTATTCATAATACCCTGGAAGAAATTGCAGAAGCACAAGAAAGGGCACAGATTCTCAGGCTCTCCGGCACCAGAGCAGGCAGACGACTCCTAACAGAGATGGGCGTCCCCCCGACCACTGTCGAAGACGCCTATCAGGGCCTTCCGAAAGAGCAGAAAGATAGAATCATCAACCGCCCCGCGCAATATGCATCCCCAGCGCAACGTAGAAAGAAGGAAGGCCAGGGCGGTGGCGCTCCTACGCCGCGCGACAGAACTCCCTGGCGGCAGCTGCTTCGTTGACGCGGCCCAGTATGGCAACAGCAACAATTTCACGGTAGTGTCGATCAACCACAGGGGTTCGACCGTTAATGCCGCTTCGGTACGAAGCACGTTGTCGCGTGCGGCCGAGCAAGTGGCCATTGCCTTGGCCCTCCTGGACGACAAACATGCCAACATCTTCAGCGACTCCAGGGCAGCCATCCGCGCCTTCAGCGTTGGCGCTGTGTGTAAGGAAGCCTGTGGCATCCTCGAAGGCAAAAGCATCGCCACCCACACTCTCACGTGGTTCCCCGCTCACATGGGATCCATCATGGGAGGCCCCACAAACCTCAACGAGCTGGCCCACTCCAAGGCGCGAGGTCTCGCTTTCCGCGACCATGGAGAACTCCAACGCCGGCCCTGTTACGTTTCGCCTACGTCGCGCGGTATAGCCGGCGCGGATGCAACGGACGCCGGGGCTTCGTTCAAAGCGGCGGACATTTGGGCCCGTTCAGCGTCGCCGATACGCCTCCCCGCCAAGCGCGTCCAGGCATGTTTCAATGCCACGTGTCTTCAAGTGTGCGTGTGTGTGTGTGTGCATGTTGGTGCCCACGCTTGTCAAAGCGCGGCAGCCGGGGAGAGGAGCTCCCCAAGTGTGAAGCGAGGAGGTCTGATCGGCGCCGGCCCGGCGGATGCGTCACTACACTCGTCTCAACCTGTCTCTCAGCGTGTCCGTGCCCCGTCACGTGCGCCTCTGACGAGACGTTCCTTCTTGCCCTCGACTTCGAGACTATAAAAGCAGCTGCTCCCGGACGCCGAGAGAGGCCAGGGGTAGCACACTCTCAAGTTCAACAAATGGCCACAGAGGGCGAAAAAATCGACCGCGCGCCGCTGCTAACAAAGCCGACGTAGTAGCATCACTTTCGGGATTCGTTCGTTAGTTCCAACATTTCCCGGTAGAGGCGTCGTAATAAGCGCAATTTTATCTTACAAACTTTCTCTTACAATTACCGAAGCATTTTCTTTTACATAAAAACAGGGCAAAATTATCATTGCTAATTAGATATTGTGCTCTTTGTTAGTAAGTTTATTGTTTCTTCGCCATTGTAAACGCAAATAGCGTTCAGCATCATCGATCTTTCACGTGACCTCTGGCCTGGATTTAAAATTTTTACCGGTATTTCCGAGTGCACGGCGGCACGGATTCATTCGTTCGTACACTCAAGACTGCTTTGTTTCTAAAACTAGTTTCTTGCGCTTCGATGTCTCGCGTTATTTAACTTGGGGTGAAGTTACGTGTTTGCAAGCGGACATGTAAGCCCGGCAGTTGGGTTTCGGTCGTGAGCCATTCGGAACAGGTCTGCATCGAAACGGGAGCTGGATTTTGCTGCGGCTGACAACGGCAATAACGGTGAGTCGTTTAACACCGCTGCTTGAATCGTTATATAATATCCGTGTCATTACCTTCCAGGCGGGCACAAGTTAACGAACTAGATCCTGCATTACATATGGGCAGTGAGGATCTCAGTTGCTGTTTCCTAAATAAACCTTTACTTGCGAGGCTGTCGTTTGGTTTACACACACAAGCAGGAAAGAAAGAGCGATATCGGAACGCGCGTCTCATTTTTCATGTTATTGTAGCCGTGGTTGTAGGTGACTGAGTAGCCTTATCAATATACATATTAAACATTTTTTTCGAGTCGGCCGGCAACGTCTTTCGTCCACAAAACCGAATAATCCTTTGGTAAAATAAAGTGAAAGTACAGAATTTAATGTATTAAACAGTTGCAAGCATGATAATTCACCCATATTTCGTACTTGTTGGTTCCAAATGCTCTTGCTGTTCAGATTGCTTTACCGTAGGGCATTTATTTTTGCAGTAGTGAAGCGGTGCATCACGTTCGTGCAGAAAAATAATGCATCAGTTCTAATAGCTTCATGACTTTCATGCATTTGCTTGTGGAACTAGCAGTGTGATCACTTCTAGTGTATAAATGAACACACGAATGTTCTCATTTGTGATCTTAATAGTACTTGCGCTGTTGACATGCATTGTAGTTAGGCAGACATCAATTTTATGGACAATAGCAATATTTATTTAACATGCTGCTTAAGCACCCTAGAACAGACAGTGTACATTTGCATGTGTTCTGTAGTCGCAAATCATTACAACATATATGTCACACCTTTTTGCATTTTAGAACTTTGCTTTTTCAATTTCTGATTCAGTCAAAATTTCTGTTCCAGACATGCAGTAATGAAGACGGCACCAGTATAAAGCAACACACTCCACGCACTAAACAGAAGCTGCTGCCTGCTACAACAAGGTCATTGTGTGGACATTGGCTACTACTACAAGGTAAACAACACATGGTTCAGAAATAAATATGTTTGATATATGCTGTATTGGCTTGCTGTTTGCAGCAGATATGAATGTTTGTTCATATTTATGGTTCAGTATAATTGGTTCGAACATATAAAACACACATAAATTTGGCTAATCTGTGCTGTATCTCATGTGTCACCGTTTTGCCTCAACAGAGTCTATGCCAAGCACATCTTGGTCATCACAGGAGCTCCTATCTGCGCCAACAGGAAGGGGCTGGAGCCGAATTTGCAAGGCTTTTACACCATGCAAGAACAAAGAAGCACATGCAGAAGAATATGAATGAGATATCAAGTCTGCAGAGGACTGTGTCAAAACTGAAAAGAGCTTCAGCCACCATTCCACCAGCACGAACATTTGGCTGGGTCATCCAGGTAACTCAAAAAGGACTTTCTAGGAATTCTTCGTCTTCAGATGCACCTGCAACATCTGACCAAGCACGGACGACGCTGGGCAAAAGATTGAGTTCCATCAGTTTGCCCTTAATCTGCTTCCTAGCCATGTTAATTCCGTTTGTGCCAAGTGTAATTTTTCTTCTATAAATGCAAGCTTTCTCATTGCCCATTTTTGTTAGAGGTCATTCATCCTCATCCAAATATAAAGGTCAACCGATTCTTCGCTGATACTTAATACCAGTCACTGTCTAGCAGCCTAACATATCTGTAGCAGTATCTTCTAGTGTATGTTGTCATGCGCAATTCCTCTCCTGAAATAGCGGATGCAGCATCGGCATGCGTCTTGCATTAACCTATGCACATGTGCTATGCACCATTTTACTTTTCTTGATGTTTTTAGCCTTCAATGCTTGCAGAGCAGAGTGGCTTCTCTCTTGAATGCAAGCTTTCTCATTTTCCATATTCCTAGTCTCGTTGATGATTGCTCCTCTTCCTTGATAGCCTGGGTCTTTGTGAAAGCTACAGTGAAGTGATTGATTGCAGAATCTGGTTTTGCTGCCACACTTGGTTGTGGTAACTGTGTTACGTTTCTCAGATGTGGGGGCCTGGTCAGTTGCATTGGTAAGCAATCCCTCGAGGTAAGCATTTGCTCCTGCAGTCCGCAAAGCGACATAGACTCCCAGTATACACACACCGTAACTGGTGCGCCCCGTTCGTTCTGGCCTGCTGCAGTAATGGGCAAATTGTGCTTGTGGCTTACCTCGGCCATGATTTGCTCAAAACGGAGACCAGCATATGTGCTCACATGGTTCGAAGTGTATGAAATTGATAGCCGTATGGGTGGAAAGGCCCGCAAGAATGGCTGCCGAACGTGATGCCCACAAAAGCGACTTGTCCACATTGCGACAAAGTGTGAGCCACATAGCAGCCCCCGAAAGAAAATAAATGTGCACGTTGGAAAGGAGGTAACGCTAAAATGCCGGGTAGTCCATGTCGCTGTGTTGGTTGCGGCAGCAGATGCCTGCGTCACCTGATTGCTTCGCAATGGAAGTTGCTCATCTTCAACGGCAACTGTTGGTTCAAACAGGTGCGAGACTCTGTCCAATCTGTTTGTACCGCAGGTTGTCGCTCGTTACCAGACCACCACATGTGACAAAGGCAAGCATTATGCCGTAAGATGGTTCGTAGCCAATGTATAATGTATTGTCTGAACCTCATGCGGTGACTGATTGCTGTTTAATCTTGCTGTTATGCCACTTGGTTACGGTCGCAGTTTTATGTTTTTCGAATATTGCGGCCTGGTCGGTTGCACTGGGAAGCAGCCTCTCGTAGTAAGCATTTGATCCTGCAGTCTGCACAGCGACATAGACTCCCAATTTACGCACACCGTGATTCATGCTCCCCGTTCACCCTTTCTTGCTGCAGCCATGGGCAAATTGTGCCTCTGGCCTTTCTCGGCCACGATTAGGCATGAACGGAGACCAGCATAAGTGCTTACATGGTCGGACGTGTATGAAGTTGGGTGGAAAGGCCCGTAAAAGTGGCTGATGAAGGTGATGCCCACGAAAGCGACTTGTCCATATTGAGACAATGTGGGACACCAAGTGTGAGCCACACATTAGCGGCCTCCAAAAGAAAAGAAACATGCAGGCTGGAAAGGAGTCAATGCTAAAATGATGGGTAGTCCATGTCGCTGTGTAGGCTGCGGCAGCAGATGCCTGCGTCACTTGATTGCTTTGCACTGCAAGTTGCTCATCTTTAACAGCGACTGTCGCCGCAAACAGGTGGGACACTCTGTCCAATCTGTTTCTGCTGCTGGTTGTTGCTCGTTAGTAGACCACCACGTGCGACGAAGGCAGGCACTACGCCTGTAGGTAGGCAGCTCAATGTACCCTAAGAGACCCGTGTATGTGAATGCTCACTGTTGCCATAAGGTTCTTCGCCAATGTATAATGTATTGTCTGAACCTCATGCGGTGACTGATTGCTGTTTAATTTTGCTGTTATGTCACTTGGTTATGGTCGCAGTGTTATGTTTTTAGAATATTGCGGCCTGGTCGGTTGCACTGGGAAGCAGTCTCTCGAAGTAAGCATTCGCTCCTGCAGCCTGCACAGCGACATAGACTCCCAATTTTCATGCACCGTGATTCGTGCTCCCCGTTCGCGCTTTCCTGCTGCAGCAATGGGCATATTGTGCCTCTGGCCTTTCTCGGCCGCGATTAGGCATGAACGGAGACCAGCATACGTGCTTACATAGTCCGATGCGTATGAAGTTGATAGCCAGATGGTTGGAAAGGCCCGCAAAAGTAGCTGATGGAGGCGATGCCCACGAAAGCGACTTGTCCATAGTGAGACAATGTGAGACACCAAGTGTGAGCCACACATTAGCGGCCCCCGAAAGAAAAGAAACGTGCAGGTTGGAAAGGAGTGAATGGCTAAAATCTGGGGTAGCCCATGTCGCTGTGTAGGCTGCGGTAGCAGATGCCTACGTCTCCCGATTGCTTCGCAATGCAATTTGGGCATTTTTAACGGCGACTGTCGCTGCAAACAAGTGGCACACTCTGTCCAATATGTTTCCGCTGCTGGTTGTTGCTCGTTAACCTGACCACCACGTGCGACGACGACGGTGAGCCGTTTACGAGCTCGCGTCGATGATTCCAGCGTATCTCGACATGCAAACTTTATTTCTGCTATTGCACGAGAATGTACACTGCTTGTCTTCTGCCAATAAAGTCGCGCGTTCTGTTCACTCACTTGTGGCTTGTTTGTATGGGCGTCAGTAGAGGCTCTTGGCAATTAGAACGCACTACCTACGCGGCAGCGAAGGCATTGAGGCATGCCGCATAGCCTGCAGGGCAAGCACGGCGCGTACCAGCGTACGCGACCGGCAAAAAACGGCCATATTGAATTTTGCTCTAAAAAAAAAATGTGCACTTCCGCTTCCGGTTTGAGCAACGTCATCTGGCGTCCCCCAAAGTAAGTTCCATGCGCTGCCGCTGCTTATTTTCGAACCACGGCGGAAGGTACAGTTTCCCTTCTCTAAGTTTGTTCTTTATTCTATGGAGAGGCTCCGATTTCTTCCGTTGAGTAGCGTGCTCTCCCGTCTCTCCACTTCGGTCGACCTGACCGCCCGCTCTTTTGCGATGCTAGAATAAACAAGTTGTTCTGTTACCAGTCGACTCATGCTTTGCCGGGGCCTTCGGATGCTTCCAGTTGTGCCCCAGGCCGCCAGGCCAACGCTACCCTTGGGGCTTGCGACCCATTTGCAACAACGGGTGTCAGCGGTGCGATTGCAACAGCCCGCAGTGGTGGAGAAAAGAGATCAACCGACCACATACAATGAAATTGCGCAGCACTTCTATCTCGGCAGCAGAGACTTTCCCCTTCCACACAACAAGTTAAATAGAGCGCAGGCATTGACCCTCAGATTATTGCAAACAGGCTCGTATCCCAGCCCGGCTTTATTCCAGAAGTTTTATCCCGACACCTATGCCACTAGTTCTTGCAGGCACTGCAATGACATCGCTAGCCTAGACCTTATGCTCTGGCGTTGCCCCTCGTTACGAGGCACAGAGCAAATCAATGAGGACAAGTGGCTCTCCGCTATCAAGAGCCCCGATGCCGGGGCGCAACTATGGCAGAGGGCCCACGATGCGGCGGTCGGGCATGGCCTGACTGTCCCAACGTGGGAGCGGCCCGCAGCGCGCTGAGTCGCGTACCTCAGGACCTTTATTAAATAGCGTCCTCGATCACCTTGCCCCGGGGTTGCCCCGAAACCAGAATGGTGCGCCTTGCACCGCCGTGGTGGCGCACTGCGGAGGGTCAACATCGAGGACAAAACTGCACCCCGTGCAGGGTGCTTGCCTGCAGCGCTACATTGCCCCTGGCGCGAAAAACGTGCGCGAACACGCGCGCGCGCACATTTTATTGTTTGCAGGTGCTGAGTATCTGCGGCAAGCGCTCGAACCTTGTCAAACTGCGTGCTCCGACATACCTGGTTGTAAGCAAACACCAATGGATTTTATCATTAATCCTGACGACCCGTTCAACGAACCTGTTCACTTTCGGCCGCTCTTCACCACATTGTTTTTGGACGAAGTCGATCAGCATGTCGTCTTCGCTGTCAGACGAACTTAAAAAAAAGCTCATCGATTGCGGCAACTAGCAGCGCTTCCTTTCTCATTGCCGACATCTCCACTAGCTAACTCCGTCAACTCCGTTGCAACCGCAGCTATCGGGCGAGAGCGTCCGCGGTTCTGCAGTCGGCAGTGCGCGCGCGCGTCCCGCATTGCTTGCTGGGATTGCACCCTGGCGCACCGCCGATTTTCTCGGTGCGAGACGTGACAGCGGCGCGCGGCCCCGTTGGTCTCCGGAGCGGTTGCCCCTAGCAACGGCGGGCGAAGTGCCGCGCGTCGTCTGCTCTTCCCGCAGCTACGTTCTCCATCGCCCGTATCACGAGCCTCTCCATAGTTTCGGTAGCGGCTCTGAAGCTCTGTGGCGTACTTTCGCGTTGGATCTCGGCTGTGATCATGGATCGGCGACGGCGCAAAACGAAATACAATACTTCGCATCAACTTGGCAGCCGTAAGCACAAGTCTCCGATGCCCAAAAGTAAAGCGTCGTCAACTGCTTCCAGTGCCGATTCTGCTGATGTTCAGTGCGGCGCGGACATCGTGGACACACAGCAGCAGTTCCCTCAATGTATGGATGCCTCGGACCCGCGACCAAGCACCTCGCGCGTGGATGAAACGCAGTCGAGATTTGGCAGTACAATTCAGGCTCACTTGGAACTGCACTACATATCGATAGAAGCTTCTCGTGGGCGAGCCGAGACAGTGCAAGCATCACTAAGTTCTGTTTCGGCGACCGAGAGAAAAACGAAGCTCACAGGTGAGAAAGGAAGTTGTGCCGATGTGGAGCTAGCGGATGAGTTTTTGGTGGTGCAGGTCACAGCATTGAATGCTTTGTACAAGAATGCGTTGCGCCAAGAATGCTCTCAGGCGGGACTGACTGTTCATTTGGGAACAAGGCATGGATTGGCCGCACGAATGCTACTGACCTGCAATGCCTGCGGCATTGTTGCAAGTGGTCATCACCGCGAGTAGAGGGTGGTAAGGCTTTTGACGTGAATATGCGTGCAATGCAAGTAATTAAAACCACCGGCAGAGGGGCAACTGCACTGACTGACCTTTGGTCAATAACGAACGTTTCACACAGAGGCTTGCACCACAAGACATTCCAAAGACATCTGAAATCAAAATTCAGGCTTGCTGGTGAGATGGCTGCGGCAAGTCTCTTTTCTGATGCTGTGGCAGCCGTGCGGAAAGTTTACAGCGAAATGGACCTGGCATTCACAAAAAATGTGACGGTAGTCTACGACGGAACATGGATGACACGTGGTCATGCATCCCATATTGGTGTGGCCATAATAATTGAATTTTACACTGGTCTGGTGCTTGACTGCATTGTGCTCTCGAACACATGCCATGGATGCACGCTTGAGCCGAAAGAAAACGATGACGGCTACAGTGAATGGAAAGTGAATCACGTGTGCCAAAAGAACACCGATGCAAACTTAAGCCGAATGGAGGTCGAGGCAGCGTTGATCTTCTTCGGAAGGTCACTGGAAAGGAATGACCTCCGCTACACATCTGTTGTTTGTGATGGGGATAGCCGTACTTTACAGGCCCTTTGTGAAGACAAGGCTTATGGTTTCATTACATTCACCAAAGAGGGCTGTATCAATCAAGTGAAAAAGAGGATGGGTACAGCCCTGCGAACACTTGTCTCAAAAACCAGAAGTAAACCAATTGGAGGGAAGGGTGGCCTGACCCAAGACCTAATCAAAAAGCTCACCAATTATTAGGGCATGGCCATACGTAACAATAGTGAAGTAGATGATATGCAAAGGGCCATAATGGCAAACTTCTATCATATCACTTCAACAGATAAAGACCCTCATCATGAGCTCTGCCCTCCAGGACCCCTGAGCTGGTTCAGACACCGGGCTGTAGAAGCTGAAGGTAAAGCTCCGCCAGAACACAAGTACAAATTGGCAACACATGTTTCAGTTGCGTTGCTGCCTGTGTATCAACGCCTCTCAGATCCTCAGCTACTCAGCCGTTGCCAAGGCAAGAAGACTCAGAATGCAGCCGAGAGTCTCCACTCTTTCATTTGGTCAATTCCACCAAAATAGCAAAATGCTTCATTGATCGCGGCAGAGACAGCTGTCAATGAGGCAGTCTGCAAGTACAACGCCGGAACGCTTCGTGTATACAGACAGTCTTGTGCCTCACTTGGCTTGAAGCCAGGAAAGCATTCCCTTCAAAGAGCTGCAGAAAAGGATGCCCTACGAAAAAAAAAAGGCATCGAAACAACATCAGATAAAAGGCTACATGCCCAAGAAGCCGCGCTGTGCTAAGGACACCAAGGAATACAATCCTGGTGCATTTTAGAAGAGTGGAGGCAAGGCAAAACTTTGAAGGCATTTTTCTCAAAACTGTGTTTCTGCCTTTCTGCTCAGTTTGCGCAGCTGATTTCTTTGTTACCGTTTGGCCTATTCTGACTCATTTTTTTCTTGTTCCTTGGGCTACAGTGCAGGTCGTGACATTCTTGCTTTCAGGCCTTGACGTTTTATAAATTTATGATGTGGCTATTCGTTCACCCCGAAAGTGTGCTTGATACGAAGGTAACATAAAAAATGACTCTCCATAAAATGTGTGTTGAAAAAAAAAGCAAGAATGTCACTACCTTCAGCGTGCATTTAGCTATGCACTCAGTACTTAACAAGCCTTCTATCACGTTTTTTTAATTTCCCCAGGCTCTTCACAAAGTTCGGGGTTGAAAGATTCTGCTGAATCAAATTTAATAAAATGTTCTCAAGATATCACTCTGAAACTTTTATGGAAGCATCAGGAAGACATTCTAAACATTTGTGCCAATTTTCATCAAAATCCATGAAGAAATAAGAAGTTGATTTTCAAAGCCACATCCCCCCTTAAATAGGCTCTCTACAATCGTGGGAGGGATCTTGCTTCCGTCGACGTCGCGTGACCGGCACAGAAAGCCTGCTGCAAGGAGGAGGGCTCTTGCTTCCGTCGACGTCACGTGACCGGCACAGAAAGTCTGCTGCAAGGAGGAGGCCGTCCCGCCTCCTGGAATTGTAGACGCTTGTCCGTCTCTTTAGCGCATTGCTGGTTCGTGGAAGTTCACCTGTAGACTTTCGCCTTTCCAGGAAAGGGTCCCTCTAAAGCGGTTCAGCCACCTGGTGGCGTAGAGTTCAACCAGACAAACACAGAGATAAAGCTGCAGTAACCCACTATATCCTGCTTCGTTGCTGGTGCAAATTTTTGGCAGCGGTGTAATGGTGAACACGATTACGCCGCTGTCGAAAATTTACACCAGCAGCTAAGCAGAATATAATAATTCGCCTTGTGTTTGCCTGGTTGAGCTTTGCGCCTCCAGCTGGCTCCACCAATCTGGCCGCTCACGTTTACGCCCCCGCTAAGCCGGTAAACCGCCCGCGCTTGCCGGAAGACCGGACGCTCTAAAATTCTCTAATAATTCCATGAAACGGCGCATTGGAGCGTCGCGGTGCGCACCGGGCAGCGTATTTCCAACCGCTTGTAGGTACAGCGGGGCGCGGCACTTGCGGAGACGACGGACGTTTGCGCGCATGCGCGAGTAAGAGCAGGTGCGAGAGAGGAAATGTGGGTAGCTTTGCTCCTGGAAAATACGACTCTGCCTAGGTACTATGGAGGAGTTTCTTGGAGGGCGTTGTATGTGCTTGTCCCTAGGCGTGCCGGCAGAAGTCGCGGGGCGCGGTAGTGCTGAACTTAGCATCGCAAGTTGGCGACTCGACGCAATCATATTTATCCGATCATGTTTTTACTAATTAAAACAACGTGTCATTATTTCGAATTATTGGCGGCGCCTCCAGGACACCAAAGCGGCAACGGGGACATCAAAGCTAGAAGCCGGACTGGTCCGTGGGTGCGGGCTCGCAGAGGCCTGCGCGTGCCAGGGGAGTATAAGATCGGCTGTCCGCGATAGCGCACATTTTATGCGAACACCCCCTGGCACGCTTCGGCCTCTGCGGCCCCAACCCACGGGCCGCCCTGCTTCCTGCTTTGAACCCGCCGCTATCGCTTAATTGGGTGGCCCGGAGATCCTGCGCCGCCTGCTTTAATATAACCTCAGGTGCTCTCCTAAGGCCTCCGTTTGCCGGTTACATGTGCCCTCCTGGAGCAGTGCTTGTAAAAAATCCGATCTATCGTCGCGACGAAAAAAGCGGCGCGCGACTTAGACAACACCAGTCAGAACATTGTCCCTTCAGACACAGCGATCACCAAGCTGCGTCCGCGCCCACTGCCTCACCGCGCGGGCAGCCAGCGGCGGAGTGTATAAACCAACTCGACCGCACTCCGCAATGCCGGCATGTCTAGGGGACAAACGAATACAACGCGCTCTAAGAAACCTCCTCCGTAGTGCCTAGGCTGAGTCATACATTCAAGGAGCAAAAGCCCCCAGATTTTCTCTCTCGCGCCCTCTCTTACTCGCGCCTGCGCAGAAACATGGAGCTCCGTCAGAAGTGCCACGCCCCGCTGTAGCTACTCGCAATTCTACGCCACCGGCGGCCACACCGCCAGCCCATGGTCAGCCAAGCGCCATGCGCTCTCTCTCCGGGAGATCGCGAATAGCGATTGCCCCCTAGCGGTGTAGGCACCGAAGGCGTACGGGGGAAAGTACACACAGGTAACGCAGGCACAACCACGCAACCATGGCAACCACTCCGGTATCTACGATTGGCGGCGGGCGCAGCAGTCGGCGGCGTTGAGGTGTGGCGCGAAGTTGGAGATCTGGAGCTGCGATCCCTTCGACGCGAAGCAGGACTTGAGTCGTCGTACAATGTCATCGCCTCGTGTCGCTGTGGTAAGATAAACAGTGTAATCCGTTCTGTGCTATACTGAAAGATATCGGCATTAATTACTTTTCTCTTCAGCACAATGCATACGTGCGCGTACGTCCACACATACGGAAGTGACTCGCAAACGGTGGTTGGCCTTGAGGCGCAGGTCAGCCTCGAGTTGTCTCCTGCGCGGCTTGATTGATGCATGCGCTCGCCTTCGGCATACGTAATAGTGTACGCAGTCCCGGGCCCATTACTTGCGAAGAACGCATCTTAAGTTGTAGCTGTAGCACATATCATGTTCTTTTACGTGCGATTTTACGCGCATCTACAGTCTTTAATGTTTTACGCTACCGTGCGTGCTTCACGTGTACACACACAAGTGGTGACACATATACCGGGTGTTTCAGTGAACACTCTCAAACAAATGTTTTTTTTTTAAATTGCCTGTGCCCATGAGCAGGTCTACTCGAAGAGGCGGACATTGCTAGCACAAGAAATTGGAATACATAACCGAATAACTAACAAAAATAATCTAATTAGGTTTTTAAATAATTACATTATGACACATATTGCAATTTACAAATTGTAGCTGGTGAGTTCGCAAGACTAATTTTGGAACTAATTTTCAGAATGACACCAGTTTCGATATATTAATTCCCGAACTTTGCGGTTAAATGCTAGTGGAACGATCAACAGTGCACTTCTACCGCAAGTTTGATGGCGCGGATATCTATAGTAAATGGTGTCATCCGCACAATTTTTTTCAAGTGCATATATGCCTTGCAGTATCACCCGCTAGAATTTCTAAATTTCAATATGTGTTATAAGGTAATTAGTTAAAAGCTTAATTAGTAAATGTTTGTTAACTGTCCGATTACGCTTTTTTTGTGGAAGTAATGTCCGCCTCTTCGAGTAGACCAGCTCAAGGACCAGAATTGTGCTATCTGCCTCAGGAAATTTTTAAAAGATGTTGAAAGTGTTCGCTGAAACACCCTGTGTTTGATAGAGGCTGTTTATAGGAACCAAAACGAAAGATGTGGATTATAGGCGAATTTAGCCTTCGGCTTCGCGGCAATATGGAGCGCATTGCCGGAAAGCACCACCTATAGGCAAAGTTTTGTTCTGTTCATTGTTGGGAAGCTGGATCTGATGGCTAAATTGGCGTACAATATGGTGTTCTTTTTAAGGGAACACATGATTGTAAAGCATGGGCGAATTTCGCCTTCTGAAAAGCGTACAAATGCGCGACTTTACAACAGATAACTCAATTGTGTTTGGTATGCGGCGTGGGCCAGCCATCATTGTACACATGTGCGCGCATGTGGTTTCGACGCAGAATGCGGGGCTACTTGTCGTAGTGCAATTACGTCACCTGTATTTTTTTAAAGCTTGTATTCTCACCCCGCCGTTGCAGTGCCATTCTTATTTACGATTACTGTTAATCTGGCTAGCACTGTTATTGCTCCTTCAGTGCAATACATTTTTGGTGCTATTCAAATTACGATTAGACACTGGCAGCTTCGATGGTGGGAACAAAAGCAAAGCAGCACACGTTAGGAAACTGGATACGTGCCACCTATACCATGCTACAGATACGGCGATATTCGGCTAGCCACCATAACAGTGTGCTGCCTGGTGCCTTAAATTAAGATGCCTTAAACGATGCTTCACGCTTTCCTTTGTGCCTTAATTATGTCCATTGCACGTGCTGTGATTGTGTCCAGCGTTCGCGCCTGCGTATTTTACGGTCGTTTCTCTGGGGCCCTACCTGTACCATGTTGATGGCCTAATTTGTTCCAAATAAAGCGCTCTGTTCGCCGCAATATTCCGGGTCGATGAAATCGATCAGCGTCCGCTACATGATGAACGCAAAGAACAAGAATGAGACATTGAAACAACGTTGGTAGTCCACATGTACGTACGGAGTAAGTATAAACTCTAGCAATATCGCGTTCCTTTTTCTGTGGAACACACAAAAATAGCAAAAAAAGAAACGAAGGAAGGAACAAGAAAGAAACTGTCATACAGGCCTCTGCTGTTGCTGCAGACATCAACAGCAAGAAATATGTAAACGTTGATTTTGCTTATTAACTGAAGTAATTGCTTTTATAATAGTAACTGCATGAATTTAGGGCACATATGTTATAATGTTATAATTGTGAAAGTGAAGCCGATGGATATAGGGAAGTCACGTCTGCATCGCGGAAATACATACAGCTATAGGACTAGCATCACTTTCGAGATATCCGTCCCGAAAGTCTGCTAAAAATGCCTCGGTGTCCCATTTATTTAAGGTCGTCGTAAACTGTTTGGGGCACGCTTCTGGGAAACTTTCGCAATTACTCGTGCCCTGTAAATTGAGCATTTAAAATGCTAATTACGATACTCTATATATTTATAGCTGAATAACATTGAACATTTTTCTTGTTGCTTATGTCCCCCTATGAGACCACGTGTTGCTCTCTCCGTCAGTAGAACGAGAAACATCAACCATCCGCACTGGCCGGGTGAAGTAGCTATAAAGAAAGCTGCGGCTTTTTAAATGAAAACTGGGGCACTTTTGCCTGGCGGCCCACCTATAGACATACCACTACAGATGCGTTGAATAGCGTACATTAGAGCTACCGTGTACAATGAATGGCGATCGAGTAGCAATCATTACCACAGAATAGGCAGCGATTCTTGCTAGAAAACCCGCCGTGGTTGCTCAGTGGCTATGGTGTTGGGCTGCTGAGCACGAGGTCGCGGGATCGAATCCCGGCCACGGCGGCCGCATTTCGATTGGGGCGAAATGGGAAAACACCCGTGTACTTAGATTTAGGTGCACGTTAAAGAACCCCAGGTGGTCGAAATTTCCGGAGTCCTCCACTACGGCGTGCCTCATAATCAGAAAGTGGTTTTGGCACGTAAAACCCCATAATTTAATTCTTTTAATTTTTAATTTCTTGCTAGCAAAAAAAAAGTGATCAATAACGGTTAATTACTATACTGTTATGCCCCGAGGACACCGGGCGAAACGACTGAATTAAGGCGAAGGGCCTAGACGGCGAATGCCGGAGCGCGCCGAGTGACGTAGAAAAATTGAACAGGCAAGTGTCCATTGAGGCAAGGGAGGGTGCGCCAATGATATATATATATACACACACACATCGCCGAGGGGCAGATAACATGGATTCGCTACCGAAACCGCACGTACAACTAATGCGCTGATACGGGAATTGACAGAAAACACATGACACTCGCAGACTCGTGCACATAAGAGCGGTCCTGCGGAATGTATAAAGAGCCTGCAAGAGCAGATTACAGGCGAGTTGTTGTTGCACTCGGAGAACACTGGTTGGTCCGAACGCTCAACTTTATATGCAATCAAATGGCCTTTACAGCGAGCGCTTGACGCCTCCAAAACACTTCGTTGCATCGTTGCATCAGCAGCGCACCCGCCGTGGTTGCTCAGTGGCTATGGTGTTAGGCTGCTGAGCACGAGGTCGCGGGATCGAATCCCGGCCACGGCGGCCGCATTTCGATGGGGGCGAAATGCGAAAACACCCGTGTACTTAGATTTAGGTGCACGTTAAAGAACCCCAGGTGGTCAAAATTCCCGGAGTCCTCCACTACGGCGTGCCTCATAATCAGAAAGTGGTTTTGGCACGTAAAACCCCATAATTTAATTAATTTTTAATCAGCAGCGCAGTCAGCGTGTATAGTACATTGGCAACTGTGCCGTAGACACGTTATCGTCCAGGAATACACCTATTGTGACATGGCGTACAACTGCGTTAATTACGCTTGAGGCAGTTGGCATAAGGATGTTATCAATGATGTTGCGGCCTCCTGAAGCCTTATGCATATGTGGGGTGTCGGAGATGAGATGAGAAAGGCGGTAATGTCAACTGGGTGAGCATCTTATGTTTGTAGTTGAAACCTTTGATCGCCTTTGTCATACGCTTGGGTACTAGTCATAAAGTCCTACTCCTGCAAGTCTCACTGCTCACGTACGCTCTTCTATTTACGTGTTTTGTCCTCCTAGCTCATATCGACAAATTTATGGCCTGATTCCTCCGCGATTAATTTCGTCCCATTCATTTTGGGCGAATCCAAGTAGCAGAGGGCTAAGTGGAAAAGACTGGGAAGAAAAGGTGCGGTTGGGTGGCAACCTTTATTAAATGCAATAGATGCTTTATGGAAGATGGCAAAATACTGACTGTAAAAGGGAACAAGATGAAGACATACGTAATCGTTTACGTGATTAACATGGTAGACACCTTTGCATGTTCCTCGCCGATCGAAACGTTTGCGTTAGATGTACTATAATGCTCAGAGTACAAAATACATGGCGCTACAGCCTGATGCTAATGTGGGCAATTACAAGTGAAGGAGCCGTCCAATGCTTTTCGCAAGATACCGCAATGTATGAAATACGGCCCGTTTGACATACCCCAGACGTCGCCGGGACAGCTGGGTTTATCTAAATTCAAATGCAAGCCAGCCCTCGTCGGTTACCAGGAGTATTCCGACGAATTTTTAAGTATCAGGATCGCGCAGACTTGGCAATTACAATAACATCCTGAATTAAAGAAAACCATAATCTGGTTATCTTTTTTATCACATTTACAGCTCTCGGGTAATCAAAACGAACAGCTGGATTTTTTACACATTTGTTAACACATTTTTGTAATGTACCGAAGGTCTGGTCGGTAGTTGCGAACAATAAAAGTGAAGCCGTAGCTAACGGCAGCCTATAGAGCTCTTGGACACGTTGGTTCTAAGTCGTCGTCATTATCGCACGTTGAGCAGTCAGCGCGCTGCGAAGTGCCCTTAGTACAGGGAATCTGTTGCCGCATTCGCCGAGGTAATCATCAAAGTCCAGGTCGAACACGGCCAAGCCGTTGGCCAGCTCAGTAGTGAAGCCGGTGCTTTGAGGCCCTAGCGAGGACATCCATCCCCGGTCGCCATCCCAGGCCACGAAGCACTCGCTCACGTTGTCGTGCCAGTGGCGCCAGCGCTGCCTGCAAATCTCGCGGTACGACACGGTGCGAAGGAACGTGGCCGGCGACCCGACGTCGTGGCGGCTGCGGTTCTTCAGTTGAAATTTGAGGCCGCCGAAGGAGACGCCGATGAGGTAACGTGGCACCGGGGTCCGCTCGTCCATCGAGGCGGCGCGGCCGAGCGCGTAGTCGGCGACGTCGTCCGCCATAGAGGACAGCAACGTTCTCGAGAGCTGGTAGATGAACTCGAGAGAGGAACCCTCGCGGACGCTGCGCCGAGGGTGCGGACAGGTGGCGAACGCCGGCCGTGGCTGTCTACCGCCGTAGCCCTGCGACGGTGGCGAGATGACCAGCATGTCCTTGGTGTTGGCGTAGATTTCGGTGCGGTAGTAGCGCACTTGCTGCTGCAGGTCTCGCGGCAGCACCACTGCCACGGACACGCCCCGCACGGCCATGATGAGGTCATGGACGCGGAACGCGTGCTTCAGCGGCTCCACGTCCTCAATGTAGACAGCCAGCCCTCCGACACCCATTCTCTGCAGCTCTTCGGAGAGCACGGTAGCAAAGCGCGCGGTATTTCCCAGGGCTGCGTCCAAGTGATGGACCAGCACGCGGTGGCCGCCCAAGGCCACGAACAGGTGAGTTGGTGGTAAAAACTCGTGTCCCACGACCTCCAGGAACAGCTTCAGTTCCTTGCTGACCACCACCCGACCCTTAACGTTCACGTCGACGCAGCAGAAGGCGACGTCCGTGCACAGCTGCACAGGAAAGTCGTACACCGAGAAGCCCCGAGAGCGGATGGCACTCCGGTCGTCGTAGAAGCAGAACAGCAAGCGCGACGAGGAGCGCGACTTATGTTCCGCTGCTTTTGCCTCGTCGTCCACGTTAAGGTCAAACATATCAGCTTCTCCGACCAGGTGCATTCCGCTGCTGGCCTGGCTGCTCCCCGGCGCTTTTGTTTGTCGTTCCCTGATCTTAAAAGAAGCTGGAAACACCTCTGTGGAAGCCGCCGTTCTTGTGCGCCCTGCCGTCGAGAACTGGCTTGCCGACGATTCCTGCGATGGAGACGAACTCGAAGTCTGTCCTGACGAGCTATTTTGGTGTAGTTCTATATCACGCGAACCTTGCACCCATGTTTCGCCGCAGTCCTTTGCGGACCCATTGAAGCCATTCGCCCCGGAGTAGTCTTCATCACTGGTGATAGTCGGTGCTTTCCTATCAGCTACGTGGGTGGCGTTGTGCTCCTGAGCAGCAGCAGCAGCAACACCGTCAGGCGTTGTGAGGGCTCTCCTCTTGGTACGAGCTTTCCTCTCGGGAAACGCGGGCGCGCTACTTGCCTTTCTTGCTACGTCAACTTTTTTCACGTGCTTCTGCACGACGCCCTGAATCTCGTCAGCCGACAGCGAAGCCGAGTGCTTAGGATGGCCATGCAGTTCGTCCAGCACCGACTGCGGAGGCGCGGCGTCTCTTCGAAGCGGAGCCACGGGAAGCACGCTTCTGTTGGCCGCAGGGCTCGCGGTCTCCTCCGTCATGTCCGCCCCCGACTCGCGCACGACGAGCGTCAGCACTGTAGCGGTGCCGCACACTCCCAAGAGAGACAGCACGGAGAAGAGAGCGACGGCCGTGCCCTTGCTGATGCGTATGGTCAGGGCGCTACGCCTAGCGTAAGTTTTGTGCAGGAACGCGGACGACTCCTCGCTCATCCTGGAACAAGCGTACAGAGCAAGGAGCAGCAGAGCGACAGGAGCGCGTCTGAGCTGACGGGCGGTTTAGGAAAATAATAATAATTAAAAAAAAAACCATCGCGAGAACACCGCGCTCCATGGTTCATGCTGCACGTGCGGCGCCGCACTTCTTCGTCAACCGTTGAGGTATACACGCCGGTGCCGTCCGTTAAAGAAATGAAGAGATCAAGCTGACTGAATATTTATTATTGCGATAGCAATTATATGGACACCTCCGGCGCATTTCCGCCGCCGTCGCCGCCGTGGTTTTCCGTATTTAGTCGAATTGCGATAACACCGTGTCTTCGTGTCGTATGCTGTGGGTGTTAGTGAAAGCGTGTGACGATGAGGCGAGGATGATGACTATAGATCTCGCGCGCGCAAGGGAGGAAAGCAGAGATGAAGCGCGCCATCTTCCATGGCGCGCAAGGCACCGCGGGGGGTGTTCCACTCCGGCGGCTGCTGCGTATGCCTGGCGCTGCGTGCCCTATCTCACTTTCAAGATCACTTGAAGATCATTTGAAGATCTTGAAAGTGATTTGCGACGAGTAGAGTGTATAGAAGCGCCGAGGGCTGATAGCTTCGTTTGCGCTCGGTTCTCGCCGGTTAGTTCGCGTTGAAGCGAGAGGCAACACGAAGGGTCGCTCGCTGCTGCCTCCGCTCTTCCTCCCGCCAGCGTTTTAACAGCGAGTGCACGTCCCCGGTCATCGAATGAGATGCGTTCGTGTTTGCCTATGTGCGCGTGACTCCATGCTTGTTAATTTAGTTAGTAAGCGAATATTTACATGCTTATACGGCCGGTAAAATTGCTATCCTAACTTTGTATAGCTGTCTAATATATACGCTATTGCAACCGATGTTTCGCCTTTCGAGCGAAACTGCGACGTTTTTCTTTAAATTTAGTTGGATCACTTATTGTAATCCAACAAAGAGTTGACGCCACTGCGAGCCCACTACACTTTAGTATTGAGAGTAGCAGACCCCGTGAGGATATTTAGATGCCTTTTGTTGTATGCGAGATTCCAGCGAGACAGATTTCTATAAACCGGGTATCTATTTCGGGTGTTCAAATTAAGCTTTATGGTTTTCTTAAAATTAGGCACTGGGAGGCACGCGAAGACCACCTTGCAAAGACCACCTTTGCCTCCGCCCTGTTGTCAGACTAAACACCGCACGCAACAGCCGCGTCACACCAGGGAGGAGCTTTGCGCTGATCCTAACTCCCTTGCATGCACAACCATGCAAACGACAATTCAAATTTAGAGTCGGATATCTCGGAGCACAGACACGCTAGAAGAATTCTTCCAACTGATGCTGAGTAGCAACACGACTGCCTCCAACTTTTCAATACAAACATACCCACTTACTGCAGTCAACAAAAAGTTGAGTATTCAATTTTAGGTAAATGCGCTGCTGACAGCTATAATTATAATTTCCTTTTGTGTCCCCCTGGCCTCATAACTTATTTGCAAAGGTGGTCTTCGCGTGCCTCCCAGTGCCTAATTTTAAGAAAACCATAACGCTTAATTTGAACACCCTGTACATGTATACCACATCTCGTCTGTTAGCGTTTCCGGTCAGATACCAGCGAACCAGCCACTAATTGAAGGATTGAATCATCGCAAAGAAGCTAACGTTAAAAATAAAAAAAGCGACAGAACCCATCTCATTAGGATGAATGTCAACGTTAATGAGATTAGCTAGCACTAACGAACTGTAGCAACACACCGTATTGCTGCCACCGAAACGCGTGATACATGAGGCCCGTACTGCAGCTGGGCTCCTCTCTCCCGCTTCCCTCTGGGCACTCTGCGCCATCTAGCGGCGGCGACGAGAAGTCCCCGCGTAGCCTCCGAAATACGTGGCGTGTCGGTGCGTGCGAATACTGATAATTGTTCGCTCTCTCCGCGCACGCATGCATTCATTGCGCAGAGCTAAAGCGTCGGGCTGCTGTGATTGAGGAACACGTGTGTCGTGGGTTCGATGCCGCCCAGCTCCGAATAAATTTTAAGGAATTTCATTTTTATTGAAGAGCGGGGTGAGAGGGGACAGATACGGACATACATAAACATACATGTATAACGCAAAGTGGGCGAAGTTGCCCAATAATGCTAATAGCATATAAACCGGGTTGTTCGCACTAGCGATGGAATTGGCAGGTGGTAAATCCCACAGAAAATTCGTGCGCGTTGCCGCAGCCAACGTCCCGAAGCTTCTAGGAATTACATACGCGTTATTTATTTACACATACTGCAGCCCCTGGTGGGGCTATAGCAGGAGTGGATAATACACTATAATACAGGAAAGAAATAGAATAGGCAACAAAGAAAGAAAGTTAAGCGCAATGTTGAGGGAGCACAGACAAGAATTCATTTAGTGGGAGAGAACGGTTGGTTCCTGGTAGTGAATTCCATGTTTCAATTGTTTTAGGGAGAAAGCTATACTTAAAAGTATTGTTGCGTGCAAAAAAAGAGGTGTAATGTTAAGCGCGTGATGTCTCCTACTAGAAGAGATCACGGCCACTGGACCAAAAAGCCGCCGTGCTATTGTACACTGCGCACAAGTCCAAAGCGTTGAGAAAAACTGGCAGCATAGGTCATGGCTGTGTGTGCTTCAGTCGAGCGCGGACGCGTAGAGAGATCGCTCCACTAAACGCACGTACGGCGCACGCAGGACGCGCAGCCATAGACAAACGCCGCGACTGCTTGGCATCGGGGAGGCGCTCGTCTTCGCATGCTTAGCACGATGCACACAGCTACGCAAACATATTCGCGCTGAGAAATCGCGACTGCCCGAGCAACGGGCCGTACCGGCATGCGAGTTACATCAAGATATACCGTCGCTTTTCGTGTCGGTGACGTTACCCTTAACATACTGCCGCGTACAGATATATCGGTAGTGAATAAATCGGTAGTGTTCCCATGGCTTTAGCTCCGCTCTCACTGCCGCTACATTCGCGTCCGGGCAGGTGCGCCAAGTACTCCCGTAGCGGCAGCAACGCGAAGTCTCCGGAGAGCACGCCGAGCACCTCCTCTCCTTGGCCCCTCGATTCGGAGTGGACAGCAGACGCGCACCAAGCCAACCGCTTGCAGTCAGTCTCAGGCTGCAGGTGTCCGATAGTGGCGGCTGTCTATCCTCCGAAGAAATCGTCGAGCCATGTCATCGCCTCGGGTCGCTGTGGTAAGATAAACATCGTGGTAATTCCTATGGTAATGCGCCTATGCACCGCGTGCTTAGATTGGCCTTCCTTTTACGAGTGATTCGAAATGCGTGCTCGCGATGCGTGTGTATACGATCCGGAATAGCGTATACGGAACCCGGAAACTCGCGCCGGCCTTGAGACGTTGCTTGCCTCACGTAATCCCTGTACTCTCTTCGTGCGTCCTTACTTGTGCGCGACTGTCGCAAACGTCGGCGCTCTTGTGTCGACCGGTTCTTCGCACCGGTGGGGTCGAAACGGACGCGCAATCGGCCGTTAGACTCTTCCCCTCTGCCACCTCTTCTCTTGGCAACGCCCCGCGCGTGTGTCCGGCTGGCCGTTCGAGATGTGACCATTGATTGACTCGTACTTTCATCTTCTTTTGTGCCATCTCCTATCTCAGTGCATATGTGTTTGCCTATATTTATACGCTTTTGTGTGCGAGGGAGGGATTGAAAGGGACTTTTTCGACTGCCATATGCCACTTATGGTATAAAGGTTGTAAACAGGGATAAGGTGCCTCAGAAAGGCTGGTGGCCAGCCTTTCTTAGGCACCTTATCCCTGTTTATAATCTGTACACCACAGTGTGCTACTTCATCTGTCAGCCCCTTTTTTGATTTTGGATTTCCATATGCCACCTATATATATATATGTGCTCTTTCTGTGCACTTGCACTGCGTTCTTTTCTTGAGCCGATGTTAAAATTTGAGTTTTTTTTTTCGTTTATACATGTGTGTATCAGATTTCTCACGCTTTCAGTGATGTTCGTACGTTGATGACCAAACCAACATACAATCCTATTGTATACGGATACCTGTGTGGGTGGCCTACTGATACCCGTGGGGGTGACGTTTTCTTTTAGTCATTGGTGCTTTATGCATATTGTTGTAGTGTACCTATTTTCTCCGTTGTCTGCGGACTAACTGTAGCAGTTCTAGAAGCACGGATGAAGTTTGTGTGTAAACGTGGACACACAGGCAGATGCGATGGCTCTGTAAGGATACTGGTGAGCTTGGACTTGATAATTCGAACGTAGCTTTACACACAGAACCTTGCAGAGTTAGGTGCAATATATATTTATGAAGAAGACTGGTTATAAGGCGGTAACTTTTCTCCCGGCCTGAGGAGAGCAATTGTGAACGAACAGGAAGCCAGCAAGCAGTCAGTGGCGTGAACACAAAAGAAGGTCCGGCGTTTGTCCCGTCCCCTTCTTTCTCTGTTGTGTAAGCATCTCTTCCCTGGTTTTCTGTTTATTCACAAGAATGCACGAACTCGCAAAGCAAGAACTTCTGCTGGACTCAAGATCAGTAGCACCTGACCTTAATAAGCTATATCGGACCCCGGGAACCATTCCGGGACTTCGTTTTAGAGACACGGAATTCTGGCATCGAACCTGCGTCCTTGTTATAGGCAAAGCGGCATAGCGCATTAGCCACCGCGGCGTGTACGGTTCGATCAGCCGTACTATTTTATTGCGAAAGCAATACTGCTCGCACTTTCGGCCCATCGGTGGTCGTGGCGCCTCCTTACACAGCTGCGCGTCACGTGACCATGTGACGTCACGCCAGACCGAGAGACGGGGCCCCAGCTCGCGGCATCGATGGGGGAGGCGAAGCCTTGCGCGCCGCTGCTGCGGCGCTACCGAGAGAGGGCGCTCGCTGGTGTGACGTCACGCCAGACCGAGAGACGGGGCCCCAGCTCGCGGCATCGATGGTGGAGGCGAAGCCTTGCGCGCGGCTGCTGCGGCGCTACCGAGAGAGGGCGCTCGCTGGTGTGACGTCACGCTAGGAGGATAAATGGGGCTACAGCTCGGCTCCTCGCAGTGGTCGGCGCGCTGCTTTGCGCTATGTCGGATGATGTATAGCCATAAGTTTAACAAAGGGCAACCATGTACACACCATCAGCCGAACCAAGGCGCAGCCAAGGGTATTGCTTTCGCAATCTTCCAGGCTTAACCAAGCTAAGCCTTCAGCCAATTTTTTTTCTATTTAATTTTCCTCTGTAGTTAGCAAAAACAGCCTTACCTATATATATATATATATATACAACTCTCGTACATATCAGTTAAGATATAGTTACGTATATATCAGTTATCCAACACGACAGCATTTTATGATGCTGTGCTTGCTAGCTATTTCATGCTGTAGGTACCGATCTAAATGAGCGATACTATGCAGCACTTACCGTGAGTTCAATGTTCTCCAGCCATTTTCTGCATACAGATAAATGTACTATAGCCAAGAAAAAGACAGGAAGACCCGCCGCGGTGGCTTAGGGCCGATTTACGCTCGAGCCGCCATCGCCGCAAGCCGCACCGCACGCGTGCGGTCGCGCGAAAGATTGCACGTATCCAGCACTTGTGCATAAATTACCATTTACACTGTGTGCACAGTGTATACCTTACACATTGTAAAACGAAATTTGTGCACAAGTGTTTGATACGCGCAATCTTTCGCGCGACCGCACGCGTGCGGTGCGGCTTGCGGCGATGGGCGGCTCGAGCGTAAATCGGGCCTTAGCGGCTACGGTGTTGCGCTGCTAAGCACGAGGTCGCGGGATCAAATCCCCCATGACCGCGGCGGCCACATTTCGATGGGGGCGAAATGCAGAAAACGCCCGTGTCCCGTATATTGGGGGGCACGTTAAATATCCCCAAGCGGTCAGAATTAATCCGGAGACCCCCTACTATATGGAGTGCCTCGATCATAATCAAATCGTGGATTTGGCACCCAAAATCCCAGAATTCCTTCATTGAAAAAGACAGGAAATGATGTATTAAAGAAAAATGATAAAATAACGTATGCTTTATTCCACAACAACTGCTTACTTAGAGCAAAAAATTGCGCTTACTGTTACAGGCGGGCTTTAATACTGTGTTGTTTTCTTATTTGAGCTGTACATCACAGTCCATACTCGGCCGCCTAAGTTGCGGGACGGACAGAACGCGCACCATAAGTGAGCTGTTACGCTGCTTTACCCAAGAAAGCTGCAGGGCATTGAGTGGCTGAGTAAACATGCCCTATAGATAAGGGGAATTCTTGCACAGACGCGGCTCCTGCAATCTTCGCTGAGGGAGCGCAATCGGGGCGTTCGTCGGCTGCGAATTCTAGGCAGCCGACTTGACTGCCGTGAAGTTCACCCGCATGCCGGATTCGGCAATAAGCCGTGTATGCCGAGTGTCCCAGCCAACGTTAAAGATTTAAAAAGCACGGCGCAAGATGCAACTATAAGGCCTACAGTGTTAGGTCGTCAGAGTTCTGATGATCGAACACCGAGGTCTTAAAATCGTATGTTGGCACCATGTTTAAAAAAAAAAATTCTGCTTGTTCAACAGCTTGGCTAACGTAGCTGGGACACGCTATATATGGTGTCTATGCATGAACACGCGAATACGCGCGCACAGAAATACACGTGCGCTTGCAGAGGATGCCCAGAAGGTCAGTGCATATAATACTGTAGTAATTTGTGTGATTGTGAATCAACTTTGACGAAAAATGTTTCGCTATAGTTTGCGCTAACCTAACCTAACAGCATCCACTGATATTCGCCTATAGGACGCCCATAGCATACGTGATCCTTGTTGATCCACGGTTTGCTGCGTGGTTCGATATACGTGTATATATATGCGTTCACGCATATAATGGTCGTTTGATAAGTGTGATAAGAAGTAATTAAATATACTATGTTTGCGGACAGCAATATTTCATTTTGCAACATACTTCCCTTCCATCTCCACACACTTCTTCCAGCGGTGCTCCAATTTTCTTTCCTCAGAAAAAAAGGATGGCTCGAGGCCCTTGAAGTAGTGGTTTATCACTGAGATAACCTTTTAATCTGAAGAAAATGTCTTTCCGCCCAGCCCATCCTTCAGGTTTGGAAAGAGGAAAAAGTCGCATGGAGCCAACTCCGGAGAATAGGGTGGATGAGGCACAACCTCGAAGCCTAACTGGTGCAATTTGGCCATTGCAACAAGCGATCTGTGAGGCGGAGTATTGTCTTGGTGAAAGAGGAGTTTTTTCCGTGCTAACCCAGGTCGTTTAGTGCGCAATTCTTTTTTTCAGTTGATCTAGGGGTGTTGCATAATATGGTCCTGTTATCGTTTTGCTATTTTGTAAGTATGTAGTCTACAAAGATTATTCCTCGTGAATCCCAATTAATAGACAGTCGCCATCACCTTTCCGGCTGAACAAATAGTCTTTGCCTTTTTGGAACACCTTCATCAGGCCCAGTCCATTGCTTTGACTGCTGTTTAGACTCTGGAGTGTAATGATGTGTCCACGTCTCGTCAACTGTCACAAATCGACGGCAGATGCCCTGCGGCTTGCGATTAAGCATCGACAAACACAGTTCCGAGATGTCTGCCCTCATGCGCCTTTAGTCGATCGCCAGCAGTCGCGGCACCCTATATGCACAGACCTTCTTCATCTGCAATTTCTCATGAAAATTATTGTGAACTCTCTCCGCCGAGATGCCTACAATTTCAGTTAGTTATTTCACGTACCTTCACGCGGCGGTCTTCCATGACGATTCCATGAATGTTCGACACCGTATCTAGCGTAGCGACCTCCACTGGACACCCAGGACGTGCTTCATCTTGCGTCGAAGTTCGGCCACGTTCGAATTCATTTATCCAGTAGTAGATGGTCCTCAGTGATGGTGCAGAGCCTCTATAAACTTCGCTCAACTCGGCTTTAATTTGGCAGCCGCCCAGTGTTCTAAGTAAAAATGTTTGATGACTGCTTGAAATTCACCTTTTTTCCATCTTGGCGGGAATCACCGCACAGATCAGTGCCAATGGCCATCAGAAGCTTACTAACTGTCGTTACCAGCATAAACAAGTTCTGCCGTCATATGAAGGGTGCTTCTCGCGAGAAGAAAACAGAATTGAAGCGCCATCTCTTGTATTTTTACCATACTTATCAAACGACGCTCGCACTGCGATAACTTCGGCAGCGAAAGTACTGACCCGCGCCGTCTGCTAGAATGTGTCCGAATGGTGTGGCTCGAGGCGGCCTCGTATATGTAGCAGACGGCTCGTCATTTCAGGATTCGGGAGTACTGTCGTGAGGAAAAGATCTCGAGACCACAAATGCCGCGATTTCTTTTTCTTTTCTTTTAATAGCGAAGCTGTATATGGCTAGTTTTTAGCGGATCGATGTCCGTAGACCAAAAACCGTGGGCCGATCCCGAAGATAATGTACTACGGGGCCGACCCGCGGCGGAGGTGAAGCAGGCTTCAAGCACTCCGCCAACTTGCAGAAATAGGTTTAATATCTTGGGTGCAAACACAGCCCGCATCAGATATTAAGCTGATAAAAACAGATACTACACTTTGACCCGCGTCGGCCATGTCTCCGTTCGCACTGCCCGCACTGCCTTCCAAGCGATTGCGTGTCTCCTTTCCTTTCCTTCCGCTCTCCCGTGGTGGCGGTCCCGTCGTCCACGCAAATGTATGTAAATATCACTGTAAATGAGTCCGTGCCTATGTTCAAAATTCTGTGTCACCTCTGTGTCATATGCTAAACAACTTCGCTGGTCATCCACCTTCACAGAGTGGAATGGCTCATGATTGTTTTTTTTTCGCACGCTATAGGCATATACAGGCTGAAACCAAGTGATGCAACTTACGTGTACCTGTTCGACCAATGCAATCCGTTGAGACAATTGCACGTCGCACGACAGCGCTAAAAGCTTATTTATTTATTTATATTGCTGATGTGGCCTATATGGACCATTGCTCCATTGAGAGAGAGAGAGAGAGAGAGAGAGATCGTGTTGCTCAACTAAATGCCTAAATGCCAATTTACTTAATTAATGAACACGGTCGAGTAATATAGTAAGAGAGGGGCGAATTTATTTGAGGAAAATCAAAGGCAGGCTTGAAGAAAAACTCCTCTAGCCTGCTTCTGTATAAGAAGAAAGGGAGGCACATGTCAGATTTATTCTAGGTGTACAAGCTGCAGGCATGAGCTCGGTGGTTGAAATTGAATTTTCCAACGCACCCTGTTGTTGACACGTTTAGTGCTGGTGGTAATGGTGTTGCAGCTAGTAGGCGGCGTTAGGCATGACGTTGGTTAGCAATGATGCGTCACCAAACGTTGGACAATTCTGTGCCTTGGAAAGAGGCAATCAAGAGTCGTATAACTTTCCTGATTACTCTGGGCTCTTCAGAGAATACTACGTCCTGTAAGTTCATATGTGTTGCGGAAGACCTTTCTCCTGCGGGCCTTTGTTTCAACGTTGAACTGCGGGCACAACCAGGCGAAGTGTTTCACATCACCGATTTCAACACGTAATAAACAAAGCGGGGAAGCGGATCACCCAATCTTATATAACCAAGCCTGCCTGTTTGCGAAGATAGTTCTAACGCGATATAGCATGGGTACCTTCTTCACGAGTAAGTCTTTTTTACCGCAAATGGTTTACGTAGAGCACGTTGGCAGTGGCAACAGTGGGTCTTTGTGTGCCGACCTCCCTGTCAAGCACACGCGGATCTCTTGACCAGCTCGCAGACAATTTGAGAGCCTTGCTCCAAGTATACGTTTGTTCTTTCAAGAAATTAAAAGCGCGCTCACAAAGTCATCGATTACAACATAATGTGCACTTCCCTATGCGCAGGTCACAGGTAGCAACAAGGGCATTGGGTTCTGCATAGTGAAGTTTCTGTGTCAACAGTTTGAAGGGGATGTCTTCCTGACAGGTCAGTGAATTGCATTATGCGTCAATGCAATGTTACGGCATATATCATATGTCCTTTCTTCGAAATTGTTTAATATAAAGAGGCAAAAAAGTATGGATGCACGTTTTGATTGGTTCTGTCGTCAATGCAGTAAATTGTACATTATTTTGCTTTTTATTGTGTTAAAAATCTCGTGGATTCAGTTTAACTTTACAGGGGATTGGATGTGTTTTGCTTTATTATATTTTATGGGGGTCTGAAATGATAAAACCAAATAATGAACGCCAGCTTCAACAGCCTATAATAGTGCGTTGCAATTAATACGAGGGCACAAAAGGCGCCCTTACGCACGGAGCACTTTCTTCAAGGGAAACGCGCCATGCAGAGAACATGCAACATTGTAAAATATAAATACTGCCGCATTTCCTTTTATCGACATTCATGTTGCTTAGGGGGAATTTCGCCTTGTGCACTGTTGATTACTCCACAAAGAGAGAAAGTTTAATGAGATGAAAGACGGAGAGGTTGGCTGGAGGAGCAGGTCTGTGGTCTGCTATTCCACACAGGAATAAATGCGAAAGTAAAAAAATAAAGACACAGGAATACAGAGAAGTAAGATGAGTGCTGATGGAAAAATAATATATGTGATAAGCACCTGGCTGTCGATTAGTCAAACTTGACGTGTCCCTGACAAGTGACACAAGAAGGCACAGACCATATGTATAATAGTAAACGCACACACGCATAATCTATCTATGCACACAATATTATATAAACATATACATATGCATACATTATCTACCTGCGTCATAGCTCGAAATCGCACGGCTCATAACAATCAATGGTAGACATCACAACATCAGTTCACTTGTCCAGACTGCATGCCTTCACGTGAAAAATCTAAAACAACTTTTGCTGCTCGTACGCGTATACCCAACTCCCGGCATTTTCCCAGGCTCTTAGAAGAGTGTCCTCAGAAAAAGACTTGAAGTCTATAGATGACGCAGTCGCTACAGTCAAGAAGGCGACGTTGTTAACTGTCTCCATGAATAACTGTCTCCACAAAAGCGGCCTTTTATAGTGTTATGAATGGAGACTTTTGAATTCCTGTATTCAAACGTGCTCCCTTTTACGAACAGCCAGGGATGAGAAGCGCGGAAATGCAGCTGTGGCAGAGCTCAACAAGCAGTTGCTGCGCCCAAAGTTTCACCAGCTTGACATCGACGACATTGAGAGTATCCGCAGATTTCGCGACTTCCTCAAGAGCACGTACGGTGGTTTGGACGTGCTCGTGAACAATGCCGGCATTGCCTACAAGGTAAGTGAATGCTATTCTTAAGTAGAATGCTGTTGTGTTGAATTCTTGAATAGCATATATTAGAAGTGTTTGTTTAGTAGTCTGCAGAGACAGCGCGGAAGAGTCGACTTTTCACCGGAACTGTCATGACCCGCGAAAGACTGTCCATGTCGAATTATGGTGCTTTTATAGTAGTTAGTTCCGCTTTTCTGACGCTTCCGCTGGCTCAAATCCGCTTCAGGCTACTGAACTACAGAGCAACCATTTGCCGATGCTGACCTGCACTGGCGATGCATATTCTCGTCGACTCGCTTAATTCTTTCGAAGCACCAAACACTGTTGTCAGTGTTACGCCTTAACACAACCAGAGGCGTTAATTAGACGGTTGCCACGAGGCAACCCCCTCCCATCCATCAGCGCCTACCAAGAAGTCAACGCAGAATTGACACCGACTGCTCACGGGTCCACAAAAGGCACCCACCCCCACCACTGCCTGAAAGTCTGATGTAATGATGAAAAGGGCCCACGCCAAATGCTATCGAAGAACCGCGCCAACCGCAGATTCCCAGATTGCTATCCTGTCCACCGAGCGGAGCCAAAAGTTGGTTCTTTATTCTATGGCGGAGTCTTCGAACATGGGCCGGAAGCGCGGAACGTTGCGATAGCATGGGCGTGGCATCGCAACCGATTCGGCGATTATGATTCGCTGCGATAGAGTCATCAGCTTCCCTTGTCGAGTCGCCTAGAGAAGACGACGGTATTGAAAACGGAGGCTTTTCGTGCTGTGAGGACGAGTTGTTCTGATGTGAGCTCGGACGTTTCATTTGCTCCTGCATGGAGTGGGCTTCCGTATAACTGGAGCCATGTAAATAATGTTAAATAAACCCATTTTCCTTCATTACTACTACTGGACGTATTCGTCGATGGGCTTGGTGGATTCCTTGCCCTAACATCACCCCGAGTCGCAACACCACTTTGAAGGCGAGCCTAAACGCAGCACCGAGAGAATTAACTTGCACACATGCTATTCCTTGCCCGTTTTACTCATCCTTACGTGTGCGCGCGTGCACTTGCGTTTACTCGTTGTCAGAAACCAAGCGGGCATATGTTTCTGCAGAGTATCGTGTGAGAACACGCGTCACTTTCCATGCGATAACTGTCGCCTCGTGTCGCACTGCACGCGTGTGTCATTGCGAAATGCTGGCTTCTCAGCGTGCGATCTAAGCCTTGCGCGACTCCTTCTGTCTTGAGTGTGCCGCGTGCGCGTGCTTTCGCAAGGTTCACTTCCTGCGCTGCATAGACGCCGGGTGTCTGTGCAGCTAGGAATGTCGTACGTGAGTTTGTGAAGCACTATCTTTGTTGCTGAGTGACTGGGGCGCCTACTTTTCGTGCCGATGACATTTGTAAAGGGACTATTTTACGAAGCGAAGGGCGGGCGCATCACGCTTTTCTTCAAAGAGCCTCGTCTGTCTATCGGCTCGTGCCTCGTAACTCAGCGAACAAGCACAGCGAAGGATGAAAGCGAACGCGGAGCGCAGCGGGAGCTGAAAGACGGCGATAGAGAAGAGAGCGCGAGGAAGAAAGCTGAGGAGGAGGGTATGGCGAAAGCGTGAGAAGAAAAGCGAAGTGCAGCGCAAGACGGGCTTTGCGGCGACGATGGCTACGAGATGGCGCCAAAGTAAAGCGCGTCGTCTGTGTGGAAACAAGTCACTACATGAGTATATAGAGGTCTGTTTGCGGTGGCTGCGGTGAATCGTGCACATGCGTAACCCACGCGCTGCCTGTCGTGATCTCCCTATTAGCGAGGCAGTTGCGCCACACTTCTCGCTCCGTTTGCAGCGTGCCGCAGGAGACAGATAGTCCGCGCTAGCGAATATATTGTGAAATGGAAGCATAGCGCCGCGTTCAAATTTCACGTTAGGGAGTATCGTAATCGTCGTTGAACTGACAGCGATAGTATCGCGATAACGTGAAAGTTGACCTGTGCTTGGCTACACGTGTTTATAATATTGGCGATTTGATGCACTGTGACAGAGGCAATTCCGGTGTATGGAGGGCCAGCAAGCTATATGCGTAATAAAGTGCGCGCGCGCAATCACTTGTATTTTTTTCCTTTTGTTTTGCGGATTTCCGAACTATCTTGCATTAAAGGCGCCCACAAAAGATTGGGACCCATTTTGTAAAAGCTTTTTCATCTGCTTTTATTTGCTCTTTCTCACTCAGCGTTAGTGAGTGGTGCAGAATGCAAATAAAATCTTGGCTTGTTATTTGATTGTACCTTATCTTTGATGCTCATGTACGCAAGCCCACGGTCACTATATTACTGTATGATCTGTTTGATGCTGATGTATGTAGGCTCAGAATCACTGTATTATAACGATAGTAAATATGGGGGCCGACAAATGAAAACACAGTGTGGAATAATATTTGGATAAACAGGGGTAGAGCAACTCAGACAGGATGACCGGCGCTTTGATAGGTGGACCGTTGATAGGTCTACCTACCGCCGCCAGCAGCCTGTTTTAGGCACTTTACCCCTGAATCTATCTTTGACAAAGGTGTATACGTCTACCTATCGAAACGTCGACCAGCTTGTCTGAGGCACTTTGTCCCTGTTAACCTATAACGTCGATCCCATTATTTTAAAGCGAAGCTTTTTCGGCTCGACTCACCTATCTGTGACTCATGCAACTGTGATCAGACGATCGAACACGCGTTGCGGTTTTGCAATCTTCATGCTGTCGAAAACGACGTTCTTCGCAGTGTGTTGAACCGACTAGATGACAGACCATTTGCAGAGACAAAGATCCGTGAGCCATGCCCCCCGCGCATCGCATGCTTACAAAGCGACGCGGGCATTGCTGCGGCTTACGAAATCGACTGGCCTCAATGACGTGATGGACAACCGCATGTGTTCGCGTTGTTGTGCCACCCTCCCTCCCTCTTCTTTTTTTTTCTTTCTTTTTAACCATTAATCCCATTTCCCCCTGCGTAGGGTAGGAAGCGAGCCGCGCGTCTGGTCGACTTCTCTGCCTTTCCTTCCTTCGTTTTCTCCCCGCCCCTCTTCTTTGGCTTTCCTCACCACCGTTACCGCGTAAACAAAGCCCATCTCGGAGACAGTGAAATCAAAGGTGGTGACTAATTAGGGTGCCAATCTTGATACCAGCGCTCGATATGTATCCTCGAAAGTCTTTTCAAGTGTCGTTTATAACGCAGCCCGATCACGGAGGCAGCCAACGTCGCAGCAACGACGCACCTCATGGCATTTGAACAACAGATCTAATCAATAAGCGTCCTCGGCGGCACATTTCAGGTCGTCTTCGGGGAAGCTATCGCCTAACTGTGACAATAGTCCTACGACGGAATTTCTGTCCAAATTTTATTTCTCGTGTGCCTTCTGTTCTTCCTTTATCTGCAGCAAGCCTCTACAGCCCCGTTTGCAGAACAAGCGGAGGTCACTGTCAAGACGAACTTCTTTGGGACGCTCAATGTCTGCAAGGAGCTCTTTCCTTTGCTGAGGCCACACGCCAGGTTCGTTTTTCTAATCTCATGCGCTGAACTTGAGATTTAGTTACGCTGAAGTTATAGTAATCTTAACTAGCGATGCATAATGCACACGCGTAGCTGTGCTTTAGAATAGAATGTGGTTTTGTAACGTGATTTGGCGACCGGCTGTCGCATGCTATATCATTCAACATAAACGCTTAACGCTGTTCCAAGTGCCAGACTCGGATGCGCTGGTGAGGCTGTGTTAGCGCAATTGAGTCCGCACAGCAATGCATCGCGGTGGGGACTGTGGCTGCTTAACCGCGTCTCCAGCCGCACACGCGATTACCGTTGTCTGTGGGACATCGATAAGTTCGCTTTTCCGCAAGAAGTAGGCTTGTGGTGGTTGAGCTTGTTGCTCGAAATCGGGAGTGGGAGGACAAAGATCTCTCGTCTCCGTTTATCTCTCATAGCATGTTTCCGTATAGAAAGCGGTATGTTTTCTTGGGGTGATTATTATATTTAAACTACCGTACCGCACTATTTAAAAAAAAAAAAAGAAAGAAAAAAAATGCAAATGCATATGCGGTATATGCAGGTGATCCACGTGTATAGTGTCTATGAGCAATTATTTCGCTGCCATGGAAAGCGTTCGGCTAGCTATCATATTGGCTGATTGTGTACCCGACGTGCTTGCGACAAAGAAAATCTGCTCAAGCACGCAACGTTCGGCCACCAACCACTAATTTCAGCAAAAAAGGAACAGCCGCAAATACAATGCGTCATTCCTAGCTGTTCCATGCTTGCATAATAGCAAAAACGATAGCGGAAATGCTAAAAATGAGAGGGAGCCAGACATAGTGCTCTTATCAATGGAAGGATTCTACACTGAGTCCCCTTGATTTGTTTATTCGCTTAGTGTCACAAGTTTGTCGAATGTGGACCTAAATACTGCATTAAACGTTGTCGTGGATCCCACATAGGTGCATATGGGTCGTATAATGCGCACCGATATGCTAAATGTTTACTTTGTGATTATGTGCGCATCCTGTTTACAGAGTGGTTAACGTGAGCAGCATGGCCGGCATGCTCCAGAGAATTCCTGGAGAAGAACTCAAGAAAAAGTTCAGTAACCCCGAAATTACTCTGGAAGAGCTTTGCAGCCTCATGACGGAGTTTGTGCAGTGAGTATCTACTGGTCTGTACTATGGAGGGTTTCCTTACATGTGCGCCGCATGACTGTATCTGTGCCGTATCGTAATTTTTATGACAAAATAGGGCTGCCAAGGATGGCAAGGCTGGTGAAAAAGGATGGGGGCAGTCGTCTTACAATGTGTCAAAGATTGGAGTCACTGTGTTGTCCTTCATCCAGCAGCGTGAATTCAACGCAGACCCTCGAGACGACCTGGTTGTGAACGCTGTAAGTATAGGGACGTTTACTTTTTGTTGCAGCCATTTATGTGGAAGCGCACCGAAGCAATATGAAATGCATATTCACGCACGCATGCATGCACACAGAACACACAAGTCACACGTACGGACCTACGCTTAAACACGTGCACTACGCGCAGATGAAAAGACCATTAGTTTTTAGGCTAGTTGATTCGCACTTATCTCCGACAACAACTGAAGCTTTGGGCCTGCTTATGAACGCGGAAGTAAATCTTCGCATTAGCTTCTTTTTCTTTTTTCAGTGGGTATACGTTGTGCTCACTGAATTTGTAGTCGATGCCGAGCGATAAATTTCAATTTATACATATTATATAGCAGACATTTTATCTTTGCGCACACCCAGAAGACTGGACATCTTTTGGCTGCGCAGTGATTTCTTTCTTGAATTTTTTACCATAGGTGCATCCAGGCTACGTGGACACTGACATGTCAAGCCACAAAGGGCCCTTAACACCCGAACAAGGTAAGCAGCTATATGTGTATTGAGCACTTATTCCTTTCGCTTCGTTTTTTATAGTTATCGCTTCCTTTCCCCATTGTCGAGCCTTTTCATGAATAAAATTCTTTCAGCTTATTTTTCAAGAGCTTAGCATGCAAGTACATTAAGCAAGCTTTGCTGAGCCTCGTTGCTACACGCGTCTATGTAGCGCATTTAAACAAAAACAACAACAAAAAGCAAGGCTGATTGGCACTTAGGTTTACTTTTCTCGGCCGTGGCAGCTAGGTGTCTGGTACGCGACGCAGTTCTTTCAACTGTACCACTTAATTCACCGGTTTATGCTATAACATGCCAGTTACCTGCACATACCTGCATCATACCAGTTAATGAACTTACGAGCTCAGTTACTGCTACTGGGGAACTAATCAGTGTAACTGGTGCTGTATTGCACCCCTCTATGGTGCAGCAACAGTTTTTTCTTTGTTAGCTTGCACTCAACGTTCAGCAAAAGAGACCCTAAACTATACTGGACGAAAACGTAAACACGAGAAGGAAACACTTACGTCGTATCGCTTTGTAATTGATGGCAGTTTCAGGGGGACTTCCATCCGCATCTGACAAGAACCTCGTGTTATTACCGAAAATTATGATAACCATGTCGTCCTGCTATAAGAAATTAAGGGCCGCAGCACTACTTTGCTATGAAGAGGACACCTGAATGATTTAGTGGCTTTATCGAAGTAGCCCCATGGTCGCTGTTCGAGGAGCACGAGCATCGTGCCGTCGTCGTGTTCGTCAGTCGTCGTCGTCCGAACTAAAGGTGTTACGGGCGGCGCTTGAAGTTTGGTGACACTATAGTTACCGTATGTGCTCCCAAACGGAGCACGAGACTCTGCGATTTATTTGTTGCGTTCCATTTCGTGGCGTTTTAGAACAGTCCTTGTTAGTATGACTCCGCGCGAGGTGGCGTTTATATCAAAGCGCCCGCAGCTTCAATAGTTCATTATACGAGCGAAATACTTAAGAGTTGGTTTGTAAAACGAATTTCGCGTATTCCAATATCGGCCCATGCACCGGCCCATGCACCATCCAAATAAACAACGAGAAAAACCGCCAACAGCCCGAGCGGATTCTGAAACAACGGTTTAAATTATGCACATCAAGAGCACCATAACACATTACTGAGCACCGTAAGTAGGTAGCGAATGTCGCCGTGTGTAGGTTCGGTATTGTACTGACTCCAGGACTGACCCTGGCGCCTCGGAGAAGTGTCCTTGAAGACGGGAGCTGTGAGTGACGGTTTCTCGTTGTCGCGTTCATGGGGCGTTAGCTGTCTGCGCCGTGCCAACACCTCCTGAAGGCATATCTCATTTTGTTGTAGCGCAAGCTGACAAAAGCGCTGTGTGTGTCAGATGTGCCTTTCTGTTGTCCTTGTTCAGCTTGCGCTACCACAAAATAAGATATGCCGTACCAACGAGCCCCGGACTATAGCTATCCTCATCGACTCCTGAAAGTGTTGGCTGTAATTTCGTGCGTGTACGTGGGAGACACCGGAAGAGAAAAAAAAAAAGTGCTACAGAAATTCTCAGAATTGTCCAACAGTAATTTATTACTATCATTATTAAACTATTTTAACATGTAACAGCCAGTTATGCTTATTTTTATACTGGCACCGATAGCATGGTTCAGCGTTGCGATTGAACTCCTCGGATGCTTGTTGTAAATAAATATGCGGGTGCGATTTTGCTCGAAACAGCACGCAAGGCAACTCCTGCTGGGCAGAAGAAGAGAGGGGATCTGCTCCTACCACCAGATTACCACATATTACAGGGATGGTAGACGAGGAACGGAGGAAGCCTAAAGGCAGAGAAGAAGAAACTAGGAATTGGCAAGAATCAGATGTATGCGTTAAGAGACAAAGCCGGCAATATCATTTCTAATATGGATGAGATAGTTCAGGTGGCTGAGGAGTTCTATAGAGATTTATACAGTACGAGTGGAACCCACGATGATAATGGAAGAGAGAATAGTCTAGAGGAATTCGAAATCCCACAAGTAACGCCGGAAGAAGTAAGGAAAGCCTTGGGAGCTATGCAAAGGGGGAAGGCAGCTGGGGAGGATCAGGTAACAGCAGATTTGTTGAAGGACGGTGGGCAGATTGTTCTAGAAAAACTGGCCACCCTGTATACACAATGCCTCATGACCTCGAGCGTATACCGGAATCTTGGAAGAACGCTAACATAATCCTAATCCATAAGAAAGGGGACGCCAAAGACTTGAAAAATTATAGACCGATCAGCTTACTGTCCGTTGCCTACAAAGTATTTACTAAGGTAATTGCAAATAGAATCAGGAACACCTTAGACTTCCGTCAACCAAAGGACCAGGCAGGATTCCGTAAAGGCTACTCAACAATAGATCATATTCACACTATCAATCAGGTGATAGAGAAATGTGCGGAATATAACCAACCATTATATGTAGCTTTCATTGATTATGAGAAAGCGTTTGATTCAGTCAAAACCTCAGCAGTCATGGAGGCATTGCGGAATCAGGGTGTAGACGAGCCGTACGTAAAAATACTGAAAGATATCTGTAGCGGCTCCACAGCCACTGTAGTCCTCCATAAAGAAAGCAACAAAATCCCTATAAAGAAAGGCGTCAGGCAGGGAGATACGATCTCTCCAATGCTATTCACAGCATGTTTACAGGAGGTATTCAGAGACCGGGATTGGGAAGAATTGGGGATAAGAGTAAATGGAGAATACCTTAGTAACTTGCGCTTCGCTGATGATATTGCCTTGCTTAGTAATTCAGGGGACCAACTGCAATGCATGCTCACTGACCTGGAGAGGCAGAGCAGAAGGGTGGGACTAAAAATTAATCTGCAGAAAACTAAAGTAATGTTTAACAGTCTTGGAAGGGAACAGCAGTTTACGATAGGTAGCGAGGCACTGGAAGTGGTAAGGGAATACATCTATTTAGGACAGGTAGTGACTGCTGATCCGGATCATGAGAGTGAAATAATCAGAAGGATAAGAATGGGCTGGGGTGCGTTTGGCAGGCATTCTGAGATCATGAACAGCAGGTTGCCATTATCCCTCAAGAGAAAAGTTTATAACAGCTGTGTCTTACCAGTACTCACGTACGGGGCAGAAACCTGGAGGCTTACTAAAAGGGTTCTACTTAAATTGAGGACGACGCAACGGGCTATGGAAAGAAGAATGATAGGTGTAACATTAAGGGATAAGAAAAGAGCAGATTGGGTGCGGGAACAAACGCGCGTTAATGACATCTTAGTTGAAATCAAGAAAAAGAAATGGGCATGGGCAGGACATGTAATGAGGAGGGAGGATAACCGATGGTCATTAAGGGTTACGGACTGGATTCCGAGGGAAGGGAAGCGTAGCAGGGGGCGACAGAAAGTCAGGTGGGCAGATGAGATTAGGAAGTTTGGAGGGTCAACATGGCCACAATTAGCACATGACCGGGGCAGTTGGAGAAGTATGGGAGAGGCCTTTGCCCTGCAGTGGGCGTAACCAGGCTGATGATGATGATGATGATGAAGACGAGATTTACCTCCCCTTCACCATTCCCTTATCACACATCAGAGTTCAATCTTGCGCCAGATCCAGAAAAAAGCATTGATTTCCCCATATCTGGCACATTTATTTTACCCTGGTCTCCATAATCCACGATGTACCACCTGCCGAGGGCCCCGGGCATGTCTTTTCCACTGTTTGTGGAGCTGCCCCACGCCCATGGCGGCACAGCCTATTCCCAACCCTTCCTTTTCCTCGTGGGGGGCAGTTCTTCGGGCCACTTGCTCGGATGACCAGCTCTGGCTGGTGGACCGTGCTTGCCTAGAGATGGCGGTCAGGGGGCTCCCGGACGTCTAGGGGCCCAACCACATTTAAATAGATCCAATAAAGTTTTATCCATCCACCCATCCTATACTCCGTTCCATACATAGCGGTCAACGCTGTGGAAACTACGCCAAAAGTTTGGTCAAGAAAAGTCATCACTCCGCGTGTTCCGTTTATGCTTCGCTGGGCGTTCCGTCCATGCGTCGCTGCGCGCCAACAGCGTGCGCTCGCGCGAGAATGTACACGTGAGGCTCCTTGCGACGGGTTGCAGATATAAAACCCGAAAAGAACGACAAAAATAAAAACGACCTAAGACAACGCATTATCAACCGTATACCACAGTGTGTTTGTTTCTAAGGGTTAAAACTTTTTCATTACTGATCCTATATAAAACTCTTGGTTTCGCTTGGTTAACCTCCGATTTAGCTGCAATTATTTTACTTAGGTTTGCAATCATCGTTAAGCTAGGTATGACGGCTGTGCCTAGGTTGGTGGCTAGACATGATTGGGATTAGGCTAGGGTAGCCACACATCGTTCGACGGTGCAACGCCTGTTTGCCACAGGGAAAGCGCAAGTGCTAGACGTGCAAAGAGACGCCCCGAACGTACAAACGGACAGGGCGCGAACGCGGTTGCTACATTGATCTCGACGTTGTGACGCCTGTTGCATTCCGGACCCTCTCCAAAGAAGCAGCTTGCCGGGCGATATCCGCGGGGTGGTCAGACGCCGCTTGGCGACGACGGCTCAAAGCCTCCCGCTCCTCCGCAACGCTCAGAGAAGAAGGCCCGGCCTCGTTCTCATCCATGACCGAGCACGCACTGACTACATAGCTGACTAGGCGAGCGCGGCGGCGGCGTTCCTCTTAGCCAGGCCCGCGGTGAGTCACATGGTGAGGTGGCGACCCAGCTGCGGAGAGCGCATGCGCCAAGCCGGCGGCAGCGACGGAGCTCGGCGCGGCGAGTCACGCGATGCGTTGCCACGGCTACGGCGCAGCTGCGGTCAAATGAAGGTCAAATGGGCGGTGACGCGTCGAGAGCTTTAGCTATAAATACAGATGCGCGCGGTCAAAAAGCATCGAACGATATCCATGCGCTAAAGAGCCACTGCAAGAAGTCTCTTTAGCCTCCACAGCGTTGACTGCTATGTATGGAACGGAGCGAACGGAGTATACTTTTTTTGTGGACGCTGCACGAGATGAGACTTAAGATTTCGTCGGGAAACCGTCGGCATTAGTCGGCGCCCAGTGAAATATTATATCCGTGAAATAGTACCACTTTGAGATTGTGAACCCAAGTATCGTATCGTTTTTTTTTTAACGGTTCGGGATAAAATGCATACACTGTGAACGAAATGTTCTATGACTGCTTTTTGGCGCCCTGCAATTGCCTAAATTCTGATGAATAAACTCTCAAGACCATAAAATCTTGCCAGAGCCACTTTGGTGCGTCAGTAATAAAGCGTGTATCTAACATATCGAAAAATACGTGCGGACTACCACACCGCGACGCCCGCGCCGGCTAAATATCGCCAGCGCAGTGTCCATCTCACTGCTATCGCAATAAATGAATGCAGGGCGCTTTCTCTCTCACCTCAGCAACTCGCATCGTCAGTCGTTGTCGTTGCGTGTCGTTCACTGCCCAAGGCAGTGAACTTGCAACTTTTCGTCTTTCCCTTCCCTAGCGCTGACCCTCACTCTGTCCTTATTGTCCGAACATCTCACCTCCGGCGGGACACGCTTGCCCTCATATCCTCATCACGTGTCGCCTCCCCAATCCCACAATGTTTCTCGAGTGGAGTAAGTCTCACTGCGGAGACTGTGAGCCGGGGCGACCCTTACACCAGCCATCACTTGTACCTAAAGCCAACCGCGCGAAGACCTGTGATGCCCAGTGTCCGAAGTGCTCCGCTCCCGTGTATGCAGCGGATGTCCGCCAATTATTTTGGACATATGCTCACGGACAACGACAGTCCATGAAAATGTACTTAGGGATGCGAAGTTAAGAAATGTCCAACGCAACGAATATGGGCGATGGCTCATAGACAATACATTTCATGAGTTGCTATTGCAGTATTTAAATAAAACTGGCCTCCGTGCTTTTGATAGTTTCAGTCCTACATTATGCCGCGTGGCAAACCGAACGAATAAAAGAGAAAAAAAAGTTATAACGTTGTTTATGCTTTTATAGTGGTGTATATAGCTGCAATGCGTCTAACCTACCTTCCTACCTATGTGCAGTTATTAAAAGAAAAAAAAAATCGGCTTGACCCGAACTTTCCGCAATCGTGCTCCAAATGCGGTCACGCGTGCTGCTCCTTCGACCACATGCTCTGGTTGTGCCCGTACAACGCGGGCTCCGACTTTCATAACCAGTCCAAGTGGGACGCCTTGCTGAAGAGCTCGGATTTCCCAAACCAACTACAGGCCGTCCAGAGGGCCAGCGACGTCGCGGAGAGTCACCATCTCCCTGTCCCGTCGTGGGCGGAGCCACCAACTTGATCGGGGAACCTTCGGTTCCCCCAATCAAGTTCCTCAGGACACTCTTAATAAAGTTCTTGTCACTGTCACTGTCGGCTTTGCCAATGCAAGTGTAGCGTGAAGACGTTTTTTTTTTTTGTAAATTTCACAGTTGTAAGCAAGAGTTTCGTTGGTTTCGTATTTAGCTCTAGTAGCTGATATTTTGCCTTACTTCTCACTTATCAATACAGGTGCCGATGCTGCAACCTACTTAGCTCTCCTGCCTCCAAACATCCAGTCACCCAAAGGAGAGTTTGTCTGGCATGACCGCACGATTACTCCGTGGGACAAGTAAAAGAAAAAAAACTCCTCAAGGCACTGAACTACCTCTGATCTTGTAGTCGTATAATCCGGCACTTTCTGGCCCCTGAAGAACAAAGCCAGTAAAAACGTGTTCACCGATTACTGTTATTGCCGAGAGGAAAAAAAAAGTGACCTGCTTTCTTTTTGTATTTTGTTTTTGTGAAAATAAAATTTGATCTGAATTCATCGCTGATGGCAGATAGCGCTGAATAACACATCAATTTCTAATGTCGGCTTTAGGCTTGGTTCAACGAACCACAGAGCAGTGCAAAAATTAGCAATTTAACTATCTCTTTGCCACTACTATAAAGAGCTTCCAAATAGACTACTTATTATCTTCCTCGATATGGAGACATAATTTTCCATCGCAGTGCGAGATTGGGATAAACTAATTGTGCTTTAATTTTCTTACGAAAGATCCTTTAAAATACCACACTTTCACTGTAGTTTTCTTCGCCTAGTCGCCTACTTTATCTGGCTCGTCTTCATTTTCCTCTCGTTTTAAGTTTCGTCCTTCGGATGTGCTTCCTTCAGCTTCACTTTTAAAAAATGCGAATAAGCTATTTATGCACCTATACGCTGCTACGCATGCAATGTGCACCGCACGTGGCTATGCATACACTGCGCATACACATGCATGCACATGTCGCTACAGGTCCTTCTACATACTCGAAGCTTGCGTTTATTGTGCTTTATGTGCACGTATATTTTGGGGGCTCATTCACACCGGGTGCTTGGGGTGGTCGCGCGACCGATTGCGACTGGCTACCAATAAAGCGACTCATATATATAGGTTGTGGGATCCTCGCCCGTGCTCTTGGGACAAAGGAACGACAACACAGTAGTGCAAACAATCACAAGGGCATTTATTGCACCTTTCATAGGCTAATGCTTGCTAGCCGAGTTGCTATCCACAAAACATGCCGAGGGGCGCGCGACAAATCGCGGAAGTCCGACTCACCGCGACTGGATAACGAGCGAATATGTTCGCCCCATGCTGGACACCAACGCCTGGTCGTTCGCGCGTACGGTCACGTGAACAGAGGCGCGTTCGAACGAGGCCTGGCGAGACGGTCTCGCAGAAGCATGGATCGGCGCACGCGCGGAACGTCCACGCCGCTTGCCGAACCCCAGCCAAAGAGGAAGAGCCTTCTCCTTTCCGCGCCCAAGTAACCCCGTTGTTAGGTGGCGTTAGCAGAGCCACACTCGCGCCATCTCTCGCAATGCGCTTCAACCACACCGACTGCCGCAGACACCAGGCTACGCGGCGAAGCCGGATTACAGGAGACGGGAGCTATGCAGGAAAACAACATATCAGGGGACGTGTGGGAGTCGCGCATCGCCAAGGTCACCGACGTTCACACCGGCATGTGCGACCGGCCCGTCGCAACACCCAAATATCTCGCGATTGGTGACGTTCACACCTGCTCGCAATGCTATCGCCACGTGAAATTAGCGTCAGCGTATATATAGGCGCCCCGTTCCTGCGCACCTGATTGGTTCAGGTGTTTTGCGACTGCGGTCGCGCGACTGAAAAATCGAGCAATGAGCGACTGGTCTAAAACAATCGCTTTCCAAGAAAAGTGACCATTTGCGACCGGTCGCTTGTTGCGACCAACTTGGTCTGATGACTTCGCCAAGTCACCGGTGTAAATGAGCCCTTATAATGTTAATCTGGACATTCATCCGAAGAATGGAATGGAATGGAATGGAAAACTTTATTGAGTCTTTTAAGGTTTTAGCGGTTCGAGGCCGAAGTCTTCATTCTTGAAGCTTGGGTCCTCTTCAGCCATGGATGGGCCCCTAGTCCAGGGCTCCACTGAGCCGGCCCGCCTCGCACGCGTGCGCTATTAGAGCTCTTTGAGCCTCTAGCTCGCGGCTGGTGAGCCAGCTCTCCCATTGCTCCGCACTTGGTGTTTTGTGTTTGTGGAATGCCTGGTTTCTTGTACACTCCCATGTAATGTGGTATAATGTTGGTTTAGCTCCACACCACGGACAGGTTGCGCTATACTGCGTGGGGAACATCCTACTTAGTATGTGTAAGTTTGGGAAGGTGCCCGTTTGCAGTCTCCGCCATCCTGCGGCCTCCTCCTTTGTTAATGCTTTATGTGGTGGGGGATATTGATATCTTAGCCCCTTATAGAGGTTTAATAGCTCTGAATAGCTGTTCCCGCAGTTGATCCGTGGCCCCTCTGGGGCGGTTGACGTTCCTGCTCGGCTGGTCATCCCTCGAGCTAGGCTGTCCGCCCCTTCGTTGCCCCTGATCCCTGCGTGGCCTGGTATCCAGATAATGTTATGTGTGGGTTGTCCCTCAGCGATTGGAACTCTGCTGAGGATCTTGAGCGCCGTGCTACTAATTCTGCCTCTTATATAGCTCCGGCACGCCTCTTGTGAATCTGTTAGAATATTGAGGGATATTCCTGTTCTATAACCTTCTTCCGCTGCCAGTGCGACAGCAATTTCCTCTGCCTCGGTTATGTTAGCCACCTCGGCCGTGAGTCCTGTGATTAATTCTCCTTGATTATTTACTACTACCGCTGCCGCGTTGTTTTTGTGTGCTTGTGAGTATAGGGACGCATCGGTATAGACTGTATTGTCCCGATGTCCCATCGTCTTTTCGTAAAACTCTGCCCTAGCCTGTCTCCTACTCGCATGGAGGTTTGGGTCCATGTTGCGAGGGATAGGTTGTATTCGTAGTTTCTTTCTTAGTGGGTCTGGTATTGTGGCCCTGCTACTTTGTGGTTTTTCTACTTCCCGACCTAGCTTTGTCAGGAGCGCCCTTCCTGTTGTTGTATTGCTGAGTCTTCGAAGAAAACTTTTTTCCATTGTTTAATTCTTTTATAAGTGTTGTTTTCTTTTTTAGGTAAGCAAAATTGCACCCTCCTGTTTTTCTGCCTCTTAATACAAGATACACATGCACATCGATCTGCGCTTTCGATGTGATGTCGCGCTGAATCGGAAGCTGTGTGGTGCACTCGTTAGGTTGGACATTTCAAAAAGAAATAGTAATAATGAGTCGTTAGCCACAGAACAAACTCCACACTGAAGCGAGCCATGGTGACAAAATTGGGTGTCGCGGCGGGCCGCCGCCCCCGAGCGCCGCTGACTTATATTGATGCCACTAGGTAGCGCAAATTGTAATTGATGACTAGTATATTAGTGTATCGAAGTGGCTGCGAATGAAGGGAACCTCTGCTTAGTGCGGCAGCGGTGTGCTGAATTAGGACATTTGCTGGCTTATATACAGGACAGAGTCGGCTGACATAGGGTTAGGATGACTGGATGTTGCTATGAGTGGCCTTCATACTGGCGTGGACATATAGGCTGACGATGATAATAAATCAGATTGCGACATTGCATTCACGCTTACATGAAGGACCTATAATTCCGTGGTCAATTCCGTGGGCGGGCGCGGCTGTATTTATTGTCCCACATGCTTTCGCCAGAGGACAGCTGTGCTATCGCAAAGAGTGCTGCTTACACACCACATGGTGCGTTGTGTGTTTTGCTCCACTCAAGACGACTCCAAACACAAATCACGAGCTCCAGGGACGCGAGAGTTTGAATCTGACGCGTTGCCACGATCCTGTGCTACAGCTCAGACAACGTCTGAACAAGCTGCCAGATGCCACGTCTCCATGAGCTTCATTGCTGAATACCGAGCACACCTTTTTCTTTTGTATTCTTGCTTCAGGTTTGGCTTGTTAAATACACAGAACGGCATGAATACGTTCGAGGCACCTAAGAAAACGAAAGTCCCGAAAATGTTTGTGTTCTTGGAAAGTTCCATAAAGTATTTATTACTCGGGGACATATTAAAGAGGGCATACAATATATTCTTATGTCATTGCAGAACGATTATAGTTACGAGCATGCTTATCTCGGTTCATTATTCATACAACGGGCACGACATAAGCAATTCACGGTACGATATTTAGAGGAGTTTGATGTGACGTAAGATGTTGCTCAGTTCCAGCGAAGTTGACGTGCGCACAGTCAAGAAAGCACGCGGCAAAGAATCCTCCCAACTGCACCCACAACACGCCGGCGGCAGGTTTTACAGGCAGGGCTTTGGCTTCACAGAGGCACTTTGCGTGTCAGAGTGCACGGGGCGCAGAGGAGGCCGCACTTTAAATGGCGCTGGCCCGGAAGTACTCGCGGTTGTGCGGGTGCAGCTTGGTGGGGAAGCGCGAGCCGTCGCCCAGGCTCGTGAATACGGGGAACGGCCACAGGAGCCGACTGCGGCCGAACACCTCGGCGAAGTTGTTGCTGCAGCCGATGTCGAACGTGTCGCCTTTGTCCACGAACCGTGGGCTGCGCAGCGACTCCAGCGTGGTCCGGTTGAGCGCCAACAGCGTGACGTGGAAGTGGAAGAAGGAGCCGACGGACACCGAGAAGGCTACCGCCACGACAGCCATGGTGGCGACCTGCACATAAAATAAAGAACCAACTGCACACGGGTTTGCCGACTGGTCTCTCTCTCTCTCTCTCACGCACACACACACACACACACACGCACACGCACACACACACACACACACACACACACACACATCGCATTGCGATGAACGGAATGCGATTCCTTTCGAGGCTGCAGTTAGCGATTACGGGAACGCTGAGTTCTGGCCTTGTTCGTAAGACATGCTCAGTCTAAATGCTCAAGAGCAATAAAATGCACAGGCAAAGCGAGTAAAAGTATACACACGAGTGGGACACACATGGGTGTGTCGCTCCATCGGTGTCTTCTTGTTGTGCTTTAGAAACCGCAGTAAATTAGCGACCGCAGTAGCTCATTCTGTGCTGCGCCTGTCCGATGGATTCTGTTGGACATGGTCAAATTCGGCGCTTTGAGCTATTCGCAGAGGCCGTAGCAGCCGCGTAAGCCAATCAGAGCTGACAAGACGACGAATTCGATAATATAACGGAATTCGGCAGTCTCTATCGAATAGCATCCATGATGCTGCATGCGAATGTTTTTACCTGTGCCGGCCCTCTAGTGGCTATAGTACACAAGTGTCCAAATGAAACATATGAGCTCCGACTGACTACCACGATATATCGACGTGGACTGACGGACAACCGCTATCTCATTTGAAGACTGCTTCATTTATGCCCCCAAGACAAGCTGAGACGTTATGATGGTGCCGTGTCTTCGTGCAGACAGGACAATATTCGTCTGTGGAGGGTTCTTCCTGAGGAGGTTATACTTTCGCATACATGAATTTTGGGCTGTTCCCAGAGGCGTGTATGATTGAATAATGTTTGTTGCTGGGCGTGTTGCTTAGAGTTAACTTTACTCATGTTAGCGCAACGAAAATATCCTACATGGGGAAGAAAGGTGTTGTGTTCATGTGGTAGCGCTTGTCGCGTCACGTCTCCATTGCACTATAATGCATATCAAAGTATCTACGTTTCCCTTCTGATAGAGTTTCGCAAAGATTTGCTTGCAAACCTTTGCGAAATCGCTCACTTTTTCCTTCTCCGACGTGTGTATACACATACAGCCACGGCGAACTGACCTGTACGGCGGGCCCAGTGACGCGCCAGTGGTTCCAGGGCACCTCGTGGAAGTGGCTTGCGGCCGTGAACAGCGCGTACGTGCACAACAGGATGACGTACAGGTTGGTCAGCAGGAACGCCTTGTAGGTGCTGAAGCAGACGCAGTTGTTGAACCACGGGCAGTGGTGGTCCATCTTGAGCACGCAGCGTCGGCACACGGAGCAGTGGTGCGCCCGGTCGGGCTTGATGCGTCGGCACACCTCGCAGTAGCGCACGGCGCCGTCCAGATCCCGGGTGAGGATGCCGCGCTGGCGGCCCAGGACCTCGAGGAAACCCTTGCGCTGCTCCTCGGTGCGCGCCTCCTGCAGCAGCTGCAGGTCCAGCTCGTTCAGGGTGAAGTAGGCAGGCACGGACGGCGCGGGGGTGACGATGGTGGCCAGCTCGGACCACAGCAGCAGCACCAGCAGCACGTGGAAGCCCACGATGAAGGTCAACCGCACCGCGTCGTCGTTCACCACGGAGCCGCAGAACACGATCACGTAGGCGTAGTAGCCCCACGCCTTCACCAGCCAGCCGCCCACCACGGGAAGCCAGTCGATGCACTCTGTGATGCCGGGCATGTGTGTGGGCCCTTGCGAGCACTGCGCGTGTAGTTCCTTCTCGTGAGGCGGGGCGCTCCCGATGATGCAACCGCCACGCGCTGTCTCCTTTTTCTTCTTCCTCCGCTGGCCCCAAAACGTTGCGCGTAACCCCGGGCGTCAATTGTTGGTCCCGACGTCCCGAGTTGGAAGTCGTGGTTCTTGCAGCTCGTGACACTTACACCCACAATGGATGATCGGTGGCACAGCGAGAAATATACGTCGCGCAGACTTCGATAGCACAGTTAGCACAATACGGCACAGATCTGCGAAAAGGGGTATAGACCATGGAACGTGAGATACAACACGTCATGCACTGATAAAAGGAAAAAAAATACACATAGCCACAAAATTATTTCAAAGAGCGTTGAACACTGTTGTTGTTGTTGCCTTTTACATATGGCACGAATGCGCCTACAAATGGCAGCATTTCTCCTATATCTCTTCTTTGTCTTCAACCTCGTCCGAGTACACACCTCCTCGCACTTTTCATGCTTTATTTGCAGTTATTTATTTTCTAATCCTCAACACTTTCTTTTTTATTTGCAAGAAAAATCAAAATAGAACACGCTGTCTTCTTTTTTTTTTTTCCAGGAAACACGCCCTAATATTGCTCGATATTAACTAAACGATATGCGCACCTGCACCGGCATCTCAGAGAAAGAAGAGGAAGCAAACGTTTCCAGTACACCACCGGCGCGGCGCGGACGTTCGTCATCGGCTCCTCCGTATACTTAAAGAAGGCTTACTCGCCATGGCGCTGCTGGGTTCCGACGGCAGCGGAGAGACCGGCGATCTCCCGCCAGCCTTCCCGCGCAAACCTCGCAACGCCTCTCGTCGGAACCCCTGCGTCACGGCCACGGGCCATTGCATCGCCGCTCTGGTGCGGCTCCTGCGGGCCTTGCTTTGCCCGATAGTCGGCTGTCACAAGCGGTTCCGGGGCGTCTTCGCCCTGTTGCGGCTCATGCCCATCGTTGTCGAGTTCATCGTGCTCGGCTGGGAGTACCACACGTACGTGCTGGTGATGTGCCGCCACCTGCTGGCGGACAGCGGCCTGGCCTACAGGCTGTCGCGCCTGCTCGGCTTCCACGTCACGCTGTTTGGCGCGCTGTGGCCTTTCGAGCGGCTGCTGCGCACGCCGCTCAAGCCGGTGCCCGTCTGCTTCTACGTGATGCAGCGCATGGACAGCGACGACCGGCGCCGGCGCTACTGCTACCGTTGTCACGTGATCAAGCCCGACCGGTGCCACCACTGCCAGATGTGCGGCACGTGCGTGCTCAAGATGGACCACCACTGTCCCTGGTTCAACACGTGCGTCTCATTCGCCAACTACAAGTACTTCATCCTCTTCCTCTTCTACTCGTTCGTGCACTGCGCCTTCGTGTCCTGGACCACGTTTCCCCACTTCGGCATCACGCCGCGCCTCGTTCTGGGCTTCTGGCCCGAGCTCAACATCACTTTCCTCTTCCTCCTGTCGCTATTCTTCGGCCTGGCCTTCGTCGGTCTGCTGTTCTACCACCTGTTCCTCCTGTGCTTCAACTGCACCACGCTGGAGATGATTGCGCGGCAGGGGTTTCGACGCTACGACGTCGGCGTGTGCAGGAACATCGCGCAGGTGATGGGACCGCGCAAGCTGCTCTGGCTGGTGCCCGTCTACACCAGCCTCGGAGACGGGGCAGTCTTTCCCCTGCGCTCGGACGTCGCCAAAAACGCGTGGGCGGTGTGAGCCTGCAACGGGCGCGCTCGTTCACGGGAGTACGTCTGGCTGCGTATTTGTGACCAATGGGAACGTGAAGCGACCCGGTTGGGACACATGGTTCGTGATGCAAGCTGGGATGCGCGTATGGCGTGGAGTAATATTTGCGAACTGTCAAGGCCGCCTTCCACGGGAGACCTTCGCCGGCCTAAAGCGAGGAGTAAACGTGGTTCTTTCTTTCTTTCTGTTCGTTTAATCTCCACTATTTTGTTAAAGCACTGAAGGACGAGGACAGACTTGGCTCGTTGCTAAAATAGGTAAGTAGAACGCAGCTCTATCATATACAGAAGTTTACGACGTTTGCTATAAAATATATGTGCATGCAAATAAGGTATATTCAGTTTGCTAATACTGGGAGTCAAGGACCATGCAACGAGCGATGAAGTGAAATCTGATAGTCGTTACTTTAAGACACACAAGGCAACGGTATAACAAACGGGTGTCGCCGATGTTCTAGTTTAAGACGCAGAAATGGAGTTGGGCAAGCCATGTAATGCGTGGGACAGATAACCGATAGTCTATTACATAGATTTACAGCATTGGTGCCAACAGAGGAGGAGGATGAACTTTATTATTACAGAAGTCGTTGCGCGGTTTATTCCTGGGAGGTTACCTCTGACAGGGCTCCATTGGCGATCCCGGCTCGTCGGGCCTGGTCGAGGGTCGCCAGTTGGCTTCCCAGGTCCAGTTAGGAAAGTCTCGCCTCCCAAGACCACGTAGTGAGTGTGTGTGCTTTGACTCGCGAAGTTGCGTCGCCCGGACGGTCAGTGCATTCGTGTGTAATGTGCGCGAGTGTCGCTGTGTGGTTGCTACACCAGGGACATGTCCGGGACGTATATATGTCCGGGGAGATTGCGTGTAGACGAGACAAGTGTGGGTATCTGTTCGTTTGCAGGCGGCGCCAGTCCCTTGCCTGGAGTTTATTGAGAGTGCCAACAGAAGGGAGGTGCAGTCGAGGGCGGGAGAGAACTGCGATTAAATTTGAAAAATATTGTGGGCATAAGCTGGTGCCATGCTGGCGCAAGACATAGGTAATTGGAGATCCCGGAGGGAGGCTTTCGTCCTGCAGCGGACATAGATAGACCAGTGGTAATCATGAATATTGAAAAGTTTTTCCACTCGGGAGACCCGCAGATGCATAGCACCTGACTTTATATATATATATATATATATATATATATATATATATATATATATATATATATATATATATATATATATATATATATATATATACTACAGGCTGAAAGTCGAATCCTTGGTGGAAATGTCCGTGGAGGCAGTCGGTCTCATGCGCTTTTAAGTGTGATTAACGTTCCTTGGAAACTTTACACAGTATGCGATATGTATGTACATAACCTCCTCACGCGCCCAGTGACCCAAGTTGTCGGGCCACAACGTGCTTGCAGCTATCTTGCCGAGCAGATAACGGTGGGTCACTGCAGACTGGAGTGACAACTTCGGCACTCCTTATGTGTGATATTGGTACGTGCCCATTCATGGCCAATCCCCCGTAATGGATCTTGTAGGCAGCCATGCACTGCAACCAAGTTGCAGCCAGGATACTAGGAGAAGGGGGAGGGGGGGGTCGCTGTGGAGCTTCAACTAGGCTGCTGTGATTACAAGATGTACCTACTATGTTATGGTATCATTCGGCATTGTGGCAGGCAGCGAGCTGCCACTTTACGTGCCTGCATGTGCCCTCAAGCTTTCGTGATTGACGGATGACATGGGTATACAATAATCATCATAATAAACATTATAATTTATAAAACATATTCATCGCCAACTACACACTCATCATAATGGAGATTGCTAATCGCATTAACGTCACCAATAACCTGCAAGGATGGATGCGCCGGCACTTTCTTTTATTTAGAAAAGGGTTGCCTTTGCGGAAGGTCCCGATATGGCCGGCTATATATTGTAACTGCCGCATCATTTAAGCCCGAATTCTATGCTCCAGAAAAGATAAAGTGTCGTTGCGAAACTCCTCTTTGCGAGATCGGCTGCTGATCCCATAGTTAACTCTAGTTTCGAGGGTTTGATTGCGAGCCCGTCCGCGTGGATCGATGCATTCAGGATAAGCTCCAACCAAAGCTGGGTCTTCTGTTCGCAGATACTGGCAGCCAACATGAGCCCAACGCAGGCAGCGGTACTAGACACAGGCTTGGCCCACCATGACAGGCTAACTCAGGATACCGGCGCATCAGCACTATTATTGGCCTTACGGTGGTCCTGCCATTTATGACCTTTATTGGGGGGTTCGCTGTCTTATAGGTTCAGAAATTGTTGGTAGCTAACAAAACGTGGCTATTGTAATAGTTTTATGCCTTTACTTATATTTATATAATTACAGACTGAATTGTACTTCACGCATGAGAAATGTATGTTATATTGTGCGATAACGCAATGAATATTCTAAGAAAGTGACCCAGGATAAAAGTTGCATAAATATGTCATAGATGTCATAACGAGTATATTTGCAGGATTTGCACGTGGTGCGTGCATTTCACCAGTTATATACGGTGCCGCAAAATCCACGGTGTTAGGAACGGCCTGCAGAGGTGCCGACATGCAAAGTTTTCTCAGCCAGCTGCAGCTGCGAGCGTGGCGAGCTTCTCCGAAGAGACCATGGAAGCCTTCACCACCGGCCGCGGTGACTCGTTTCGTAGGGACGACGATGTGCCGCGTCAACATCCCCTCGGCGCCGCTATGGCTAAACGCGATTGGCGGACCAACTATTATTGTTAGTGAAATCGCCAACGCCTTCACGGTTCGACTGAAGCAGGGGGAATTCCTGGAAGATGCTTTGCGGTGCCATCTCATGAGCCTTTGAAAATGCCAGACAATGGACAGCCAAGGCGGCCGCTGTACGAGGTCAGCTCGAGGCGCCTGCTCGGGTCAAGCACCGTGACCACGAGAACCCACTCTCCTCAACGTGGTCAGTAAAACCTGTGTGGAAGTGTGTGTAACCCTCCCCCTAAAAGGCAGGTCAACTACGGTGACGTTGGACTCTACGAATCGGTGGTGAACTGCCGTTTTTCCCTCCCCTAGCGATCTAGGTAGGACAGAGTGTTTATAAGCAGCTGTTGTCGGCTGCTTGAGAGTGCTCGTGCTCGTGAGCAGTGCGCTGGGTGGGTTTGGAGCTTCGTGCTCGTGTGCTGTATGCTTCGTCTTGCGGGAGTCACGCTAGACTGTCGGAATGTATCTCTTGTTTTAATGTAAATATGTAAATAAATCCCGTACGCCTAGTTCCTCCAAAGTTCCTCCCTACGACCTCCAACTCCGGCAACTGGATGCCAGCGGTAAGATAGTCCTACAACTCTTACAACAGGTGATAACAGCTAGGCAATCACGTATGGATACCCACCGCGCTTATCTCGAATTAGGTGCGACTTTAAGCAAATTTTAAGCACCCTCATTTTAAGCAAATGAGGGTGCATTAATATGTGACTGCCTTATGTATAATCGGACTTCAAAAAATAGTCTAAGCTAAGACGACTGCGAACAATATACCGTTGTTATTGTTGGCGTAAGGTGTACCATTCTATTTTAAACGTATGGTTCAAGTCCGTATTATACCAACTATTTTTCGGGAGGGGGAGGCCATTTCTCTCTCTCTCTCTCTGTATAATATATATATATATATATATATATATATATATATATATATATATATATATATATATATATATATATATATATATGTATTACCCACCGTTTATAAAGCTTTAAAGGATCTACAAACGGTGGGTAGTACAGTGCACTACAACGGTGCATAGAGATACTATACTGGCTCTAGAGGACAAGCTACCCATAGCAATTATTGTATGAAACTCTATGACCCATATAGGACCCATGCAAGTTTAGATAAATATATATGGGGTGTCCCATCTAACTTGGACCAAGATTTTGAAAAAAACCTATGTGTTCTTCAGAAATCGCGTGGATGTTGTTAGCGTTTATCTAAACTTGCATGGGCCCTATATGGGTCATGGAGTTTCATACAATAATTGCTATGGGTAGCTTGTCCTCCAGAGCCAGTATAGTAACTTTATGTACCGTTATAGTGCACTGTAGTACCCACCGTTTATAAAGCTTTAAAGCATCTATAAACGGTGGTGCCGTCATTCCCATGACTACAGTGTGCTGTACCATGACGGCACGGCGCCCCTTAGGAAACTCCGAAACTCCCATAGACAGTGGCGCCAGATTTCCCTCTAGGTGTTGTAATGAGAAACTCTATGGCTGTGGCAGATAATTTAAAACAACATTAAGAAGTTAAGAAAAAAATTGTAAGAGCGAAAAGTTGGCAGCAATAATAATTCAGCATTGCTTTGTCAAACACGCAGCGATGGCTTGTTCGTAGCAACAAATGCCAATCTCGAAGGCCATGCTTCTGCATATTGCTAATACCGAACGCAAGTGAAAAAGAAACAAACCAAAACCCCGTAATGACAGCCATGCTTCAGACATTACTTGTTACATCGTTTGCTATCCCTCCTGCAAATTTTTGTTTATTTATTCATTCTATTGTTTGAAACTTCTCGGTACCGCGAAACGACTATCGCACCATATTTCTATTTTTTTTTTTACATAATGCTATGACGTGAAGCCGACCGACGCGACCTACGCGTCTGTCGGAGGAGGCTGCGTTCCGTGCGAGTGCCAGTGTAGAGGATATTAAACAGCAGACGACTATACAATAGGTTTGATAATCTTGTGAGGCGTTGCGAAGCCTCTGAGTATGAGTCAGTTGTAAATCCACATTATGACGGACGACAGAACAGAGAACTTCGCCGCTTCGCGCTTCGTCAGTCTCCTGGAAAGTGCCGCAGCGGGTGCGTTCGCTGCTCTTGTCTCGGTTGGCCGACACGCCTTCCGAAAGTTCATTGTTTGCCCATCGCATTGTTTGACGTGTTATCGGCTCACTTTTGCCTTTAGAGCGTGCGGTCGTGGAGCAGGACTTGCGGTCGCTGGAAACTCACAGCTCAGAACCTCTGAGAGATGAAATCTCGAGCGGTACGCATTCTTCCAGAATCACAAACAGCGCTAACCTTTGACTATGTTCGTTCCCATTTTTTATCACTTTTCATTTCTACAGTGGAAAATGAACTTGCTGCTCTGAAAACAAGACAAAACGGTGCTTTAGGTAAAGCTATACTTTTTTTCCTTACCCACATGATACTTTACCTGTCAAACTCGCGTTATGCGTTGGTATTTCACCCTTGCTCTGAACGGGATACTGTCTTTTTAATACCCCAGATGATCTTCACACATTGAAGGCTGCGGCTGACAGTCTGCAGACCCAATCTGAACAGTGAGTATGCTGTGCGTTTTTAGAATCTGTCTACAACTTCATGCCCTGATGACTGACCCTCACGTTGCAGGTTCGTGAAAGCAAACGAAGAAGCTTCTACGAGAATTATAGACCTCTCAACAAAAATTTTTCAGGAAAGGTCTTCAAGGCTTCAGAAATTGTGAGGTTTCCTTGCTGCCATGAGCTTTTGTTTTGTAAAGTAACCATTTTAACTTTTTCTTTTTCAGGACCACTTTTGAGCAGTATATCAATGGGATTCATAACGCGTTGGAAAAAATTGTATGGGTAAGAGACAACCTTATCTCGCAGCATTGGGTAGCATTAGTACTACTTGTGCTTTCTTGCTAGCTTGATGTAAATCAGAGCGATATCATTACACCAAATGTAGCCTTAGACCATAGTGATTGCGTTGAGTTCATATATGATGCTGTATTTTTTTCTCCTTTGTTTTAGACTCCAGAAGCTCTTGAAAGGTTGGCAGCAACCCTGAGGATGCAACTTCCAGAGTTAGAGCAGCGTTGTAAGTGATCTAGCATTGGACTGCTTAATGTACTGTCCATTTTTGCCCAGTTATTGTGCATGGCAAACATTTGTGATGAAAAATTAAACGTGCAGCTTTGCAGGACTTTAATGTGGTATTCTGCTTCCATCTATATAGCTTCCTCAAATTAGGAAGAAAAATTTATGATGAATCAATACAGTCACATGTTGTATTGACAGGTAACAAGTCCACTGAACGATATCAACCTCTTTTTAAAGCAGTGAATGGAGATAACAGGAGGAGCTGCTGAACGGTGCTTTTGCATCTCTGAAATGCCAGAGGATAAAATGAATATGCAGTAGCTGTGGCAGTTGAAGGAAAGATACTAAAGTGAATATGAAGCAGTGTGATACAAAACAAACAACACTTGGTGCATTCTAAAAGAAATTGTGCATAAACCATTGATAATGAGTTTCCGTTTAAACAAATAGCCGAACACTTTCAGAAAGCTTTTCGCTTTATTTTAGTGACTTTTCTATACTTTGTATCTCTTACAAACTTATGATTTCGTGCTCACTGTAATGCACCCATATACGCGATATGCACCTTGAATTTTCTGTTAACCACTGGGTGAAGTCTGCCTATCATGCTCTCAAGAAATGCGTGAACCAACAGTAGGACTGAAGCTTAGTTTTGCAGCACAGGAGCCCAATGCTCAAGCCATTAGGCCACAGTCACACGAATACTACTATCTTGCCAAAGTAGCTCTTTGGAATGTCTGGTGCATGTGTCACGTACCAGTCTCCTGCATTGTTCTCTTGTTGCAGCTACCACTTTGAGATGCTGTATTAGACTGCACTGACTTCGCAATCAGCCCATAAAAACGGTTAGATGCAGGGAAAGAAAACAAATTTGATAAGCCAAAGATAGCTACAGACTAGCACATTTACATCGAACGCCTGTACAATGAAATGACTTGTATAATGAAGGAATAATTCTGGTTCTGGTTCTATTGTGAGCTGTGCAGTGTGCAACATTATAAATATAATAAATGATTTCGAGGGCCCCAAGCACTTCGTTATAAAGTCGTTCGACTTTATTCACTTGAATAGTGGCAGTGCTAACAGTATTGAATATCGGACATTGCAACAGTGTTTCTGTGTCCCTTGGTTAATAAAAATTTTCTGTACGGTGAATTACAGGTGTGCGAAGCTTCATCGATTCAATTAGGAATGGCACAAGCAGTTCAGTTAGTATGGATCTCATAATAGAGGGCCACAGCTTTCTCTGCCTAACGTGCTCGGCCATTGTCTATATAACAGAAGTACTATACCACAATCACTACTATACTCCGTTTCATACTTTTAGCAGGCAACACATTAGAAGTGATGCAAGTAGTGTGGCTGTAGAAATCTCATTCGGCGTGTTTTGCAATAGTACAGTTTTTGATCTGCGATGCTTTCTATAGAATAACTATTTAAAATATTGCAACTTTTTGGCTAATACAACGTCAAATCATGTAATATTTGTGCAGCTTTGAGCTTCCTGTATGTGACATGCATGTTTTGTCCACAAGCGGCAGTAGTGCGCTGCATCTGCGGCTAACCAGTGTGCTGCAGCTGCAGCTTGCAGAAATTTGGTACTCTGCTTGTTCAGTGGTAGATAGGTTCAGATCTGAAACACACTCCTTGTGTTGATTTCGTGATATTTTGCATCATAAAATTGAGACATAATGTTACATCCAGCTACATTAAGTATATCTATACCTTTCATATGTGATGCACATCTCTTCGGTCATGAATGCATGCAATGAGAGAACTCTCTAGACTTTGCAGAGTTGCCTGTCATGTATGAAATGGAGTACAGTAAAAGAAAATGGAGCATTTTTAAAATGTGCTGTTCACTTGAGCTCCAAGAGAACTTGGTACTTGGGCTACCTGGCTGATGGCTGTTATCAGTTTACAGATGAATGCTTGACATTAAAGGGCGATGAAAACTATGTGTAATGAAAATGATGCAACAAAGGTGACATACAACAAAATGCAACATCTGTTGTACATGAACAACTTCCTATAGGCCATTTGGTACTCACTTTCGTTGGCCATTTCGTTTTTGCACAAGGATGCTGAAGAGACTGATAGCCTTTATCTTGCATATAAGGTGACACTACAAGATATCCTTCGGTGTTAAAAATCGATAGCCTTTTCTGTTTAGATTGTGTAAATTTCTTTGTTGGGAACGTTTCACACCGTCGGACGTTTTTGTCACGCGAGCCAAGACTTAACTTATGCAGCATTGTTGACTTTGGGGCCTGTTTACTGTAATGGGACAGATAGCAAATGGATAAAGTCTCATGTGACTTCTTATCTTTGCAGCTGCATGCTTGGATTCGCATCGAGAGAGCAAACGGGCTGAGCTGGATCAGTTGCAGGGGCAGAGCACTAACTGCTCGGCAGAAGATGTTGCATTTAAACCTGAGGAGCAGCAAGCAATCCTGTGAGTTCTGGTCCATGAAAGTGGTAGATGCACACATTAACTTCACTCCAACATTGCTTTCTTCAATAATGGAAGAGTTAAAGGAAACTGACTTCTGGAAATAGGAGGCGTTCATAGCAGGCGTCTGAAAAGGTCACTTTTAGTGTTTTAAACTATGGATCATAAATCATCAGGGTTGTGAGTGGTTAAAGTGATTCTGCCATCAGTATGAAATTCATTATTAGTATATTAGCACAGTATCTATTGCAAAATCTTCATGCCGAATAATGATAGCTTCATGTGCTCCAAGACCACACACCTGTTCACTTTACGACAGTAGCAAGGAAAACCCATGGTCATCATTTGCCACAATGTGTGGTAGGAATGACAGTCTGTCCCTGAGATATTGACACTTATACTTGTTTATCGGGCGACCGCATTTTCATTCTCTAGCAAATGTCACTCAGCGCAGGACGTGCCTGCATGTATCGGAAGGTAATAGAATGTTATCGATGGTTCTATCCACTGTCTGCTGTCACCGAACCTTCTGTAACCTGATTGCACGTATGTGTCACGTGAATGGTGTAGAACTTTCTGGAAGACATGCGTGCACCAGCGATAATTCTGGAACCTATGATGACTGATGTATGAAAGCCGACGTGCTTGACCCGCTGATCAGATTTTCCATCATCGCCGGCCGTGTTTGCTGCTATTGCTGTGCTTCGAGTGTAACTTGCTTTTGTGGGCACAAGTTCGCCCTTCGTCATTCACAGTTTTACCGCTGTATTATTCAGCCACTACCACGTGACATCTGGTGGAGGTGCTAGTGTACCCAATGCCCCCGCAAAGCCATGATCCAAGTCCGAACTACGAAGACAACACCAACGTTGCCAAGGGCCAGCAAGCTAGCTGCAGTCTGCAAGGACTGCCACCGGAGCACGGACATTTGCCTGAGACGACCAGGAAGAACAGCCACAATGGCAGCACCAGCGTCCCCCGTCAGGCTTCAACAACTGAGGGAGCCACCTGCCTTCCATGGAGCTTCATCGGAGGATCCAGAAACCTGACTCGACACTTTCAAAAGGATCTCTGTCTTCAACAACTGGACCTCTAGGGATAAGCTGCGTCATGTGTACATCTCCTTGAAGATGCCATGAGGACTTGGTTTGAGAACCAGGAATCCAACATTACAATGTGAGACCTGTTCTGCAGTAACTTCCTGAGTACCTTCACAAGCATCGTTTAGAAAGAAAGGGTCGAAGTTCTATTGGAAGCCTAAGTGCAGCTACCTAATGAGAATGTTGCCATCTTAACGGAAGAAATGAGCCGTTTATTCTGCCATATCAACCTGCAAATGTCCGATGAGAAGGTACGCCTACTCATGCATGGTGTGAAGGAAGAACATTTCGGCGTAATGATACGAAGCTCACTGAAAATCGTTGAAGCGCGACACAACCAACATTTAGAAAACACTGGAAATGCAGAAACGACAATTCAACTACCGCAGGAACTCAAAAAACTGCGCCAGAGTTCAGTCACTGGCCACCGACGACCTGTGTGAGACGATCAGAGCGGTTGTGTGGGAGGAGCTTCAGAAGTTGTTCCCTTCATCACAGCCTCAAGTGGCTTCGATTGCTGACGTCGTAAGTGAGGAGCTCTAACAATCACTCGCAGTCCCTCAATTGCCGCAGCCGCAAGCGATGACATACGCCGCTGTAGCCCACCGTCACGTTCCCCCTCTGTGCCCGCAGCAGGGCCCGGTAATACCACAGTTCCGTTGTCCACCACCGCCGCCGCCAGCACACCAACCCATCACCCTGTGCAACATTCCAAGGAAGACTGACGTTTGGTGTGCCCCTCACCCCCGTCCACTTCTACCATTGCCGGCCACATCTACCACCGATCGCCTTACCGCGAGATGGGACTGCGAGGGTTCGCCGTTGACGCACTGCGCACGCAGTAAGGCGAATGCCCATGTGACATCGCCGACTACCTCGCCGCTACGATTGAATACATCGAGGAAATTGTACAAACCAGCAGTGCGTTTGTCCTTTCGGATTCTGCTCAGTCTACCCCGACTACCATAGTTCCCAAACCAGACTTAGACATAGATTCAAGTCTCCCCATGAGTAAGCAGCAACAGCTCAGAAGTCTTCTCCGATGATTGCAAAGACTGCTTTTCGACGTCATCGAGGATTCGATGAACACCAGTTGCAAAGCATCGCATAATAACTGAAGAGTGCGCTCGACCGCTCCACCAAAGCCCTTACCAAGTTTCGACGTGAGAATGTGATGCTATAAGGCAACAAATAAACGAAATGCTGCATGACATCATCCAGCCGTCAAAAAGCCCATGGGCATCTCCTGTAGTCTTGGTGAAGAAAAAGGACGGAACCCTGCCTTTCTGTGTCGATTATCGTCGACTAAACAAGATCATGAAGATGGCCGTATGCCCCCTCCCACGGATAGACAACACATTAGATCAGCTCTGCAATGCTAAATACTTCTCATCAATGGATCTCAAGACTGGCTACTGGCAAATAGAAGTCGACGAGAGGGATCGCAAAAACACCACCTTCATCGCACCAGACGGCCTCTATGAGTTCAAGGTCATGCCGTTTGGACTGCTCAGCGCCTGGAAAGTCCCAGCCCGTCATGGACATGGTGTAAGCAGGATTGAAGTGGCAGACCTGTCTCGTTTACTTGGATGACGTCGTCTTCGCCAGAAATTTCGACGACCACATTACGCCGCTTTCGACAGTACTACAAGCCATCAAGTCATCAAGGCTCACTCTGAAGCCGAAAAGTGCCGCTTCGCTTACAACAAGCCACTGTTCCTGGGCCACATCATCAGAAAATCTGGAGTGCGCCTCAACCTGCAGAAGACAACTGCCTTCACAAAGTTCCAGCAGCTCATCAACAAGAAAGCAGTGCATAGATTCCTTGGCATGTGTGCCTACTACAGGCGCTTTATCTCACTGGCAGCAGCGAGATAAGCAACTATTAAATTTACTGATCACAACTCTCCTAGTCAAATCAACTTCCTCGACAGGACGGTCTACATAGAAAATGGAAAACTGAGAACTACACTTTAGTGGAAGCCTACGGATAGCCAGCAATATTTAGACTACAACAGTACTACAAGCAACACTTCAAGCAAGGAATTTTGGTCGGACAAGCAAAATGAATAAAAACAATCTGCAGCGAAGACAACGATTATATCCTCCACCTAAATGACCTTAAAACAATGCTAGCAGAAAGAAGCTATCCACAAATTGCTCTCGACAGAGCTTATAATGTCGCATCAAAATTGGAGAGACAGTTGGAATCAGCTAAGAAACAGCCTACACAAGAATCTGACAGATTGCCAGCCTTTATAACAATATTCTAATGCCTTCCCAAACATAAACAGCATCCTACGAAAATACCACCCAATATTATCAAGTAATGAGCATCTGAGAAAAGCATTCCCAGATGTACCAAAGGTTACCTATCACTGCAACAGAAACTTTAAAGACATGTTAGTGCACGCAAAAGTCGGCCGACATGATTCCCCCGTAATAAAAAGATGTTGTCGCCCCAGGTGCAAAGCCTGCAGGCACCTTCAACATTAAAGTTAAAGGTACTGCAAATAGTTATACACACTAGCTTTACTTCTATAAGTTCGAATGTGATTTATATGCTTGAATGTTCCTTTTGTAAGAAACAATATATCGGTCAAAAGGGACAATCAATGAACGTCTGATTAAACGGATATTGTGCGGACACAGTTAAAGAGCTTCCCAAAGCCGTCGCTGGGCATTTAAACCAACCAGCTCATAACTTTGATCAACTTAAGCTCTACATCTTAGTCAAATTTCCGTTATGAACGAGAAAGAAAATAGATTCATACCTTATCCGTAAGTTCAAGGCATTGAAACCAATAGGTATAAACGTTTCAAAAGGAGCTTTAGAGCTATTCGCTATGCTAAATTTCAAGCTATAGGCAACACTTAGTTTGGTTGCTTAGTGTTTTATTTTCCTCCCTTCCTTTCATTCTTTTCTTTTATTTATATGCTATTTATTCTATTTCAGTAACTTTTATATATATATATATATATATATATATATATATATATATATATATATATATATATATATATATATTTTTTTTTTTTCCTCACGAGCACCGTTTTTTGCCGCTCCTTTTATTATCTCTTTCAGACACACGATAGCCCACGACCTCTAGCGAAACGGATAATATTGCACCCCTCTATTGACATGTTGGCTGACACACGGCCGTGTCACCGACCTTGTGCCAGCACTCCTTTATTCTCAATTCTACACCCTCGCCACTAACACACCTTTGGTTGTTGCCGTACCCACCCGCCTTACCACATCTGCCCTTTAGAAGAACCCTACCTATGTGTACTGTGCCAAGGAAAACATATGTCACATTCAAAAAGACAAGTCCACTTGTCGAAACGTTGGCTCCCGCTTTTACCTGGTTCTCGTTTTGCTCATCATCCTGAATTTCCATCTCCTGCCTTCCCCATGTCTTTCCTGGTAACTGGGACTCATAACCTTACACAGTTTAAGTGCAGTTTGACACTAAATCTTAGATGTGGCTCTTTTTTATGTCACAACAAATTGTCCTACTTTGAACACAAATACTTAATCAAGGCGTTTTGGGTTATCTCGATTTTCTGCTTTTCTCTTGCCTTTGTCGTGTTGTACATGAGAAGTCGTGTGAGTATACTATGGCCAAACGCAAGGACAGCACGAAATGTACATGTCTCTGTAAAAAGCCATCTCTTTCTTGTTCTCGAGCCCTATTTTGCAGTGTGCCGCTAAACTTGGAACCGATGTGATTTTCGTTAGGCCCCTAATACGTGAACCCACAAGCTTCACAAGCAATTAAATTGACATTTGCTTGCTTTGTCAAACTATTCGCAGTTCACTAAATTTCGCTCAGCTTTTCAATGATGCCTCTGATGCAAGCATGCAAATCAACGCTTTCTTTGTGTGGTCACATTTTGGCAGAGGTGCAGCTTTTAGAGTTCTCTTAGCCGATGTACACTTGCCTACAAAACATGCCAGGGCACGCGAGAGCATGACCGCGCACCAGAGAGAGATAGTGCAGTTAGCACAGCCGCACGTCAAAGCAAGCCTGTGCACGTGCAGTGACTGCTAGATGCGTGACTGTATACTCACTGACAAAATATTGCAAGGCACGTGAGCGAAACCACGCTCACGTGCCTTGCAATATTTTGTCAGTGAGTATACCTTTCAAGGACCCTGTCTAAATTCCGAATTGTCGCCAACTTCTCCACAGCCACCGTAATCTATAGCCAGGGACTACTTCACTTGCAAAAACGAGCAAGACTAGATCCTCATGCAAGAGCTCACATAGCACGTCATACTGGTGTAGTCACATAGTGCCGTTGGAGCACTGCAATTGGATAATTAAATTTGGCTCACATTGATTAGCGCAAACAAATGACTTGGCTCATTTTCGACTAAAACACGATCTTCTAGCATGTTTTTACAGCCTAAAATGGCCCATTTTTATATAACCTGATTGTTTGGAGTGTTTGAAGGTCCAGCTTTGAATTCATGTGTTTCTGGCTTAGTTTCAGTTTTTGGATTTGGCTTGTTTTGAAATTAAGAAGAAAAAAATGAACGCTTCACATATACTGCTATTTCAACTATTTGTGCATGGTAAATAAGAAAAAGTGCATTGCCTGAATTTTGTTTGCAGGCACTACTGAATCACATTATCTTTGCCTTCTCTCTTCCCATTGCAGACAAATCTTCAGAGAAGAGGTCAGCAAACTTCAGACTATGCTTAGGCGTCTCACATTGCAGAAAAAGCACTTGAAGGAAGAGGTTGATCGTCTTTCACGTATGGGTAGTTAGCTCACCATAAATGACCATGCCCAACATGCCAAAGAGCCTGTGATAACTGCCACTAATCGCACTATACCTGGTGTACCTTAATTTATAGTCATATACATGACCTTGCTGAACTATTTTACTTTCTATAGATTGATGTAGCACTCAACTTTTGTTTTATTATACGTCATGGAAAATTACCATGATGAATGAAATAAAACATTCCAGCAAATTTGATGATTCACTGCTTTTTCCTAGGAAACATAAAAAGGCCTCTTGATGCATTTTATCACTGATAACAAGCTGGTGTTTACATGTTCACTAAAATGGGACCATTCAACTGAGTGCAGTTGCATGCCCCTATCTCTGCAGCTTGCCTGAAACAACAGTATGCTACTGCCATGTCAGTGTGCAGGCTAATTTAAGTGTTATGCAGCCTTTCTGTTTGTGCTGTCTGGACAAAGTGCATGGGCTGCTTCTTGCATCCAACATTGCAAAAGCACTATGTAGTGCTCCCGGTTCAGGCAAGTTGCACCTTGTTTTTTAGTGTGGTGCCCCACTTTTCCAGTGACAACATTCTGTGTACCACATCCCCGTCTCCACTGTGTTGCTTTACAGCTTTTGCACAATTAAGGCTAGCCTGTGGCTGCAGTGTTATGTAGGCAATAGCAAACATTCCATAGAAATTGGAAGTGTTATTGTGCTAAACTGCTGAAAGGAATTGCATGCACAAATCATCATGACCAAATTGCAGGCATTGGAAAATCATCAGAGAAGTTGCCACCAGAGAAGTTAGACAGCCTGTTGTACCACCTGATAACACAAGTGGAACAAGAACAAAGTAGAAATTTACCAGGGGTGTACTATAATGAATTGCAGTTATTTTTTTTCGGCGAACAGAAATTTGTTGCATATCTGTCTGAATGTCTACTTTCTCAACGTAATCACCCTGGACAGCAGCGCACTTCTCCCATCTGTGAGTCAGTCTTGCTAGGCCCTCCTATATTGACTTATTTGGATTGCTGCACATCCATGCCGAGACAATGCCTTGCAGCCCCTTTATATTAGCGATACGCTGACATTGCAGGAGTCATCTTCACGACTCCAAACAAGTTATAGCCGGAAGGGACCCAGTCGAGGGAACATAGTGGGTGCGGCACCACACGAAAGCCCATCGTGGCGAGTGCCTCGGTTGTTGCTCAACTGTTGTGGAGGCAGGCGTTATTGCACTGCAGGAGCTTGCCTTTCGCTGACTTCCCTGGCTCGATTTCCAGCCATCCATCCAATTATAGACGGATCTTTGGGATGCTGCCTGCTCGCCACACTGCCACAAGCTGCCAGTGAACCTCCACTCTCTTTCCACAAGAACCATCATATCCAGCGCTCCCCCTGCTAGTCATTCTCCAGGCTGTCCACTCGCCTGTTGATGTTTGGGCAACATGTGTGCTAACGACCACAAAACAGATGCTGCCAGCACGTGCTGCCGTGTGGTGCTGAAACAAGCTCTCCCATACTCGGTATAGGCACGCCAACAGATAAGGCGACTCGTGAAGTGAGGGAGATTCACTGGTGCAATTATGGTGTATGCCTCTTATTTCTGTTGTGCCACTGTCGAAACAAATCTGACAGCTATGTGCACTTGCAGAAACAGTTTTTTTAACATATTCGCTGGGCTATGAACCTGACTTGTTCGAACTACAGATCCCTCCGGCAGTATTCTGTACAGTGAGCGCACAGGTAAGCACTGAAACAAAAATTGAAGGCCAACTGCAGTGAAAGGGTGCTTCGTGGTAAAAAATTTCTTGTGGTGATGGTTTAGTTATTGAGAAAGCTCGATGCGAAATTTTTGGTTCGTTGTCTGAATGGTTGCCTCAGAAAAAAACTCAAAAATCTGTGTTCTGCATACTGAAACTGAAAGAAATGCTGCTATTACAGCTTGTTGGAATTGTTTATAGTTCAGAAACACTTTCGTACTGTGCTGAAAAGTGCTTCAGTACCCCTTTAAAATGCAAAAAAAAACAGCAACAAATGCCGTCAGAGTAGACGTAAATGTCAATATCGAATAGACATGCAGTGTGTAACCTGTATAAATACGAATACAGAAATGCACTGCATAACCTGCTCAAGTACAGATTGTTGCCAAGCTTTGCAGAAAATAAATTGACTATGAATAAAAGGGTGTGCATTGGTACTCTGGAGGGGATGATGATGAATCAACATTTATTGGGCCCGAAATAAATCGGTCGTGCACGCAGGCGCCAGACGGGGTGGTTCCCTAGTTACGGGACCCATATGTTCCCAGCAGCTCCTGCCCTGTCCGTTGGTAGGACAGGGCTGGATAACAAGGCCTCCCATCGCTCAAGGGGTTAGGGATTGGGGGTGTTGGTGGGAAGGGGAGGAGGGGAGGTCTTGAGTTCTGTGCACTCTGCCAAGACGTGCGGCAGGGTGCCCTTTTCTCTTTTGCAAAAAAGGACGGAGCATATCGTGTTCCGCAGGGTACATGCGGTTCGTCAGTACGGGATGTGCAAGTGATCCCGCGTGCGCTCGACGCAGGATCATCTGTTGTTGCCTGGTGAGTTTGGGGTGCGGTTCTGGCAGTCTGAACCTTACCTCTCGGTACATCCAGCTAATGTACCAAAATCTGGTAACTGGGTGCGGTAGCTCTTCTGGCTCATGCTTGGCCTGGATTGACCTTTCTTGGGCATGGTAGTCGGCGATGGTGTTGCCTGCTACCTGCGAGTGAGCCTGCGAGCTCTATGACTCTTCCTGGAGGCTTGCGCTTAAATAGAATGGCTCGGGCCACGTAGGAGATTAACCCCTTGCGAAAGCTTCCGTAGGCTGTCTTCGAGTCGGTGACCACGGTGTCCACGCTCGGCTGTGCGAGTGCGAGGGCCGCGGCCGCTTCTTTGGCAACTGCGGGGTTTGTTGTCTTCAGGGACGTGCTGACGATGAGCCTGTCTTTTGACGTAACCACCACCGCTGCATGGTCACTGTGTTTTCGGAGCGAGGTGTCCGTGTAGAGGACTGTGGGGTTCTCTTCCAGCTTCCGGGCTTTGGCTTAGGCCCGCACGGTGTGCCTCTTGTCGTCCTTGCCCTAAGAAGTTCCCTAAGTAGGAGGCATTTAGGACTATATCCTGTAGCACAGCATGAAACATTGCTCAACTGCAATGCAGTGCTAGATTAATAGCAATGTTTTACAGCATGCAGTGTTTCAACAGCCAGGTGCTCAAACATGTTCAGTCTTGTAAGCCACGTTTCAAGTAAAACTACAATGCGACATGGATAAAGCAGGGCATGTAAACGACAAGGGCGATTGCAGACTTGCAACAAAGAAAGTTCAATATCTGCGATCGTCCCTGTTGTTTATTTGCTTCACATTGTCCAAATTCAACTTCATGGTATTGCTTGAAGCTTTATATGCACCAACAATGCTACAAGGCTGATACAATGACCTACTATGTTTTATCACAGTAGCACTTGTATGGACATTCCAAGCGAGTGTTTGCTGTTGCTGTAAGGTTTGGTATGAAGTTATAATTTGATAAGATCCTATCAGTGCCATGTGTTATATGCTGTGGGTGCTAGGATGAGCGAAGAAGGATGGTGGCTTGATGCGTGCTGTCCTGGGGGGCCACATGCTTAAGCACACGCAAGAGTGGGAGGGTGAAGTTAAGCAATCTGTAACATGACCAAGCGTGCGCTAGGGAGGCAGATGAGCACGCTTCTCCCCTAGCCCGGCTGTGGCTATGTGTAGCTGTCCTTGCAGCTGACTGCATCTGCGGTCCGAGCACCCTATCTTGGAGATAACAGGCAGTGGGTGCAGAGTATGGTTGAGCTGAGATAACACATGGCTTCATGTATGCTGTTATCCCGCGTTCCTGTGGTGTTGGAGGTTGCGCAATCTCTAGTTTTGGGGATGCAGTGAAGTGAGAGGCAGTTTGAAGAGTCTTTTGCTCCCCGAGGCCAGCGATTTTTGTTGTGCCAGCGTTGGGACAGCGAGTGTTCACGGTCATCGAATGAAACCTGTTCATGCTTGCTGTGCATGCGTGACACCATGCTATTGTTAATTAAATTAGCAAGTGAATGTTTACTGCAATTTACGCAGCCGATAAAGCTACAAACCTTGCTTCGCATAGTGTAGTTGTCTGGTGTACTTTGCTATCACTATCAACGCTTTGCCTTTTGGGCCAAACTACACCTTTTTACTAGCCATTGTGACTGGATTAAATGTCTTTGTTGCTCTTATAGTTCCAGGTTTTGCCTAGATTTTCTTGCAGATAATCTAAAAATGTCCAAAAAATATATTATAGCCAAGCACTAAAGGTAACTTTTTTAGTGACATGAAATTTTGTTCTCCACATTACCCCATTGCAGCTCTGGAAAATGCTCCACAGGGAAAAAATATTGAGGCAGTCTTACCGCAATGCATTACTAGCACATGTTTGGGTAAAAAAATAAAAGTTAGAAACTTTAACTGAATGGCGCAATGTTAAATATTAGTTGTACAACAAACCTTTGAAATGTTGCGAGATTTGTAGTGCGAGAAATTCTTTAGCAGAAGCTTTATTTTACGTAATAAACTGCACATCCAGCTGAGGGTTAATGTGGGATTTACTTTTGCATGGGGTCCTGCTGTTGCTGACATCATCGTAGTGAAGGCAGGTATGTCCCTCTGTGGTGCTCTTTACAAAAATGCGGTAGATGGAATTAAGTACATGGACAAAGCTTATTTCTGATCACTCTATCATCCGCCCTGATTGCTTAGTGGCTATGGTGTTGGGCTGCTAAGCACGAGGTCGCAGGATCGAATCCTGGCCACGGCGGGTACATTTCGATGGGAGCGAAATGCGAAAACACCTGTGTACTTAGATTTAGGTGCACGTTAAAAAACCCTGGTGGTCCAGATTATTAGAGTCCCTCACTACAGCGTGCTTTATAATCAAATCGTGGTTCTGGCATGTAAAACCCCCATAATTTTTTTTATCACACTATCTTATACAGAGGTCTACATGCTGAAATTCGGTATTCATTTTGTTCAAATTGCAGTTATTTGTGATTGTCTCTTTTCAGCCAACCTGTTCACTACTTCCATTGAGCACTTTATTTTAGAGTGACGGAAAGCTTAGCAAGTTGGTATGTATTTGTGATACTGAAATGCAGGCGTGCAAAACACTAATGCAAAAGGAGGAACAACAAGAACGTTTGTGTTGCTCTTCCTTTTTATAGTGTGTGTGTTGTATATGTGTAGTGTAGTCACATTTGTGCACCCTGTGCGATGAAGCCAAGTTTTAACTGTTGAGTCTCTTGCATACTGCTTTTCTATACCATGAAGCACTTCCCCCCACTTCCCTCCCCACTATTGTTTTTTCTATTAAATTCTATTTAACCTTTATTCTATCCTAATAACCACCTGATTCCTGGCTTATCACCCATAGTGAGTTGTGCAATTTTGGTTGCGCCCAAAACAAAGATTTGCGGCCGGCACATCATTGCCTTGGTTGCTTTTGTATTGATAAGCCCTACATAACATTTATTCCTACAGGGAAAGTTCGCACTGCATGAAGATTGTGTTGCAGTGTCTGCACTTGTAAGCATCTGTAAAATGCATTTCTTTCATAGAACTTTAGTCTGTGTGATGAAATATGGTAAACCTGCCGCAACAGTTTGATCCACTGTAAGGCATCTCGGGACTCAAAGGGGAAAGAGGGAGGGGGACACCTACCATGTTGCAGATAACATAAAAGTGCTTTTGCTGTGACGAAAGCGCAAAACTGGGTTTGCTGTGTCGGCCCTTTTCGTTGCACTGAATTCGTCATGGTGTAGTTGTCAGATCATCTTCATACCTTACCTTTGTCGTATGTTGAGGAAAAACAGAAAAAATTTGGCAGCTTCGCCTGAAGGGCAAAGCATTGACAGCAATAGGAAGATTTAGAATTGCACTTGAACTCCTTGCATGGTGTTCCAACTATAAGCGAGTGCGACATGTTAAAGTGATGCAGCAAGCAGGGCAACTGCTGCTGGGTAGAAAGAAGAGTATCCTGGCAGCTACCAGGCATCTCGCAACGCTGACCTGACGAGGAGCGGCACCAGTAGCATTGGAGGCGTTGAACCTCAGTGGTGCACGAGATGAAATGAAGTAGAAATCATTGGCATTTAGTCGGCGCCCAGTGAAATACTATATAACATTAACTTGACATTATTGTCAGCTCAGCAGGAATGTTAGTGTGCTTATAATGTGCATTTGCACAATCCTCATGCCAGCAGTGGAAGGCAGAGCACTGTCCTGGCTGCCCCTCTAAGCAGATTGAATGGAGCGTTGATGGCACTGCCACCTTGCTTTGACATTTTTGCAACTGTGTGCCAATTTGTGTGGAGTCTTGCATCCCAGATTCTGGGAGTCCATGCACATATTTTGGAGGCCACAAAGACTACGCAGTGTGCACCACAATAAAGTTCTTCTTGAGAAGACACTGTTCACTGTGACGGCCTGGTACTGTCACAGTGAACAAGTTCAGAGCCAAAGGAATTGCTGAAATTTGCCATTTATTCTGTGTCCCAGTCATTTTCCTTTTTGTTGAAATGCTTGATTTGCATGTTTGGATTAACACAGTCATCTGACATCAGTAAATATGTTAAAGCCATGGTATCCTGGAGCTGAACGGAAAGCCTACAACTCCTCACGCAGACATATAACATGGCTAGTTTAGAAGAACCTTTTGCTGGGCGAGTTGGTGCACGGCTATGTTTTAGGAATAGTTGCACCTAAGAAAGAATGAACACAGGAAAAAACGAGGTAGACAAAGAGAGCACAAACTGGTTTGTGTTGAATCTGCATATATAGGCAGTGTTCACATGTGACAAAAAAAAAAGGAAGGGGGGAAATGAGGAGGAGAGGGCAAATCAAGCCTGCCTCATGTCAACACAAGCTGCGCCGGAAATTGTTTTCAGCATGATATAAGGCAACAGAAGCATCACTTTATGCGTCATCGCCCTTTTCCTTGATCTGAAAAGCTTGTAAAAGCTCGCGAGCTATTTTATTCTCGCTTCTGCCTAGAATCTTAATTTTGTTGAACAGTGGTCTACATCCTTTGCATACAATGCAATGAGCGGGCAAGTGTGCTCCTTCTCTTTTCCTAGTTGACAATGCATGCTCCCCTGTGTGTTCATTAACGCAGCGCCCTGTTTGGCCCGCATATACTTGTCCACATTTTAGCGGGATTTGATATACCACGTCTGTGGCACATTTCACGAAAGTTTCAGCATGCTTTATTCTCGAACTGCTTCGTCAAGCTCCTTCTCCACTTATCCTCGGACATAACCCAGGGAACTTATTTGGGGCAGAGAAAAACCACAAAGGCACCATGCCTTTTTCCCACTTTTTTTAATGTTGTGGGTGGCTTTGTGCATATATGGCACAACTGTGGGTTTCTTTCTGAGCAAGCATTCAGTGCTGGTGCCACGTTTTTCTTTTTTTACCTTCTTAAGAATGTTCTCGGCCACTGCTGCGATGACCTCGCAGGAGAAGCCGGCTGAAAGCAGCCTGTTAATTTGATCATGAAAACTGTCTTGCATTGCATGCGGGCATGATATTGTAAGAGCAGATTCGAGGCACGAACTTGCAATTGCCCTCTTAACTATCTTCAAATGTGCAGAATCATAAGTTAAAAGCTCTTCCTGTGCTCGTGGTGCATAACGCCAGCAGATATGATGCGAGCCGAACTGCAATTTAAGATCTAAAAAGTGCAACGAACCGTTAGTAGGAAGTTCGTGTGTGGAAGCCAACCCCTTTCCATATTGTCGAAAAAGAGTTGTACTGCTCACTGAATCAGTACAGGTCAAGGTACTTTGTTTGGCTACAACAATTAAAAAGTCGTCAACATGTCTAAAAGCCTTAAGTGCCCCCTGGTTAGAAAACTCATGATTCAGCGAGCGGTCAATGTCAGCTAAAGATATATCGCACAGGATTGGGGTGACACAAGAATCAATACAAATGCCCTGCCGTCGAATGTAAAAGTAATCGCTAAAAGATATAAAGATGGCTTGCAAATAAAATTTGAGCAATGACTTGAAGCTATCTACTGGTACTGCGGAGTTCTGAAACCCTATTTCACCATTCTTTTCAATGCATTCTCTGATGGCTATGAACAATTCATCATGAGGCACCGAATAAAATAAAACCTCCACATCAACAGAAAAAAACGTAGCCAACATGAGCATTGGCATTCAAGAAACGTACATCACCGGAGTTTTTTGTGGCGATGGGGTCTTCAACCTGTAAAACACTCAAATGTTTCTGTAAATATTGGCTAATTAGGGACTGCCACGAACCCTTTTTACTGACAATTGTTCTGAATGGCACAGAGACCTTGTGGATTTCTGCAGTGAAAAACACTGAAAGCCCTTGCTTCCTACTATTAATTATCGAACTTGCAAGCCTAGACAGTTCAAGATCCCTGCATAGAGCTGCTGCTCTGCTCTTGATTCTTGTGGCACTGGGTTTTATGCATACAAAGTTCTTAGTGATAGCTTGACCCACCTTTCCGTTGAAATCTTGTTCTTGTAAGACGACGAATTTTCCATTCCTATCAGCCTGAAGCAACCGCAGATTGTTTTGCTTGAAGGACGAACCTACACTTCTAGTCGGGTCGTTGGTGTGCTTGGTAGACGTTGTGTTCACTGTTTTTGTTAAAGCATCTACACCTTCTAGAAGGCATCTTTTATGCCCTTGGTCAGCCTTGCTTGAAAAACGCCGGTTATGCGCTAGTAGGTCAGGGGCTGGAACTGAAGGTTCATAACAGCACTTTGGACCTTTGTTAAGTATGCTTGCAACTTCTTCAGGCAACACATCTCCAAGGACTACAAAGCCTCTTGGCCCATTCGTCTTGCTTGTTGTTCTGGTACAGGTGAGAACTTGGTGAAGGCACCAAGCCCATCAAAATTCAGTCATCTGGATGGCAAATCTTCTGATGGAGCGTAGCTTGATATTGGCTAGTCAGGCCGGGTCGGAGGCCATAGCAAAGCGATCTTATAAGTTCTTGGAACCTTTGCACTTGGTGCCACACTTCCAATCTTAAATATCTGCATATGCGCTTCAAATGCGCTTCAGTGTTATTGAACATTAGGAAAAGAGAAGGAGCACACTTGTCCACTCATTGCATGTAAAGGATGTAGAACACTGTTCAGTAAGATTAAGATTCCAGGCAGAAGCAAGAATAAAATAGCCTGTGAGATTTTAGAAGCTTTTCAGATCAAGGAAAAGGGCGATGACTGCGTAAGTGACATTTCTGTTGCCTTATATCATGCTGAGCACAATTTCCTGTGTAGCTTGTGTTGACATGAGGCAGGCTTGATTTGCCCTCTCCTTCTAATTCCCCCCTTCCTTTTTTTTGTCACGTGTGAACACTGCCAAAATATGCAGATTCGACACAAATAAACCGAGTTGATAGCTTGCGATCTTTTCATCGACCTTGTTCTTTTTCTGTGTTCGTTTTTTCTTAGGTGCAATGCAACGCTTCCCAAAACATTAACATGGCTAGTAACCACTACACAATGTCAGTGGCTACTGACTCCACAAGAAACTAGAAATGGAGCATTTATTTGTTTCTGTGTCAAATGCAGATTGCCGAGGAGATTACTGACCAAAATTTACTGGAGACGTGATGGAATAGCAGCAGGAACCAGCCCGTATCAAGGCTGAAGGTCTACACTACATGGCAAACTTTTTGATGCCGATTTGTTCGAACATGGCATATACACACTAGGGGGATTGTCTAAAAATCTGGTGGCAGCAGTACAGTGCTGCTCACTGATGTGTATAGCACCTGGACAACCCACTCGGGCATAAGGAAGGCGCTGATTAAGCGTCGGCGCTCGCAAATAGCAACATTTGCATTCTTACATAATAGTGTAAGACTGCTAATAATAGGATAAGCATGGGTTATGTGGAAATCATTAGCCGCAGCTTGTAGTTGATCGTGTAACCGAACCTAGTTGTTCGTGCGCTATACATAGCTGTGAACGAGACTGTACATTTTAGTCAAATAGGCCACAAACTTGCCTGTTTTATGTATTTATTTACTTATATGCACTTTTGGTCTAATACGTGTATCGTAGCCATCTTTGTGCACCCTGTGTGATGAAGCCAAATTTTGACGGTTGAGTCTCCGTGCGTGTATTACATCGTCTGTGTGTTTTCTTAATTGGTGCGCCTGTTCATCTTAGGTCACATTGCGGCCTCACGTACATGTTCGTAAATCATCATACACTGTGTCCTGGGACTCATTATCGTGTGCGCTGGAACCTGTCCTTACTTTTGTCTCTCTATGTTCCAGTGTGTCTAAGACGTCATGTACTCGCTTACCTAACTGCTCTCTACATTTTTCAAACCTGTGATGTTACTTATCTCAGTATTTTTCTTATTTTTACTATTGCATGAAAAGCAGCAGCTGTCACCATTATATAGGTGAATAAATCTTTCATTTTAATTTCAATGAAATGGAACAAAAAGTACTAGAGCACTGCAGGCATCATGTGGAAACTGTGTCCTCTTATTTCTGTACCCTGTTAAGAATAAGAAGATAAATACAAGTTTAACGTCCATCCGTAATTTCCAGTAATCTTAATTAAATAGTTAATAATTACCCTCCTTGGCTTCTGTTGGCTTGCATAGTGGTTACCTGACCAAATATAAAGCCTCTCTTTCTGTGCATCAAAAAGGTTGCCACACATGTACCAAACTATCTGTTTGTGATGCATTGCATCTCACAACTCAATGGACATTGCATCATTAGAGGGGCATGATGCCTCCATTTTTATGAGGTGTCCATATAGTTCTGTTGCGACTATTCGCTACCATGCAAAAACTCTTGAAACAGCAGTATTTCTAGTAGAGCCGTTGACGTGTGTTGGTGATTGAGGGGCAGTTAAAAATAGTAAAGACGTGCAAACACTGCTTTTGTTTTGCCTCTTTATTTCCCTTTTAAAGGGATGCACATGTCAATGCAAGAAAATGTGTAAACAATACATTAACAAACAATCCTTAATTGGGTGTTTTGGGCCATTTCAGGAGCAGAACAATAGATTTGCATCTCTGAAATGATGGACAGTCACACAAGAACAAGAGGGTGCATATTGGAGAAGAATCACAAAAATAGCTTCATTTGACCATAGATAGCCATATTTGATAATACAACCAGGAAGTGCATACAAAAGGGCCATACAGAAATTGATAAGCTACAGATTGATGTTTGCCCTGAAGGAAAGCAGTTACGAATGAAAACCAAAGGGTGTTTCTCAGCTGACTAGGATATTTACAATGTACAGAGCAGACCATCCTTGTCTACAGAGTGTAGATAGTGCACTATGGAGAAAAATATGGTGGAAATCTCACCACGACTGCTGGGTATGAAGTGCAATGGTCATCAGCATGGATAGTGGAGAGGATGTGTGCACTCTCTCTCTTGTCACATCTGAACTGTTACCCAACAGACTGACAACAAACCAACTAGCCTAACTTCACACTCTAGTACGGTGCTTGTGTCTGTCTGGCTCTTACCTCCAAGCAGACGTGCCTTTTCAAAGGCACAGCCACTTTCTGAAATTCAGCATCTATAGTTAGATGTTGCTTTTTTTCTCTTCTTTGCATTGCATCATACAAGCGCTTAAAAGAAACTACTAGCCACCTGCATTCCTCTCCACTACTTCTGCACGCCAAGGCAAACAATAAACACTTAATTCCTCACAATAAACACTAAGTACAAACAACAGAATGTTCACATCACACAAAATGTGCAGCAGCACAGCTGCCGAGGGCGATCTTGGACTTCATACACGACAATGTAGTGGACTCGAAGCTTGCAGCACTGCCTCTTTGGTTGCGTAATACGTGCATCTGTGTCATCGTCACTTCTGTTTCCCATTTCCCCCAACATAGAGCAGCAGGCTACAGTGCACTAGATCAGACTGACATCTCTGCCTTTCTGCAAGTTCTCTCTCAATGGGACAGGATCACTAAAATGCTGCAGAAAACACAAACTGAGCTGGTTCTGCTGCGAGGTGTGCTAGTTGCATCAACATAACAGACTCTTCGCAGGACCAAATTAGCTTACTGTATTTAAGCACACATTCACACGAAAACTGCTCATGGCAGCGCAACACTGCAACTGTTAGCCACCATGGCAATGAAGGGAAGCAAACCACTCGCAAATGACATGGCTAACTATTACAGGTAACAAAAAAGCTATTGTGATAATTGGTGCACTGAAAGTGGCAAATTAGTTGCTTCCACGTGAATTACTGAAGGACCGAGGTAACAAAACTATTCCGATCTATTTTTATCCCAAATCTGCCATTAGCCTTCCGCAATAGGTCAAATTGGCTTGGGCTGGTGGGGCCAGGGGGGGTATTCTGTAAGAGTCCACCTAGTGGACTGTCCATTTCGGCCGCTGCTGATTGGTTAGGGCCACTCGTCTCCTCCTCTCTCGTACAGCTGCATCCAATCAGCAGCGGCCGAAATGGACAGTCCACTAGGTGGACTCTTACAGAATACCCCCCCAGAACTATTTGTTATTGCATTGAGCCAAGATACCGCATAAACAATTCTGTGTTGTGACAACAGCAGCTTGTAGCATAGAAAATTTTCCTGAGGCTGTAAATCTTGTAGGTGATGTGGCGAGCTTCCAGCAGTTCTGACTGCATTTTATTCCTTAATTTTTAAGCCAGAATATCTGCTGTCTTCTAACAGATGGCATACCTGTGCAGAAATCGCATATCGAACTTTCAGGACTAGATTGCTTAAGTAACAATTGTTTAGCAATGAACACTCCTAAATCTGGACAGTATTTTAGCTGTAATGATAACTACATTTCGTCATATCCTAAGCCGGAAATTCTGTAAACATAAGTCAAATGGTGACACTTGGGACACATGTATATATAAAAGTATTTTTAATTAAGAAAACTACTACAAGAAAGAAAACGACAATGCAAGGACAAGATGCCAACTCTTTCATGAGCAATAAATGAAGCACGATAATATGAATGTATGGCCTTCGGTACTATCAGCATAAATTCAAACATGAGTGATTCTGAAACTACCACAATGCATTATTCCGCTTCCAGGTACACCTGCATTTGCAGAAGTGCCTTAATTCAGACTCCAAAACATACACTTGGGACTACTTCACACTTAGAAGCTGGCTACACAATAATTACATGTGGCATTTACATGTAGTTGCGTTTAACGGGCATTACGATCAGATATTTCTTGTTCGCGATTCAACTTGTGCTAATGGTACATTCTGTGCCATAGTGAAAAATTGACGCAGCTACAGTTGTGAAGAAAGTGAGTAGCTCACCTAACCACAATCCTTTGGAACTTGAGAAAAGTTTTCCAGCAAGCCAGTGCAGATTCCACTTCAGACTACACTGTCATATTATAGCACTTCGTTTGCTTCCGAGTGCTCGAACCTCTTAACCCAACGTTAAGTACCACAGCATTTATGCTCAGCAGTCCAAGCTGCAGATTTGGAGTCTAGGGTGCAGAAATGCACGCTCTTCTGGCCTGCAGAATTAAATGCATAAGCTTGTTAACAGTCTTGAACCTGGGGGTAGGGGGGGGGGGGGGGTACTCTGTAAGTGTCCACCTAGTGGACATGTCTATTTCATTGGCTGCTTAAGTGCTGATTGGCTGGGGGCGCCTGTCTCCTGCTCACACGTATCCCAGCCCAGCCTATCAGAACTTCAGCAACGTTGGGAGCTCCCACAAGCATTAGCGCTGCATTTCCATATGGCAACTTTTGTCAGAAACTTTATGCCATTCAGCAATGGGCCAGTGGAAAGTACTGTTCTCCATGTTTGCTCATGCAGCTACTGTAACAGAAGTCTCACTTATCTCAACAACCACCCGAGTCACCATTTCAGCCCTTCACATGACTTGGGATCATTTACAATGCACGTGCTTTTACATTTTGCCACATGTAGATGGTTTAAACTAGAAAGTGCCCTGTGAGATTTTAGAAGTTATAAATAAAATATGTGAATGGCTCGACACAAGAAAAAAAAAATCATGTTCTAAAGACAACACGTGTTTATATTTTCTGTATATTTTATTCCCTTGTTTAAAAAAATAAACCAGTTGTTAGTCTGCGCTCGTATAGTGTACTTCCTTTTGTCCTTCATGCAGGTTGCGCTGCCCACCCATAGGAACACGTTTAAATGACTAGGAAGTGCACGAGAGGCGAGCGTCAAAATGGCTACACATGCCATATTGGTTGAATTGAGATCATACAAGTTATACATAAAACTTGTGAACTGGCTGGACACAAGGAAAGAAAAAAGGGGGAGGGGGGGAATAAAGAAAATAAAGTTACATTTAAAAGAAGACTAGGACGAGTGTGGAGAGGGCCTATCGAAATGGCTATGCATGTCGTGCTTGTTGCACCTGCAGCTTACATTTTACGCAAAAGAGAAATTACCGTTTTGTTACAGGATAAGACAGCCCAAAAATACCCAGGTAACTCTTAAGTAGCCATCACGATGGGGCTCCACTGCAACAAGTCCAGGACCTATCATGTTCAGAAGGGGGCGTTTTGGTAATTTCACAAACATTAAAAGTTCTAACATGAATCTCTTTATGGAGTTGTTCTTTTAAAAGAGCAGGGAGTAAGTTTCCTTACATCTAACGTCCATGAGGAATTTGATATTTTGTTGAGAAGGAAGCTATTTTGCAATTAACAGCATTTGTGATAAAAGAAGGTGCACCGTACATCAATAAACTCTGGTGCCAGGATCTTTAGAAATCTGATTTTGATTACCATCTTGCAAAAAGCAAGAAATGACATTTTTTTTAATTTTCTAGACTTAGGTTGTGCATCAGGCATGCTCTTCAAAAACTGCTGAGAATACCACTGATACTTAGAAGGATGCCAAAAAGAAACATTTGATCAGTTTAGCATAGACTAATATCCCTTAAAAACTCCCTCATAGCTAATTTTGTGGTAATAGGTTGAGTATTAGAGGAGCAAATGAAGGTCAAAGTTCCATTTTTTCTCATTTCTCGTCGAAACTCTAGTGCCTGTACTTCAGTGTGACACCACCAGATTGTAAAATATTTTCTCATATTTCGACTGGCGCAGCTCAATAATAGGAAATCTCCAAGTTCAGGCTCTGGTTCCTTTAGAATAAAACGCATTCCTTCTGATAAAAATTAACAAGGCCCAGGTAGACGCAGTCAAAATACATCATGGCAAGCTGGTGTGGAAACTTGAAGGAATGCGTCACTGGCCAGTCTTTCGTTTTTGCATCCTTCATGGCTTATTAAGCCTCCTCCCATAGTGAGGGTGGCTTTTTTCGTATTGTAGAAGGGTAATTACAAATACAGCTCAACCTATTTTTATCTTTATTATCTCCTTAATCCTAATTGAAGGAAAAAAAAAAACACATTGCCCTTTGCATGTGCCTGTCTGAAATCTTCTATACTTCCTTCACAGTATACCATATTACCGTGATTGAAGAATAGGCATTGAAAGATTTCACTGTCTGTCCCACCCCATTTTAATGATAGACCTGCAAATGTCCCACAACATTTCCAGCCTTGCATTCTTACAAGTTCTTCTGCTTGGCAGACTAAAGTGATTATTGTGCTTCAACAGATACAATATTGATGCTCAGTCTTACAAGCAAAATCTTGTAACTGGGCACTCCTAACACCTGCTCTTCTACTTGAGAACACAGGAATGGAGATGTATTCCAATCGATTCTTTGTTTCAGGAATAGCTGAAGAATATTACTGAAGTACAGACTGTTTCAGTCAAGGAGCTGCCCTGTCCTACAGTAGATGGAGTTGAGAAAGAAATTCAGTTTGAGGGCTGTTTGTGAGTAGGGAGTTCAGGTCATTAAAGACATTAATCTCTCTCCTTCACATAACTTCCATTGCAGAGTCCTTAAATAAAATACTTATATTCACCTAAACAAGCGAAGCTTGTGATTTAGAGGGGGGTAAAGGTGTGCTTAGAATTCATGAATGAATGTGTAGATCACTGAGCACACTAAGCTAGCCAAACAAAAGGTACTCTAAAATTCGCATGTTCTTTGCTGTCAGTAGAAATTAAACTGTCAAAAGAACTTGGCTGTGTACAGATGCTACATCAAAACTACTGATTGTTTGTGCTTTCTATGGCTACAAGTAGCTTCCCCAGATGATGGTCACTTGCAAATACGCTCCTGTGCTGGGTGCCTAAAGTAAAATTATTACATATCTGGCTGAAGGCATTGCTTACGTAGAGTGGCACTAATTTTTGACAAAAATATAGAAGTTTATCTAAAGGCCATGCAAAATAAATTTGGTTTTAAGGGTTCAGACTGTCACTATGAGAACAAGCACACAGATCGGCCAACAAGCGATTTAGCTTGCCCCATGACTTGGTCACTACGCTTTCACTGGTCACTACCAGTGAAAGTGTCGTGAAAAAATCAGCTTAACGGATACATAGGCAGATGTTCAGATGGTGGTATTATATGTACAATATGTTTTCTGCATCATTACGAGTACATACTACAGTGTACATGTACATGTGGGAGACATCTACAGTGTTTTGTCGCACAGGCTTTACACTCGCTGGCAATAGTTTCTATGGTAACCATCAACTTGCATGGTCTCCTAACACATTGTGTATTGTCATATCTTCGTGGGCAGCTATGTACACAGGCATTTGTCTGTGGCCCTTAAATAATGGCATACTTTACTTTTGAGTAGTCAGTGACTGACAAGCTTCTGCACTTTAGCATCAGTAAAATTTCTGTGCTCAGTTCAAGACTAGCTCCGACAAGCTGCGTATGACGTTGAGCAACTCGCGAGACAAATTGTGACCTTTCTGGCCTACAAAATAATGTCAGATAGCTTATAGCAAAGTTCCATGATGGTACGTCCAAGGTAGCTGCATTGCTTTCCTGTTGCCCCATCTACTAGATTTACATTTAGTGCTACCCAGCCTTCCAAAACGGGGTGACAAAGCTCAGTGTTCCATCTGTGGTGCATATGCAGGGGTTCTGTGAAACATACAGGGCACAAAGCTTTGCTCACGACACCAAAAACCCTCATGTGCACTGCACATTCTTATTGTGCTTGACATGCATCACCTCTATTTACAAATTCGCTAGCTTTACCACGCAAAAATGCCGTGCCAAAGTTCAAAAGATTGTAATTTCACATACACAGGCATAAACTGCTGCTTGACAGGCCAGTGTGTACCTTCCATCTGCTACACACACTACTGCAGGTTTGAAGACAGAGCCATCTCTGGTGGACTATGCTGCATTTGTAGTTCTGAGTGGCTACTGTCAAGAACAAAAATGAGCCTGCTGACTACAGTTGAGGGACACAATTCCAGTTTTGGTTGCTCTCCAACAACAACAACAAAAAAAGCAAACTAAATTCAAACCGGTACATTCACTTGTTCTTGGCCTTCTTGCTTCTAGGTATGTGGCTCTGGTAGTGGGCCATCATGAAGCAAAGGATGAAAGTGTTGGCCACAAGGAACATGAGGCCTGCCACCCAGACGTGAAGGAAGAGAGGCTTGCCGCCAAACTCGAGGTAATATGCCTGCACCAGCCACAGTGCCTGGCCTCCCAGCCACATGAGCAGCAGAAGTACACCACGCCTCATGCTCAGACCCAGCTTGGGCAACACCAACGGCAGCAGACACAGATACCACAGGAAGTACTGTGATGTGCACACCTTGTTGAAGCTCACTAGCACAAATGTGACGCAGAACAGGGCAAAAGGCAGGTCATTCAGCTGGCCATACTTGAAGGACATCAGCAACATCAGCAAAAGCTGTGGCAAGAGTGCAGCAAATGTGTTGCCACCACTGCTGTCGGACGTGTTATGGTTGGCCAGATACAGTGGGTAGAAGAGAGGAGAGAAGTTGTGACGGACATCCCTCCGGGAGACATGGTAAAGGAACACCTCCTGGATGTACTCTCGACCATAAGCCAGGTAGCACAGAAGGGTTGGCAGGAAAAAGGATGCTGCGCTGGAGCCAAGGAAGATGAGCTTTCGTCGGTTGGGCAACAGCAGCCGGGACAAGTAAGAGCGCCAGCTCTCCAACTCTCCCTTTGCTGCAGACCCAGAGGGCAGTCTTGTCTGAAGGGCCAAGTAGATGGGGAGCGCATAAACCACTGTGTACATCTTGAGGTGCACCGAGAAACCATAAGCCAGGCCGGCAGCCGTGTCTCTGCTCTTGAGCAGGGCGAAGAGAGAGAACACGACGATGAGTGCCAGGATGGAATCGGAGCTACCACGTGTGGAAACGGCGAAAGTAATGGGGTTGTAGAGCCACAGGCAGGCACAAAGCACAGCCTTGCGTTCACTGAACTTGGCCGTCCGCACGATGTGATAGGCGTAGTAGCCAACCAGGACATCTACTGCAGAGAAGAGGACTTTTCCGAAGGCCGGATGAAGAAGCACGTTCGGAACAAGAAGCATGGCCAGCAGGGGACTGTACCGGTAAGTCTCCCTCAGGAACGGCGACTCCCCCTTGGCCACGTACGCAGCGCCATCGGTGAAGACGTGGTAATCGACATCGGTGTACTTGACTTGCAGGTTCTGGTCTTGCCATTCCCCGACGACGATCAGCCCGGCGCGTATGATCCCCGCAAACACGAGGTGGTGGTAGAGCTTCACTTTGCCCACGTTGAACCTGCTCGACTGCTGCACCATTGTGGCGCCTAAAAGTGATGGCCGTAGAAAAAAAGAACCGTGGGGAACACAGACGGATGGAAAATACTTCCAAGGCCAGCGCTCCCGAATTCTAAATCCCGCCAAGATGTCTCGTCGACGGTTGCAACCTACTTCGACTTCTCGTCTTTCAGAAACCCGGCGCAGCAAGCAGACATTGTTTTCCACTTCTCACAACACTTCAACATCTCCTTGATGAAGGACGAGCAGGCTTCTTCTTTGTAGTTGTTTGCTTCGGGAACAAAAGAGAACCAACAACAAATGAGTTAAGGCGCACAGGTTTGAAGTCGGGCACGCCTGTGTACTGACGGTAGGACGTTTTGAGCTGGAAAAGCTTTTTCAAGCCTATACAAGCGGACCATGGTCTTAGTCTAGCATGCGCAGTTGGTAAATGCTTGCATGGAACGGTCTAGCTACTACCACTGTTTATTATTCACATGCGTGTAGTTAGGATGCGTGCAATGGAGGCGCGAAATCGAGTCATCCAAAGCGATGTTGCGATCGATCGAAAACCCACAGTGGCTTGCTCCGAAGGGGTATCCATATACCACATCTTTCGTTAACCTTATTTTGGCGAGCATATGCCTGCACAAGCAGCACGTTGACTATTAAAAATCATATATTGGTTTACCTTGCAGGCATTTTTGAATGGCACATGCCTGTTTTTGGCAAGGGTCGACAGCGTCTTTCATTTTCGTAATCACTGCAAGTAAACAAACAAATAAACTTCGGGTTCAAGTACAAATTTTAATACAAATATATCTAGTACCGATTTACTAACTAAAGTTTACATTTTGAATAAGAAAGCTATCACCATGGACTTTCCAAAAGTAAACATCGGTTAAGCAAAACCCAAATTTTGTTCATTTGTGCATGTGATTTGTACACTTACCCGACGCGCAGCGGTGCGGCTGTCGCAATTTTTACTTCAGCCAATTGCTTCAGCGCAGACAGTTAGCAGGCGTCTAAGCAGCTGAGAACGAACTTATAAACTGGCAGTTTGTGAAGCGTCTGCGAGTTTAATTATGACTGTGTACTACCTTGCACAACATTGTGCTGCCGATAAGCGACAATTTTATGACGCAGCTTCACCACGAGCTTCAGCTTACAGATAAAACTCGTGCTACAGCACCGCCTACAATACGTTTCGCAAATCGTCGATTTCGTAACACTTCTAGAATAAAGTACAGATATTGGGACTTTTTTTTGTATTAAGTCTTTTATGGAGATGGCAATACAGCGTAAGGATATGTAGCGTTGCCGGAAATCGTTGCGAAAGTGAGAGTGGTGTACATATCCAAGAGAAAACCGATGAACAAATAAATAGCAGTACGGGTGTTTAACTACTTAAATCCCGCTAAGTTGAAAGATAAAAAGCTTATTAAACCGCTATAGCCGCCTCAGTACGAAGGAGAGCTTTCGCCATATACGAAGTATGTCTATCTACTGCAATCTTTTGTTTGTATCGCCGTGCCGCCGTGCGCTCTCATGAATGAGCTCCGTTGCTCTCGCGAATTCTCGCGTAGTGACGGGATTTCGTGAAGTAAAACATGGAAGATGGCGGCTGATAGTGATGTGCGGTTAATAGAGCGATTACGCGTTGTGATCGGTAAGTCATTCGTTTTATTTTGGTTATTCCGAATTCTGAATGTCTAGTGCTATGGTTTAAACCCTAGTTAAGGCTAATGTGTTGCTACACGCTGTTTTCTAGTGTGTGCAGAAATGGGAGCTTCGAGTAGGCCTATCCAACAGGTTGCCGCTTGCTTCGTCGTAGCGTCAGTTCTCTGTACTTTAGATTCGTCCGGTCCGTTCCGCGTGTCTTTATATCGTGATACGCCCGTCATCAGGGGCGTTTGATGCCACCGCTTTCCGGCCGCGTGGTTGGCGCCAGGAACGACCTTGGGCTCTTATGAATGATCCCGGAAAAATTTTTTTGCTTCCTTCATTCATTCATGAGAGTTGTAGCGAGGATTTGTGAATGGGGTTTCGCAAGCTGCTCGATCGTCACACCCCCGTTCTTGCCTCGCGTTGGTGACTCCGTTGTCGATGCCGCGCCCTAAGATGACTCCTCGAGACTACCCACGGGTCCTACAGGTACCCGAAAGTGTGGCAAACTGAAAGCAAACAAACAAAAAGGCTGCGATCGTCCGAGCTGCGTTGTGGCGTCGTCGGAGAAAGAGGCCTAGTGTGGCATTTTCTTTTCTTTCTCGGTGCTCTCCAGGCGAAGCAAAGAACCTGCCGCCTAGGAGCCATGGCTCGGTGGAACAGCGTGACGTCTACTGCGCCATCAAGCTCGACCAGGAGGAGATATTTCGCACGACGACCAAGGAGAAAACCCTCAAGTGAGCCCCCGTTGTTTCTATTGATTATTTTTTTTTTGAAAGCGGTTCTTTCCCACGCGTTGCGCTAGATCCGCGCTGCACGCGTGCGTGCCCGTTTCCGGTCTCCTTTGAAGGCAGATCGTCTTAGATCGCCTCACCGTTCCTTACGCCCGATAAGAAGCACGCAAAGCGTCCTCTCCTCGTCTTCTTTTATCGGCGCGATGCTTGTGTCACGGCGCTCGGCGCGCGCACACATGCACACCTGTTATCTTGTGGGTAGTCGGGAGTGGATGTGACAGTCTTTTTCACCATTTAATTACGCTCGCCACGAACCCGATAAGGGTGACCTGTTTTCGCCGGCAACCCATTCTGTTTTCCGTCTGGCTTTCTCTGCGGCCGCTCGCACACGGATGTGTGCGCCTCCCTTGATTATGCAGCACACGTCTGCCTCGCCTACATCCGCGGTGCCTGTTGTAGCGGGCCTGTCCTGCGCTGACCCGACGCTGCACTGAAATCAGATTGTCTTGAACGAAACTGCGGTCGCTTCTGTTGCTTATAGTCTGCCCATTTTAGCGACCGAAATGTTTTCACGGCTGGCCCACCGTGATGTGAATGATTGTTGCTGGGACGTTTCTTTTTTAATCAGCTGCACCTTGCTGACAACCAAAAGTGCGTCAACCAAAAGTGCGTCTGTGATAAGAGCCGTCAAATTCATTGTTTCAGTTCAACACACAGTTGCATGGTAGTTTGCAGTGGTAGTGAGCCAAGTCCCTTGGTGGTGCACGCTCTTTATCAATCAGAGTTGTTGAGTGTCGCTTGTCAGCAGAACTGAATATTTGTGCTTTGCTCATTACAGCATTGTAACTAAGAAAACATTGGCCTTGTTTCATTAGTGCATTGCATGCTCTTATTTGATGACACAGCTATGGTCATCACTTGACAAGAGAAGAGGCTGCAGTGGCAATTGCCTGTTTTGTACAAACTTTGATTGTGGTTGCCGTGACGCACATTTCTATGCACACTCGAAATGTTGCGATCATTATACAGTGAGGTAGCTTACTTGTGTCAAGCAAAGCAAGCTGCTCAGGGTTGTTCGTGTATAATAATTAAGCTGCATTTGAGAAGCACATACAAATGCATGAATGAGGAAAAGTACACACATAATGCTTGGGCTGGAAGTTGGCTCTCTATATGTCTGTCCTTTTCTGTTCTCATGTCTTTCTCTATGCACACTTCAAAAATTTGTATTGCATCACTCACTGTTGTGAAATGTCGAGTTTTGGACAAGTTCTCACTTATTCTTACTGTGAGCTGTGCATGTTTGTGTGTTTATATTAATTTAGCCTTGTCATGCGTAAAGAGCCAACAAGCAATCTTTTTCTTGAGAATTATCTCTCATTACTTGCTTGTATGCATTTCTGTTTATTCTTCATCTATAACTGTTTGCACTATAGAAAATATTCTTTTTGAAATGCCTTAGCCTGCCTCTGTATCCCTTGAGGCCTTCAAGAGGCCCTGCGACTTGCCCTAGAAATTTTGGGATGTTGATATTTATTGGCATCCCCTTTGAAACAAGGTGGCAACAAATAGTCACGTAGACCACTTGGCCCAATCAGGTTTTATGTCAATTGCAGTCTAGCATTTTTCTTGTCTCTCCTTGATCTCTCTCTTCTTTGAAACCGCTGTCTCTATATTATACATTTACCTATACCTGTAACGGCCCCGGTTTCATTGATCCCTTGCCTGCTTTTCTTCTACAAATACTCTAATCTTGACCACTTAAAGGGACACTAAAGGCAAATATTAAGTTAAGCTAAAGTGATAGATTAGTGCTCGAGAAACTCTAAGGCGTCAATATTATCGCGAACAGAGCCTTAATAATCGAGAAATTGAGGTAAAAGCATGACATGATTAGAGACTCCCCTGAGACATTCAAGCAATTGCCCGATGACGAAAGCACTCCTCAGTTAAATTCTGGAACTAGTAGTCAACCACTCATTGCAAAAAACATCCTTGTATTGCATTATAAGATGAAATAAAATGCTACTTGCCCAGTTCTATTTCATGTTTAGATAAAAGAAATAATTGAAATTACCCTTGACAATGATGCGGGCGGTCAAATGGTTTCGTTTTCTTTGACTGCGTGCCGCCCACGCTTTCGTGTTTCAGTAGTTATCGCGTAGTGTTGCGCTGGTGTTGCTGGCTCGCGAAACTTGCATGAACTGCGAGTAGCAGAGAATTCAATTTCCATGTGATGTCACGAGATGGCCGAACGGTCTACGCCACTTAGCCAAACAGCAGCTTCAGCGGAGAATCCGCCGCTGTGACTTTATCTGTTTTGACTCGGTACCGCCGTCTGTCGGACACCGTTTCACTCACCGATGGCAGCAAAGGGCCATGATGACGTATGCAACGTCGCCACTCCCTCGGTTGGGTGGCGGGAGATTTGAATTTCAAGAAAGGTATTCGGACGCTGCAGATGCAATTTTCTTGTAAACTTTAAGTCTTTTCTTAGCACAACATGAGCGTTGTGAGGTTTCTGAAATGGTGTTTAAACAGTCCACGTTAACTTAGTATTAGCCTTTGGTGTCCCTTCAATGCTCCCATCAGCTTTAAGTCCCACCACTTCTGGAGGGTGGATGTTTCCTACACGTCTAACTGGGTGAACGTCTTGGCATTCCATTACATGCCGAGTCACCTCTGAACTTTTGCTGCAGTAGACACATGCCTCATCCTGTATCTAATATTTGCTTTGATATGTACTTTTCCTCAGGCAGCCAGCTCGGTCCTCATATATATATATATTTGAAATCTTTATTTTCCACCATGTACGTTACAGATGGAGGACAACGGATAAAAGCTGACAGTACGCGGTTGTGTTATTGTACGGATTTTCTCTCTTGATTTCTTTCTTGCTGTATTTGTAAATGTCCATTGGCTTTTTTTTCCACATCCTTTACATCCAATTTACTGTCTCTGTTTCTCGCACTTTTGTTTTGGTGACTCCAGGTTGTCAGCTTGCTCTTTCATTTACCATGTACTTGGTCGCCAACTTTCCTGACCTCTTCTATTCCGTATCCATGCTTTTGTCGTGCAGATAGTTTAGCTGCCCATTTCCTTTCATCGATGTTCCATGTGCTGCAGTGCAACGTTGATGATACTGCCACCCTGTGGTACTTTGAAAGTGTGAGGTGAAGATGATGAGATCATGATAATTGAATAGAAACATAATGAGCACTTCATGGTGCTGCACTGTCATCAGTGCCATGTGAAAGGAATATAATGCCATTGTGTTTTCGTAATTTTAACACGGTGCGCACTAAAGAAAACAAACTGTACAAAACAAAGCTCAGAACCAGTTGCATAAGGGGTTCTGGTGCAGGCTTATTCCAAAGAGCAAGGTCTCCCTGCAGTGCTTGCACCTTTTGGAAGCACATGCTTAAGGCTGGCATGTTGGCTGCTGGCACGCGACCTTGCATACCGAAGGTTCAGTCACTGTGGCGTGCCAACTGCCTTTATGCATCTACAATTAAACTTGCTTTACTGGAAAGTTCATCAGGGGAGTGAAATACAAGAGTGGTAGCCACCAAAATTCGGGTTCGGAATAGCTTGCAAATTAGGACTTCCTGATTTAATAGTCTCCCCTAGTGGGCACCAGTTTACATTGCTTTCTTTTGCAATAAGCTCTCTGACTTCCTGAAAATTGAACCAGAGGGAAAATGTTAGGTTTAAAAAGCTGTTGCATTGCCCCTTTATACTTCAATGTCTGCAAGGCTCCGTGGCTTAGCACATTCCATCGTGGTTTTCTTAACAAGCCTTTGTTTCCAAGTTGTTTCATGTATTTTGACATAATCACCTTCTTAATGTGCCACGGTCAATGACCACAATTGAATATTGCTTGCAAGTGCAAAATATTGAATTGCGATCATGTCCGTAAAAGTGATTCCTGAGTACTATGTTAGATATGCCAGGTAGGGTCCTGACTGATTACAGCGCCAATCACACGCATAGGGCCAAAGGAACAGTTGCATAGTTGTTCATGCAAGGGTGGCAGTTTGGTGACTCACTCCCACATACCTGCAAGCATGCAGTGGCTCATTATTGCGCCAATAAGATGTTATTTTCTGCCTTAACCACTGTCATCACTTCATTTTTTCATGCCCAGTGAGTCCACATTTTCTTTTTTTGCACATCAGTGTTATCTTTCTGCCTGCAGCAGAGTCTGGTGGTAGAATGTTATTCCACACTAGCTCTGTGAACGTGGCTTCAAAATACACCATGTGACTAGAACAGGTGCAGGAATTTAGTGGTTTGCCACCCATCTTTCATTTTAATGCAAAAGCATTACTTGACTCATTGTGTGACCCCGCCATCATCAGAAAGCCATGGCAGAAAAATGGCACACTAATTACATCATCTTCATCTGACTAAAAAAAAAGAAGAAAAGTTGCCACGGTGAGGATTTGATCCTCTGCCCCACTGCCGTTGCTACCGCTCCGTAGTCAAGCGCGCTAACTGCTGTGCTGCCGTTGCGTTGCTCCTCTATTACAACAGGCAACAGTGATGAATAGCTTCGAGCCTGTGCATGTGGTTCTGTGCCCAATGTGCACATTTGTGCCCAAATTTGTGCCCACATTTGGGCACAATGTGCCCAATGTGCACATTTTTTCTTTTTGGCACATCATTATCATCTTTCTGCCTGCAGTGGAGTGGAGTGGTAGAGAGTTATCCCGCACTTGTGAATCTAGTGAATCGCCCACCAGGGTGATTCACTAAGTGGCAAAGCGAGCCGCAGCCGCCTGCTCTGTCTTTTGTGCTGTTGGGGACCCGCAGACACCATTGCCGGAGCCCATGGATGATGACGACGAATAAGATGCAACGCGCTTCAAGTACTCGTCAGATGATGACCACGACACCCCCCATAGTATGAGGTGGAGTTCACCTACAAACCCAATGAAGAAATGTAGTCTCAACACCATGGTACCGCTTGGAAAAAGTACTGTCGTCGCTCGGCAAAGTGGTGTCATCGTGCTGAAATAAGGTGTCATTGAGAAAAAATGCTCAATGCAATGTGCGTGAAACACTACTTTAATGAGAACACCACAAATAAAACTCAGCTGAGAGATTGGCCAGTTTGTGTCTAGTGTTAATGCGACCTCATAAGCAGCAACATTACACTTGGAAACATAACACAGCAGCACTAAACTCGGCAACATTTCACCGCAACACTAAATTCAGCGACAAGTAATTCACTCGCATTTACACATCATAAGTATTGATAAGGTGCCTCCATAGTTCTTTTTTATCCTTTATGGTTTATTAGTCATCAGATCACAGTGATACTGACATATTTGGTATTCCAGAAGCACAATTTCTCAATCTGGTTTAGTTTAACTGTTTTCTTTTAAGTAGCAGTTATTAAACACCCATCGACAAACCTAGCTTGCTTTTGTTAGACAAGCACTTCTTTATTTAAGGAAACGCTAAAGTGAATTATTTTAATAGTTCAGCTGTATCAGTAAATTGCACTTCTGCGATAGCAAAAGGACCAGTCTTGCCATGACAACAGATGTGGTAAGGCAAAAGAAACGAAAGAAGGGTGGCAATGCTGCCATAAAGTTCTTTCACCAGCTTGCAGTGATTGCGTGGATTTTGAGAGCTTCTACACGGGTCTTGCTAACCTTTTATCATTTAAGGGCTGCATTGCATCGCAAAGAAACAACAAAATAGTACAATCGAATAAGTTTTGAGATGAGTAAATACTTCGAAATCTGCAATGTCCCACAGTTGTACTGAAGCTGAGGTTTATACGCAACGTTCAAGAAAGGGAATTTAGGCCTTGATTTTCTGCTGGAAGAGTCAAGCTTTTCCTGCTAATAGAATAATGTAGTGTTTATAAAAAGATACCTTACCAGCCTTGTTTGTCTTTAGTATCCCCTTGAACTTTGAGTTATAAGAATGTCACGCTAAACTTCTTTTAGGCTGACGCTGCGCTGGTGTCTTGAGAGCTACTTCGCAACGTCCCTGCACACTTCTTTCTTGCAGTCCCTTCTTCTCCGAGGACTTCCAATTTGAAGTGCCACGGGAGTTCCGGTACCTCTCAGTCTATGTGGCTGAGCGAGAGCGGGCCTCTAACAAGGACAAAGTGCTGGGCAAGGTCTCTATCAAGAAAGAGGGAATGCACAAGTTTTATGGCAAAGACAACTGGTTCCCTATCATGCCTGTAGACGCCGACTCAGAAGTGCAGGTAGGTTGAAAATTCATAGGCACACCTGCTATGTCTTTGTTATCACTGCAGAGTGACCAGTTCGCCCAAAGCATAAATTGAGAGAAATGGTGGTGCAAAGTAGGCATGACCGAAAAGAAAATATAGCAAAGAGTTGCAGACAGATATAAAACTCTGCAAAAAAAAAAAAGCTCCTTGATCACGTTTCAGTGCCTAGTTTCATTTTCCGTAAATGCAGAATTTTTTTTGGTGCAGATTCAGCATTTGGGGGAGTCAAATTTGGAAAGGTTCGGACAAAGGTGCCTTTGTGGGCACACGTATATGAGCATAAGCTTTATTCCCAACAGCGCTTAGGTGTACCATGTTCCCAGCCACCTACAGAGTCGGAATGCGCAACTACGTGGCAGGGCACGCTGTCGTTACTTTCATTGGACACTAAAATTAGGACACTTCAACTAATTTCTTCTGTTACGGTTAGCTGAATATAACCTTGTAATTTCACAACTACTTTGCCAAGAAGTTGCTATCAGCATTCTACACGTCTTTAAAAGTATACATGCCAGATTTCATTAGTATAGGACAATTATAAATGTACAATGTTATGTTTCATGTGATTGTGAAAAAAATTTCTTGAAGTGTCCTATTCTTTTTTGCATAGTTCCAGTAATTGTGCACGCTTTTCGGCTAGTTATTGACACGCAACTTTAATGAATATTGTTTAAGTAAGTTTTTATATCAAACGCTAAAGTAGACCGCAAGCAGAACGCTTGAAATCGCAGCAAACAAACAAACCTCGGTGATGATGATGATGTTGAGCGCCGCTCCGTGGAAAGCATAGCAACTTTTAAAGTTTCATTTCGTTTCAACTGATGGACGCGGTGGACGTTCTGCGCCGTTTCGTCGGCTCGCAGGACGATGAAACAGCCCTGGATGTCTTAGTTTTCTTGGAGCGCTGAGTAGTGGCTTCGATCGGGCAAAAACAGCAAGCGAAAATTATGCAGTTTTTCTCTAGTAAATAAATTCTTTGAATGGCGAGTTCACTTCAATTGATATCTGTCGCATTTTTATTTTGTTTTGGCATGATCCTTACCAGTCTTAACCCGAAACTGCATGTAATGAAAACCTGTAGATAACGAAAAATTGCGAACTTTTTTCAATTTCGTTATATCCAGGTTTGACTGTACTGCACTGACAATAACTGCAATAAAAGTTGCATGTGCACGGCCACTACATTAGGAGCTGTCTATAGCAACTAAGCACCGATGTCAAGAAACTAGTGTATGCAGTTATTTGCTCAACCCCAAAAGAAAATTTTGCAATAGCACCATCAGAAGATTATGTTCTGTACAAACATTTACAAAAGGCAACGTGCTAATTAAGAGCAAGAGAAGTATGCCAGGTGTCATGGAAAAAATGTGTAGCCGTGTTGCGCCTCCTTTTATTTTTGGCATTTGTTCCTATTTTCTTTCTCGCGCACTGTGGTGGCTCAGTGGCTAAGGCATTGCGCTGCTTAGCACGAGGTTGCCGGTTCAATTTGTCAGTAGCAGTGGCCACATTCCAATGAGGGCAGATTGCAAAAGCTCATGTTTACTTAACTTAGATTTGGGTGTATGCCACTAATCTGTGGCCTCTCCGCTACAGCATCTGTCATAGCCTGCGTGTGGCCTTAGGGTGTTAAACCCCCGAATTTAATGCTTCTTTTTTTTCCTGTTTTTGTGCTTGCAGGGAAAAGCTCACATTTCAGTTAGGTTAGAGCCGTCAACGAAGTCTTCCATATATGGACCCTGTGCAAAACTTGTAGTAAGGCAAGTACATTTTACTGTTTTATGTTTATTTTGAGATTTTGCTCGTTTTCATTGCATTTACCATTGCTCTTGTCACGTTTGCCCACTAGAGTGACAGAATGCAGTGACCTGAACTTGGTGAATGGCTCCTGCAACCCATACGCTCAAGTGACCCTGTGCCATGGCAACACTAAGCAGGAGACCCGCAAAAGCAAAGTCCGTCGGAAAACAGTCTGCCCCCGCTTTGAGGACACCTTCTTCGCCTTTGATGTGAGTGTGCAAAACAATTTTTTTCTGTTTAGCCTGTAGCTTAAGAGGTGTGGCGAATGAATGGTATTGAGGCTGAACATTGGATATAAGCAGGTTTAACTGTAGCCATTTTTAGAGCGGAGCTTTGCTGGTCTCTTCTCATCTCTTTGTGGCTGCTGGTTGCTGGCTTGCACGACAGGCTGAGGCTGGAGTTAGTGCAAATCGACGTAGCTCAGGGCAACCAGGTGCATGATGGCTCAGATGCAAGTGCCAACAGAAAGAAAATGTGGCAGAAGGGTCTTGTGCGTGTGGAGGAGACAGTGGTTCAGAGGAAGCATCAGTCAGAGTGGGAACGCCTTCAGTATGCAGCAGAGCATGGTTTAGAAAGCAAGTGCATGCTAGTTTGTAAACACTAAATGGAACAGTAGCAGTGATCAGCACTGGGAAGTGTAGGGAACATTTTGCCCAGAAAAGTGAAGCGGTCCAGCATCGATGTGCAGTAAGAGTGCCTTCTAGTGTGAGTGGCAACTTGCTCGTAAATGCGAAGCTGGGTGTCATCTATGCACAGTCAAGAAACAGTGCTGGAACTGGACTGTGTCGTTTACGGGTGCAAACGGGTGGTACTTTGAGAAAGACTTCGTGCAGGGTGAGTTCAGTGGGGTGTGAGAGTGTGCGATAGGCTCTGATTTTTGTCAACCTGTCTGTGGTGTTGAAGTGTCGCAGTTAGTTGACTGAGATGTTTCCTAGTGAAAAAGCTTGTCATGTGCTTCGTACTCGCAAATGGTCACTAAACAATAACGGCATTCCTTGCAAACACCCCAGGAAAGCATTGCTTTAAGCAATAATATATTTAGTCTTGAATCTAGGGTTGTGCAGGAATTTAAAATTTCAAATATGAATCAAATAGTTTTTCCTGTTCAAGTCCTATTTGATTTGATAATTCACTGTTTGAAATTGTTGAATATTTGTTGCTGTTCGAATATTCGGGACTCACTTCAACACTTCAAACCCTTGAGGGAAAGAGACCAATATAAGTGATGGGTGTTCCGAATGATTTCGTTGCAGGAGAGCCGTGGTTGTTGCTCAGAGGCATCAATCCCTAAGTGACTGCATGGGGCAGATAACTTCTGCTAACTGTTAGGCAGTTTAGATGCAAATTTGTTATCTCAATCGAAGCAATGTAATTTGTAATTTCACCAATTAGTTCCGCTCGGTTTGCATGCTTTTAGAACAATGTGAAGCTGCCAGGTTTTTCTCATTCAATGAACATGACTATCTACATGCATCTGGTGACAGTCTGTCTCCTTGTTTCATTACTGTCAATTACAAGCTCCTTAGTTGGCTTTGCATCCAGTTGTGAATGGCATTACATGCATGTATAAAATAAATAACCGCCTCCTTGTTTTTCTATCTTTTACAAAACGGACTCCACTCAAACTATATTTACTTTGTTTAGAAATAAGAGGTTATTCAATATTAGGAGGGCATTTCTTTCTTGAATGTTCACATTTGATTCAAAAATTTTAGTGTTCGAACACACCTGCTTTATCTCAACAGTGTGCTGTGTTCTCCACTCTTAAAGGGAACACCCTATTAGTGTGTGTAAGACAAATGTTGCTAAAAGAGTATATCTAAGGACATTAGAAACCACGCTGCTGTGCTTTCTTCCAGATTTCTGATCACTTTTGGTTCTGTAAGTAAAAATATTTCGTTAATTTGATCAGTAAGGTAAAGAACTGCATCATTTGCTACATGGTCCAATAAGGATGGAACGAAAGTATGGAACTTTAGGCAGAAGGATGGACGAAGTGCTGACATATATTTAATTGTGCATTTTTAGGCCGTCATTCTTGATCATTGGTGTTTTGTGTTTAGTTTATGTGTGAAAGAAGTAATGTGATAAACAAAAGAACATGTGCACCACAGTTATTCACATAAAAAGCTTTACTCAAGTTTTTTTAGCAAATTTGACAACTGCAGGGCTCATTGATCATATTTTTTCCCTTTCTTTTCATAAGTTTTAATCTTCAGTAGTTAAATATCATTGTATGCAAGTTGTTTAGTGATTCCTTGGTGCAAGCTTCTCTTCTGATGTTTTCTGTTGTATAATGCGCTAACATCATGCAAATTGCATGATAGCACCTGTTTCAATAGGACTTGCGTGTATTATGGTGTGTTTGAAGAAATGCATGACACGTGGCTCTGTAATAGTCATTTCCAACTTGTATATTTTGTTCTGGGCAGTCATTTTCACTTTACCTATGTTGTAGTTGGTTATTTTCATGTGGCAGCATTCTTTGATATGCCTCATTGCAGCTCAAGCCGCAGCGGTCAGACAAGCAGATACGCTCTATAAAGGATGAGCTCAGCAACCTTGAACTTAGGTAAGAATTATTTTGCTGTAAATTTTGTAACAGGGGCTTTGTTAGCTGGACACATGTATTTACGCATGTATTTACATGCATTAAAATATTTGGTTGTCATTGTGGTGTTCAAACTGATCTTGTCGTTTTGTTACTTACTAGAATAAAAACATTTTGTACTAAAGTTTTTCACATGAAATTGCTTCCATGCTTCAAAGACGTCAGGTGTTCCTCATCAGGCTGAAAATGTTGAAAAATGGTTTCAGTGGAAATCTACATTTTGCCTGGTGTGGGCCGGATGTTTTCATAGCAATAGCCTAGACTTCTAGAGGATTCTGAGAGTGGGCTGCATAGATAGTCCAGGGCTTTGTGTGCCTTATTTTGCATTGGCCTGCTTCTCAAAAAGTAGCAGTGCTTGCCTGTTACGACTTCTGTGTTGCCCCACACAAGCTACGAGAAGGGCTTTACACACGTACTCCTACCTCTGGCTGAACTTCAAGAAGAGGTAAAATACAAGGGGTGGCTCACTAGGGGGAACATAAAAGCACTCAAAACCTGTTTTTATCACACCGTACACCATAGAATCAAGACAACTGCTCAAGGCACCATTATGCCCAGGCATGGGGCTTATGTTCTGTTTGTTAAGAACAAGGGAAGTCATGGGTTTGATGCTTTGCTGTGGCATCTCCAATTACAACATGTGGAATGCAAAAGTAGTCGTACTGAGATTTTATAGCATATTAAAGAACCCCAGATGTTTAGAATTCATTAGGACCCCTTTTCTGTCATGTCGCCCCTCGTAGCCTACTGTTTTTGGGACACAATATCACAAGCTAAATATTTCACCTCCCTCTTCAGATGAACCAGCAGTTTGATTATATGTCCTAGAGTCAGCTGATGGACCATGCATAGAAGGGCTTTGTTTCTTTTTACATATGCTGTAAATGCTAGGGCATGCAAGTTTGTGCACCTCTAACACAGGTTTTTAGCAGCCATCCTTGAAATAATAAATTCAGTTTTGCATGTTTAGTTTTTAAGCCTTATCAATTGCTGTGCATAAAATTATTAAATTTTTATTTTGTCTAAGCTTAGTAGGATAGCAGCTGGTCCAGTCCCATTTAATTAGTTTTGTGGTGGTTGGATGTGGGTTGCTCACTTCTTAAAAGCTTTAGCCCTTGAAGATACTTTGTCATAGACTTCGAAGCCCTTGAAACCCTTCGACTTCTTTGTAAAACACGCTGCTATGGTTGTATCTGCCTTGCACAGCTGGGCTGGCCAACACTCATTGACCTCCTGTTGCTGCTGCTGTTGTCATTGCAGGGTGTGCTTGCAGCATGACCTGAGTGGAGTAGGTGGCATGTTTGGAAGTGTGTTCCTCGGGGAGGTGCGGATCCCCGTCCGCGACCTTGGTTTGGAACGAAGCTGTTCCCACCAGGCCTGGTACCTTCTGCAGCCACGCTCAGAGGGTCAGCGCTCACCCCCAACTGCCACGGGACCATCTTCAGCCAATGGAGCGGCAGCAGGCAGCCTCGGCTCCCTGCGACTCAAGCTCTTCTTTACATCGGACCGAGTCTTCTCTAGTCACTTCTACATGGACCTTCGTGAGCTCTTGCTCATGTCACCCACTGTAAAGGTGAATTTTTCCATTCTGTAATAAAATGTCGCTAATGCTATACTACTCATAGAAAAAAAAAATAATAAAATGGGACGTTAACTTTGCGATTTAAGCAAGGTATATTCATTGTCTCTTGCCATTGTATACCCTGTGGTCCCTGAGTACCCATTTTAGTACCACTGTAACACATGTCTTCAACTCTTTTCAAAACTAAACCTATAGCGATTACGTAAAATATTCATCCCGGGTATAAGGTCAGATCCATTGTTGGATCTGGAGGACAATCCCAATTGCTGTCCCCCAGATTTTGGACCTTGCCGTTGGGTGCGGGAGTTGGCCGAGGTTGAGGAGGACTTTGAGATGAAAACTGGAAGTTTATTTACATTATTTACAGTGAGACTACAAAGAAATTAACAGTCCAAAAGTCATTATGGGCCGGCAGCAACTCGGACGCTGCGGCCCGTGACAAGAAGCTCGAAAGAGATCAATTAAGGAATGCTTTCTTGCTGCTCCCGGTCTCTGGCTTTTAACCCTTTCGGTGTGTCGAAGTCACGTCACGTTCGGCCAATCAGCGAGCCCGCTCAGGTGGCGTCATTTTCGGCCAATGGTAGGCAGGTGCCCGTGCGATTGTGTCACACCCGGTGCAGAGGGTTGCTCCGTGGGCCCCAATTGTCCGAGGGCTTACTTCTCTCTGTGGTATTGCCTTCCTGGCTTGCAACTGCCTTCACAAAGGGGGATGGGGGATTGCTGCCAGGGCTTCACGGTGCATTACAGCCGTCTTGCCTTGGGACCCACGTTACCTGGAACCGTGCCAGGCTCCTGCTACACTTTCGGGAAGAGTCGAGCAGTGAATAGCTCCACCTGCGGCGCACGAGGTGGGGGACGCCAACTTGTTTGGACGTGCGGCGCCTCGGGAACGTGGTAGATGTGCTTCTGCGGTCCTTAATTAGCTGTGGTGCGATTCGATGTGGTCTGGTGAACTTGAAGGAGGCTCAGGAAAAGGTCCCGTATCTAACACCATGCACATCTGTATTGAAGGGGTTTAATGATATCCTGTCGTCAGCCTTTCATGAAAATTGCCGCTGACTTGACCTAGACTGTTGTGTCATCGCAGATAAAGAAATGTACCCACCAAATAGTGTGGAAATCCAGAATGTACTAGCATCAAGGTGTCAATGTGCCACATGGTGTTGCACCTTCAGCTCTGTGTTTAGGCAAAGACATTTTTCATAACAAGGAAAACATAAGAAGACAGTCAGTTTCTCCACGTACATGAAGGTGCTGGCTTCAGCATCCAACCATGGTGTACAGTTGCCGACTGATTTTTCGGACTCCAAAAATTCGGGCATGCTTGATTATTCGGTCTGCTTCACGGCACTGCCATTCTCCCCATAGACCATAATGTATAACAACTGCCGAAAGTTCGGACACCTTGCAACTTCTCGTCTGATTTTTCGGACACTCCTTGAGCCAATTTGATCGAGAGCACCATGCACCGACGCTGACCGGTGCACGGTTCAACTTGCTGAACGTCATTTTTGTTTTGAACGGAGCCTCCTTGCTGCCCCACGAAGTGGCGCTACTGCAAATCCCCGCTCATCATCATCGTTTTTGCCTGGTTCGTAGCTACAGCGGTTCCGGTCTCAGCTTAGGAAGCCATGTCAAGACAATCCAGCAGCTGATTTGTTTCTTTCTTCGTGCACAACGCTGCGAGAGGCGACGTTTTTTGTTTGTGCGACTGGTGACGGCGCGGTGATGTTTGCTTTGTGTGCTGTGTTGAGGTTGCTGTGGTTCAATGCGGCATACGGAAACATCACGTCAAGTGTCTAATGGCACCAACTGTGCCCGCACAGACTGCGCACTGCGCTGGGGAATGCCGGCAAGCGGGTGCCGGGAGGCCTAGGATTTGTCGCCTTCCAATGTGCTCCCTACTGACGCCGAAAATGTTCTGCCGAGACCTGCGCAGTGGTTGCATTGCGATTCCGGACACCGTCTCATTTGACAGTTTCACAGGTGTTGACACTGCTGTACTGACATGCGCAGAACTCGACGACGGCGAGATCATTCGTCAGGTTTCTGCGGCACCGCTGGACGATGACTCCGAGTCGAAAGATGACGCACCATGTGCTAAGCTGTTGTCGCATGCGGAGCGTGTACAAGCAGTGACTGTACGAGCGGTGACTCTTCTGTACGGTTATTTGCTGATGACTGCATTGCATACTGTTCAATTAACTGTTCCGCTGACCACGTGGCACTCCAAAATCATCTTGAACGCATCGTATCGAAGATTGGTGTGTTGTATCGCTCATGTCTCTAAACGTGTCGAAGTGCAAAGTAGTTTCCTTTTCACGAAAAACTGTTAACTCTTGCTTTTCTTATCATTTTGTTTCTAACATAGTTGACCACACTAAAGAATATAAGTACTTAGGAGCTCTCCTTAAGCATAATCATTCATGGACTAGTCACATGATCTCCATTTCATCTAACGCCTCCAGATCTTTAGGATTCCTACTCCGCAACTTAAGAACTGTTCTTTCACCACTACGAAAACTAGGTTACATAACTATCATATAGCCACAAATTGAACATGCCTCTTCTACATGGTCTCCTCATCAAAAATACGTCATCGAACTTCTGGAGAGCAACCAGAATAGAGTGAGCCAGTTCATTTTAAGAACTTATAGTAACCAGTCAAGTGTAAGCCAAATAAAGGTCTATCTTTAGTTGCAACCTCTAACTACTTGCTGTGATATTTTCCTTCTATTATTATTTTGTAGATTTCTTCACACAGTTGGCCTTTCCTTATCAAACCTGAGAAAAGCATCAATGTTGTCACAAAGACTGAACAATCAGTTCAGCTAAACCCAAATTTATGGCAATAGATGCGCTTTTAATTTTTCAGCTTTGCCTCCTGCAGTTCGTTTATGGAACGCTCTCCCAGACAACATCGCTTGCCAATCAAAACGTAGTGCATTTTGTAATCTGCTAATCGATCAATATGCCATTTAAACCGTGTAACACATCTTGCTATCTTCTCTTTCCATGCATTTCTTTAGAAGCTAATTCAGGAATTGCAGTGATCCTTTCTTTTGCTGTATTTATTACTGTATGTAGGCAAAATGTTTATAATGTTATCATGTTATTGTTTTTACTGTTCTTTAATGTAATTGCTCTTGATATTGTATTTGCTAAAAGCGTATTAATGTTCCATACTGCTGTGTTGCGTGAATATTCCTTCATTGGTGATTTGTTTTGCTTCCTAATTCCTTAAGAATATGTTAATCTCCCCCCCCCCCCCTTAAACAATGCCTTCTCAAAGGCCTGTAAGGTACTTGTAAATAATAATAATAATAATAATAATAATAATAATAATAATAATAATAATAATAATAATAATGGGGTGTGCTTTCAAAGTCACATGCACAGAACAGACTTTTCTAAAGGGACAGACAACCGCTCAGAACATGAATCAAGATAACCTCGCCATTGGAAAGATTGCCTATTGTAGTGGCTAAAACGAGCCATGTTTTTCTCATTAAACATTAATTTATATTTTTAATCTATCTCTAAAAGTTGCAAAAATTGACCTTTGGCACCCCATGTGGCATAAACATGAAGCTGCATAAGAGGTCCCCACGTGCTTTACTACTACTAGTGTATGTACTAGTTATAGGTGTACTAGGTGTACTAGGCATGTACTAGGTGTGTACTAGTTCTACTAGTATATGTGGTTACTGGTCTTTTTATTAGTATTGAAATGCAGTATATTTTTTATTATTATAAGTTTTTCCTGACTTGCACTGTGCAGATAAGCCTTCGCTTGTGAGCAGAAAAGTGGCGCTGCCTTCGTTTTCAATGACTTTGCTTGGCTCGTCTATTGACAAAACAACGACGACGGGGGGCCAGCCAGTCATGACGTAGGCGTGTACTTGTGCAAAAATGTGGTACAAATATAAGGAATGTCTGTACAACAACACGAACTTATTGCACCAGCTTCTTGTTTTCAAAAGTGGTTGAAAAGGTCAAAATGTAGGTGGTTAACCACAGTTACACTCACTCCTGTGAAAGCAGAACGTTGGGTGGCTTCCACAATTTGCGACGTGGGCTATCGACATAGCTCTCACTTCTCAGCATTGCTAGAGGAGGGACTCTTACTTTTTTAGCGGCTGCTCAGATCAAAAAATTCTGCTTGATAAATATCCACATGCTTTTGGAAGCATCTCTTCAGGTGTAAACACTACTGAGGGTGAGTTTGTGTTGCACCATAAAAAACTAAGTCCTTAAAAATTGGTTAATAGTCCCTTTAAGAACTAAACACTGCTCTTAATTGCCTTCTTATTTCCGTCAGCAATACGGGAGGTTAACTTACTATGAACTCCGAATATAACAAATGCAATTCTTACCGTTAGGTTCATTAGAAGTCAGCTTGACTGTATTTGTGCAAAAACACATGCTTTCACATTCGTAACAAAACAGTCAGTACAAGTAAGAAAATTTTGAAATTCTGTGTTTGTGTGGTCCTGGTACAAAAAAATAAAGGCAACAAATTTTTGCCTGCGTAAAAGAGCATGGGCATCTGGGTTTCTCACGAATGTGTCACTAGCAATCTCACTTGTTCATTTGTTTGTCTCATTACATTTACTGGTAGTGTCCAGTGGACTGTAACAGGACTGGCTAAGCAATACTGAAATGTGAGGAATGATACTTATAAAACATGCCCAAGCTCAGTGATCAAAGAAAGAGGCAGAGTGCAAACGATGATGCGCATTGCACTGGCATTGATATTCTCTTTCCTGTTCAGTGTTCAGCAAGGTTTATACTTGGTTTAGCAGAGTATAATGTTGGCAAGTTGGTGCATAGCTTTATACTTGGTTTCATTTATGTCTTAATTAGAGAAATTGCTCTTTGTCAACAAAAGTTATTATGAATTTTCATAGGGCAGAAACCAGCCATGGCAATGTTGTTCTGTTTAAGTTGCTATCTTTTTTCTCTTTTGATCTTTGTTTGGTTAATTTGTGTTTTATGTATTTGTGTGGAGATTTATGCATCATCCTTATTATGTAAACTAACGAGTTGTGTATGGTGGCCCCAACAACTCCAAATATCCATTTGAATATGTATTTTTCTGTCTGCCTCTTTCTTCTTTGGGAGCTTTTGTCATATGCCGCAAAATTTGAGACTGATTGCCCACCTTGTGTTTATTGCTTGCAGCCAGTGACATCAAGTGCAGCTTATGTGTTGGGCGAGATGGTGCAACACAAGGACGACGCCGCTCAGCCTTTGGTTAAAATTTTCAAGAGCCACAGCTCTGTTCTACCCCTGCTGCGAGCACTGGCGAGCTGGGAGGTGGCTGGTGCAACGTAAGTGTGGATTGTTGTCATGTTCACTGTACTGTACTGCTTTCATAAACTTTCGAACGACCGTGTTACCACAACAACAACAAATACAGTAGCTCAGATGTTTAGACCACAGTTAGCAGATTTTATTAATTTTTTTTTATTTGCCTAGAGAGAGAGTGCACTCTGAAACCTCAAGTACTGTCAGCATTGCACAAATTAAATATTGAAAGGCTTGGTGCGCAAGGCATCTGCACCAGAGCCAATGGAACACACTGTACTGTACATCAGCAATGCTCCTGTGTGTGCCTTTTGTATGCAATGTTTGCTACAAAAGTTGCCAATGATAACGATATGAAAGATGCGCAGGGAGGCAAATAATTTCTGCAAAAGCTTTGGTATTGGGCAAAACTTGTGCCTGCTATATAATGCAGATAGACAGTTAAACCTCAATATAATGAAATAGTCAAAATTGGCAATTTGCTTCGTTATATTATGACTATATTATCGGGAGATACTTAAGAGACAAGCCGCTGCGAGAACGATGACGAAGTGGGTCCGTGCCCTTGGCGCGAGTGAATGTTGGCCTGGCGCTTTGGCTCCACTCCAGTGTAAATAGCCTGTAAATAGCCTCTTCCGTCTGTGTCTTTCTACATTTAACATTCTGGTGGAGGTGAGCGATCCCCATCCTCGCCACGGAACTCCAGAGTGGTCGGTACGTCGAGCTTGTCAACATGCCTCTTGGTGACAAGACCGCCTCTGCAACGGCTTCGGCTTGTCCAACTGCTCCAATTGTCACGGTTGCCCAACATCACGACCCTGGTGTGTTCTGTGGCCTAGAGGGACAGGACGTTGACGAATGGATCAAGCTATATGAACATGCCAGCGCTAATAACAGGTGGGACCCAACCGTTATGCTTGCCAATGTCATCTTTTATCTCGGCGGCACACCACGTGTGTGGCACCAGACGCATGACGACAAGATAACCAGTTGGGACAGTTTCAAAGAAAAGCTACGGGAACTGTTCAGCGACCCCATTGGCCGCAAGGTTGCCGCGAGAAAGGCTCTTGCGTCTCGCGTTCAGACATAAACAGAGCCGTACGTTTCATGCACCCTCGACATCTTGGCTCTACGCGCAAAGCTGACGATGCTGTGTCTGAAGCCGGTAAAGTGTCACATGTCCTAAAAGGCATCGCCGACGACGCTTTCAATTTGCTTGTTTTCGGCAATGTCTCGACAATCGCCGCCATCATTAAAGAATGCCGTCGCCTTGAACAAGCTAAGAGCCGCCGTATCACACATCACGTCACGAGGCTACCCAACACTGCTGCTACGCCGACATGTGAGGGTCGACCGCGTCAGGCCACCCCCTGTGACGACGTCACCCGTATTGTTTACCGCGAGCTTGAGGCCGCCTGTTCGCCAGCTTGTTGGGTGGGGCATATGCAGAAGGCGCAGAATGGGCACTGGTCAAAGACGGCGCAACAGATAAAGTGCAAATGTGGCACTCGTGCGACGGAGACAACGTGGCAAGAGACATGCCTCAAGGAAGTACTTGTTTGCACTGTCCGAAATTTAGGAGGGGAAGACATGACTGATTGTCCGCTACAGAAACAATGGTGTGTGGGAAGGAGACATTGTGAGAAAGCAGGACTGAAGTCGCGGGAGTAAGGACATAGTCTCTGTCAGGTACAGGTTGGCCGGCTAAAACAGTGATGCAGGTTTCTGCTAGAGATGGGAGGTGAATAAAATCCACAGAACAAAGCTGAGTTGGACCTTGAGCAGGAAGGTCAACAGGAAGGTGTAGGTCAAGTTGTACAACACCGGCTGAACAGCCAATCAGAGCAGAATGGGCAGTCAAAAAGTCGAGTCCGAGGATCACATTGTAAGGGCAACATTCGAGCACACTAAACAGAACTGATGTGTGGCGGCCAGCGACACTCACATGTGCAGTACGCATTTCAAGCACAGCTGGAGTTCCACCGTCGGCGACCTGGAGCAGTCGAGCCGGAGCAAGAGTAAGTACTTTCTTCAAGCGCGTTTGAAGCTCCGCACTCATGACGGAAATTTGCGCTCCAGTGTTGATGAGTGCTGTAATGGGCAAACCATCCAGTTGGATGTGGACCGCATTGGCTCCGGTGAACAGGGGCAGAGGCAGCAGACGAAGCAAAGTCAGGATGGTTGGCGGAGCAGATGGATGGAATACCCACATTGGCAAGTTCTTGGTGAATGACCAACTGAATGAGAGACACGAGCGGCCTAGAATCATCAAAGCACTGCATCACTGGCGTGGCAGGAGACACTGCTTCGATTTCTTGCCGGACGATATGTACGACATTCTTGGAGGAGGTGGGCTCATGTGGTAGGTAAATGTCTTCGTACGTCAATGAAGCTGCTGCATTGGGTAGACACGTAAACTGTTGAACTATGCGGTGGCTCTTTGTGTCTTGAAAGAGAGGCGACATTCGTTAATGATCTCGTTGACCATTGTTAGGTTCGTGTAAACAAGCGGGTTAAACACGTCGTTTGCGATGCCTTTTAAAACGTGGCTGACCTTGTCTGCCTTTGCCATATTATTATCTACCTTGCGGCAAAGAGCGAGGACGCCCTGGATGTACGCCACGTAAGAGTCAATGGACGTCTGTGCATGGGTCCCAAGGTCCTTCTTAGCAGCACGTTGGTGGTCAATGGGATTGCCGGACAAATCTCTAAGCTTCTGTTTGCACAGGTCCCAACTTGTAATCTCTTCTTCGTGTATGTTGAACCAGATGTGTGCTGTTTTATTTAGGTAGAATATTATATTAGCCAGCATAACTGTGTTATCCCACCTGCTGTGTGTGCTGACCTGTTCGTAATTCTGCAACCAGTCATCGACACCATCATTGTCAATCCCGGAAAACATGCCAGGGTCGTGAGGCTGGGCCAGGATGACCATCAATGGTGACGACGGGGCTGTGGTTGAAGACTCTCTTTCGGATGACATGGTGGGCAGGTTACGTCCGCTGCGGAGCTCCGTCTTGTGCAAGTGATTACCCAGCACCTCCACTAATGATGTTACGGGATGGAAGAAGCGTGCGACTATTCACAGATGGCTTTTAATGGTGGAGCCACCGAGCGTAGAGTAGTGCAAAAAACCTCGACCTATATTCCGCACTTTACGGTAGTTCTGCTAAGTGACACAGTCACACAGTTCATATATTGCTGATCCCATAGCCACTCTATTTTGTTTTAATAAACGTTTTTGCGCTATCATAGTGCTAGGATTTCTTTTGCGTTCCTGTATGAAAACTTGCATTTGCAAACAAAGGGCCATATATAGTGCTGTGGAGCTTGTTATTAAGTTATTTTTTTCATATTGTATATATATTTTTTTATTTCGTCTTTGACTGGCTACAGGGATCCGCACACTATTTTCCGAGGCAACACGCTGGTCTCCAAGTGTGTTGATGAGTACATGAAGCTGACAGGCATGCTCTACCTGCAAGATACTCTCAAGACAGTCGTGGCAAAGGTGAGAAAAAAGTAAACGTCTTCTGTGCCTCCTGATTTTTTGACCAAACTGTTGCAGGCAAGTTAGCACAACAACTGAATGGCATGGGACATACGTGTACAGAGAGGAGTGTTCGTTTGTTTTTTAATGATACAGTAAAACCTTGTTAATTCGGATTTCATGGGACAGAAAAAAATTAACAAATTAACTACATGCCGAATTACCGAGGTTATCAAGAAAACAGTAACATATGCTTCGTTAAACATAGTTTCTATTTTGCACAAAAGCAGTGCGGAAGCTGCAATTCTTGTCATCTCGTGATCGATTAGTGCTTGTGAAGGCGAAGGCCTCTTGACTTTGCAGTATGGCTGTGGTGCATGTCTTCACCTGAGACGGGCATTTCACTGCTGCCCACACATCCCGATTATATTGTCGCCAATGAACTGGGTTGCCAACAGATTGTCCATCCATTACGATTTAACCGGTGCTCTTCAGCCTCTGTTTCATCATCTTCTGCCATGTTTATGGCATTGCGTGCAAAGCCTTTACATTACAACCATCATTTGCTGCAGCAGTTGCGGACGAAACCGTGGTCGCTAGCGATGCGATCATGGATGGTGACCGCGCAATTCAGCAGGCATGTGGCCCGACGCACTCACCAAGTCAAAACTAATATGCTTGCCGCAACCGCTGTGGACAAAACTGCAGTCGCTATCAATGCGATCATAGATGGTAATTATATAATTTGGAAGGCACGGGGCCGACGCGTTTACCGAGTTGGAACGAAAGTACTGTTTGCCGCAACAGTGGTCACTACTGACGCGATCATTGGTGTGACCATGCAGTTCTCAAGGCATGCGGCCAAAGCACCCTGAGTATAAATGAAAGTATGGTTTTCCACAACTGCTGCAGATAAAACTACCATCGCTGTCAACGCGATCATGGATGGTGCGACCATGCAGTTCTGAAGACAAGAGGCCGACACGCGCACAGAGTCAAAATGAAACTACTGATTGCCACAACCACTGTGGACGAAACTGTGGTCTCTATCGACGCGATCATGAATGGCGACTACACACTTGTAAGGGCAGCCACCATGGCCATGTTACGCGCGGCAGTAAACTCGAGACTAAAGGCTTTAAAGGCATGAAGCCTTTCTGGTACGATTTCCGCTGATGACTATAGTGAGAGTGGAATCCACCACTTCTTTTCAGTTGGATGCTGGCACTGCTTTTGCTCATTTGCGTCATTCCGTGCTCAGATAGTTGTCTGATACCATATTTATTCGATTCTAATGCGGCTTCTATTGTAGCGCACACCTGTTCTCCATGACCAAAAAAAAAAAATTGCGCTCGATTGTAATGCGCACTCGTTCACCGAGACCTAAAAGAAAGAAGAGTCTTTTACAGTACTGCACACGTCATTCTTTCATAAAGAAATACAGCTTTCTCTTATTTGGAGAAACAAAGATTTACTTCCAGTGCACTAAAATTGCGATGAATTAAAAAAGTCGTAGTTTCGCACAAAAAGCGAAGCATCGGTTACGATTTTTAAATTAGTGGACAGCTATATGAAGTAAGGATATAATTTTTATCAGCCGTGTAAACTTTGTGGGGGTTCCACTCTGCGTGCGGCTAGGGCTGAAGGCGAGCTCCTGATCTAGCCCCACGCAGTCGCTTTGTGTTACTCCCCAACCCGTAGCGCGGGAATCGCGGCTACGTCGGGTTCGAACGAATAAGGCAACCAGCGGCGTCAACTGTAAGAACGTTTATTGCTGCCGGCAATAAAGAACACTGGCAGAGGGACGTCCTCTCTGTAATAGTAATAAATAGGCTGGCCTCGTTGCCCGGGATAGTCAGGCAACGTGGTCACTCATGGGTAGCGGCAGGTACTCCAGTCCGGCAGGTTATGGGTCCGGCCTCAGAGAGAGAGGGTCTCCCCCGGTCGCGCCGTTTTGTACCTTTTTACCTGGGCGAGGGGAATGTCCTCCTCGCCCATCAGCTCCTGCCCACGAGTCGGGGAGGAAGGGCGCGTCGCGAGAGCGAGGGAGAATCGGGAGAGGGCATAGTGCGCCTCTCCCCCGTCTATGCCGGCTCTCGATGCGACGGCGCGGGGGAAGATGGGCGCGTGTGCTCCCCACAACTTGTAAACATTCGCTTACTAATGAGCAAGCATGGTGTCACGCGTGCACAAGCAAACATGAACATGTCTCACTCAGTGATCATGGAAACTTGCTATCAAAGCACTGGAGTGAGAAAGTGCTGTAGCAGGAGCAAGCGAATTGGCGTTAGTGCTGCCTCTCACTTCAATGCGAACTAAGTGACAAGAACACACCACGGTGTGCCTAGACACGTAGGCTCTGTGCTCATCGTAGATCGCTTTCAAGATAGCGGCCACGCCGTAAGAAGAAGCCGCCGGGGTAGAACGCCTCTCGTTATTGCATCAGTCTTGCACGCAAGTTTTGGGAACTCCGAATGCCTGTGATGCGGCCCAATTTCTGTCCATCTCTGCGCACATGATTACTTTTCTTTTAAAGGGACACTAAAGGTTACCAAAAACTCAAGTTAAATTGGTAGAGCAATGTTCTAGAACGTCTAAGGCGTCAATGTAATCGCGAACAGAGCTTTAGTAACCGAGAAATTGAGGTAAATGCATGACACGATTTGAGACCCCCCAGCGACATTCCGGTACTAGACCGATGACGAAAGCACTCCTCATAATTTGTGTTACTAATACTCAACTACTCGTATTAAAAATATCATTTCATTCGATTATAAGACGGAAAAATATGCTACTTGTCTACGTCTATTCGATTCTAAGAAAAAATAACATTTTGACGTTACCCTTCAGTAATATGGGTGTTCGAAAGGTTTCGTTTTCGCTCGACTCTGCGCCGCGCACACTTTGGAGTTTCAGTAGTTTCGTTATCGCGTCGTGCCGTGAGGGTTCTGCTGGCTCACGAAACTTTCATTTGGAACAAGCAGCGAGAATGCCACGTCCATGTGATGTTGTGGGAAGCCCTCGTTGCTTTCCCGCTCTGGAGAGCCGGTGTCGAGGCCGCCGTCGTAGTACGCAACGACGCCGGCAGTACGAGCCCTCAGCAGCAGGTCACGCTCGCCGGTGCTCAAATCGCTGAAGTTGAGCCCACCATCGCGAGCCAATCTGTCGGTGTCAGGGTCCATTGCGACGAGCGTCGAAGTTTGCGTCATAGAATGAAGTACCAGCTTATGGGCGTCTTGCGCTGGAGCTTGAGGTATAGTAGCGGCACCTGGTGGCAGTGCGGGAAACGACATCTGGTTCGTGCCAGCTTGGGTCGTATTGAGCCCTGGCTGTGGCGAAGCACGTTTCTAGGCCGAGTTTTGCGTCGATTCGCACTTTTTTATGCCCTGTTGCGAGTGCGAAAAGGCTCGTCACTTCTCACAGACCACGCCGACCACGCTGCGAGCTCACCGCAGCCTATAGTTTAACGAAAACGGACTCTCCGTGTGCCGTGGGACGTAATTCGTTTCTCTTTCCACTAGCCACCATACTCCCGCTTTCGCTCTGCTGTTGGCTCTGTCTTGGCTCTGTTTCTGGCCGCGCGTTTGCGTTTTGCGCAGAAAAGCCGTAGCGCCGTCTGCGGACGCCGTTCTACTCACCGATGGCGCAACGTCACTATGAGACCATGATGTCAGTACTCCTCGATCGGAGGGTGGGCGATTTGAACTGCGCTAGAGGTACGCGGACGCTTCAGAACGCATTTTCTCTTAAAATAAGTCTCTCCTTGGCACGAAACAAGCGTTTCGAGGTTTCTGTGATGGTATTTCAACAGTCCACGTTGACTTAATAGTAACCTTTAGTGTCCCTTTAATTGCGGCATCATGATGAACTCGGCATATGTTCGCAGTCTGCACTTTCTTGCTGATAGAGCAAGCACAGAAAATGAGAAGACGCACGGAGGACTAACCTAAGCACACCTACTATAGTACATGGAGTATGCTACAGAAGCTAGGCTCGAACTGCGTATGAGCGGCCATTTTTTAAATGCTGATGGCGATACGGTAACACAGATTTAGAGTTGTACTCGATTCTAACGTGCACTCAACTTCCGAAGCCGCTTTCTCGGAAAAAAAATGGCCGTGAGATTCGAGTAAATACGGTAACTGATGTGCTGCCAAGTATGTCCGAATTAACAACGAGAGTTTGATTCCATTGAATAATGCATATGTCTGCCAGGATGAGAGGATGCGACTGAATTATCCGATTTTCTGGATTAAGGAGAGTCTGCTGAGGTTTTAATTAATGAGGTTTTACTGTGTTACACTGCAACACCACATTATGCTGATGCATGCTCGCGATATCTGCTTTACAGCTGCAATACTTGGCAAATATAACATGATAAGGGCACATGCAGACCTTCTGCTCTTTTCTAAATCCAGGGCATTTTTTTAAGCCATAGAGTTACCTATTATCTTTGGATGGAACTCTTTTCTGAACTGGAAGTTATATTGTAAGTGGACACACGAAAACAGTTATGCATACAAAAACAGTAAGCGATAAACTGCTTTCTTGTTTCTCACCCTTCAGGATCATGTTACCTAGTTCACTTTTCACCTTTTGACTGTTTGTTTAAACCTTATTAAATGCACACAGGACCTTTCTTTTATCTTCCTTTTCACCAGATTCTAACTGAGCGGCTACCATGTGAAATCGACCCCACAAGGCTGAAGGATGGAGAGTCCCTGAAAGTAAATGAGGTAAGCGCACTTCACAGGCGGTTACACTGTATTTGATACCTGGAATGAACTGTTACTATACCGTATGTGTGTGGGCATTTGTTTACATTTTAATTAGATTTGTGCCGACTATGTGGCAATGAAGTACATTCGGCTCTCGTTACAATGGACCCTGAGATTCAACAAAATACGCCAGTTTTATTTGAAGTCCGCAATATCCAAAATGCCTCACTTCTGAAACTGATTGCGATGTCTTACAACGTTATTGCAAAGAGCGCGTGACAAACATTAAAAGTAAAAAACTAACTAGAAAAAGGTCGCAGTTTCGCTCTAATGGCAAAGCATCCATTGGGATAGCAAATTAGTTGACATTTATGCGAAGTAAGGATAGTAGTTTTATCTCGTTTGATGATCGCAGAAAGTTGCTGCCAATACATTGGAGTGAGGAAACGTGGCAGGAGCAGCAAGTAAACTGACCTTCATGCTGTCTCTCACTTCAATGCGAACTAAACGTCGAAAGTACAGCTCATACGAAGCTACCGGCACTGGGTGCAGTTTGTCCACTTTGCAGATTGCTTTCAAGATACGGCAGTTGCGCAGGCGAGCTCTTTGTCCACATCGCAGACTGCTTTCAAGATACGGCGGCCGCGCTGTAAGCAGCAGCCGCCGGAGTGGGCCCCCCTCTTGCTTGCCTCCCCCGGTGCCTCGCGCGCGAGAGAAGATGGCGCATTTCCGCCCCGCCTTCCTCTCTCATGTGCGCAATATTGAGCCGTGATCGTCAGCTAACTCTCACAAGTCAGTTATCAGCCCATGTCGACACAGCAAAAGTTACTTTTATACTCATGATTTGTAAAAAAATTGACGCTAATTTCGTCTGCTGTAGCCAATAGCCAGTTGTAGCGCGGTTTGTTAAAAGCTAACTTCGTTGCATTAATAAATACTATTCAATTACTTCTCTCCACCTTGCGGGTTTTCGCAGAACTACTGCGTCAAACTAATAGGCAGAACCAACTAAGGTTGAAATATAGTCCGTTATATGCGAAAGTCTGTTGTACTTGGGTCCGTTGTAACGATCATAGACATTATGCAGTATTTAATTGGCTTGTTTGTATACTAAGACCCTGTGCATGCCCTGCTTTATTGAGCCAACTGTAAGCTTATAGGGAAGCATTGGACCATATTATGATTTTTGATGTGTGCTTGGTTTTGGTGTTTCTAGTGCAACATATTGGCGTGACAAGGACACGAGTTGTTCTCGTTCTTGCCTTACTTGTCTACTTTTCAGTCACTAAGTCTGCATTTCACTGGCCTTGCCTTTCACCACCATTAATTGCAGCATGTGCCTTAGAACCAGTTGTAACATATGAGTACGCTTTGGGTTCACAATATTTGTGAAGGGGTGAATCAGGCCAGCGTGTTTGTGCCAAGTTATTCTTTCTTTCTGGCAGCAACAAGGCAAGCAGACGTTATGAATAAAGTAGCTCCCCACGTTGCTCTTGCCACAAGTATCTTGTGATAAACTGCTTTCTGTCTTGCTTCTGCAAAACTGTGGGGGACTTATCATAATACAATATAATCTTGTTAATTTGACCCTTGTTACTTCAGAAAATCGGATAATTCGGACTCGTCCTCTGGTCCCAGCAGGTGTGTGCATTGTTTAATCGCATGAAACTCTCGTCAATTCGGATGTATTTGGCCGCAGAGCGGTTAATTTAGACAACCCTAGGAGCATGGCAAGTGTGGAGCACCGTATGGCTTGCCAGTACAGTTGTTAGGCGCCTCTGTGCTCATACTGCGTCAGGAGACGGCAGGTGTGCATGTGTATAATTAAAGAACGCATTTTATGTCCCGTGACTGTAGTCCCTTTGCACTCTTGGAATGCTTCACCGCAATACCTTGCGTAACACATCTGTGTAGTCGCAAAGCTTACTTTCGGGAATCGACATTATGCAACACTTCTGACTCTTCCTGTGCTTCGGTGCCATCGGTTAGGATGACGTAGGTAGAGTTGGCACTATTGCCGACTATGGCGAATCCTTTAAATGAAAAACACGGCACCGGACAGCAGAAAGCTTGATAGTGAACATTGAAGCGGCAAAGCCTAATGACAGCACAAAACTACTACGGCTGCCAGCAAATCAGCATGCAAGAGCGCTGGCTCAAGACTGCGAGATAATCAAAATGGTGGAGGTGGTGGTTTGAATTACTGTATTCACTTGAATCTAACGCGCACTTTTTTTCCCATAAAACGGGTCCAAAAATTTTGTGTGCGTTAGAATTGAGTATGACCCTAAATCTGTGTTACCATATGACCATCGGCATTTCAAAATGGCTGCCTCGTACGGGCTTCGAGCTTAGCTGCCGTAGCTTTCTTCATGTGCTGTAGGACATGTGCTTAGGCAATGCTTCCTTTGCACCGTCCGTCTTCCCGTTTTCTGTGTTTGCTCTATCAGCATGGAAGTGCTGACTGTAAAGACATGCCGAGTTCATCACGAGGCTGTAATTAAAAGGAAAGCGATCACGTGTGTAGAGACGGGCAGAAATTGGTCCTGATCACGGGCGTTTGGAGTTCTTGAAACTTGCGTGTGGGAGTGGCTGCTGCTACGTACAGCACAACGGTGCGGCTTCTATCTTGAAAGTGATCTGAAACGGAGACAAGTCTACGCATCTAGGCGCACCACGCTGTGTTCTCGTCACTTAGTTCGCATCGAAGCGAGAGGCCTCACAAAGGTCAATTCCCTCGCTTGTGCTACTGCACAGACGACACTTCTTCACTCGAGCGTTTGAAGAGTTTCCACGGTCATTGAGTGAGATGTGTTCATGTTTGCTTGCGCACCTGACACCATGCTTGTTAATTCAGTCAGTAAGCGAATATTTAAAAGCTTATTAGCCGATAAAACTACTATTCTTGCTTTTGTATTGCTGTCTGCTAATTTGCTATCGTAATCAATGCTGCGCCTTTTGGGCGAAACTGCGACTTCTTTATTTATTGCAACTTTAGTGCATTGGGAGTAAATCTTTGTTTTTTCCAAATGAGAGAAAGTTGTATTTCTGTATGAAAGTATGAGGTGAGTGATATTGTAAAGGACTTTTCTTCTTTTAGGTCACAGCAACCGGTGCACATTACAGTCGAGGGCAGTTTTTTTTTCCTTTTTCTTTTTTGGTCACGAAAGACGGGTGCACGTTACAATCGAGGGTGCGTTAAAATCGAGTAAATATGGTAATGCCGTTTTTGATCTGCGACCATATCAAAAAGTCCCAAAAATCTGACGACGAAGGGTCTCAGCATCCGAAATTTCATATGTCCTTGTACACTGGCTCTGTGGGGCCTATAATTGCCTATACCTAGTGAAGATGGGGTGCAAGGTAGCCGGTTTGGTACACTGCAACCGAACTTGGCCACATGGCAGTTTCCCTGTTCCCCACTGCATGCAGGCACACCTCCGAGGCTACGTAGGTTCCGCACTGTCAGCCATTGTGGGCTCATGGGTGGCCTGCCCATGGGAACTGTGTGACCTATTCTCCATGCTACGGAGCCTGGCAGCCGATCGTTTCCCTGGCCGCAAAGAGCTGCAGTACTCTGTGATTTCTGTCTTCCTCTTCCTGCGCTTCTTCGCGGCAGCCATTCTCAGCCCCAAGCTCTTCGAGCTCTCCTCCCAGCCCATTGTGAGTACCATTGGTTGCTTGTACAGGCATGCATACCTGCCACCTCTCCTGAATTTTCTGTAATATTTATGAATTTGTACCCATTTTACAATATTACTAATGTTTTGTCACGTACGAAAAATAAATTCTGTTAGTGAAAGAGATTTGCTTGTCAGTCTCCGATCATGCCCTTTGAAGTCTTCTGATAGTGAAAGGACTCCAGAGGGGTACGAGGTTGTGGCAAATTTTTTCAGATGAGATTTCGAAGCATACCAGGTCAGCAACATTATAATCTCCGAAAAAGTCACTGTGATCTAAAAGATGGTGTGTTGCTTGACAGTTTGTACTGTCCGAAGTTCGGTGCTACAATTCAACCTGATTTTACCACTCGTTATTCATTACTTCAACCTCAATTTAACGAAGTCAGTAGAAATGGCGCTTCACTTTATTATACATATACAAATTTTGTTATATTACTGAAATTGGACCTTTTAGGCAACTAGTATAGTCGCGAATAGATTTATGTACTCGGAAGAGGTCATAAAGCTTGCCAGAATATCAGGCAACCCCCAGACACCATCCCTCCCCCCCCCCCCAAAAAAAACCTAGTTGCAATGAGGAAAAAAGTCATCTTGCTGAGTTTGAGTTGGCGACCAAAGATTGGTTTCATGCCTTGTCGATGATGCCTTCACATTCGCGGTATGAAGCGGAACCTGTGAAGCTTTCACGTCCACTCTGCCACCATGGCTGATAGTGTTGTCCGCAGGGGGATGAAGCCATCATGAGCATGGGCAGCAGGGAGCGAACGCTTGGTCTGCCTCTTGCTTGAACGCGTCTCCAAAATCCTAGATTACGTGACCTCAAGCACAAAACACACATGAAGGTGGTGCACATGAAGCCACAGGCCAGCTCGGCTCGGCCATTCCTTGCACCTGTTGCAGATTACACTCCAAGATAAGAGTGTACAGGCTGCGTATGCACTCGGCCTGCACGCATACGCACTTACAGCCATGCGCAGCCACAACCGGGCTAGAGGAGATGTGCACTCACTTATGACAGTGACACTGACAGTGACAGTGACACTATGACAGCGAAAGCGGTCTTTTCTTTTTTGTAGTTTGAATTATATTGGCCGATGGTACCTCTATTACATTAAATGATGCAGCAACCAAGCGTATTCATATTTAAACCAGAAGAGGGCGCATTTATGCAGTGTCAATAAATGGTAACAAATAGCCCAAGTGAAATTTGAGTGCAGTTCAGTTGGAAATGTTTGGCTCCTTGCACTTTGCAGTGTGCTGTACGTACTGCGTAACTTTTCGTTATGTCTACTGTGGTCAGGATGAAGTTCATCAAATTCATGATAAACTTTTACGTCATATCATGCACAGTTGACGTGAAGTACAGCTGAACCTGGATATATCAAACTGGAAGGGGATTGTGAAGTAATTTGATATATCTATTTAAATATAAAATATGTTTACTTGAAGCTTATCTGAAAATTCCTCGCGTCTCGGACAGTCTTCCGGGAATGCAAAAAGTGGAGATTTACCGATCTCATCCCTGGAGTCGCTCAGCAACAATATTGAGTGCCATCTATTTCTAGTAGAATGTCTGCATCAACCATGAGGCATTTTGTGTTCCTGATGCAGCGTGGTGATTCTATCTAATAACAAACGGTTGCAGGTAGTTACGCGAAAGTAGTTGAAGGTAGTTGCGCAAAGCTGCACGAAGCTTAGTTTTTTCCACTATCAGTGTACACAGCGTTACATGGGTGTGATGATGCAGTGAACATGCGGCATTATGCAGCGCAAATAAGACTGTTGCTGCACGAGCCTTCCATATCTTTAGGCATGTGCCGTGCTCATTTTTCTTACATGGCATGTACTGCTTTTCATATTTAATGCTTTGACAGCATCTGCTAAAGCAGGCCATTTCGTCAACATGATTATTTCCATTGCGAGAAAGGAGTAGTCTCATTTGGAGTAGTGCGCTTGCAGAGGTGGAGTGTGGCTCCGCATTCAATATATCAAATCCCATACACCGCCACATCTGCCACCGCAAGTATGCATCCGCCACCAACAAGACAAGGATGCATTGCGGTACAATCATCAGCACAAATCCATCACTTACACTTTGGCGAGAGAGTATGGGTTTGGTTACCCATACGGCGTCGGGGACCTTCTGAAGAACTGTATAGGCGATATTTTGGATCATACATAGTGATGCGACACCTGAACGGCATGAACTATGAGGTTGTGCCAGATGGTGAAAATTGTTCGCGGAACCAAAAGCCCCTACCCGAAGTTGGTGCATGTGGTGCACATGAAGCCATATTGATCCAAGTGCCTCACGTTTGAATGTTTCATGCAAGCATATGTTTCTTCCTTTCTTTCTTTATTTTTTTTAAATTTTATTTTGTTATTATTTTTTACGCTTAAGTTGCGCCTTGGAATGATGCTTACCTTGGAAGTGACGCACATGCTGCGTCTGTAGTGCAGCAAGGACAATGACGATAAGAAGATACATCGGCATTTAAAAGAAACATAGCAAACAAGAAGAAGTGACTAGTGGACGGTATTAAACAGTCCGTTCTTGTTACAGTTCCTGCTCACTAGTATGTATGCCCCTCGAGTTTCCGACACAGTGTTCCATATATGCGGGTATGACTGTATTAAAAGATATTCAGAAACTATTATTCGCATTAGCAAATAGTGTCCATTCGGTTTCTTCTTTGAGAGTTTAGAATATTGGCGCATCTTTTTTGTTTATCTTAGGACCAAAGTACCTGCAAGTCTGAGTAGCCATGCTGGCATACAGAAAGCATTTAGAAGTTCCTGAAGAAAGTGTTCATAATAACTTATCTTCTATGTGTGTTTTCTTTCCTCCTTAAAATTGGGAATCAAATCTACATGCAGTATGCAGACCTGTCTTTGATTGAGCCACTCCCTCTCTCTCTCTCTCTTTTTTGTCCTTCCTTTTTTTAGGATGAGCAGTGTCACAGGACACTGACCTTGGTGTCCAAGTCCATACAGACCCTTGGGAACCTTGTCAGCTCTACATCAGTAAGTTTTTTCTTGCCTGCCCTATGCTAAAACGTTTATGTAGAATTCACTTTCTTCTTTATTATTTCTTTTCTTGGAGAATAGAAGTGGACATATTTTCATGTTGTAGTGATGGTGAAGAACCAGACAGGGCTAAAAATATGAGTCTTTCTACGAATTTAACTCTTTATTTTGTTCGAACTTGTGCCCAGGAAAACAAGTAACACTCAAAGCAAAACATTAGCAGCGAGCACAGTCGTTGGTTGTCGAAATGAGATCTACAGGTCAAGTGCGCTAGATATTTAACATGTCATCGTATATCCCAATGTAATCACTGGTGCTCACATATGTTCAGAAAAATATGCCACTATTCATGTTCTGCATAATCTAATTAGATAGGACCCTTTCACTTTAGAATCGGCGATCATTCAGGATAACATTCAGGAAATTTTGGAGACATTCGCAACGAGTGTTTGCTTTGTAAGAGTAGTTAGACAGTGAAAAACGGTCCCCGGAAACAAATGTATATACAGTCGAACCTTGATTTAATGAAATTTGTGATGTAACAAACTATTTTCATTACCCGATCTTAGTTTCATTGAAAACTGTGTTGTTTTTCTTTTTACAATTTAACGATGTAATTTCATGACGCGGTTTTGATTTAATTAATTTTCCGGCCATTTCATGCATGCGCTTTGATCCTGTATGGCTATTAAACCTAGCAGAAAGCTGTCAAAATACAGAACAAGCCACAGGTTATTTTAAGCGTTCTTCTGCATGAAATGTTTGGGCAGCAAAAACACTGTCAAAGTGAGCGCGCCGGGACGCAGTAGGCAGGAAACACTGCTGTGCTATTTGTCGGGTTGGTAAGCAACTTGACAACTTGTAGATGCTGGAGATGCGCAGCGGCTCACTGTATTGCACACTGTATGGCTCTGGTCATCTTTGTGCATTATGTTTATGGGGCGAATCGCAGTGTGGCGAAGATGTCTGAATTATCGTTTAGCAACTGTAGTAGGAATTTTTGTTTAAAGGTCTTGTGGGAGCTGCTTTAGACAACACAGGCATGAGTTTGATATCCTTGTTTGTTGTGTGTTGCAGGCACAGCCGTTTTATAAAGAAGACTACATGAAAGAGTTTTATGAAAACTTCATAACGGATGAGCACAAGGAAGCTGTGAGACAGGTATGACTGTGCTTGTAACCTTGTCTAGCTTAGAGGGTGTATTGTTGATGTGATGGCTTGCACTGTTTCAGCTTATAACATAATTTTTTAATGAAGGTTTTGCTAAATGACTAAGTGAGAACTTGTAGGAAGATGAACACCAACACTGCACAAAAATAACTATGCCCGAGTGACTGTTCCTGCCTTTGTGAATGTGAACCATTAATTGGTAAATTTTCATCTGTGTGCATTTCCATTGAATTTGTTTAGCTAGGTGAGTTTATTTCTCTCATTCTTTCTCTTGTAGTACCTTGAGCTCATCTCCTTGAAGAATGTCCCAATGCGAAACCTTGACACACCATCCATTGTCCTGAAGGAAGGGTAAGCACGGACCTGTCACCGTTCTGATGTCAGTGAAGGAGACATTTGTCATGGTGAACACAGCGCTGTGTTCACCATGACAAATGGCATCATGAATGCCTTGATTCAAAATTTTGTAATGTGCCCCATAGTTAAAGAGAGGGTTGTAATTACATTGTTTGAAGAAACGTGAAAATTGTTAACTTTTGCAACGTAGGTATACTTGGCTGTCATACCATATTCACTCTCATAATGCTCACATTTCTTTTTCTCGGAAACTTGATATGAACTTGGGGGGGCAAGTGAGGTAATTACGCAGGGAAAGCTTTCAGAATGTTTTAGGTTCTAAATCGAAAAGCGAAAAATGGAGTGGCTCTAAGTTGGGATTGCGATTCTCACACCAGCCACTGTAAGCTCAAACAAAAAACATTACTTCCAAACATCTACTTTTGTAAGAAGAGCACAGGTTCTGAACTGTGTGAGGATTGGGAGGTCAATCCCACCGTTCGTAAGCAGTTGTCAAGATTGGAGTCGGGCATGAATTAGATGGTAGCTGGCCCATGCCGTCGTCCAACTTATCCACGCTGAGGACGTTGTTGAAGGGAAGGACTGCTTCTCATTGAGAAGGAGGAATATGGGTTTATTTACAGTATCTACATAAGGACATAGCAGTTCATCAGTCTAGCATGACTGCGAGAGAAAGTACACTGAGCAGCCGCACAACAGCGGTTTATAAACGCTCGGTCCTCCCTCGATCCCTAGGTGAGGGAAACGTTCGACCAGGCACCGTAGACGAGGGCTTACACACACATCTCTTTGCGCTAGTTTCATGGTCCCCAACCGACGTCAGACGGCCTTCGCAGAACTCGGAGCTGACCCCCCGCAGCGCGGCCGCCAGTTATCCATTGTCTTGCTTCTTGAACGGTGCGTGGGAAGGGGCGTCTGGAGACGTTCCCTCGGCAACTCCCCCGCTCATAGCAGATCAGGTTGGCGGTGGCTGGTTCAGTAACAATAGTTGGTCCGCCGATCGTGTTTTAGTCGCAACGGCCCCGAGGCTAGAGCGTAACGGTGGCTTTCCAAGAAAAGTTGACGCCGCTCTCGCAACTGGCTGGCAAAACTTGCACCTCAGCGGGCCGTTCTTAACAACTGGCACCGGCCAGAAATATCGGGAAATGGGAGTCAATGCAGTTATGTTGTACATACTTTGTGATAATCTTTATTACCTTATGCCAGAGGTTTTGTACAAACAGCATAATTAATTACTACATGTATATTAACTGTGCCACCATATCAATGGCTCTGCAATCACGTGTATCGTTCAGGGAAGCCAAACATCAGGATACGTGAGAGTTGTATAGGGAGGACGAACAACCGGGGACACGAGGAGTTGAGCATCCCCACTACCTTGGGCTTGATACTAGATGAGCCGGTGCCAACGAATAGCTTAGACTGAGTGCCCTGCATAGGTGCTCTGCTTGAGCTGTGACCCTGTCTTGTGCAGGACTATGACCAAAAGGGCGCAAGGGCGCAACAGGCTTGGCCTCAAAAACTTCAAGCGTCGCTACTTCTGCCTTACCACCAAGGAGCTGTACTACTCAAAGACGAAAGGTGGGCCACAATGAATCGAGATTTGTCTCCTGACCTCGAATATTGGTCATGTGTTAGCTGTGGTTCTCACATAAGGGATATGCTGTATATATATATATATATAATGTTATTTTTGGTATACGGATGGCCACCATGTTGGGCTGTAATATGGGACATTTTCTCAATTCGGTGCTCAGCAATGGAAAGCCGTCACCCTCCTTAAACACTGACTGTGTGTGTAAAACAACTTTTGTGCATACAATGCAACCTTAATATAATGCACTTGAGGTATTGTGATAGATTCAATAGCTTGAAAAAAAACCCATGGTACTGGCACTACAGCACCTCCATAAAATAGTTCGTAAGCAGAATAATGACTGTTGTTGCAACATGTATTGCTGAGCAGAAAGAAGGACAGGAAGAAATGAAATAGATAGGATGCTCAACAGAGTGTCTGCTCTGTCCATTTTGTTTCTTCCTGTCATTTTTTTTTTTTTTTTTTTGCTCAACAATACAACAATCTATAAGCAGCTGGCATTGCTTGGAAATATTAATTTCCTCCGTGAATATTCACTGTGCACTCATGCATGGGATTTTAACCATGCAAATTTAACAGAAAGCTGTTCTTCATTCCACTATTCTCCCATAACAAAGCACCTTAAAAGAATTATAATGGTATTAAATGCCGAGGGGTGTGAGTTGAGTGCTGGAGACGTATGAGCAAAGATTTTGAAACGTGGTGTCGCTGCATGCCAGGGCTCACTGCTTAGGGGTCCCTTGCGCAGTCAAGTTACTACACCATGAGGAACACAGTGCAAACGGAGATGATAAGAACAAAGAAAGAAGCAATGAGATCGGCATTGTTGTCCCTTCACATGTTTGTGTGATGTTCGGTATGATTTTACACTGTGGGGGTATGCTCTGCGTGCGGCTAGGACTGAAGGTGAGTTTCGGATCTAGCCACACACCCAGTCGTTCCGTGGTTCTCCTCAACCCGTGGCACGTGTAATCGCAGCCACGTCGGGTTCGAACAAATAAGGCAACCAGCGGCGTCAACTCTAACAATGTTTATTGCTACAAGCATTAAAGAACACTGGCAGAGGGAAGTCCTGTCTGTAATAAGTAATAAATAGGCTTGCCTCGTTGCCTGGTATAGTCAGGCAAACGAGGTCACTCACAGGTTGCAGTTGGTAACTCCATTAGGTTACGGGTTGGGTGCCCGAGAGAGTGGGTCTCCCCCAAGGCTCACTCACACTAGGCTGAACCGATACCGATTTCTGTCTGCTGACTGTCAGCGACCACATTTTTTCCTTCATGTCGGCGCTTCTGTCACACTGTACCGACACCAGCAATCTGCCTACGGTCAACGGAGAGCTCGGCGTCGGTACGGTGTGACAGAGGTGTCGACATGAAGGTAAAAAACGCCGTCACCGACAGTTGGCTGATTGAAATCTGTGTCGGGTCGGCCTCGTGTGAGTGAGCCTCCAGTTACGCTGTTTTATACCTTTTTAACTTGGTGAGGGGAAGGTCCTCACCCGTCGGATACCTTCCCGTGAGTCGGGGATGGGGGGGGGGGGGGGGGGGGTGCGATAGGAAGGGAGAATCACGTGAGAGTGAAGTATGCCTTTCCCGTGTCTACGAAAACTCTTGATGCATCCACAGCATGTGTCCGCGGCGACGTGAGTACGCAGGGGAAGATGGGCACATGTGCTCCCCACAACACGAACTTGTCCACCAGTTGAACTGTTGGACAGTTCTGTCGAACAGTTCCATTACGACAGTGGGCACTTGTTTTACAATCCATGCTTGCAATGCTCTTGGCTTTTTGCAGCTCAAAGAATGACCCTGAATGTGTCGCTTCGTCTATTTAGTGGTCGTATAAACTTAAATTATGCATTAGTTTTGTGTACAGAGGGCAGGTGACAACCAATGCAGCCATTTCCTCACTTGGCAGATTGGCATGGGTAAAGTGTACGCACCTCTTCTTGGCAATGCCAGACTTCAGAAATCTTTGGTGAATTTCAATTTAGATGAGGGGCAAAATTTGCTAGCAGGCCCGAGTCGTTTTCTTTATAATACAGCTGAAAACTAATCAAGTTTAACCTCACGAAGAAACACGAGGTTAGGATATGCTGTAGTTAATCGCTCCAGGTAAACTTCGACCTCTGGTGCTTTTTTTTTTTATGTGCCCTTAAAATGTAGTGAATGAGTGTTAGTATTGCATTCTGTCCCTGAATGCACTCACTGCAGCCAGGACTGAAACTTGCGTCCTCGTGGTCAGCAGCAGAATGCAGCTGGAGAGTTCCCAGAAAACTGTTGATAAGAACACTTGTAAAGGTTGGGAAAGGTTTTAAGGTAGTTTCAATTCTGTTCATGGCAAAATTTTCTCTAGTGAATAAGCCCTCTGTATATCGAGTGAGGTAGTATTGCATGACTAGCATAAAATGTCTATCCTAAGTGCGCAAAGGAAAGATTTGGCATCAGAGCAATGAGGTGCTCCCTAAAACCTGGCACTCCTCAAAAGTATGAAGATAACAGCAGATAAACTTTTCTTTGTTGTTGCTGCTGTTATATATCTCTTGTGTTTGTGACATCGCGTGGATTTATTTGGCACTTTTTCTATCTCTCTCACACTTTCTCCTTTTTTTTCCAGACTCGAGTCCCCTGTGCACCATTCCACTGGATGAAATCTTGGGAGTGGAAAAGGTGCAGGAAGACTCATTCAAGATGAAGAATGTGAGCATATTCTTACCTTCTTTTGCATTGGCTACCTTGGAGGTCATTCAAATAATGGTAGCGGCCTAAAAAAAGATGCCTTTCAAGGCAACCTTTATGTATCTTCGAACCAGTTGCCATCTTGCAGATGGCATTGCTTATTCTCTGAGCCGCTAAAGAAAGTGTTGCAGTAGACTACCATTGGTTCGACTCAGGTTAATTCAATTTTTTGGCTAATTTGATTTTTTTTGGTTAATTCAATCCCGACCAAAGGTTCCCAGCCAGCGCCGAAACTTTCATTTTTCGATCCTAAATAGACCTTAGCCGAATAATTTAAACGTCACAGCTCAGCATGCATGCACCTGATCCCAATAACAACCACAATCGCGGCGACCTATTCAGTGGTAGCATCTGTCTTGGCCGAGTTCAGGGGACAGTGAATACATTGAGCACATGCTGTTTCCTGCCAAAAATGCCTATGTTCAGACTGCCATAGAAATAATTTTTAGTGATAGTGGTAGCTCACAATAATTACTGTATTTAGACGATCACAACGTGTTTTTTGTTTCTTCAATGAAGTTCGCTCGTAAGTTATCTGCAGGACGAACAGTCTCATATTGTTGTGGGGTCGTTCGAGCACAACAGATTGTACGGAGGACATGTTGTGGTTCATAGATAGTGATAAAGTGCTCATTGATGGTCATGATGATGCACATAAGGTGGAAATAAATCTCTATTGTGAGAAGATAAAGTTTGCTTGTTTCATCTTTTTCTTATTGCCAGAATGGGAGGCATGCTGTGCTTTTCTTGTAAAAAAAAAAATTGAGTGCATGTTCAATTTATGCTTGGTTTAAGAGCTCTAATGTCACTTCTACATTAGTTTTCTGCTTGGAATGCATAGAAAATGGGGTGTGCATTTGATTTTGGGGGTGTGTTAGAATCTAGCAATACCGGCAAATGAATCGGTCGCATGTTTCAGCATTATTGTTTTGCATCTTGTTTAATTGTGCTTATTTCGTTGGTCCTGTCGGGTTCGAATTAATGGAAGTCGACTGTATTTATATAGAACAGAAGAGCTGTAGTTGCTTAAGGATACTTAATTTGAAGTGCATTATCATTGCAGGTGTTTCAGGTGATCCAGAAGTCTCGAGCATTGTACATCCAGGCCAACAACTGTGTAGAAGAGAAGGAATGGCGGACAATCCTCACCCGCATCTGCCACTTCAACTTATGCCGCATCCACACCTACCACCCAGCTGCCTTCCTCAAGGGCCACTGGCTCTGGTTAGTACTGTCCCTGCCCGAAATGGCTGTGATGCACATTGCTGGTCTCATTACTAGTCACACTACCAGTCTCATTGGTCTCAGTATCTGCACCATCCGAAACACTGCCCGAATGTCCTTCACCGCAGATTTACTGGCGACGGCAGATGAGACGTATAGTCGGTGACAAGTCAAGAATGCAGGAGGAGCTCCTTTCACTAAAGTGGGCTGTCTGTGTTTTCCCATCTCCCTGCACTCGCAGTAAATTTCTCTCTTCCATCAAAACTTCAGCAATAAAAGAAACACCACATTCAGGCATGCACAGTCGGGAAGGACAGCAGCAGGTGGCACAGGCGCTGAGTAGAGAACCTGCTGCACAAGCTCGAGCACAGTGTAGCGAACCATTGCAGCGCCGAGCGGGGCGGGTGAAGTGAGCGTGCTGTCGCAGCTGTGCAGGTGTTCAGCATCAGGCATTTTGTGAACGGATGCACTGTGGTGGTCTTCATGCTTGGAAATATGTTATGGTCCTCACTAGGAGTTGGTGATGAGAGACTGCTGCTTGACAAATGTGCTCAAACACTTGTGCACACATTATGAGAGGACAAAACTAGTTTAATTAAATTCTGCGGTTTTGCATGTCAAAACTATAATCTGATTATGAGGCATGCCATAGTGGAGACTCCGTATCAATGTCTACCACCTGAGGCTCTTTGACGTGCACCGAAATGTAAGTACACGAGCCTTTTTACATTCTGCTTCCATTCAAATGCACCTGCTGCAGCCAGGATCAAACCCACGACCTCAAACTCCAGAACGCAATGCCATAGCCACTGGGCTGCCGCGGCGGGTTATGAGAGAACAAGTGAGCAATACCAGTTGTCAGGCCGATGAGCACCAGGTGCTTTTTGAGGGGTATTTGCTGCTGCATTCTTGACTTGTCCCTGCTTATAGTACTCCGAATAAACATTGTACGTGGGCTTTGTGCTCACACTATTCGTGTGCTCCTTTTGGAATCGGCTCACTGACTGCTGTAAATAAATGTTGTGATGTTGGCTGTAAATAAATGTTATGATGTTGGCTAGTTGGTTCACCTTATTACGCAATGCTAAGATTAAGATTACGCAACTGAGGGCAGAAAGTTCCTGTCCTGAACTTTTTTCGCCCGAGGTTGCATGTTAACATTGCGTAATAAGGAGGTTGTAAGGAAAGACAAGTGTGCCAAGGGCAATACGAGAATGCGGATTTGAAGTGCTGAGGAAACATGCAATACTGTATTTACACGAATATAATGTGAGATTTATTTCAATATTCCCAAAATACTGGTAGTGCAATGGCATGAAGTATAATGCATGCAAGAAGTATTGAGAATAGGAATTTCTCGTTCATACGTTTTGGAGAAAACCGCAAGAAAAAACATACTAACGGGGAAAATGTACGATCCAAAGTAACTAGAAAAATTTGACAGATTCAACTATTGTCGACATCCAAGTAATGCGAAGCGTCGCGCAGATCGTTGTGGCACGAGACGCCGACGCGCATTGGGCTGGTGGTGCTCTGGTGGCCGGAAACACGTTTTGTTGTTTTCGTATTGCATGGTCTTTTTTTAAGAGGGCGACAGGAAACTGCAACGAAATTTAGCTGGCGGGCGAAGCTGGTTGCCGCTGAAGCGAAACGTGAAGCCCACATCGCGCCGCCTGCAGCAGTGAACAGCAGCGCGTTTGGATTATCACCGCCTACTAAATGCGTGCAGTACACTACCAATGGCACTACGCACCATGCACTGTAAAATAGATAGGTGAAGATGCTTATCGCAATAGGTATGGCGGCGATGGCTGTGAATGCGGCGTGCGATGACCCAGCTGGAGATTTGCTGGTACCGAAATAAGAAACTGTGCACGCATCGTTTTCATGTGAGACGAGTGACTATATACTGTTCGCGATGGCGCACGCCTGCCACATTTTCTTGTTTACATGGGATCTAGAGGCCCGAAAATGTGTTGTACGATTGCAGTTTGGCGACGTACTGAACGTTAGTGCCGAAAAATCTTGTTTTCCGGGAACGCATGAACCGGTAAAAAAATGAGCCTAACTATATTGGGTCATTTTTTGTCTTCTCAATTGCGAACGTTGGCGCCGGGAAAACATACGTAACGCGAACATATTAGTGAGGTTCTACTGTATACACACAGGACCAAAGGCTGTTGCCGGTGCTTTCTTAGACAGGTCATGCAAGGAATCTTACGATTTCTTGTTATTGAAATGTATACTTATCTAGACCTTTTGAAAGACTAACTGGTCAACATTCCTTCTGCTTGCGTTGTTGTGGATATATTCACAGAACAGCAAGCATTTGAGTTACCATGATTCATCATAGCACCCTTACAATGGTGCTGCCTAAATGGTACAGGAAGTAGACTGTAACAATCAACCACCCCCACTCTCCTTCCTTTGCTTTCATTTTCTTGTGTTATTTGCCCCACTGACTTGCAGTAGCAGATATGCGCCATCTGTATCTCGACTCGAAAGTGTAAAAAGCTGTCTGTTACAGCTGCAAAGAAGAGAGTGAAACGGCACCTGGCTGCTCGCCCGTGACCTCATATAACCTCGCCGACATCAAGGTGACCATCGACACAGACCGAGAGATGCAGCGGGTCCACTCTATCTTCCTCAACCAGATGCACATCATTGAAAGGCTTATAGGTGAGCATCTAGCTGCATGCCATTGTAACTCTGAATGTAAGCAGTTAGGGCATTGGGGCTCCCAAACTGGCTTTGCACACTCTACTCATTGACATAGTCGTGGAATATGGAGGTGTATTCTGGAACAATAATTTCAGCGGTGTCACATTGAATGTGCCTTTTCTCTAAAACAGTAGAAGTCATCAAAGCAAAATATAATTTATGTTTTACAGGGTTTGTCCGTAAAGTAATGAGACTGAGTCTGGTAAAAATAATTTCTTGATCCAATCGGTACACATTAAAATTCTTCAAAATAGTCTCCTTTGGCATCACTATACGCTGCCGCCAATGCGATTCCTACGCTGCAAATGCTCTCTAGAAGTCAGCTGCTGTAATCTCTTTCTGAGACTGTAACAGTGCATTGGATGGCGGGAACATCGTCGAAACGGTGACCTTTCAGGCTGCTCTTGAGCATCGGGAACAGAAAAAAATCTGCCAGTCTCACATTGGGGCTGTATGTACGGTGGCTGCGGCAAGGTTGCAACCCCTAGCAGGGCCAGGCAGGCGGTCACAGGCGGTCGCATTGTCATGGTGGAGCCTGTAGCAATTGGCAATCTCTGGTCACTTGCATTTGATGACTGTGTGAAGGTTCTCAAGGACTTCTTTGTAGAACACGGCATTGATGCTTCGTCACGGAGGTACAAATTCTTTGTGGACCACCCCATGCTTGTCAACAAAGACAACGAACATTGTCTTTTCCTTGGGCTTCGACATTCTCGCTTTCTTGGGGTATGGGGAGTTCGCGGTGGGCCACTGCAAACTTTGGCGCTTGGTTTCGGGGTCGTATTGGAACTCCCTTAATTTGTCGCCTGTTATTAAGCCGTCGAAAAAGTCCCATTCACTTTCTAAGTGCATCAACATCTCAAGGGAAACGTCAACTTGTCAGTGTTTTTGTTCATCACGCAACACTTTTGGCACCAATTTTGTGGACCATCGTTTTGCACATGTTGAGGTCTTCGGCGATTAATCTGATGCTCAAGCTACGGTCGGAGTGCAGGAGATCTTTTACTTTGGCCACATTTTCATCCGAACTACTCGTTGAAGGGTGTCCAGATCGCTCCATGACTTCAACGGTCTCCTGTTCGTTGTCGAACTCACTGAACCACTCCAAAACCTTGGCCCTTGACAGAGTGTCATCTTTGTAAGCCTCCTTAACCAATGCAACCGTCTCGGAAGCGGTTTTTCCCAGGTGAAATCAAAATCAAAATCGCATACCACTGCTCCTGCGAATGCTCCATTTTTGATGTTTTCTTATGGAGGAGCATCCGCGCTCTTATGGAGGAGCATCCGAGCTCCAAGAAATCATTTTGGATCGTATTGGTTAGGAAAATAGTGTGCGTACAAACAACATGCTCGTAATAACTTTATTTTTATGTTTTTTCTAATTATTCATTTTCTATAAAATTTTGTGAGAATGGCTCCGGTGTACAACAGCAATTGCTGATCGTATGAAGTTGAGGTTGTGAGGTCAAATCTCTTTACTAAAGGGTGCGACGGGGCATTTGGGTGATGCACGCCTGACAACGAACGATTGCATCGCCATTTGTTCATTGTTTCCCGAAGCTGTTCAAACGATAACTGGAGAAGCTTGTCGCTGCTGACAAAGAAACGCAAGATTTTGTCCCTAGAAGAGAAGGCTCGAGTTATCACCCAGACTGAAGCTTGAAAGAAAATATCAATTATTGAGGCAGAATTTGGAATTCCGGTGAGCTCGTGTTCAACAATATTGAAAATTAAAGATGCTATTGCGAACGCGCTAGCTTCAGGGACGTTGGCGAAGCACAAGAAATTGACTCAGCCAGTGCACGAGGCCTTAGACGAGGTAGTTTACGCCTGGTTCATGGAGATGCGGGCCAAGAAAATTGCCCTTAGCGGTGATATTGTGTGGCAAAAATCGCTAGATTATGCATGCATGCTGGGAATAAATGTTTAGTCCAGGATAGGTTGACTGAACAGGTTTCACCACAGCATCATAGAGAATGTTTTGTTCGGTGAAGCGGCTTCGGCAGATAATGACGGCACCGCTGAATTGATGTTAGCCAGCCCCACAGGCATTCGGAAAGATTATGCACCATCGTATATTTAGAATGCCAATGAGACCGAGTTCTTCTACGAGATGCTACCCACCAGGACCCTGGATTTTAGGGGGCTGCTCTGCCACGAAGGCAAGCACTGTAAGGAAAGAGTAACTGTGCTACTGTGCACAAACATGGACAGTTCAAACAAGTGGCCGCTTTTGGTCATTGGTAAAAGTGCCAAACCACGTTACTTTAAAGGAAATCGGCACCTTCCTGTCATGTACATGGCTAGCAGCCGAACGCGGATGAACCGGGATATTTTCGGAATGGGTCCAGGCCTTCAACCGGGACATTGGCAGACAAGGCCAAAAGGTCTGTCTGCTTTTAGACAATTGTTCCACCAATATCATAGTTGGAAGATGTGCAGTTGAAGTTTTTTCCACTGAACTGCACCTCCATCATTCAACCCTTCAACAAAGAGGTCGTCAAGAGCATCAAGTGGGCCTACCGTGAACGCCTTATTCAAAGGCCGCTTCTGAACATGCAGTTGGGCTGTGAAACGAAACTAGACGGCTTTATGACCCTCCAAATGATTGCTGTGTCGTGGTGCGCAACGAGAAGCGCCATAATCTTCAACTGCTTCCACCATGCCGTGTTCAGTGTAGTTGGGCTGTGAAACAAAAGTAGACCTCTTTATGACCCTCCAAATGATTGCTGTGTCGTGGTGCGCAATGAGAAGTGCCATAATCTTCAACTGCTTCCACCATGCCGGGTTCACTGCACAGGCTGCCGAGACTTCGGGTTCTGACAACGAAGACTGTGTTGGAGATGATGGGCCGCCATGTGATGAAGTCACAGCCACGTGGGCAGCCCTGCAGGAAAGTGGAAATGTGCCCGCCAATGTACAGTAGAACCTCATTGATATGTTTCGGAGAAAACCGCGAGAAAGAACATACAATCCGAAGTAACAAAAAAATTTGACAGACTCAAGTATTGTTGACATCTGCTTAATGTGAAGCATCGCGGGGATCGTTGCGGCACGAGACACCGTTGAGCGTTGGGCAACATGCGTTGAGCTGGGGGTGCTCCGGCAGCCCGAGACACGTTTTGTTGTTTTCTGATTGCATGGCGCTTTAAGAGAGTGACGGGAAACCGAAACGAAATCGAACTGGTGGGCAATGCCAAATGCTGCCAAAGTAAAACGGGATGCCCACATCGCACCACCTGCAGCAGGGAACAGCAGCACATTTGGATTATCGCCTCCTAAAAGCGGGCAGTGCGCTAACAATGGCACTACGCACCATGCGCTGTAAAACAAATAGGTGAAGCTGCTTATCGCAATAGGTTTGGCGGCGATAGCTGTGAATGTGGTGTGGAACGACCCGGGCGGAGATTTGCTGTTACACACTCACTACGTGGTCTTGGGAGGCGAGACTCTCCGAACTGGATCTGGGAAGCCGACTGGCGACCCTCGACCAGGCCCGGCGAGCCACGATCGCCAGTGGAGCCCTGTCAGAGGGAACCACCCAGGAATAAACCGCACAACGGTTTCTGCAATAATAAAGTTCCTCCTCCTCCTCCTCCTCCACCTCCTCACGTCAGACGGGTGGCTATACAGTCGAACCCACTTATAACAATATTCAAGTGCCACGAAAATTCCATTGTTATAACCGATAATTGTTATATAACCGGGTTGCATGAAAAAATCAAGATAGGGGGATGGCAGAGCTGATATGAGAAAACTATATAGGCAGGGAGGCTAGTGTACCTCCCTACCACCTTCCTCCGCCCGGCTGCCGATTGTGTTCCTGGGCGCTCCAATCGCGTTTAACAAGCCTCAGCTGTTGGCGTTAAAGAATGACACTGCTATAACAACTGCAAAGAGGTGTCACAGGTGGCTAGCGATATGCAATCACCGCCAATGCATCACTTTGGTGACCCCAAAAGGGGCCTTTTAAATATTGCAAGAAGGCTGCCGCGGCAGCCTGTCAGCTTCAGAAATCCAGAAGAAATGCTGAGGAGAGATTGCCACAAGCATCTCACCACGTACTTCTCACTGGCTTGCATGAGAAATGCCTATGTCTGTCAGCCATGGATGCTTTATGCGAAGCTTGCCGACATCCTTCCCCAAGACATCCAAGCGCTCCATGTAGTGCAGCGGAAGGTTCCTCGCGAGAACGAAGCCCCGGAGGGACTGAATTATGCTGGGCTTCCTGTGAGGACAACGTTGAAGCAGCCTGCCCTACCACGTGTTTCTATTTCCTCCCAAGCCCAGCGCTCGATCGCTGCGCCGCCATGCGCCGCCCGCACGTACTACATTTCTAGGTACTTTTTCGCCGAAGCGCCATGGCACGTGCCCTAGATGTATTTGGTTTTGCATCCCTGGCTGTGCCAGGGCACGCGGTGTGTTCGGGCCAGCCCGCATTCACAGAGTTTAGGCGGTGTAGGTAAATTTTAATTCTGAATGCTTAAGCAATTGTATGCTTACCCAAAGAGAAAACCGTCCCTTCGTCCGTCCCGTAATAAGACGACCACTTTCGAAATAGCGCCCGCAGTAGCGAACGAATTTGCCTTTGCGCTGCCTTCCGTTTCAACGGCAACGAAGCGGCGAAAACACAGGGCTGGCGTTGCTTTCAGTTAACGCCTCATTCTGCAACTTTCGCAGATCGCTTTGAAGTTAAGCGGACCCGCGTCACTTCAAGACTATGTAAGCGGCAAGAACACAGCGCGCGAAGCTATGAGCTGTTGGCACTGTTTTGTGGGCATCGCAGATCGCTTTAAGCTGCGTCCCACGCGGCATTGACATACGCCGCCGCCTGAGTACGTTCATGGCTCAATAATAAAGAATGTTAGGGCGTCCAGTATTCCGGCAATCGCGGGCGGTTTGCCAGGGGAACGGGGGCGTAAACTTCAGTGGCCAGATTGGTGGCGCCAGCTGTTGGCGCAAAGCTCAACCACACAAACACGGAGCCAATTGCTATACAGCCGAGCCCACTTATAACGGCCCCACTTAAGACGAACGCTCGCTTATCACGAACAAGTCCAGCGTGACCGTCAAAATATACGTTTAGGCTATGGAGCTCAGTCTCAGCTACAACGAACGCCCGCGAGCCTAGCCGATCGGCTACAGCGAACGCCTTGGTGTCGCGGACCACTTTCCACGTGGCGAGATCCGCCGACCCTGTGCTGTGCACGCTCCGAGAATTGGCATTCCCGCGGCGTCTCGCCGGAGGCACGGAGGAGCGGCGATGCGGTGATGGGATCTACGCGATAACGAGAGAGACAGAAAAAAAAAAAAAAATGCCGGCCCAGCACGCATCAGCAACATGAACGCACAAGTCGAAAGTGCCAGCTCATTCGCCACGGGACCCCACTCGCCATCGTCGACGTCAGGGCAGCGGCGAAGTTTTCCACCAATTGACAACGTAGCACGTGATCACGTGCTTTCGTACCCCCTCTTCTCCCTTCCCCCCCCCTTAACGCCGTGCCTCACACGACTGCGGGACTGTCTTTTTCTTACTTGTGGTTGTGCTAGCGTTGTCGGCGTTGTTTCCTACTGGTGTGCTCCCGTGCCTATCCGAGATGGCAGATTCGCCGGCGTCTACTTCGACAGTGAAGCGAAAAGCTTTGGACTTGGCCACGAAACTGTTGATCTTGAAAGACCTTTCCCAAGGCGCGAAAAACCACGAACTGGTGAAAAAGTATGCTTTGTCGAAATCGACAATATCCACGATACTAAAAGAGAAGGACAAAATCTACAAGAGTGCCGCCACGGACTCCGCGACAAGGAAATGTTCCCATCAGCGGGCCGCTGATGTTGTCCAAAGCAAAGGACTTAGCGTTCCTCCTGGACTTCCCAGATTTTTCTCCTGGCAATGGCTGGCTCCATCGCTTCAAGCTCCGCCACGGAATTATTTTCAACACCATCAACGGCGAATCGGCATCGGTAAGCGACGAAGACATCAACACGTGGATGTCTAAAAACTTGGCCCGTGTATCAAGTTATGCTGAAAGGGATGTGTGTAACGCCGATGAAACGGCGCTATTCTATCAAATGCTGCCTGGCAAAACGCACGCTATGAAGGGTGACAAATGTGCTGGCGGCAAGCACAGCAAAGTTCGCATAACTGTGCTTTTGTGCACCAACATGGATGGAAGCGATCGATGCTTGCCATTTGTCATCGGTAAATCAAAGAGGCCACGTTGCTTCCGCACATATGTACCAGTGCGTTACAGGCATAACTCGAAGTCGTGGATGACACGCGAGTTGTTCGCGGAATGGCTTATTGACTTTGACAGCAGCATGGCGAAGAAAGGGCGCAAAGTTCTTCTGATTCTCGACAACTGTACCGCCCACCATGTCCAAGCTGTCTTAACGGCAGTTGAGTTGCTTTTTCTGCCGCCAAATGTAACTTCAAAAGCGCAACCGCTGGACATGGGTGTAATACGGTCGTTTAAAGCGGCCTACAGGCGCCGTGTTGTGCAGCGGATGCTGATTGCAGTTGATCGCCCCGCTGCCAATGTGCCTCTGCAGGTCTCGCTGTACTCGGCGATAGAAATGATCAAAGCGGCTTGGATGGAAGTGACACCCGAACGCATCCGGAATTGTTTTCGCAAGGCCGGCTTCGCTGACGCACCTGAAGCAGGCGTTGAAGACACTGAACAAAGCCAGCCTGACGACGACTTGTGGCGACGCGTTGTTGACGCTAACCTGGCCGGCTGCAATCTTGATTGGCAAGATTTTGTTGATGTGGACGACACTGCTGAAGTTGCGGAGTCGTTTTGCGACGAGACCGCCGTCCGGGAAGTGCGGGCATCAAGCGACGCCGAAGCATCGGACGATGACAACGATCCGTCAGAGCCAGCACCCGTAAGCGCGACGACAGCAGTGAGCCATATTGAGGCACTTAGAAATCTTGTGTATTTTAAGGCCTTGGGTGACGAACACATCGCAGCTTTGAACAAGCTTGAAACCGCCGTCATTGGGTGTGCTCTGACGAGGCAGACAACGATCACCGATTTATTTTCTCAATAAATTTTTGTTTTGATTGATGTCAATTTTTGTGTGTGGCCCACATACCACGAACTTCTGGATAGAATGAACGAATTCCGTGTGACGCTCGGGTTCGTTATAAGCGGGCTCAACTGTATTCTGCTTGGCTGCTGGTGTAAATTTTGGACAGCGGCGTAATCGTCTGGACAATTATGCCACTGCCAAAAATTTGCACTGGCAGCGAAGCAGAATATAGTAGCTTACTGCAATTTCAGCTCTGTGTTTGTCTGGTTGAGCTCTACGCCACCAAGGCGGCTGCATCGCGCCGGCTGCTCACGTTGCTCCCGCCCATCCGGCAATCCGCCCAAACCACCCCCGTTTGCCGGAATACCGGACACATTAAAGGTCTCCAATGGTTTCACGCGGATGGATAAGGCGCTGAAGAGCGATAACGTCTTATAAAATGATTGGAACGGTCATCAGCGGACCTCGGGCCTCCACCTGCAGTACTTTGCTTGCGTCATCAATGCTCCTTGCGCCGCTGTCAGCACCAGTTCGTGTCGCCACTGAGCTGTCGTTAGTAATGGCCTAATCAAGTTACATAACATTGGTGATGACACCGGGCTGCGCGGAGATGAGCTAGTGGCACAATGCTTACGCATAGTCTAACTCCCAGAGGAGTTTCTGCGAGATTTTTTTTTGTTCCCGGACGTTTAATATGCGTCGTGTATGGCACCAGTGCATTGCTATTGTTTCTGCTGGAAGAGAGATAGTGATGTCAATAAGGAAAGGAAGCTTGAGCGCAGCGATGATGTGGCTCGTGGTGCGAGAAACCCTCCATGCCCCACGATTATCCCAGCTTTTGTAGATCGAAGCGCCTCGCACACCACAACCAACTTCTTATCACATCCCTTTATCCCCTTATCCAAACTGAACAATTTCGTCCAGTGTTGCGTCAGCTTCCGCACGCAACTCTTATTTCGAAGCAGCCTAGGCGGCTTGTTTTGAAAAACCTATTTTCTCTTAGCGACAGCTGGGTGAGCAGATTGTGCGCCCAAGCATAACATCTCCCTAGTCCCACCAAGTACCTACAAGAATCTAGGGCGCTCGCCGTGGAGCTTTGGGGGAAAGTACCTAGAAACGTGGTACACGCGAGCGGCTCATGGCGGTGCAGCGATCGAGCGCTGGGCTTGGGCGTAAATAGAAACACGCTGCCCTAAAGCATCATCGCTGCCGTCGTCGCCATCGCTATTCGATGCAAGCACGTTCGTGACAATCGTCTCATCGGTTAGAAGCACTTAGTTTCCAAATCTATAGCCATGCCTTTTCTTTTCACTGGTAATGTCGTGCATTGCCGATGATTGGCGGGCGGGTCAGCCATCTTCCGTTTCGGCGGCGAGTCAAGCGAAGTAGAGAAACCGCATGGCCAGGAACGACTTTGACACAACCAACAAAATCGAATTCGAGCGATTAAGCTGTTCGCAGAACTGCACTGAATGAGGAGCCAGCGAGCAACATGGGAGCAATCTGCTTGCGGTGCAGTTGGCGCGGTCTGTTTGTGTTTTGGAGGGTGGGGCGGCGTAGAGCTATGGGTGCAGCCCATTTGTGTTCGAAGGGGTGGAAGGGCGATAGGAGAAAGCCACTGGAAAATTAGGGCACGGCAACTGTTGGAACAGCGGCCCATAGTGCAGCGACTCGAATTTCTCGTTTTCTTTTTCTCTTTTCAAAGATTTCGCATTTCCCTACCTTTCGGCTCGGACACCCAGCAGCCAGACTTCGTCATTATAACTGGGCCGCATCAAATGTGCATCGCTATCACAGCTGGCGGGCTGGGTAGCTGCAGCGTGGGACGACATCCCAGGTACTTTGATCGTGCGCACCTTTAAAAAGTGCAGCATATCTAATGCGCCTGACAGTACTGAAGGTACTGAAGATAGTGCACTGTTTGAAGGTGACATTGACAAGGAATGCAGCGACGAGTCTAGCAGCGACTACGACGTTGGACAAGCTGTGCACGTTCAAATTCAGTAAATGCTGTTTGCATTTTGTGAACGCTGTCCTCGCTTTTTTTGTTCGGCCTACATTCGAGGTAATATATTTTTTTGTTGTTGGGCTTCGGACTTTAGGGGGTCGGCCTAGATACGAGTAAATACGGTATATGGTATGCAATGGGAAAAAAAGGAAAGACAACATGTGTTCGACGTTTTGAGATGTTGAGAACGGCTTTGTCCTTTGCCTTCTTTCCAGAGACATGTCGGCAGCAGCTGCAAGGCCCTGCTGTACCAGGTGTTGAGTTCAGGCTTCCACCTGGGTTTGTGGTCGAGGACCCAGCCAGCCTGCTGACCACATTGTCTTCCATCAAGACTTTTGTGGAGACCATGGAACTCAAGCATGAACGACATCGGCACCATCTGTACCGACAGACACAGTACGGCTCCAAGTAAGTGTCACTGAATAAGTTGTCAATAAATGCAGCAAGGCAACCTGCAGAGAAGCATTGTTTGTTTGTTTGTTTAGTTCATTACTTACTACTCACTCACATTTTGCTCACTCCCTCACACTCATTCATAAACATCTCGAATGACTTAGGGCAGTAGAAGCATGTATACTTATGTCCATTGAGCTTGCAGCAACTCGTCAAAAGCAGCCATTAAGAGCAATGTAGGTGTGAGCGTATTTACTTGCCTTGTAAAAGAGATTTTCTTGAAACAACGAAGAGTGCAATATTGTAGACTGCAGCTATTATGTGCTGCGATAATGGTCCTTGAAAAGGTTTGACCACTCTTCTCGCAGAACTGCAGGTGCCCACATGTACATGTAGCAGCAGTAATGGCAGCTGTTATGTTTTGTAAAACTCTACATGCTTCAGAATAGTGTTAAGAGGTGAATTTATTAGAGCAACTTGGTAGCATCTGGCCTTAAACTATTTAACATTTTAATAGCCTTCATTCTCCCAAGCAGCAGTGAAAACTCTCCTGCAGATCTAAATATTAGGTTACCTTGAAGGATGTGAATTTGATTGTCACCCAAAATCACCCATGTGATGGTGGATCTTAAAAGGACACTAAAGAGAGAAATTAGTTGTATTAGTAAATGCAATATGAAAATAGCCACTCATACCGTGAGAAAGAGGCTTGGTAAGCCAGAAAAGATGCAGAAATTAAAGACTGCTGGCGATGCCACCTTGCGAAGTTTCTGTACCAGCTCACTGTGATGTCATGGGTTTTGACCGAGTCTCCTTGGGCCTCAATAGAGACTCCGTTGTATTTTGAAGGAGCTGAAGACTGAACTTAGCTGGTTTTCTAAAAGCTTTACTCTGCCAAAATGGACCAAATACAAGAAAATGCTTTGAAACCTGCGACGTTAGAATGACATGCACACACTGGGGTTTCAGCACGAAATTAAAAATAAGATTGAAGTTTGGTTTTCATTCTTGCTTCTGGTAATTGTCTTACTGTAAATTTAACAAAAAATAAGCTTACCTAATGTTTCTGTATAGTGTCCCTTCAAAGGGAGCGGTTCATTTTGTATTCCACCTGCAGCAGACTGAACTGTGTCACTTCTCTGTGTTGTTGCAGGCAAGCACCCATTGGAGACGACAACTACTTGCTCATGTTCGCGCGGCAGCAGCAGCAGAGGACCGCCTCAGTGCCCAGTGCCTCCTCGCTGGCGCGACCCCTTACCAGTGATCTCAACATTCCTCTACCACCTCTCCCTGCACCAGCGCTGCCTCCCTCGGGCAGTGCCAACGGGAGCCTTGTCAGCCACATGGACGTGCCTTAGCCGCTGCTTATCCTCCTCTCATCCTTCTGAAGCCACATGGATTCTCTGCCTTCCCAGTGCACACTGCCGGTCCCGCTGCTATGATGGAACGGGACCTGCATCGCGCCAAGCCCGAGGCCCTTTTGGTAGATGTGCCAACTTCCCAATGCCTTCTCTTACAGTGGTCCCTTGCGTGCCCCCCTTTGCATTGGCCAAACACAAGTCGGTGTTTACAGGGGGAATTCAAGCCATGTTGCTTCCTAGTCGGTCACCCGAGGTCCTTCTCATTCACTTGTGAAGCCCTGTACATATTATGTGCACTGTGAATGCTGAACTTGGGTAAAGAGAGAGAGAGAGAGAAAAATCTCCTCCAATAGTTACGACCCATGCCGGTGCTCTGTGGAGGAGGAAAGACTTAATCACGTACTCATTGCTTATTTCATTCCAGAGTGAAGGGGCTGTATGCTGCCACGATTAACGAACTTGGGACTGACGTGTAGCGAGCTGCACATGCGATGAATATAATGTGACTTTATTGTGCTTTAAGCTTGTTACCTGCAAAGCTGTCGGAAGGCGTGGATGTAGTCATCTTGGACAGTGTGTAATGGACCCATGTGATGTATGCAGCAACATTGCAAGCTGAGTCGTTAGGACATGAATGTTGGGGTGGCACGTCTTATTGGGTCACCGTGCCCTTGCTTGGCTGTCATGGCTTGTTGCTTGAATGTCAAGGCCTGTTGTGTTATTGCACGTGAGGCCTTGGTCTGGCTGCACCACTTACAGAGCCTGATATATGATGGGCAGTGTTGTCAATGTTTTGTGCACAGATGTGTGGAAAAACCTTGCTGTATTATCCCAGGTCATAATTCATCTCCGTGACATCACCCAGACTCCTTTCTCTCGCAAATTGTCTTTTTCACAAAGCGTACCAAGACATCATTCACCTTGAAACAGTCATGCAGATAATGCACTGCTACGGCTAACCTACGCACATTAGGGGCAGCTTGCAACAGCCATGGGCAACATTTTACTGTTTATTTGTTCTTCTCGTAAGCATGTCTGCGAGGGACTTGTAAGCACGCATCACTGGGAAATGTCTACGAAGCATGACAGTTATTGGCTTGCTAATTCCTCATACCTGGCTTGCAAAATTTTTCAATTTCTTTATTTATTACCGAGACGCTGCCTATATTTATTACCGAGACGTCGCCTACCAAGCCTTTTCACTCACTAGATCATGTGGGCGACGACTGGCTATTTTGGTAGCTGCTTGTTACATCTGCTCACTGATGCAACTCCAACAGCCTGGCATCATTATCGATTGCCCAGAAGCTCCAGATTGTGATGTGTTAGTGTTTCCAACTGCTTGGTCAAACATTTTTTCTGAACAAGCACAGCCTATCTATAAAACCAGTTTTCCCATTGTGGCAACATGTATCATTTAGAGGTTGGAGCTGTTAAAAGTGAATGCATCCCCTTGCAGCTGCATTTTAGAGTGGCATTGCAGCCTCAAAATTTTTCACAAATGAGTAGTCCGTAACACTGCAAAGAGGTTCCCTGAGCATACAAGACTAGCTATTTGCACCGGAAGCATGTTGTGTAATTGAAAAGTAATACCGTATTTGCATGATTATAACACAAGGTTCTCTTTTCTTTTTTCTTGTGGAGTCATCAGCTTGTGGAAACATCTCACGTGATATTTGGAGTCATTGTTCTGAATATAGCGCAAGATTTTCTTTCCCGTTTCACCGTTCAATACACAATGAGCCCAACTATCACATACCTGAGTTGTGGGGAAAAGCGAACCTTTCAGTGTTGTAGGAAGAACACAGATGTGCTTTTATAGGAGCAGTCGTGCGTCTCCAAGAAAGTAGGATCGGTACGAACGCTCGGTGCACTGCAGAGGCGCACACCTGTACCGAACCTTGCACATGTACAGGTGTTCCAGGACAATTTTGTATTGCTGTTGCATTGACACATTATATTTTGAACCTGCAGTATGGTTTGCACTATTAATCATGTATATAAAATTTGTTGACATTTTTTTCTCATAAAAAGTCTCCCCTCGCATTATATTTGTGGTCACATTATCTTCATGCAAATACGGTACCTTTTTTCAGTCCTGAGCACAGATCCACAAACGGCTCGTGAGGTTTTGCAGCGAGACTCAAATCTACCATTCTGTGCATCTTTTACCACCTATTTTACCAAATAGACAATCTGTCAATCCCTGTTAGCGCTCTTCTCATTTCCTGCTTTTTGAGTTACGGCGCCTCATTGCGGTATACCTGTTGCCTCAGCTCGGTAGCAATCAGCCCCTGTAAAGTTTATTTCATTTGAAGTGGATGTAAGCACAAGTTTCTCTACTCTACACAGCTTCACAATGTAGCTGGGTCGCATCCTTTTTGGTTGCACAAATGCATGCATGGTGTATTGTGTACTGCTTCTCATAATCCACACCCTCATTCTGTTCATTTGAAATGTTGCATAAATACATGAACAAGTCCTGAGGCTTTCTGCCACCAACGTCGAGATGCGCGAAGTGCTCTCATCAGTTAACTGTTTAAAGATATTCTGAACAAAGCAAGAGGACAAACACAGCTGCTGCTAAAAAAAAGTTCACTCATGTCACACACGTAGGCTTGTAACTTTTTCCAACCATGGCAGCGGGCAGTTTTGTTGATACTTTCTACATTTCTTGTCTGCCTGTTTGTGTATTTTTATGTTTCTACTTGTGTAGTAGTTGTCTGTGTTTAATATAATATATATATATATAATATACATATATAAATATATACACATATACCATACCTATATATATAATATACATAATTGTAACATGTTACATGTGAACCCATGAGTGATGTGCACACAAGGCCTTCCTTTTTTTCTTTAGTCGAGTTGCATGTTGAAGAAACGGAAGATGTGTTAAGGGTGTAGTACTTGGTGAATTTTCATTGCCAGGGGTGGCATTCACTATGAAATACGCATATAAATGAGGAGTGCAGTTTACTGTGAGAGTTGGCTTTCATTAACTTATTTCTGATTCAGCGGGCCAGGCAAAATTGATTGTGATCACCCAGTGCTCCAAATAAAGGGCGCATTTAAAAACCTTGGATGCCTTTTGGTGCTACTGATTAGTCAAGCTACACTGAAGGCTGTATACTACCCGACATTGATAAACAAAAGTTGAAATGTAAATTGATTAGAATGTTAGTGTTTTGCAATAACTTCTGCAAATACTGCATTTTAATATCCAGTATATGTTTTACAGCTAAAATTTGTCCATGCAGCTGAGCGCCACTGCCTGCATCATTGCTAAGGTTGGCCAGTCAAGGCACTGAATGACAAAGGAATAAAGATAAAATTGTTGTACTATGCCAGCCCTGCACAGCACCAGAATTATGTTGTTTCTTGAAGTGCATGCCATCATGGCCTTTGCACCTTTTTTATTTTGTGGTTCCTTGGGCATCTACATGTGTTGTCTGCCACTGTTTGGTGGTGCAGAAGTAAATACGCAAGTGCAAGCATTCAAAAGATCCAGAGTTTGATTTATTAGTTTGTTTATTTATAATTCTTGTGGTCCATTATCAGATTTGCCCTGCCCTTACTAGACCTGATTGTGCTTCTTCCCATGCAACTCCTCGCTTTAATTTATAAAATGTAAACAAGTGTTACTAACCTAACCAGGAGTGTCTTTTCATAGCTACGATGTACAGAAATGGAACCTAGCAGGACTTATTAAGTGCGGTGTAACCAACCACCCTCTTGTGTCCCGATACATTTTGCTCGACAGAATTGGGTTGGATTGCCCATTTCATTAGCTTAAGACAAAAAAGGCACCATTTCACCAGCTCATTCATGCATTAAGTCACTATCATAATTGCACATAGTTAGGCCATAGATCATTTCTTACCACACTCGTTGAGTATTTTTCGCCTCTGTGTTTTACTGCTTTGTTGCCTTGTTTCCCTTATACTGCCTCTGCATCATGTTTCTGAGATGTCTTGTTGCGGTTACTCTTTTTGTTGAATTCATGATGTGACGCACCTGTGTCCCAGTGACTTGTGTTGAAAAGTGTAAAGAAATATTTTGCATGCTGCGTGCAAGCATTTTGTCAGATACAGGTGGAGTTTTACTAATTTGATTCCTATTTTAATTTTATTCTATTTGGAGCTATATTGTTGCTGTACATGAAAAACTTTCTAGTTTGGTAGTCAGTTGACCTGAGCCTGGTCTAATACTTATTGGTTAATAATTTTCTTAGCTGCATTGGTTTTGAGATCCCAAGCACCAATTAGAAATCAAGTGAGAAAGGGTCAGTGGCATGTGCTGTACACCTACAGCTAGTCACAAAAGTTTACAGGACAGGTTCCTAAAAAAAAATTTGAATTTCCCTTTTAAAGCAAGGCGCTTCCGATTGAATGGATCACTGTGTGGTTCATAAAAACTATTCCCAAAATTGAATTAATGCAAATCCATCAACACACTGCACTGACAAGCTTCAAAGCAGCACCGAATCGCCTGGTGTGCTTTAGTAGAAAAGCACAACTTCCCATTTGCACTGCCGCACAAGATGCTTGCCAACAGCCTCGGTGCTTCCTCTGTCTTGTTTGTTGCAGTACTTACATTTGTCGTGCCACCATTCAGGTGTAGTAGGCGTTCGGTGATTCACAAAGTCCTCTTAAAACTGTGGTGAATGTACAAACTGACATTTATGTTTTCTTTTGTCAAGAAATATGGGCACACACTACACATACAGTTGCCCTTTGTCATTTGGCAGCGTACTGTATAGAAACTTAAAGGGCATGTGTGATGCCTCAGACTTGGTGTTGTAAAGCGTTGGGGTCACTGTGGTATGTATGCAGCTTTGCTCTTGCAAGGAAATGGTGATGGACTTGGCGAGATAGGGCTGGTGGTGTGTTCCATGTTGGATAAAGGCAGCAATATTGCTTGTGGCAATGTGCTTTCTTTTTTTTTTTTCTTTTTTTCCAGACGTTTATATCGAAACACACAGAACAAGTTTTATAGCAGATTGCAATGTGTAGCAAGTGTAGTGTGTATACTACTAACAACTAGCAGCCATGTTACTACCACCGTGCCTTGCTTGTGCGAACGTACCGTTCATGAAAGTTGTGTACGTCAAATGCTCTAGAAATCTGCATGGGAGAGAGCCCTTGCAAAATTTGCACTGTAGAATCTTCAACGGGATGTTTTTGTTCACTTGGCTAGGGAAGGTTTTCTTTTCTTATTCTCTCAATTATTGCAACTGAGAAGTGCATTCACATCTTGCTTAAATTTTTCAAAACTGAGCTGTATGCACAAAGTCTACATTCTCGCTCATTTTTTATATAGAGAGAGCAGTGCGCCTACATGGCAACATTTTGTAAGGCAAGAAGCATCTATGCAGAAGTGTTTTGGAGCATTTTCTTGCTCTCCTCGCAACGAGGAGGGTGTCATTTACATAATTCTAGTAACCATAGTGCCCCTGTCACACGAGCTGCATAAAGGTCACTTTATGTAAATGAGTTTGCTTCCAGTGTAGTAGTCCATTCAAACCAGTGAAACAGCTTTGACTTACAAGTGCTCCTGAATAGCCATTACACTGCAACGAAGCACAGTTTTTATGTGACGCTCGCGTCGAAATAAAATGACCTTATTATGGCGCCCGTGTAACAGGGGTATGAACGTTATCGCCTATTCCACATTTTGCTGTTGAAGAGTTCATGTTAATGTGTTGCCAGAAGCTGCCTTCTTCACGTCTTTGGACTCCATGTGGTGGCACAAAACATGGCTCTAATGGTCACAAGCGAAAGTTGGTTGCGTGGACACTATTTATTGAGAACTAAACATATTTACTCCAACCAAGAACAAAGCTGTGGGAGTGCCTTTCTACTTCTCTGTTGTATGTGTATGTTACCATTGTTCACGTAGCGATGAGTAAATGAATTTTATGCAACAGATCTGCAGTTATGTTTCGTTCATTTAGCCTTCAATATTACCTTATTTTCTAGTATGTACAGTCACATGCAATATGACTTGCAACACCCTTGTTCGTGGTCGAAGGGGCTCCAGGGCTGTGCGGTGGCTCTAACATGCGAAATAGCGGTTTAATAAATACCACTAATTGAAGCTGTGCTTAGGTCTGGAACTTATCCTGTGCCTGCACACCCATACAGTCTTGGAGCCCCTTCGACCAAGGGAATCGGTGTTGCAGGTCATATTGCATGTGAATGTGCGTGCCTATGCTTGCGGACAACTTTCTGTGGCAATAAAGGGAAAGCTACAGGGACAGAACTTCTACATGTGTCTCACTGGGCCAAGTAGTTTGACAGAGCTTTCGGTTTCTTGAATCAGCATAGCTTCCGCATGCAATGGTTTCACATTTGCCCAAACGCAGAAGATAAAGGCAGGAAAATAATTTGCATAGAGTAACACGGAGTGGTAGATTGTGCTATTTTGTTGTAAGTGCTGTAGCAAATAAGATGTTTGTTTTTTGTTCCTCATCTTAAAATGATGCGAATGAAAATGTGGGACTGTATTCTAGAGCGCTCTAGTTGTGTGCATTTGCCTCTGTAGCCCCCTCCCTTCCTTGCCACAGAATGTTGCCCAATATTTAGAGCTCATTTGCACATCTCTTAATACTACTGTGGTGTCGAAACGACAAGCAGTTTCTGGTGCAATGGAAATGCGTGATTGATTGAATAAAGACGATGGAAAACACATGGACCATGTGCGACCTGCAGCCTAGCAAACTCGAGGTAGCAGTACATGTCGGGAAGTGACGCACAGATGTTAAGCTTGTTGGAAGCACATTGCAACATGACAGCAATCGGCTGAAACACTGCTGAAGTATGCAACATGGCAGGATATTGAAAGCCATGGTATTTGCGAACTGCGATTATCGTCATTTGCTGCCAGAGAAGCTGAACGTTTTATTTGCAGGTTGAAATACATTGTAAAAGTTGAGTTTGTTCTGCTGCATGAAATTTTTGGCAGCAGAATTGTGGGAGCAAAATGCCAGTTGGCATTTGAATACCCAGGCAATGATATGGGGCATTTTGTAGCTTGCACCTATGTAATGAAAATTCCCCAAGCTACTTGATGGGACATTTGCATCTGAATATGAAAAATCGGAAGGTGCTGCACTGCTATCACATGGGACGATTTGAAGTCCGGAAAGGCAACATTCCAAGCAATAAATAAACTTAAAGCATTTTTCAGCTTTGACCTTTATGGCAAACATAGTAAAACATATTCCTCACTGTAACTCACTGCTGCCTAACATTGTTTCCATCTTTTCTGGTGAACACTCACAGTTTCATGGTCAGTACTTGTGAAAGTTGCATGTGCACCACTTCAACCAGTCCTGCAGTTTGTTTTCAAAAAAGAAAAGACTGAATGGTATTGGGCAAAGTTTGGCACATCGCAAAAAGCCGTCATTCTGAAGAAGGTGAGAATGTCTGTAGTGGTAGCTTCTTGCTGTTGCAGTATTGAGTTCAAAGCTGGATCTGCTGTTACTGCCCCCACCTCGCACCTCTTCTCTGCACCACCTTGCATGCCTGTCAATTCCTGAATTTTTCATATACTTCTAAAGCTGTTGAAAGGTGGGGTGCTACATGTTTGCAAAAGAAGAAGCATGCAAAAAAGGAATTGTGATGATACCTGTGCCATCCTATTGTGGCAGTACAAGATGCCGCATACCAGAGGTATACATGTTTCAAGTAAGTTTATCCAGACAGGTTCCTGAAGCAAGCAGAACTGAACTGGCAACAGAAAGAGAGAAGAGATAGGGAGGTCAACCAGATTAAACGGCGAAGTCGCTGAAAAAGTCAGTGGTCTGAAAACTATGTCAGTCTCCGCTGCTGCTTGTGTGCTGTGCCTAAAGATAAATGGCTGTTCATAAAGCGTGTATACATTGACCAAAAGCTGTGAGCTCGGAATAAACTTCTAAAACAAAGTTGGTGCAACCTCCCCTCCTCTATATGTCTGGGATTTTTACAAAATTCTAAAGAGAGCAGGTTGGCATTTATAACCTTGGCTCAGTAGCACAGCATCCTCAGTTCAATACCAAGTATTGGCAAAGATTTCTTTTTAACACTGCCAAACAAGTTTTGTGATAGACCACATTTTAAATTTTACATTCATCTGATTTTTCAGACCTGCTAATTATTCACGCTTCTCCATGGTACCTACGTATAATAGTGACCAAAATTTTGGCTGTCATAGTGTGTTGCTCAATCTTCAAGACTGTAGCCAGTTTCAAGTATAAACGCCATGCAAACAATCTTGCACGTGACAGCGACAAGTGATGCGACGGAGATGGCCGTTGCGTCTGCCTGTTGAGTACAAATTCAAACCCATAAGAGCGACGACTTTGAGCAACGCCTCCATAGTTTTGCAGGTATGAGAGCAGCAAATATACATTGAAACTGACGTGACGAACGCTCTAATAAGTTTATTTGTTTTACTGTAAAGAGCAACATAAAGTACTTATGAAGGTCTTGGAGTAGGTCTTTTATGCTTGCATGTATCAAAATTTGGTCATTTCTTTGTTTTATGCGACAACCGATAGTCTCACTGTTGAACATCCTGTTACAGTCCCGCGCTACTGGGTAATATGGCTAGTCACTTATAGCTCTTCTGGGCGACAAGCGACGAATTCTACATTTCTAAAACCGAGTGATCTGCTCCCTGCAACGGCTGGTTTTATCACTCACTCGAAGCCGTCGCTCGTTGCTGGCACACACAAAATTGCCGTCATGGGGTTTGAGCTTCACATTGTGCAATCTCACTTTTGATATTGCAAGTATGGCAGACATGCTGTGAAGACGAGAAGCCTATACCCCATTCCACACACAGCAGTCAACACTGTGGAGGCTAGATAGAGAGACCCCTTGCAGTGGCTTCGTTCACACTGGGATATAGTTCAATGTTTTTTTTACCGCAATTCCACGAGCAGTTTTTTTATATAGGCTCAGTATTGAAAGAAACAAGTTTTAATCCTGAGAAACAAATGCACGGTGGTATATGGCGGATAATGAATTGTTCTAGATCATTTTTATTTTTTTCAGGTTCTTTTTTTTTTTATTTGAAATACGTCGCGAGGAGCCTCGCGTACATGCCCGCGTGAGTGAACGCTGTTGGCGCACAACGAAGCATGGACGGAACGCGTGGAGTGATAACATTTCTTGACCGAACTTCTTGCGTAGCTTCTACAGCGTCGACTGCTATGTATGGAACGGAATAAAGCCAAGAATAATTCAGTCTTCTACAAGGTGCTATGGCAATGCAAAGTTCGCATTTGGGAAAATTGCAACTTCTAAAAATGTTTTAACTGACAGCATCATGATGTCAAGGTTGCATACATGATATCTGCCCCTCACGACAATCGGTGACACACACTGGGCTGAGCAACGGGCGAAGTCGAAACACACCTGCAGCCTCAATCACCAGGAAATTTCAAATAGATATCATTACGAGGAGAAACTATATACAGAGGTTATATTTACATGGCAAGTTGCAAAACGCTGCAGCAATGGTACGACTAAAGTGTGCACACAAGAGATTGGCACACTGTTGTACTCATCCAAGCACCGACCACCAAATCGTCAGCATGTCACAAATTGCAGCCACCCCTGAGAATATTATTGCAATAAAGTACAACACAGCAAAATTCTCTAAACAAATCCTCTGCTTTGTTGAGGTTGTAAAAAAATGGTGATTGATTTTACCATCAAAACTTGTTTTTTCGAGACTGTTCGATTATTCAGACACTTTTGAGGCAGCGCCCATGTCCGAACAATAGGTCAGCAACTCGCCTAAAGTCAGAAAACGTAAAGCCTTCAATACTGGCAGGCAGAGGGAGCGCTTCTGCACAGGCCACAAATTCAGCGAGCAGTCACTTATTCAAGAAATGGTTGATGTATTCTTTGGAAAGAGCGAATAGTACCAGATGAGTTCACAGAAGCTACAGAAACTTCCTTTCACCAGATGAAAACTTTGAGTTCAGGAAAGCAGCATTGTTGATCAATGTTTTGCTGGCTCTTGGGTCAATCCGGCTGATTTTCAGGTCTTCTTCACGACTGAACTCCCGCCGTTCTTTAACTTCATTCTGAAATGACACGGTAGGAGACAATGTTCATACCCTTTCCAATGCAAGCACACAGTCGCCTCTCTCCCGACAGGCACATTCACATGACAAAACATACTAATATTGCATATACAATGCTCAGCATTTTAATGCAGTGCAGAAGACACTATTGATGACAAAATCTGTTGCACAAACTCTCTTGTAATCTGAGCAGTTTGAGGACCAGTCTTGCTTTTGAATAAAATAATGTCTTAAAATGAACTGCTCATAGGAACAACAGTTCACAATGGACTGTAGCACATTGTGGCAAGGAGCGCTCGCTTTTGTTTCTTGCAATAAACAAGACACAAACACTTAATAATTTGCCGCAATACTTTTTCATCCTTCAGATATATGCATATGGCTGCACTGCGCAAAGTAATGAAAGGGTATCAGTGGCGTAGCCAGAAACTTCGTTGGGGGGGGGGGGGCTCACGTTGCAGCTGGGCCTCCTCCTTACAGAATTTGCCGAGGGATCAAATAAATACATGAATAATAACTGCACTGCCATTGCCAAAGATCCTGCAAATGAATTCTTGAACGCTATGCACTGTCAAAACAAGTAAAATATGTATTTTTTCATAAAAGAATATACTCGTATGTCTCAAAAGTTGTGCCCGAAATAACCGATATCAATGCTTCCCCGTTTTGTCTATTTAATAAGTAAAGGAAATATGACATGAACTTTAGAACTATATCAGTTTGAAACCAGCAAAGCAGTGCATGTCGCTGACATGAGAAATGTAAAGGCCATGAATCGAACAAGTTGAGGACAAATATTTTAATGATACCTTGTCATTCAAGAACTTTGTTTGCATTTTTGTACATATGTAATGACCTGGAAAAATCTCTATGACGCGGTCCTTTGTTACAATGTATTGTGCAGGAGCACCTTTCACCGGTCGTATATTGTTAGTAATTGCATTGAAATTATAGTCGCAACAGAGAGCACATATCAAAAGCAAGAGTTCTGCAAAATATACAAGGGCGACTCAAATGAAAGCGAGCCAATGCTAATCTCTGAGAAACGGGGTACCTTATTTAAAAGTAGTCTTCATGAGCATTTAGACATTTGTCCCACTGACTAACGAGTCGTGTAATTTCCGTCTCGTAAGACTCCTTGAGTTTCTGCTTCGAAAATTCTGTAACCGACTCCTGGGGTGTGCATATAATTGCTACCGCAATAATTTAATAAGACTATCCGGCAACTGAAGCGTCCCGTGGCCCATTACTTTCCGCAAAAGAAGGAGTAACAAAATCGAACTTTCACCACGCGACAATTTACGACACCACAACGTCTTGTTTTTTTTTTTTTTTTTGTGGGGCGGGGGCACTGAAATAATAGCCACAAAGAAAAGCATGTTGGCCACAATCGAATGCCTACTTTGGGCACCTAATATGGCTACCGAAGGAATATCGAAGAAAATGTGAGACGCTTGGCCCACAGTCCATATGCATACTGCTCGGTAGCCTACTTTTTCCAAAGTCCAAAGTCGTGCTTTAGGTTTTCAATTCCGGAACTTTGTGGGTTTAATGTTCTTATAAACATTGCTGATTTGGCTTGTCTCGTATAGTCCGACGTACGACTTTAGAAAAATGAATGCACATTTGGCGTCAAATGTTTATAGGAACATTAAACCCACAAAGTTCCGGAATTGAAAACCTAAAGCACGACTTTGGAAATGACAATGCACCTTTCGCATCAAAAGTTTCTGAGAACATTATACCCATTAAGTTTCGTAATTGAAATCCATGAGCTCAGTAGATTCCACAGCCTCCGGGAGATGCCGCGATGCGCCCGCTCATCATCAAAACGCCCTTGAAACTTTGTGCTCGGATGGGGCTCCTTGCGTTATGTAACTCTAGGTGCATGGGCGTTACCACGAAATCGAGCCTGAGTTCGCAATGTTCGCGCTGAAATGTCTTTTCGAGCGTGAAAAAGACATTCTAGACAAAATCCAGCATGATTTCCGGGGCCGGGGGTTGTTTTGGTGTGCCGTGCATGACAGCATGAAAAAATTTCAGGGGTTGATTGACCTCCCTGCCGTTCTTCACGTTGCTTTCTCTCTCTCCTGTGAATGCAGCTCTCAAATCACACGCCTCGCGACAGATAGTGGCTGCTGAAGCAAGCAACATCTGATAAACGTGAGTAGCGGCACTAGTACTAAACGGGAAACCCTCTTGCCATTGTGGTCCATATAAAGTCCAACTGCAATAAGATTTTATCGCGCTTGCATGACCTGTGTGCTGTGGGTGTGATAAGGGTAAGATGGTGGCCTGGTGCATCCTGCCTTTCCGTGTGCCCAATGGAGCAGGCAGGAGGGGCACGCGATAATACGATTAAGCGTGCACGAGCGTGGCTATGCATGGCTATTAGTGCAGCTAAGCGCATATACTGACCGCGCACTTTGTCTTGGAGGTAATATGGTAAATGGAGGTACCGCCAATGTGAAGATCTTGTTGACAAGGCATGAAACAGCATTTTCAGTTGCAGACTCTCAAATTCAACAAAATGAAAATATCTTTTAGTCATTGAAATGAAGTTTTTTCCTATTGCTACAGAAATTCTTATGAGCCTGTTATGTCTCAACACAGCCAAGGGCATTAATTAGATGTTTGCCACGAGGCAACCCTGCCCATCCATCAGCACCTATTCAGAAGTCAACGCAGCATTGACACCGACTGTTGACGGGTCCACAAAAGGCCCTACTACTATTTGACAGCCTGAACTAATGATGGAAGACGGCAAACGCTGAATGCTACCGTGGGAACGGCTTCGACCTTGGATTCCCAGGTTGCTATCCTGTCCCCTATTCCATACTATCGAAGGTGGGGGTGCACTGGAAGTGGGAATGCTGCGGAACGCTGTGATATCATGGGCGTGGTATTGCAACCGATCCGACGATTGTGATTGACTGCGATACAGTCATCAGATTCACTAATTGAGTTGCCTAAGGAAAACGATGACATAAAATGCGGATACTTTTTATGCAGTGGGGCCGTGTCATGATGTGAACTCAGGCTTTTAACATGCTCCTGCATGGAGTGGGTTTCCGTAACCGGAGTCATGTAATTAAGGTAAAAACAAACCCTTTTTCCTTCATTCCTACTACTGGACATATTTGTCGATGGGCTTGGTGGAGTGTTTGCCCGAACGCCACCTTGATCCACAACAACCCCTACCGTGTAAAAAAAATCAGTCAGCAACTGTACTTATTTGCATAAAATGTAGAATATCAGTACAACGAAATTCCCATTACTGAAGTAAAGTATTGATTTTACCAACTTTGTTAATGAAGGTTTAACTGTATTTGAAGTTTCTGCAATATATTTGCAGGCCTGAACCATTGTTAAAAAGAATGACAACCATTCCACTCTGTGGAGATGGAATGGCAGCAAAAGCTGACGACAGTCAAAGCTCTCAAATGAAAAGCACAGTGCTTTAGCTGCCATTCCATCTTCACAGAGTGGAATGGTTGCCCTGGCTCGCGATTGTTTTTGTTCAGCATCGCAGGAATGTTCTTCGCCGGTGGTTGTTTCGTGCTGGCGCGGTTTACATTATCGTTGCTGTTCCCTCTGGCACTCCTCGTATGCATGTTGTTCTTTGAGTGTATGAACTATACATGTCTGCCCAATCGATAATGCAGCTGTTTTTAGCACGGATACCTCTCCTGCTTATATACTGTGATAACCTTGACTTCATGCTATTTTTCACGGCGAGCGTTCTAATTTGTTCCACATTTTGACATCTGCACCACGGCACTGCACCCGTACGTGATCGCACACAAAGAAAACAATGAAACCCATTGTGTATGGGTTTGTTAGAAACCGCTAAGTCCGTTTCTGTTGCCAGACGCCGAAAAAACTGCAGAAGGTTAGTCACATACAGCTTTCGCTGTAAAATATGTGCAAGAACCTGTTCAGGCACTACAGCACCTGTATCTGTGATAAAGAAATAGCACATCACATATTGGGAGCAAGAAGACTGGTGAGAATGTTCGGCAGTTTGATGTGACATTAACACTCCAAATTCCGTCTTGACATGTAATTTTACTGCTGATAACATAATCGTGTGATGTCGCAGATTTGTGAGCTTTTTTTCTTTCAGGAAGAGCCAAAAAAGCGGCCAGAATGTCTTTCATTTCGTCTCTAGAGGCAACATTCATTTTCATAGCTACCAATTAACTAACCTTGGCTAGTCATTACGGTCATCAGTCAGATAAAGACCAGAAAATGCGAAAGGTACATGCAAGCAGCCATTTTTTATGCAACCAAACTGATGCATTTTCAATTTCATATTCTTTAAAAGAATACTAAAGGAAATGTTTAAGCCAGTGTAGATTATTAGCAATTACCTCTAAAATTGCAAATAGGCCACTTCTGCTGAGAGAATTTTGATGAGCTGAAGAATGGCAAAGGAATGATAGATTGGCAGTGACACCACCTTTGAATTCCTAAAAAGTCCCTGATTGATGGCACAGGTAGTGGAAATTGACATTCAAAGGTTGCACCTAGGACTGGCCAATTGAACTACAAATGAGTAGTTATTTACGTTATTATAAGTTAGTACTCAATATAGTCCCTCTACAACAAGAGGACCTTAAGGATGCTGTGACGCTCCCATAAAAGCTTGTTGGGCAGCACCAATAGCAGCATCACAATGCAGTGATTTTGTGCACTTGGTGCGAATGACATGACCTCAGTGAGTTGCATTATGATAATTAGTTAAATATGTAACATGCAATTTAACTTCCGAAAATATTGACAATACGTAGAAAAAAAGAGGCATTACATTTTCCATTACATTTTCCAACCATCTTAAGTATTGCCTGATTATTACGCAGCCAGTGGTAGGGTGTTTGAAGCATGGGAATGATGCAACAACATGCCGAGCTAATGGTACATCAACAGTCACCTCGCAGAAGCTGTTATAACCATATAAGTGGCGCCATGGCTTCCGAGGTCTGACTGCGCACTGCCCAATCACAGAGGCCATGGGAACACCATCAACAGGCTGAGCATGCATGGAAACCATGGCATGCCAACTTCCTTTACATAACATTGATTCTTTGCGACTATTGAGCCCCTCTACAATGTCATGGGAGAATGAAATGTGGCTGGAGTTGTGAAAATTTGAGTTTAGGATTACTCTCATTCTGCTTGTACTATATTAAATCCCAATGACCGATAACTTGGGTTTGTGTGTATTAGTTACCACAATTAATTTGGCTGTTAGTTCATTGACATGCTAAGAAAAGTCCAAAAGCAAAAATGGTGGCCTTAAAAAATAAGAGTAGCGCGGTGTCTTTAAAGAGTCCCTGTATCGGTTTAGACAAATTTTGTAGACGCGTAGGGTACAGCTACATGAAAACAGTAGTGTCTCATGTTAAGAGAGCTATGGACAATTACAAGTTACTTTCCTCCCTAGCCATGCTTTTTCTCCTTGACTCATTCGCCGAATGATCGGGGATAAGCTCTGCCTTCACTGGCTCTGCGTCATCATGCGGCATTGTGGCATTCTACTTCCGGTTGTTTTGGAGCCGGTGAGCAAAGCCTCTATGACCTCTCCGCTCGCCACCTGGCTGTCAATCCCCTGCAAGAGCTATCCAAGGAGTGTGCATTGCAAGCATTCTGTCGCAGCGCTGAGTGTCCAGTATTCCAATAACTGCATGCAAGCTGGACGTTTTAATGGATGGGCGGAGGCGTAAACTAAAACTCCTACATACTATTACCACTGTGATAAAGAGGCTTTAGCGTAAACGTGAGCGGCCTGAGCGGCCCACACGGTGTGGCCACCTGGTGGCGCAGAGCTTAACCAGCCAAACATAGGGCTACTACTGCTGTAACCAAGCGTAAAACATTTTGCACATTTAAAAATAAAATGTGTTCATGATTACATTCCTACTCAAAATTCACACCAGCAGCAAAGAAGAATATACTTGGTTACTGCTGTAATAGCTCTGTGTTTGTCTGGTTGAGCTCTGTGCCACCAGGTGGCTGCACCATGCAGGCTGTTCACGTTTTCACCTCCGCTCATCCGCTAAAATGCCCAGTCTGTTTGCTCTTGTGTTTACCCTAATACCGGAAATGCTCGAACTCTATTGTGGTAGTAATCCTACAGGATGAGGTGACAGCCGCAAACATGCAGAGGCTGGCACCGATAGGATACCAACAACCCCATGCGCTGCAGCCACTCCGTTTGCATGTTGCCTTGCAGTTGGGCATGATGCCACAAGTGTTTGAGTGTAGTGATAAATTGTCATTGTGTATTCTCTTTCCATTATATTTTTTATAGAAACAAATTAAACAGCAGCCCAACTACAGTCTATGCTCGTTACTACGGAACCGCGTACAACAGACTTTCGGATATAATGGACCATATTGCAGCCTTAGTTTGCTCTAACTATTTTATTAATGCAACGAAGTTCACTTTTAATAGACCGCACTACATCACACTATCGGCTACAGCAGACAAAATTAGCAGAATTTTTTTTTCAAGATCGGCCATATAAAATGTACTTTTGCCATGGCGATACGGGAAACTCGACAACTGACTTACGAGGCTCAGCTGACGATCGCGGCTCAATACCATGTGCGTGAGGAGAAAGGCGAGGTGGAAACGCACCGCCTTCCTTCCCTCGAGAGTGAGGGCTACTGCTTCAGGTGTGGCCGCCGTATCTTGCAAGCGATATGCCATATGGACGAAGTGCTCGCCAGCGCATGCGCCGTATTTTGAAAGCAATCTGCGATATGAACAAAGTGCGCACCCATGCGAGCCTCTTCTTCAAAGCAATCTACGATGTGGACAACGTGCGCCCAGGGCCGGTAGCTTCAGATGTGCTGTGCTTTGGACATTTAGTTCGCGTTGAAGCGAGAGACAGCACGAAGGTAAGTTTGCTCGCTACTGCTGCCGTGCTTATCTTGCTTAATTTGCTATCGCAATCAATGCGTCACCTTTCAGGTGAAAGTGCGACTTTTTTGTTAGTTTTTTTACTTTGGAAGTTTGTCACTCACTCTTTTGAATAAAGTTGTTAGACATTGCGACGAAAGTTTCAGAAGTGAAGCGTTTCAAATATTACGGACTTTAGATACAACGCACGTTTTTTTGTCGAATAATCAGGATTGGTTGCAATGAGAGTCGCCTGAATCACGAACATTTGTTCACCATTAAGTTGGAAAAATTATCGATGACATGACCTGGGTAGCCAACTGGATAGCTCGTGCAAATCGCATCAAGTGGGCTAACTATGTGGGGGTGCCTGAAAACTCAGGGGAGCGGCACCGTTGCAATCAATAGCGATGCACAATTTTAGAACCTCATAGTAAATTACGGGCTTTATGCGCAGCGCTAAAATGCATCACTTAATGATCAGAAGCACCCACCCTAACGACTCAGTATGCTTGTACAAAATTGTCAAAATCATTTCAGGGTCCTTCTGAGCTCCCCTATTGCTTGGCTTCAACAACTGTTGACCACTCCAGCACCTTGTAAATAATATGGGACAATGTAGTTTGGCCATACCTTTTTTTCCTCTTTCTTCTTCTTCCTGTGCATATCGAGAAGTGACTCTGCCCTCTTTTCCTTCTGCAGAGCCAAGAAAAGAAAGTAATCATTTGACAGCAAATTTTCGGTTTGACAAAATGCAAAGTAGATACGCACATTGTATTGCTTCAGCTGTTCCTCAAGCTCCATTTCTTGGTGGTGTCGCTTCTGATGGCGCGAGGTCTCAGCTCTATCTTCATCCTTTTTCGACTTTTTCTGCTGATGATTAACAAAATAAAAAAGTTGACACAAACATGTGTAGACATCAAACACATTTTCCACCCAATGCACAAGCAACAGATATCCATACAATAATGGGAAAGCAACCGGGAACAGTAGACAGGTGGACAATGTAATACGAATCCACAAGTGTATTTTGCTTTGTGCCTTTGCTACAAGTATATCTGTTCTAGACAGGCAAAAATGTGCAGAATCAACTTTCCTGTTCGAGCTTTTCATACCGTGCTGACCCTTAAACCAATTGTGTTGAGGGCCACTGTGTGCAGAGAAAAAAAATATTTTCATATGTTCTAGTCAAAACTGCCCAAAAATATGTCTACAATATCTAGCATACTCTACATAGCTACAGCACAGAAAATCACAACCGAAGGCCACATTGCACTTTCACAATTTTTCTCTCAACTTTGCTACTGACGCCATAATTGTGCGATGTCACAGACTTCGTGCATTTTTTTTTTTTTTGAGAATAGTGTAATAAGTCGTCAAGATACATCTCATCTTTAAAGGCAACATTAATTTTTATAACTGCCAACCAACTAGCCTTGACCAGTCATTTCCAAATACTAATATCTTGAAGACCTCCTTTGGGGACTTGCTGGTACCGCAATCTGTCTTTTGTGTAATTGTGTGCATCTTTCTTTGGCATGAAAAATCTCGGGTAAATACAGAAGTAACCTGTGCACAAAATTTTTAGTGAGTTGTTTCATTCCTGCTGTTATTCTTGCCCTTTATTTTTGGGTCATATTTTGTTGCCCCACGGCTATCAGCCGGTTTGTCTACTTAGCAGTATGGATGAGGTGATTACAAAACAATGCGAACCAGAAAACAACAAAGAATTGCTTTTAAATACAGTCCCTATTCGATATCTCAGTTCTGTAATCTACTGAACTACTGTTTGACAACATCTCCTTCTGGCATCCCTTAAGCACTCACACAGCTATGAACTAAACGCAGCCCAAGGCAAGGTGTCCGAGCTACACAGAAGCACAACAGAAGTTTCTTTGTAGTTACTTGTTCCCAAAATATAGCTAGCAACTGCATGCTTTCAAAATAATAATTTGAAGCTCACACTCGCAATAGAAGAGAAGTGAGAATGTGCTCATGTTAATACTTGCTAATTTACAACGTACGACCTAGTGCCCTGGTAAAGGGAACTTTTTGTTCATGTGAAGTTGGGAAGCACCCATCTTTGTAGCAGATGACTTGCAGTAGGTGGCATTTGGTGTTCTCTACGAGGATTGATGGCACAAGAGAATGAAGCACAGAGAGTGGCATACAAGATGAAATTGATCTTGTGTAAAATTGCAAAAGTGTCTCTTCCTTGTTTTCCACTTCGGATATAAGATTATTTATTTATTTATTTATTTATTATACCCTCAGCACCGGAGATATTAAAGGCTATTATACAATGTTCATTATACTTATGGCCTTAATTTGTATAAAGGCCAGAGGCCATTATGCAATATTACTAGGTGCTTTGAGAAACGCATTACCATTTATATCATTATTATATATTATCATTAATATCATTATCATTAATAGCAACAGCTGTTGGAAGGTGGTTACATTTTTCAGATGTGCAAGAAAGAGAAAAAAAAGCTTTTGTATGACATTATTGATTTCCTACCTTATGAGGACACACTCAATCTGGGGAAAGGGCAAAAGTTATATGATATAGGAGCTCCGCAGTTATGACAATTATGCCATTTCACAGGGGATGCTGGGATGCTCTTAGCATCCATTTAACCACCTGCACAATTTGCTGGTGCTTCTTCAGTTGACAAATCTGGAGCACCCCCTAGAATTGTTCCTGCTGAAACTGCACAACACAAATGAAAAAGAAGTTTTATTTAAGGATGAAAACAATGATTACATACCGTCACCATGTTTTAATGTTCCACTATTTTCATCCCTCTAGCACACTACCCAAGCACTGCATGGCAGCCATCATAGCTGTTCCCGTCGCTGTTGCTCAGTGATTAACAGTCACTTGCTGAGTATGTAATCACAGGTTAAATTTGCAGTTATGCCAACTGATTTAGGTGCACATTAAGAAAACTTCTGTTGGCTTAAAATAACCTGATAACGATAGATGCTATTTAAATGCATCAGCAGACTAGCGTTTTTTCTTGCTCTGAACACATTCGCTGCAACAGCAGCAGGCTCTCACGACAGAAACTTTTATAATCAACTAGGGTCGGAACAGCAAATAAACACACCTCTGCCTTTCTGACTTTGTCTGCAGGTGTGTCTGTCCAAACGGAGCGGTCAGCTGTCGGGTCCTCCATGTTTTTCCGAAATGTCCTGGACCCCAGGCCAATTCGAAGACCCAAGTTGTCTGGCAATGCTGTCATCCACTCTTCTCGGCGGGGTTCGGTTTCCAAGTCCTTAATTATCAAGAAAGAAGCGTGTTAGAATACTGGCGCAGCACTTTTGTTTACTTAGCGATTCAGGCTTGTTTAAAAGTAAATTCTTGAAAAGTGCACTTCTTTTTTTTATTGTAGCATGCACTTGAAACATTAAATTTCAAGTAAATCAACTCAAACTCTTATACAACCCTAGTAAATTAAGAATGAACAGCACACTCCTCGTATTCGTTGCACATCATCACATTACATTATGCATTCTGTACAAGTTGCAATGACACACAAATCTCACAAACAATGTGACGCATGAAGGGCGCACCTTTCCCTCGAGTCGCCTTTTCATTTTGGTCGCTCTACGGTCAAAATCCCTCGCAGCGGTGTCGTCTGTGTAGTCATCCCCAATAGCCTCAGATGGCATCGGCCCGATAACGTCGCCCGAGTCGTCACTGTCGCTGTCAACAGCGTCCTGTTGAGAAGTCGCTGAAAAACCAGGCGGCAAAACGGGTCCGATGATGCCTGGTTTAGGTGATGTGTCGGTGAACCCCGGCGGCAAACGTGGCCCGTACAAATCCTGCGCACTTTCGCCACAAGGCGCCGGGGCTTCGACATCCTGCCCAGACAGTTTTAAGCCAGGCGGGAGCACCGGTCCAATGACGGTGGTTGTCGATTCGCTGCTTTCTCCAGCATCTTCGCTACCGGCAGATGCGGTTTTGAAACCTTTAAAAAAAATGATCAGGACAAACACCTCGACTTAGGAATGCGTTAAGGGTTGTACACCAGAACATTCGCGCTTGGAGCGCTATATCTCACGAACGCGCTTGTTTTTTAACTGTTTTGTTTTCGATCTCACCTTTTGGGAGCCGCGGCCCGTAAGCAGACATGACACTGAGAATCTAGATGCCACAGGCGAAGGACTATTGCTTTCTACGGCCCAGAGGAGCCTTCTTAACGAACATTGCAGTTGGGCTTTGCACCTGAAACAGAAACACACGCATAAACCATGCGGCACGGCACGAAGCGGGCGCAAAGCCTGAAATAACAACGCGGTATCTTAACGCTGTTTTGTGTTCCGATAATTAAGGGCACCGTGATTACTACAGGTATTTGCTTCTGCAAGAAACAATGATCAACGTCATGAGCAAATTGCGAGCAAAGCATGCTACGCACACCTCGCGCTGATCACTCTTGCCCACCATGCACTTGCCTCAGTACAACAAAAATCTCTCAACTCGCGCACATCAAGAACTCAAGAACTTGTGGACGGCTGCTGCAAGTCCGCGCGCTTGTGAAGGCGTGAAGCATGGCGTGAAGCATAGAAACTCTATGGCGTGAAGGTGCAGTACATAGTGTGAGGTATGTAGCTATTGAACTTCAGAAGTCCAGCAGTAACCGAAGTAATGAAAGCATTTCCGCTTCCTTCGTACGTCACCAAATGCCGGTATCCGGTGCATGTTGGGTAATTGGTGGCGAATGATGGTGCCGCTGTGGTGACTCTGTGTCTGCTACATTTTGGTATTTGTGGGTTAATAAACTCGGTATCTTGAGTGGCTGGCGTGAGGGACTACGCTGAAAAATTTCCTTGCTTCAACATAATGGGTGAAGAACGAGATCTCGACAAAGGTGTGTAACTCGCGCTTTCATCCCTTAAGCCTACTGGGCTACGCGTTTTGGCTTTCATTACAGCTTTCTGCGGTTATCGGCACTATTACTAATTGACCGTTGTTTACATCACTTGTAACGGTAATGCCCAAGTTTGTGTGCCTGTTCAGCTGAAACTTTTCCTGCAGTGTGGATCCTGCTGTTGTTGCAGCGCCTCGATAGGGTCATTCGCTCTGTGCGGTGTTTTCCTCAACAAATCAAAGATAATTTTTTTTTGAATGGTCATTTGTTGTGGCTTGTAATTATAATCTACTTTGATACTGGCAGCATCGTGACTTCAGCACCTGTTCACTATTTAACTGTGGAAAGAAGCCAAGGCTACACTCGCTATGCTCTGGTTTGGCGGTAAATCAACGAATGTAGATGTACAGTAACTCATGGTGCCTCCATAATAGCGGTCGGTAACACAGTGAAGCTTTGCTGAAAGCACAAGAAGGCTGTTTTGAACGTTAGCGTCACATTGCAATTATATTTTCGTGCGTGACAGTGTCAGTGCACTTGCGTGGTGAGGGCTGGACAAAAAATTCTAGCACAATATTTTATTGATGCATTTTTGTGCTTGAAATTTCTGTTAGTTTGTCAAAGATCAGCAGCCGTAAATTGCATGCGTATAGATAAGTATATTGGACTTAGGCGCTCCAAATGTGCTCTCTGTATGTGTAACAGGACAAATATGTAAGTACACGCCACCAGTAAAAAAATTTAACGATTATTAACACACAGGTAAACTCTCGGCATTCTTGTGTGCATTCCTTACCCAAGGGGGCCTCATAACTTCCCAGATCTGGTACTTCTCGCATCAATCTGCAGCGAACCATTAAACTAAATTTACACTTACGTATGCACACAAAGCAGTTTTTTAATAAGGTAAACTATTAAGACCAAAGTGTGGGTATACATAATGCATGCAAAGGTGGAAGTCAACTTTAGAAGCATCTTATCTTTCTCTAGGCCAATCATAGTACCACTGTTCTTGAAAAATATGGGGAAAGTTGAGATAAGTTTTGGAGGTACTAGGGTGACGGCCCAGAGCATGTAATCTGAGATGATCTTAGACAGGCATGAGAACTTGTACTATTTTACTATATTTGTGGTAAGCTTTAAAGGAATGTGCTGTTTCTTGGAAGCTTTTTATTCCGAGTAGAAGGGGAGAAGTGTGCAGGTCACTGATCTATTAACTGGAGTGTGCTTGCTTTTCTGCTCTGGTGGTGCTTTCTTTTGTCATTCGTTAGCAACAATACTAGTCCATCTTGCCATCAGCAACAACCAGCGACTGTAGCTCCAATGTGTAGTAACTGGCGTGCCGTGTCTGCTGAAGTGACAGCATTTGCACTGCTGGGGCAGAGTTGAGAATAGGCGTAAACTCAGGGTTGTCAGTCTTTAGAATACTTCAAACAAGACTCGCTACTGAGGTAATGCTGTACAGAAAGTGGAGTTTTCATCTGTGATATGCCGAGTACAAACACTTGCACGCAGAATTTTGTATAATTCCTGTTGAAGGCTTCGTTAGGCCTCATTTTTAAGACCTGCAGGAAAAAGTTCTTCCGCTTCCTGCTGCACTGAATAAAATTCACTAAGCTCAAATTAATTTATGGTGTGTAGCTGGCTTTTAACAGGCAGCGCTTTGTGTTGCCCACTATGAGAATTGATGTTGAGCTAAATGACTGTTGTGGTTATAGAAAGCATATGCTTTAAGGAGGTATGGTAGGGTAAATGGTACATGTTAGTTTTAACATATTTTAAAAAAGGCTGGATATATTCACATCAGATTTCACGCACTTACAAAAGATGCTCTTGGGTACAACATGAGACACTTCGTTTGTGTCTAGATGGTTTGCCTTTCCTTTGGCCCACTCCCAATATTTCAGGCGTGTTTAATGATTTAATATACCATTTGTCTGCAACCACGCAAAGGAGTGTGATATTACACAGTGTTATTCTGAATACCCATACGTTATATCTGAACTAAAGAGATACCATATCCTCCTTGGACCCCCCAAAAAATATCACTACATGTACTACATAGCCACACAAACCCATATGAGTTTATTGCAGTGTAATTTTTTCCAGTGGTATCATTCATATCATCAGAGATTTTTTTAGTTCAGAATATTTGACTGGTTGTAGTACATGATATGATTGTACTCATGATATGATTAATAAAAATGGGGCCCCTCGATTAATTAGCGTTCTTCTTGTTTATTACATAACGAGGGTCTTGAATCCGGCAACATTGATGCCTTCAGGTAGCATGTTTGGGTTTATTGACCAGTCGCCTTCAACCAAAAAGATCACGTTCTCGTGACGCCTACAGCAAAAAGGACGTTCCACGTCCACCGCCAAGGTCTGTGAGCGGTGGCGCTGGCTAACACTCCCAGTGTTCTACTAGGCCAGATAAATACCCAAGCAAGTGGAAGGGGAAACGGCGCCGCGGTAGCTCAGTTGGTAGAGCATCGCATGTGAAATGCGAAGGTTGTGAGTTCGGTTCCCACCTGCGGCAAGCTGTTTTTTCATCCACCTTAATTTTCAATAATTTATCGTTTCTTTATTTCATTTATTAAGCACAAGTAATTTCCCCTATGTTGTCCTTGGTGTCAGTGTTTGTTGGCTTCTCATGATATGGTTAATAAAAATGGGGCCCCTCGGTTAATCGGCTTTCCTCTCATTTATCTTCTAGGCAAGTAATACGTTTGAAACTCGAAATCGAGGTGACCACGACCGTAATGGTGGGAACAATAACAAAGACGAAACACACTGCAAGAGCACCACTAGCGGTACATTTGCTATAAAGGGAAATATTTTCAAGAATATATAATTTTGATGTAATAGTTCTGCGGAAACCCACAAGGAGGGGAGAAGTAATTGAGAGAAAAAGAGACATCCACACAATCGCAGCAGTTGCTACAAAGGAAACCCATACGGGTTCCATGAAAGAAAAGCCTCGCAGTTAAAGAAAAATTTGTCCCCGACTCAAACCCAGAACCACCACCTTTCTAGGGCAGCTGCTCTACCATCTAAGCTAAGCAGACAGCAGGACAAAGTCAAATTTGTCAACAATTCAAAGCAAAGACAACAGTATGACGTAATAGTTTATTTCTGCAAAGGACTATTACGTCAAACTCTTGCCTTTGCTTCGAGCTGTTGACAAATATGACTTCACCCTGCCATCTGCTAGCCGCCTGGTTAGCTCTTATGGTAGATCGGCTGCCCCGGAAAGGCAGTGGTCCTAGGTTCGAGTCCCAGACCAGCACAAATTTCTTCAACTGCAAGGCTTTTCTTTCGAGGAACCCGTATGGGTTTCCTTTGTGGCAATTGCTATGATTGGGTGGATGTCTCATTTTCTCTTCAGTACTATATGATCTTTCAGTACAAATCATTTACTTGCCACGCACACACACAAGCAAAAAGATACCACGCCATGACGAAGAAAACCACAAACGACAACAATAAACTGGTTTTCGAACTCTGCCCGTCATTTTTAAATGCCAGGGCACACGGTATGCTTCGGCGTGACATTTGAACCGCTTAGAGTGGGCACTTGAGGTCGCGCTTCCGCAGGTTTGCTCTTCATAGTGCAGTCAATTTTCCTGTGCCAAAATTGAAAATTCAATTTTTTGGGAAGTTTACCCTACCATACCCCTTTAAAGGGTTCATCAGTTCGTGCTTTCTTCTAAGATGAAACAAGGGGCTATTTTATTCGGTTATCCTACTGCAGTATGTGGTGTAAAAACGTAGCAACAAGAGCAATTTTTTTTAATGCTGAACATGTAATGGGTGGAGAAGAACATTTCCTGGTGTCCTGTCACTGTGCATATGATGAGTGTGCAGTGACTAGATTGTACCTCAGTACAACTACTATTTGCTTTTGAAGATTTATTTATTGTACCTTCAGGTTGTACAATGCATTATAGATGGAATGGGTTGTAATCAAATATCCAAACAGAAGAGAACAAGCAAATAAACATAATAAAGCAGTTACTTTGCAACTCATGAATAAACCGTTGTTTAAATAAAAAAAGTAAGACACTGAAGAGATGCGTGTCCTAACAAACAAAAAATGGTGTAAACCAGATTATGTCGGCAAAGGATCTGTGAAGGGGATCAGTATCTGTTGGGCTGACTAATGAGGCAGGAAGGTGGTCCCAGTCATGGCCCATCTTGTGAACAAAGGACTACTGTATTTACTTCTTGCACATTCTAGCAGCAGATCCAACCATCTTTTCCTTTCTGTACTTTACTGCCAAGTTAGATAGTGAAAGATCTTGTGCCAAGAGATGTCCATGAAGTTACTGCACGAGATCATGTCTACTGCTCTTTAATAACTGTGTTTAAAAGTTTTAAAGTGTATGAGTGAATGCGAAGTTATCTGTTTTTGTCTTTTGGGTTGAGCAATTCAAATGGGGCTTTTCTCCTCAGACAAGGACCGGAGACGAAGGCGCAGTCGATCTCGATCCAGGAGCCGTGAACGCAGGCGCCGTTCCAGGTCTCGGGAGACCAGGAGGAGAAGGTACTCCCCTCTTTCTCTTTAGGCAGTACACATTTCTGTGCAGAGAGCTTAAAGGACATGTTAAACTTCGCAAGAGCTTTCTCACTGTTTAGTCGATTGTCGGTCTCTTGAGTCTCTTCTATTTTGATAGCCAGTTCTGCTTTCTGTTTGTAATATAGTCACCACTGGGATAACGTGTTCAGTATAAGCTACTCAGATCTTGTCAAAGGCTCTCTGTGTTGGCTCAGTGACTCCCCGCGGGGGTGTCTGTGTCAGCAGGTGTTTGATGTGTTGCGACACCATGTACCCGAGCACATGAGGGTTGGACCCTCCCACGTTTAGCCATGCGCGGCTTAGCTGTGTCTGGGGAAAGGGCGATCCTGGTGTTTGAGCTGATGCCGGGTGTTCTGACCTTTAAGGCCCCCTGGCGGAGGCAACGCACCTCTTTGGACTCTGATTCACATAGACGGCACCTCCAGACTGACTCACCTGGAAAGAATCTGCAGTCTCCTTTTCCAGTCTTGCTCTTCAATCTTCTTTCTTTCTCTTCCACTTTTCTATCTTTCCTGTCTTCTAGTAACTTCTTCTCACTTCCGAATTTCTTGACGGCAAGGGTTCACCTTGGGTTTTATATCCATCCTTGGGTATAATAGCGGTGGTGTAATAGCGTATAATAGTTGGAATGTTAGTTAATTTGTTTCTATAAAAAGGAACTAACAGAAACAGAATGCACAAAGACAATTTCTCACTACACTTAAGCACTTCCGGCACAAAGCAAGTGCGTCTGCTTGTGTTACAATGTGCTGCATGTTGAGAGCTCCACGGTCAGTGTTGATCTTGTTCTGTATTTTTGAAAGCACTATGGTTTGCCGTTGTTACGTTGTGGCCCGCAAATGTAGTGACTGGCAACATGTCGAGCTGCATCATCGCGTCTCTCTGCAATTTCTCACTACACTTAAGCACTTCCGGCACAAAGCAAGTGCGTCTGCTTGTGTTACAATGTGCTGCATGTTGAGAGCTCCACGGTCAGTGTTGATCTTGTTCTGTATTTTTGAAAGCACTATGGTTTGCCGTTGTTACGTTGTGGCCCGCAAATGTAGTGACTGGCAACATGTCGAGCTGCGTCATCGCGTCTCTCTGCAAGGCAGCAAATGAGCGGTGTGGCTGCACCGCATCAGACTGTCGCTATCCGATTGGCGCCAGGATTTAAGCTTTTGTGGACGTCACTCTACACCAGAGGTTTACTCCCACAAGAATGTTTTGCGTGTCTGGTATTTGGGTAAATGCAAGCTCTTGTGGACTGGGCCTGCCTGCTTGACCATGCCATTTTACGTTATGATCAGAGGCACAAATGTGAAACGAGTGGTCTGCACGGTGCAGCCACTTGGTGGGAAGAGCTCAACCAAACAAAGTAACTGTAATGAAGTTTATTTTACTTTGCTGCTGGTGTAAATTTTTCTAAGGAGTGTAATCGTGAACACATTGTTTCTGTAAATTTTTAAATGTTTTACACTTAGTTAGAGCAATACTAGTTCGTTTCGCTGGTTAAGCTCTGCGCCACCAGGTGGATGGACCATGCAGACCGATCACGCTGCTCACGTATGTCTACGCTAAAGCTCCTTCATCAGCTTGAGTTTATGCCTCCACCTATCTGTCGAAACGCTCATCTTACCTGTGGTTACTGAAATACCGTACCCGCTCAGCGTTACGACATAAGCCAATGCTCGCAACCAATGCTTGGCTGCTTGCTGCTTCGATACCTCTCGTTTGGGGTCGACTGCCAAGCGGCTGGTGGAGAGGTTAGAGAGGCTTCATGCACTTCCTCCCAGACAACTGGAAGTAGATGATACAACGTGCCATCATGACGCCGAGCCAGTGAAGGTGGAGCTTAGCCTCGATCACTCGGCAAATGAGTTGAGGAGAAAATGCATGGCTATGGAGGAGGGTAACTTGTAATCGTCCATAGCTGTCTTAATATGAGACACTTTATACAAATTGTGGTGTGAATGATTAATTGTAGCTGTACCCTACGTGTCTATAAAATTTGTCCGAGCCGTTTCAGGGGCCCTTTAACTGCAAGCACTACAGTTGGGCACACCGGGATACAGCCGCCGATGTTCTGGACTGGTGGCGGCATCGTTGCTCTCAGAATCTGTCCAATAAAAAGGCAGAATCATTAGGCGCGGCGGAATCGCGAGATCTGCAATCTTCTGAAGCGCGCACACCGCTCCCGGAGGCAACCATTCTTGCTTCCTACTTCGACAATCGTGAAACTTCAAAGCGCATTCAAAAATCACCACCTAGCAGGAAAAAAGCAAACTGCTTAGAAAATACAGTAAAAATATCGTTCTCTTCATGTCCGATAGCTCAGTGTGTCCATGGGTGGTGCGGAAGGTCTCGAAAGCACCGTTTCAAACCATCCACAATGGGTGGAGCACAGAAAGAGTTGAGCTATGAGCCAGCTTTTCCGCCAGCCTCCCTCTTCTCTGCAAACACCTGCATGAGGCTGACGTAACGCACAGCATCTGCCACTATCGGGCCTGAATCGCCTGTACTTTCACTTTCCGTGATGTCCTCATCACTGTCTATAGGCGACACGTCGGCAATAACAGGCAACGATGGCGAAAAGTTGAACCTCGAAAGTTGAACCTCGAAAGTTGAACCTCGAAAGTTAAACCTTCTAGCCGATGTATTTTCGCGGTCGCAACAGCACTGTCGAGCAACTTCTTTGCATTCCAAATGCCACACACCGTAGTCAATGGTAGATCCCTCTCGCGTGCCTGTATTGACTTCTTCGTGACACGTTCGGTGGCACAAAAAATGTCCAATTTTTCCTTTATGCTGAGCACCCAGCTTTTGTCCTAGCTTGCACGACGTCACAACGTTGTGCTCTCCGACTCTGGCACGGCGCCGAAATGATGTCGATGTTTATGTGGCATCACCCTTCCAAGTGCCCTCTGTGTTTGTGCTTGGAGGCCATTTCGATCTTTGAGGCTCGTTCTGCCTGGCTGATGTACCGTCATGATTTTGCAACGAAAACTGGAAACACTACGTGTTAACCGATACGTATGCAATAAGCTGGTACGGTTTATGCGGATACAAAACGCATTATATTCAATGACTGCCGAGTCGGAGATGACACTTTACTACTTCTAAAACGAAACTACTGTTTAAGCGGGTACATTTTAACAAGGTGTTAGTATAATCAAGTGGGAAAATGAAGAAATTCCAACTAAGCATCTTATTCTCACCTTTGCATCCGGTGTGCCGCCAGACACCCTAGAAACAGAATATATGAAGGTCAGCCCGACCATACTTCCCAAATCCTTGGAGATGTTTTATATGTCAGAGGTATGGCCATGATTCACAAAGCTGCTGAGGCCGCAAACCTGTGCGAAGTGCGGTGACCACGATCACCCCTCAGATGACTGTGAGGGCGCACTCCACTGTCCAAACTGTGACGGTGGATGTGCATCTTACCCCCGAGCTTGCCCTACATGGAAGAAAGAAAAGGACATAAATCACGCTCGAAAACATTTCTTTAGAGGTAGCGTGGTAGCATGTATCACTTCTTCATACCACAGATTATCATACCTGCCAACTCTCTCAAATTTTTCATAAATTTTACGAATTTGGGCTGCTTCTACGAGTTTACGGATGTTTCAAAAAGTTTACAGAAACTAAATTCTGTTGATGTATATGTTTTAAAGTTGTTGAAAGATATGTGGCAGGGCAAAATTGCAAGAAATCTATACAGAAAAGAAATTGTGATGGTATCTGCTTCAAGCAAATTTATTCAGACAAGCTTCTGAAGCAGGCGAAATCGGCAATAGCAGAGTTGCTGATAAATTGCTGATCAGGAAAGAATTTGGCCAGTCTCTGCTGTTCCAAATTTGTGCTGCTGCTTTAGTGCTTCGCCCAAAGGTAAATCATTGTTAATAAAGTGTGTAGGCATTCCATAAAAAGTGTGCTCAGATCAAATCTGAATACGTGCTACGCCCCCCCCCCTTCCCCTTTGTGTCCGTGGGATTTTCACGAATGCTAAAGTTCATGGGTTGGCAGGTATGGAGTATGTTGATGTGGTGCATAATGGGGCAGCGCCGTAGCATACTTTGGCCTCTACCCGGCACACACAGAGTATGGTCTCAGCTCTGCCACCAGCCCTCTTGGCGACAGCACCCAGCGCTGCTTTGCCATCTAGGGAGGGCCTATCGACCTCTGGCTTGGTAGGCTCCAAGGCTTCGTCTCTTGAGGCGAGCCCTTAACAACACACTGCTCACAAGAGCAGATGTCTAGAGCCTCTCAAGAGGCAATGGACACTACTCCTCGCCAGACTGCAGCCAGCGCCGAAGGACTGCTGCAAGAGAGACAAACCCCGCATTACTGGGCGCTGAAAGGGCCCTGTAAGCTAAATCAATTTTTCTCGAAACTCAACATCACAGTGTAATGTCGGGAGACTTCTACATATCCCCGACAATGTCAAGAAGGTCTTACATAAATTTAATCCAAATTTGCTGTGTGTTCAAGAGACTCATTTAAAGCTTACACAGACAGGCTTTTTACTGAAATTAGCCATTTTCCTCATTTTCTAATGAGCTGCCTGAGCCTCACACCCTCGTTGGTGATTTCAACAAGCACAATGCTCTCTGGGCAGACCCTCAATGCAATGCAAAAGGCTGTTTAATAGAAAATTTTCGTGTTCCTTCAGGTGCACGCTTTTTAAATAAAAAGGAGCCAAAGTTATAGTACAGCACATAACACTTAATCTGTGATAGATTTAGCCATCTCCTCTGGGACACTTCTGCCATCCCTAGAATGGGATGTAATTAAAAATCTATGTGGTCGTGATCGTTTTCCCATTTGTCTCAAAACATCAGAAATACATTATTTGTTCATACGGACCCCCTCGATGGAAACTAGAATCCACAGATTGGGGAAAATTGTACCAAATGGTGCTTATCCATCAAAATGCTTTTAACGATTTTAATCTCAACGGTGCCGTTTCCTTTTTTTACCACTTGCCACATGCAAGTGCATACCACAAACAAATGGGGCTACAAAAAAGAGGCAGGTTCCCTGGTGAAATGGAGATTGCACGACTGCTTGTAAAAGGCAAAGTAAAGCTTTTGGCTTGCTGTGAGAGTCCCCTCCCCAATGGCAGAAAATCTCTTAAATTTCAAGCATGTGAAGTCGCAAGAACGGTAAAGACGCCGCAGTGCTAAAAAGGATAGCTGGGGAAAATGTGTCTCCAGTGTAAACTCCTACACTTATGTAGCAAAAGTATGGAACAGACTATGGAAGTTATCAAGTCGGCAACCTTACCCCTTGTCTTTAGCGGACGTTCAAGGAGACAGCCTTGAAGACCAGCCTAATGCTCTTGGAGAACATTTCTAGCATGTGTCCAGTTTTGCAAATTATTCAGAAGCACTCGTCAGACTTACAGCAATAGCGGAAAAATAAGGTGCTGAACCGTAAATGTAGCCAGAATGGACCCTATAACCTACCATTTAGCGCTGCCGAGCTCAAAGCTTTCTTGAACAACTTTATGAAGTCTGCTCCAGGACCTGATAGTTATGTACACAAGGATCAAACATCTTCATCCTGACACAAAAGTAGTAGTAGTGTCCCTTTTCAACACCATCTGGGCAACAGGATACATTCCACTGTGATAGAAAGAAGCTATTGTGGTACCTGCCTTCAAACAAGGAAAAAATGTGTCCATAGTAGCAAGTTACTAGCTCATAGTGCGAACAAGCTGCCTCTGCAAGTTATTTGAAAAAATGATTAATTGTTGGTTATCACATTTCTTTGAATCAAACAAATTACTTGACCCATACTGATGTGGTTTTAGAGAAGGCCATTCTGCAACTGATCATTGCATGCACTCATGACGTTTTCATTCACAAACAATTCTTTCTATCCATGTTCCTTGAGATCGAAACAGCATATGACACAACATGGCGTTACGGAATTTTCAGAGACCTCTCAGAAATGGGCATCCATGGTAATATGCTTAATATAATATAAAGTTACTTATCGGACCGTACATTCTGTGTTAAGAGTTCACAATGCCATATGCAGGCTATCTATTCAGGAAACTGGTATACCACCGGGTGTCATGCTTAGTTGCACTCTTCTTAGAGTAAAAATGAGTTCTCTACGTACACACAATTCATGAAGTACGTTTTATTGACTTGCATTAATGGACATGCAAATAGGATTCAAATGCTGTAACCTCGCAGTCTGTAAGCGACAGATTCAACTTGGCCTCTCTATAAAGTGTCAAAATGGGCGACAGAGTGGATTCAGGTTAAATCCCCTTAAAAACTCCTGCGTCCTATTCTCAAGAAAGAGCCCTACTCCCAGACCCTGATATTCAGCTGCATGGACAGTGTAATGGTTGGGGTCGGGCATGAAATAGATGATAGCTGGCCCATGCCGTCGTCCAGCTCATCCGTGCTGAGGACATTGTTGAAGGGAGAGACTTGTTCTCATCAAGAACAAAGAATACGGGATTTATTTACAGTATCTACTTGAGAACGTTACAGTCCATCAGTCTAGCATGACTGAACGAGAATGCACACTCACACTCAGCAGCTGCGCAACAGCTGCTTGTAAACACTCTGTCCTCCCTAGATCCATAGGTGAGGGAAAACGGCCGTTCAACCAAACGGAGCGTCCAAAGTCATCGTAGCCCACGCGCCTTTTTGGGGGAGGGTTTACACACTCATTTACACACAGGTTTCACAGAACACACCGAGGGGAGAAGGTTTCTCGCAGACAGGGGTCTGCCCTGAGCAGGCGCCTCTTGATCCCTGGTTTGACTTTGCAGTCAGTGGCCGCCGTGTCTGTCCATTGACTGACCACTTCTGGGACCCATGAGACCGCACCGCAAAACTTCTTCCAGGAGTTCCCCCGCTCCAAACAAACCGTGGCGGCGACGGCAAAGCCACTAACAATACTTGGTCTGCTGACTGCGTCTAACATAGTGGCGCCGTACAGCTGTTGATGCGGTGCATTGTCGTCCTTACAAAGCGAGTCGCCGCAGCGGTGTGGGAAGACTCGGAGGTCACTTCTCCTCTAGATCGCCAGCCCCGCAGCTGCGTCGGGCTGGGAGAATTTTGTAGGTCGGTACTTTTGCAGGCCGATCGTAACAACAGCGATTGCCTGTGAACACCGAACATAAATTTTTAGGCATCATTTTAGACATGAAAAAAATCTTCATTCCAAACATAAAATACCGCAAGATCAAATGCCAAAAAACAATGAATACTCTTAAAATTTTGTCACACACATGGAGCAGTGACAGAAAGTGCCCCTTGAATCTCTATAAAAGCCTGATATGCACACGCTTAGACTATGGGACCATAGTGCATTAGTCTGCCACTCCAGCATCCTAAAGATGCTGAACCCTGTTTACTATCCAGGTATCCGTCTGGTGACCGGAGCCTTCAGGACAAGCCCAATAGAAAATCTCTGCACAGAATCGAATGAGTGGTCACTCCATCTGCAGAGGCACTACTCCAATTTCTTGTATTATCTGAAAATACACTCAAGAAATGAGCACCCCTCCTATTCAACTGTAAATGATATTACTTGTGCCAACCTCTTTCACAACTGACCTGCAGTGAGAGAGCCCTTTTCACTGTGTTTAAGGAACCTTAGTGGGGAAACGGGTATTCCAGTCTTTGAATATCCTCCAATGGCTCCAGTGAAGCTGTTATTGGTGTGGCAGTGGTAAATCGTTGAATATAACACATCAGTTACTGATGTAACAAAACATGCTACAGATGTGCACGTACAAATGCACTTTCTAGAGCTTCAGCCAAAGCCATTCTTGAAGCCGTATCTATGCAAAAGACAGAGGTATTGTCAACACTTGTGGGATGTGGAAACATTCAATAAGCTCCATGTGAGTAAACCACTTTTAGGGAATTGGCCATCATTAACAAAGTCACCTCAGAATAGAGCACACATATGGTACCCATTCATGCCTTTTGACTAGCTCTGAACCTCCCCTCTGTGGTAGATGTGACGAGAGGCTGACCGTACTCCACCTCTTGCTGGAGTGTTGGGAAGCAGAAGCAGAACGACAAAAGCGCTTTCATCTGGCATACCAATAACACATTCCCCTTCATCTTGCATTGTTTCTTGGATCACAACCATTTTTTGAAGAACAATCAGTATTAAATTATTTATGTGATGTTAACCTATTGCACATTATAAGTCCACGAGATTCACATCACAGAGGCTGCTGCTGCGATAGTAGCGTCTTGTATGGCACAAATCTCCAGGCACTTAAGCTTAGGGACGCTGTTCAGGCAATAGTGCTACATACAGTGACATATTTTAGTATGTAACCTCTTCATGATATATAGTTTGTACATAGCACACATCATTTTTCATTGTCATAGTTTTAATATATATATGTATGTATGTATATATTGGCCACATCGGGCCCTTTCGCCAATAAAACCCACTAATCATCATCATTGGCTCAGTGACTATGGTGTCCTGCTGCTGAGCATGTGGTTCCAGCTTCAATTCCCAACTGTAATAGACTGTATTACGGTGGCAGCAAAACGAAAAAGAATGCTTGTGTGCATAGATTTCTGTACGAGCTAAAGAACCACAGGTGGTTGAAATTAGTGTGAAATCCTCTGCTATGGCACCACTCATAGCTTGTGTATTGCTTTGGTATGTTAAACCTATTTATTTGAATTTAGTTTGTCTTGTCAGACTACTATATTCAGTTGCAGTGCAGTAATGTAGACAGGTTTGTGGTAGCAAAACAGTTCTCTTCCTTTTGTCATTATCACCTAAGTTATCAGGATTGTATGATTGTGAATGGTGGATCATAAAACATAATTAAAATCTAGTGAATGGAATGTTACATTATGCCTATACAGGGCCCTTGTCTTATTGAAGCCATGCATCTTAAAGTATACTGCGTCGTGTTACAAGCCATGACATTGCTTTGTTGTTCACTTGCAGCCGAAGTCGTAGCCGAGAGAGAGGCGCCGCCGGAGGAGCAAAAAAGTCTCGCAGAAGGAAGCCCTCTATTTACTGGGATGTGCCGCCTCCTGGCTTTGAGCACATCACTCCCCTTCAGTACAAGGCCATGCAAGGTAGGCAGGTGATGTTTCCAGCCAGGTCCTGCCTACATCCAACTTGACACTTCCCAGAAAAGGAAAAGGCCTGTATTACACGGCCTTACAGGGGCCCTGCAGCGCCATATTCGGGTCACCATATTTGCGCTAGATTTGTTCTCAGCATGTCGTAGAACACAACGAAAGGAGTTAGGAAAATTCAAGATACAAGCAAAATGTGTGTAACGCTCCAATCAAATTGCCACGGCTTAAGGTGCACATTTCACTCTCCCTTTATGTGATATGGCGTTGCCTAACAGCAGCAGTGCTTTGGTGTAAGCCGGCGTGCCACGGTTGCCAAGCCTGCCCAGCTTGCTGATGGCTTTAGGATGACCTCCGCGATTGGCCATCACGTGGTCTAATCTCTGAGGCCATGGTCTCACGTATATAATTACAACATACAACAGCTCCCACAAGGTAGCTGTTAGCGCTCCGAAGTGCTCAAAATGGGATGCATCGTTCTCATGGTTGCAGCACCTCGCCTGTGGCTCTGTGATACTTAAAATAGTTCTAAAAGATAATGTTGTCATAGCTTTTTTCACAGTACTCTCAATATCATGTGAACATAAGCTGCACATTACATTTCGTACCAGCCATCATGCGGCACTCTCATTCATCATATCCTGTCTACGAAGTACAAAACATCTTCGCATCAAGGCCATGCCATTGGCGCCATTTAATAAGCTTTTCCGTATGCATTGCAGGTTTTCAAGCCACACTTTTCGATCCACAGTCTTTCTGTTCCAGGTTGCGTATGCTGACAGTTGGAGATTCCTTTAGCGTAGGTTAAAGCATCAAAATTGGAATATTTAATGTTTTAATCACACAGACAAATCACTACATCGCTGCTGACCGCAACATTGCCCAGTGGCACTCGCCAAAAGCATCATTGACATCACCACCCACTCCTCCGTGATTGTTTAAAAACAAATTTGCAGATAACCACTGCGCTCCGGCAAAAATATGATAAATTAAGCTTTTATTTTATTTTTGTCTGCTGTACTTTTTATTTAACGCAAACAGAAACTTGAAAAAAATCACTACAACCACAAAACACAGCACGCTGGCTGTTCTTTCCCCTCTGGTATGGCGGCATACCTTTGGCCTCTGAACACAAAAACTTCTCTTCTTGCTTGTGTATGCTTATGAGCAGCCTTGTCGCCTGACTGCCTTGTCCGCGTGGGGCAGATTTCTCACCTAGATGCATCATTGTGTTTTCGCACCATTTTTGTTCGCGGTGCTGCACAGTAGCAGGTTTTCTCAACCAGTGCTTGTGGGAAACATGAAATGTGCTAGAATACGCATAGATACAGTGGAACCCTGGTTATACGTCCCCCGGTTTTGCAATGACCCGGGTTTTACGGCGGGTTACCGCAGTCCCGGTAAAGTCCCCATAGAAGCAGTGCATTAAAAACCCCGGTTATACGACAACCCTTGCGGGACGGAATGGCGGACGAAAGAAAAGTGCCACTGGTCTCTTTCCTCGCTCCGTCTCTCCGCACGCAGAGCGCTTGGCACCACTCGACCGGTTCACTCCGGCACAGTTTTCTTCCCTGCCTCGTCTCATCGTTCGTTTGTCTCTCCCCCACCAGCAGCTGCCTGCGACGCTCGCTATGCTGAAATAGTGCCTTTTTTTCTCTACAATCGCTTTCTCGCCCTCACTTCTCGGCGGCGGCGCCTCTCGTCACGTTGGGGAAGCGTTTCTCTCCTTCCAGTTTCCCAGCAGCAGATCACTGACAAGGTAGTGCAGAGAGGCCTAGGTTTATTGCACGTGTTCTTCGTCGTAAACTTAGCGACCAGCGTTCAGCGGAGGTTTTGAGTTGTGTGGAGCAATGCGACGCATGATGTCCCGAAAGCGCACAGTCGTGTCGCTCGGCGATAAGCTGAATATTATCGAGGAAGCAGAAGAACGACATAGAGCCACAAAAGCCAGCATTGCCCGGGATTTTAAGATACTCCAATCTTCGCTTAAGACGATCCTCAAGACGGTGATATTGCAGAATGCCAACAAGTTCGGGCTCAAGCGGAAAGCGGCAAAGGAAGGACAACATGAGAAGTTAGAAACAGTTCTCGTCAAGTGGCTGCATCAAGCACAGAGCTCTGCGATCAACGTTGACTGCTTCATTCTAAAAAAGAAAGAAGACCTTGTGGCATTGTGTCTGGGCATTGACGACTTTCAGGCATCGAACGGGTGGCTGGATCGCTTTGAAAAACGAAACAGGGTTGTGTACAGCCGCTCCTGCGGAGAAAGCACTTCCATGGACGTTTCGACGGTGAACAAATGGATGGAGTCGCTGCCGGACATGATTGCTGCATACAAGCCCTGCGACGTGTTCAACGCCGATGAGAGCGGTATTTTTTGCCATATGCGGCTCAAGCAAACTCTTGCATTTAAGGGCGACAGCTGTCATGGTGGCAAGCGTAGTAAAGAGCGTGTGACGGCACTATTCTGCGCTAACGAGGACGGTTCAGAGAGGCTGCCCGGGCTCGTTGTTGGAAAGTTTGCAAAACCACAGTGCTTTAAGAACTTGAAGACGCTGCCGTGCAGCTGCAACTTCAACAAAAAGGCGTGGATGATGTCTTCGCTCTTCAGCAATTTTTTGCAGTAGCTGGATAACAAAATGGGTGCTAAGGCGAGGAAAATATTGCTTTTCGTGGGCAACGCGCTGTGCCACCCACCCGATACTTCCAGCATGAGAAAGGGTTGTTTTTCCGCCCAACTGCAGAAATCGGCTGCAGCCGCTAGATGCCAGCATCATTAAGGGAGGAGGAGGGGATCAGAAATAACTTTCTTGTTTCTTAACAGAAAGGGCTGAAATTTGGCACACACACTGCACATTGCAATAAAGAGACATATATAAAATTTCATTAGGATATCTTCATTAGTTTTTGTTTTATAATAATTTATAAGTTCTTTGCTTGTGGAACGCCTGGCACAGTAACAAAACATGATAGGGAGCTGGGAATACTTTTCACGTTTGCCCAAATGTCTAATCTACATCAAGACAGTGTCAGATTCTTTTTTTTTTTTTTTGTGCGCTAATAATTTTTTGCTCAACAAAACATGCACATGACTGTGCTTCTCTGCATGGAGCCATGCAGTTATTGTGAAATAATTAAATAATGGAAAGATAAAGAAACATTTCAAGACTGTTTAATTTAAGTACAGCACAGCTTGTGGATCACAGCAAAACAAACTGGACCAAAATCAGTCCAGCCATTGTTGTGCTACGCTTTCCACGAGCGAGGTGATTGAAAAAAAAAATGCAATTGAGAAAACAGCCTGCAAAGTTTTAAAAGCACCAGGGCTGTAATATTTTGAATCATTGCTGTCGGGCATCTTCTTATACCTTTGCCTCTTTGTTTTGGTGGGCTTTGGATGCCTTCTTCAGGCGTTCTTTATCCTTTTCTTGAGCCCTCTGGAGTAGTGCATGACCACCATTTTCACTGCCGGACCGACCTACAGAACGCTGTTGGCATCTTGAGCACAGAGTTTTAGCGATCAAAGAGTTAATCGCGGAAACCTGCACAATAATGAATTCACAGTCACAAGGGGCCGAAATTTGTTCTTGGCCTTGCTGGTCCATCAAACTGAACTTCCGCTCAGTTGCGGACACTGCGTGAAGGCAGTCACGAACGCTGCATGCCTGCGCTTCTGCAGTCACCGCTGACACAAAACGCGGCTCAAGGCGCATCTGAATCATGCGACGTTTGGGCGACAATTCGTCTGGTGAGTCTTGAGTCACCATACAGTATGTAGCTCGTCGACTGTTGGGGCTCACTCGCAGGCTGCGTGTTCCTGTCGCGCGATGCGTCGGAAATGGTACACCGTTTCTGCCGGCAATGGTGACCTTCCACCCGCGTCGCCTCCAACAATGCGATCTCGGTTGCAGACTTGCGCGGCCGTACGCACAGCTGCGAGAGCCTCCGTTGGCATGTCTTCCGGTGCCTTGATTATTAGTGTCGATGTCACAGGGCGATTGTCGGCTTCGCTGTTGGAATCGCACGGTGCAGGATAATGCGGCACGTTGTGCGCGTATTCAGTCGGGTGCTCTGCTTCTCCCGCTGGCCGCCTTCTTTTTCTCGTCGTAGGAGGCTTGCGCTTTCATTTTCTGAAGGCATGCTTCATTTAAAATTTCTTTTCGAACGAGCGACGATCCAACGCTGAACTGGGAGCTTTCATAAATCCGAATTCTACGAGTGTCAAACGAAGAAAGACGCCGGCGTGGTTTTCAAAGCAGACAACTGCGGTCCGCTGCGGTTGCCAGTCTTGCCCGCTGCTGCAGCAGCAACCAATGGCGAGACGCCTTTCAGCACGGCCACCAATCGGAGGCCAGCTTTCATCGCAGGACCCGTGTGACTGCCTCTAGCAGACCCGCGCTTCTTTTTTGTTTGTGTGTTTGTTACAAGATGGCGACGACCGAAGAATTCAGGTACGGAATGGCGAAACTTCGAGCTTTCGAACGATACCAAGATGGCGGCGTTCGGTGGCGGGAAAGACGAGTTAGAGCTCCACGAACTGCGGTGATTTTATGCGATTTCAAGCTGTTTTCTCACCCTACGCACTGATAAATTAATTTTTTTCTGGAACTTTTAGTGCGTTTTCAGCCAAACCATTTTGATACAATGTAGATTAGGCATTGCAGATAGCGAAACCCGTCATTGCCAAAAATGAATCTTTTTCGCGGTTTTCGCGATCTGATCCCCGCGTCCCCCCTTAAGTGCATCAAGCAAGGGTACCGGAAGTGGTTAGTGCAGCGTCGGCTGGTGGCTATGGAGTGCAGCGAGTCGGAAAAAAAGATCACTGTGCTCGACACCATGCATTTTATTGCCGTTTTGTAGAACGCGGTGTCGCAAAGCACAATCGCTAAGTTGGTTTAAGCACTGTGACTTTAAGCGAGAGACTGGCTCCTCTGCTGGGGACGCAACAACCTCGATGCCGCTCAAGGCTGATGCAGGCTTCGCTGGCGACGATTTCGAGTCTTTAAACCTCGCCACAACCTTCGCCGAGTACGTAGAGGCCGACGACAATGTTGCGATCTGCAACAAGGTGTCGCTGGATGATGCCATCGAGGAGGCTTTGCCTAGTGCCGACACTGCTGCGACATCGGACAACGACAACGCCACAGATGCCGTGCCTGTGCCTACCACGTTCGCCGAGGTGCTACGGCACATAGACGGCATCCGGAACTTCATCTGTTCATGCGGCACAATAGAGGACCTCCTTTTGGACGTTGCCCAACTCGAGCTAAAGCTCTTGGTTCACGGATCAAACAAGCTCCTAAAGAAAATTACCAACTTTTTTTTAATGTTCGCGTCGGCTGGCGGGAATCGCGGCAGTGGGCAGTGGAGTGCCGTAAAGGTTCGTTTGAATAAAGCATGATTGGGACCTGTACTGCAGCATTAATTCTTATTGCATTTACTTTTTTGGTAATTTGCATTTCCAAGCCCTGCAGAGTATGTTAGTAGTTTACATTGAAGTTTCTCGTAAATCTATCGCGCAAAATAAGTAGCATTTTTATAGGCATAATTTATGTTCGGATTGTACAACACTTTTTCGCGGTCCCGAGAAAGTCGTATAATAGGGTTCCACTGTACTTTCTTACCATGGTAACAGTATCATCAGCACACCGGAATCCAGGAACACAGAACATGTAGGCAACCATGGAGTGTGAACTTCTGCTACGTAAGCGTTTCGGGCTCTCACCATTGGCAGTGAGGTGTTTAGGCCAGTGGCTGAGAGAAATGGGGCAGAAGAGCATGCAAAATTTTAGTTGAGCGCATGCATTTTTTTTTTTCTTGTATTTTCACATTTCTCGACTGAATAACTTTGGACTGCGTACACCTATCGCTGCCATTCTAGTTGCATTTATCTCTCCAACCATCAATCTACAAAATCCACGACCACAAAACTGTGGCTTGAAGTGTTTGAGGGCCCCTTTGAGACTGACCTGACATGAAAAGACGCTGGAAACCTGTTGTTTCAAGGAATTCAGCTTAGCTTCACAGCACTACCCCGAATCAGTGACAGACTGACCAATGGCTTCTGAAATGTTAATGTATTGGAGAGTTCACATGAATTTTCTCACATGGACTTTTCTGTAAGTTAAAATGTTTATCTAGAGCTGTTGTGCCGTCTTCACTGACGTGAAGCTATTCATTTTTAGGCAGTGGCCATTTTGTGGGGAAAGCTAGCTTCCACCTCATTTACAGAGTAGGCGTAGGTGTGGTTAGCAAATTCACGTTAACAAGAACTGAACCTGCTAGCACTCCTTAACAAAATTTCTCATAATGAAGACACCAGATACTGCCTACTCACCAATTTATAGAAGTTATTGTCATCTATACTCCCTTGGAGGTAAATTGTGGTTCCTACCATACTGCCGGTTGAGACTGGTGCAGAGGTTGAGAAAAATGCTCTATTTATTGTATGCTGCACAACTGCACAGCAGAATGCTTAACTGCATGCTTGCCTTACAGCGTCTGGTCAGATTCCGGCCACTATGCTGGCAGCTACGGGCGCCATAGCCACAGTGGGCGGGACTACCACGACCATAGGCGGAGGAGGCCTTGGAGGAGGGGGAGGAGGAGGGGGTGCAGGCCCTGTTGCACAGGCAATCATCCAACCACCAGCTGCTGTGCCTATTGTGGGCGGCACCATCACTCGTCAGGCACGGCGTCTCTACGTGGGAAATATACCTTTTGGCTGCTCTGAGGCAAGTGCTCTCTCATTGTTTCTCACAGTAGTGTGGTGATCCTTTACGTCCAGTAGACAAACTAAGCATGTCCACACTTCTTGCACACCTTGTACCGTGGACGTGCAACAAGGGTGAATTGAGAGTGACAATCTGAGCAGTTCCCTGTATCTATTTCGGGTTTTCAATGGCGCTGCAGAAATGAGAAAGGAAAAAGAAACAGCCAGCGTGTTTGGTGCAGCATGCAGTGACTGGATTTTGCACAAAGAAAATGCGAGAAATAGGCAGTTAGTGAAGCTCCGGCTGACTCAATTCAACTTCGTCTTAAAGCAGGTGATGTTACGAAGATTCTTCATTTAGGCTCCGAGTCCTCCAAAGAGGAGGACATTTCGGTCGGCAGACAGTGGATGCAAGTTGATATGAATGGTCCGCTGACTTAACGTCCATGTTTTCAATTAGCTCTAGCACCAGGCTTTTTTTTTTTTAATTATTATTTAGATGGCATAAGCAAATTGATACTGTTTGGAAGTCACTCACACATGAAAAGCTAAACTTTTTCTTGCTGTAATTATTCATCAAGGCGTGCAGTAGAACCTCATTGATATTATTCCGTCACGTATGATTTCTCAGCGACAACATTCGCGATCAAGAACACAAAAAAGGACCCAATGGACGTCAGACTCTGGAGTTTTGCAAGACGCGTAGCGCCACCTGCCGGTGCGAAGAGAGAGTAATTGAGTAGTGCGAAGCCCGACTCCCCTTGCTAAGTTGCCTATGCAGCTAGCGACTGCGAAACAACGATTTAACTAGATTTTGGGCCATATGGCGAGTGTTTTGCGCATTTAACATCCAGACAGAGTGCTATGAATTTCTAACTCTAGTCGGACGCGCCGCCGAACTGCCGTAAAGCGCTTGCTGGCTCACTCATCAGACTGATGACGAAACAACGGCAACCGCGATAGCTCCGCGCACTACGAAGAAACGCCGCAATCGACGCTACTGTTGTGTTGTAAAGTGGCATGAACGTGAAGGACGGAATAACAACGTTCAGTTTTACCGATTTCCATCGCGATCGTATGAAGGGGAAAGGCGAGAGCGCTGGATACGGGCCGTTCAACCTGTTGGGTAATCGGATTACTTGCATTCCCCCCCACAACACAGCGGCTCGCATGAGAAAGTGCGACAATTTTGTTCTTCTGTAATTGTGTTGCGTAGCCCTGACGGAAACTCAAGAATCTGCAGCCGCCACTTCGTTGGTAACAGAAAAAACAACGTTGCGAACCATCCTGCTTATGTGCCATCGATATCTCCGCCTTTTAACAGACGTCCGCCTCCACTTGACTCAACAAGTGGAACGGAGAGATTTGGCAGGTCAGCTTAACCAAACATTTTGGTTCGTTTATGAATTCAAAATCCTGTTCTGGAGCATCGTTGTATCGCGAGCTCATTTCTGCTTTCGGTATTTTGTATGTCCTGTACCGATACAAGCACGCTTCGCAATGTGCCGAGTCTGCTCGATTGCGTTTTTCAAATGTGAGCAATAAAGTTGCTGTAGGAGCACTGGATGAGTAACTGCGGAATAACGTACGTGTGTAAAGAAAAAAAAATGTAGCGTTTATTTACATTTATGTGTGCGCGCTTGCTGCTCGAAACGTCTGCAAAAAGTTCAAATTAAGGTACTGAGCGATGCTGTAGCTCCTGCGAGAAAGAAAGATGCAGCGCGTAGGCACTGTAGGAAGCTTACTTTTGTTATGATCGCACGCAATTTGCTGCCTTGGAAAACGTTTTCTGTTTGCTGCCCTGGAAAAGGCTATGAATGGATTTACTCTCTGTAAATAATTGCGAGACAAAACAATACGATAAAATACATAAAAATATAGGAGATCCTTAATAAGTCTTGTATTCAGGACATATTCAATATGAACCAATTTGAAATGCTTAGATCTTTATGCTGATATGCCTATAGACAAACTTGATGCTCTCTGTACTTGCGAGTTGCAGCACGCCGAAATAACACTTGAGACTTTATTTTATATTGTACACGTACTTCGCCCTGCTGAGCTTCCTTTCCGAAGCGTGGATGGGCGGAAGAAGTTTTCCAGGCCCTTGATTTTAAGAAACCGTGCCTCAACACAAACGAAAGAGAAGGGTACATTGTGGCCTATGCACCTTTGCTTGCGGACAGCTCTCCTTGCACTACTCAGTTCGCGCCAAGGCTCCGATGGGGGCGCTGGTGACGGGTTTTTTCGCAGCGCCGCCTGGGCAGAGTCTGAGGTCTATAGAGGCACACTTATCTTTTACCAATTTGTTTCCCGGAAAACACAATTTTTTGGCACCAACGTTCCGTACATTGCGAAAGTGCAATCGTATGTTACGTTTTGCAGCCACTGGGTCCCATGCACACAAGAAAATGCGCGAGGCTCGTCATGTGAGAACACCGGTGCGCACTCATTTTTTTATTCTGTACCAGCAAGTTACCTCCGGGGTCTTCGCATACCACATTCAGAGCTATCGCCGGCAGCCATATTGCGATAAGCATCCTTGCCCGTCTGTCTCGCAGTGTGTGGTGCTGTTGGAAGTACACTGCACGCTTTTAATTGGTGATAACCCAAACGCACCGCCGTTCCATGCTGCAGACTCTGATAGTATACGTCTTCTGGCTGCCAGATCCCAAGCGCTATAATGTAAAGCTATTCTAAACTTTGCCATTCGAATTCTGCAATCAGTCCTTCATGATTGATTGGTCAATCAGTCCTTCATGACGCGGCATCCGGACACACAGCTAAGCCTTTCAGCGCTTGGTGTTTTGGAATTCGTGACCAAGCACATTGCGCACGCAATCCTCGACCCCGCCACTAAGTATTTCACGCATAGGAGTCTCCAACTCTGTGATCAAGCACATCGCGCGTGGACATCTCGGACCCTCGCCTATGCAATTTGTGCATCGGCGCCTCCAACTGCGCGACTACATACATCGAATGTCAACTACTCAAGCCCGCGGCTACTAATTTCGTTCATCAGCACCTCGGACTGCGCGACTAAGCACATCAAGTGTCGACTCCTCGAGCCCGCGACTAAGTGTTTCGCGCATCGGCACCTCGGATTGCACGGCTAGGTACTTTGCACGTCGGCACCTTGAATTGTGCGAATCAAAGGACAGAGATCCAAGAATTCACCTGTAAGCAAACACAGCAAAAACTACAATCCTATTGCATTTTGTGAGACATGAATTGCTCCAAGAACTTTGAGAGACGTTTTCTCAAAAGTGTGTTTTGGGCATTTTGTGTTGTCTGTGGAAAGGGTAGCATTGGAATGCCTGGACCAATTTTTATCCTGTTTGTTTTTATGTGTTCCCTGAAGTGTGCTAGAAGGTAGGACAGTCTTCAATATCTTGCTGAGGGCTAAGTTCTTTTTTCTGCGTGCTAATTTGTGAATGACAAGTTCTGGTACAATTAGTAAAAGTGAACATGATGTTGTGCATAAAAAAAAATAAAGCAGTTAAAAGGTCTTTGGAGCTACTGTACCCTGTAGTGCTCTCTTGGGCAAAGATTAAAACTACAGGTAGCTCCCTGGCATATTTTGTTACAGTGCCAGGTTTTCCACAAGCGGAACGCATGTAACATTTTGTAACTTGAAAACTGATCAAGGTATCGTAATGAAACTGCATATTTCTTTATTTCAGACACTTTTGAGTGTGGCTGCCAAATTTCGTTGCTCTAGGTCAAAGAACGATTCGATCTGTCCGCAACAATAGGCGGGAAAGCAGGGTAAAGATAACCTGATTCACACAAAATGTAGAGACTAGCACAAACTTACACATATGACGCCTTTACCACAGTACAAGATTTACGGAATAAAGGGAAAATCAGACATCCACCCGTTCGTAGCAATTGCTACAAAGGAAAACCATACGGGTTCCTCGAAAGAAAAGCGTCATAGTTGAAGAAAAATTCGTCCTGGTCAGGGACTCAAACTCGGGACCACCGCCTTTCCACTTTCCAGGGCAGCCGCTCTACCATCTGAGCTAACCAGGCGGCTAGCAGATGGCAGGGCGAAGTCGAATTTGTCGACAACACGAAGCAAAGGCAAGAGTTTGACGTAGTAGTTCTGCGGAAACCCGCAAGATGGAGAGAAGTAATGAATAAAGGGAAAATCAGACATCCACCCGTTCGTAGCAATTGCTACAAAGGACCAGGACGAATTTTTCTTCAACTATGAGGCTTTTCTTTCGAGGAACCCGTATGGGTTTCCTTTGTAGCAAATGCTACGAACGGGTGGATGTTTGATTTTCCCTTTATTCATTACTTCTCTCCACCTTGCGGGCTTCCGCAGAACTACTACGTCAAGATTTACGGAGCAGCACACACACACTAGCACACACCACCATAACAACACTGCCATTGTGTCCCGACAGCATGGCCACTACATCAAGAAATGCTACGTGACTTCCTCCACAGTTTTTTCTTCCTCCATGTGCCACTGTATTGTCTTATTGATTGCGCCGTTTGTGTTGCAGTTTGGTATTCCCAATACTAGCATGGCACACTCTCACTCAAGCAGGATGTTGGATTTAAAAGAAGCTTTAGATAACGTCCAGTTGCCGGTTATTTAGCATAGTTATTGGCAATAAGACTTTAAAAAATATCTTCGAGTAGACCGAACTCAGCTGCTGACTTAAAATTTGCATAAGAGTAGGGACCTTCTTTGAAACCCTGCATGATTGGAAAAGCAGATTTCATGTTTTTAATGTCGTCAGCTTTTGCATGTTTATATTCTAAATTGTAGAAGCAGCTTAATAATGCGATATAGTCGCAGGGGAAGCCATTTTAATAAAAGTGAATGAAACTAGTCTAGTAATTTTTAGTCCGATTGCCTCATTGATGCACAAAAAAGCCAGCTCTGCTATATTTGTTGACTACTATTTCAGTTACAATTAAGGCCATATGTGGCATGTTGGACACTGCATCAAGACCTGTGCTAAAAGGTTAAATGGCTGTTCAGGAAACCAGTGCATGTGCTATGAGTAAATTATAGTCAAGCACTGACAACTTAAGAAAAGGTCAAATTATATTGAACATTTGCATGAGAGAAAACTGTGCTTTAGCACATGGTATTCAATTTCCCTATTAAAAAACTCATACATTTTACTTTTTCACACAACTATGTTGCCACATGTTGTGCAGGTGTTTCTCTCTTACACAAAGCATGCAATAGTGTCGGCAATAGCATGACCTCTGATATTTTCAGAGGTCATGCAATAGCAGTGAGTGTCGTTTGTTGTTGCATGATTTGACTTGCAGAACAACCTTGTAAATTTTTCAGTTTCTCCATTTTCTCTACGACTATGTCATCGCTTGTCAAAAACAACCATGGCAAACTTTAACCTTTTAGATTGATTTGATGTTTTCCCTTAATGTTCCTGTAACAATGGGCTAGTCATTATCCATTCATGTTGGAAGCAGAAAGATTGGACAAACAGGATAAACTTTGTAGTTATCACTTGGGCACTGACAAACAATAAGATACTGAAGTTGAACTCTGTATGCAGGACTATCAAAGGTGTTGGCTTTTTTTTTTTTTTTTTTTCATTTTCATTGTTCGTGGCCCTGTAAAGAAAAGGAAACGCACCGAACAGGAATTTAGTGATGCTTCTTGTACTGTGCTCTCTGACTTGGTCTGCTAAGCCTGCAAGTGGCGTAGCAATGCATTTTGCTCACTGCTTGTGGATGCGATTCCTATTTGCAGATTCTGCCAAATTGCCCACCGAATATGAGACAGCTTTGCTATACATACAGTAAACATAATGCATGGATGGCCTTCTGTGGAAGCATCGAGTTTCAGTTAGGTTTGACTGTGCATAAATGAAAGATTGTTTTTTCTCACCAGTGTATGGAATGTTTCTTTCACAGTTATGGGGGCTGAACGTTGAGTGTACATTCACATTGTCCCGACATCTCTCTGCAGGAGGAAATGATGGACTACTTCAACGCCCAGATGCATGCCTGTGGCTTCTCCCAAGCACCAGGCAATCCTGTGCTAGCTTGCCAGATCAACCTGGACAAGAACTTTGCATTTTTAGAGGTAAACACTTGTGAATAACATATTTGACAATCTTCTTTGTGATCTCATCCGTGCACTGTGGCTGCGCACGGACAGACCACTGCATGCCGTGGACAGGCTGGGTCATCTGAACTGCTTCACCAAAAGCAGCTAAACTGATGCATCTTAACTTGCCATATTTACTTGTGCAAGGCCCTCACTCCTACTTTTGAAGTATGAAGTCTTAGGGGAAAATGATTCAACGAGTGTCACTCATCGCTTAGCAGTTCATTGTGTGAGTTGCTTTACAACTACAACATAGACACTGTGGTATTCAGTCGCTCTGCCATCTAATGGCAGAGCAACTGCACTGGTAAAGCTTCGTTCAGGGTTGGATCCCTTCACCAAAACGAATTTTTCTTCTACTGCGAAGCTTTCTTTCTCAGAAACCAGTATGGGTTTCGTGCTACAGTTGCATGGATAACAATTTTGTCTTTCGTGAACTTTCTTCCACCATGTGGGCTTCAGCAGAAGTGATTTGCCAATTTTACCAATGTTTTGTCAAGTTTTACAGAAAAACAAATTATGTTCGCAAAAAAATTTTACTTGTTGGTTTCCAAACCTTCTGTGGGAAATCTTTTGATGGCGAAAAGATGTTAAAGGGATACCTGCTTCAAGCAACTTAGACAAAAATGTCACTATGATCTAAAAACAATTTGTTGCTTGTCAGATTTAGCTGTTGAATGTTTGCTATTGCTTGTGTGCTGCATCTAAAGGTAAATCATTGTTGATAAAGTGTGTATGTATCCCTCACAACACCTGTGCTCTAGGGGACCTTAAAATTATTCTGACGATCATGTACAAATATACTGAGCTGGTCAGGTAGGCCCTTCTTCAATTCAATTTCGGAAGAGACAGGTTTAAGTGCTCTGTGTAAGGTACATTATTTATTACTGTGGACACTTGTTACAACGGACCATGATAATCCTGCAAAAAAGGTTCATGATAGGTTGTGAAAGGGCAAAACTTAGCATATACTACCTTGGGTAAGCAGTAAGTGATCGCAAAAATGGTAAAAATATCGAAATGAAAATAAATAACTACAGTAGAACCCCGCTGTTACGTTCCTCACTGCTGCGTTTTCCCGGCTGCTACGTCGTTTTCATCCGGTCCCGGCATAGCTTCCATAGGATCCAATGAATAAGGAACCCCGCTGTTACGTTGTAGCTGTGAAAACGTTCCCGCATGATACGTCGCAACTTAGCACCCCAAACCCGCCTGGGCTAAAGTAGACAACGCGCTCCAACCGCCATTTTGGCTTTTGACGAGTTTTGGCTGGGCTTGGCCGGGGTTGGCTATGGAACTGGCTGCAAGAAGCCGCACGCCAGTTCGAGAGGCCGCATGAGGCCGCCACTAAGTGGCCATTCGTGAAAAATGATCTTAATATCATCACTGTGATTACGGTCACCGCTTGGTTGTTGGGCGGGTCGCGTATTTCCAACTGCTCGTAGGTACAACGGGGCGTGGAACTTGCGGAGACGACGGACGTTTGCGCGCATGCGCGAGTGGGAGCGGGTGCGAGAGAGGAAATGTGCGCTTCGGCCTCTGCGGCCCCAACCCACGGGCCGCCCGGCTTCCAGCTTTGATCCCCCCGCTACCGCTTGGGTGCCCCGGAGATCCTGCGCCGGCGGGTCGACTCACGGAGAAAGGAAATTCGGGAGAGGCCCTGACGTCACTCTTTGTGAAGCTAAAGTGAAACCGGAAGTTGGCGTTGCTCGTGGCGTTGCTCCGCCTATCGGGCCTGTTCTCCTCTCTTGTTTACGTTTCTCCCACGCCGCGCTGCGCGCAACCGGGCTGCTCGGACGCGCGCGCTCCGCAGCAATACTAAACAATCGTTAGCACGTTAGCATGATTACGCCAAAGAGGGCAAAATTTCCCGCGTATATTCGTTCGTCCGTTGCCATTGCCGTGGCGCGGTGACGACAAGGAGCACGAGCCGCATGATGCCGGGGAGTTGCCAAATCCTAGCTTTGGAGAAGCCGTCGCGGCTCTGTTCGACCTCCTCCGCAGGTACGTCGCACCTCACAGCGACGCTGACAGCAATGCGGCCTTCCAGGGTATTGAGAAACGTGTGGCGATTTATAGCGAGCGAAAGAAACGGCAAGCCACCATTCTGGACTTTTTTAAGTCCTAAGCGCACTCTGTGGAAATAAATTGTCTATAGTTGAAGCTGCACTTTTTTCATTCATTTTCGGAGCTTTCCTCACTGTTGCGTTTTCCCGGCTGTTACGTTTTTTTCGCCAGGTCCGGTGAAAAACGTATGAACGGGGTTCCACTGTATAGATAAATGGGTTTATGGGTAATCGAAAACAAGCACGCAGCATGGCACCTTCCTGTCTGTGGTTTTCCGGACACTGGTTGCTGACAAACTGCAGTTTCCTTGTACTAGAGCATATGTATCACATCAGCACAGTGACCGGCACAATGTCAGCGAGCCGGCCAGCCAGCACTGACATTCGGATCGTCCAGCCCGAGAACGTCGCTGCCACCGCCGATCACACAAACATTGGCTATAGTTTGTTTTTTGCTCAATGCAGTGGCCAGTAATACAAACCAACATCTTTAAGGGGGGACGCGGCTTTCGCATCGCGAAAAATGGCCCGAAAAGGTTGACTTTTTTTTTTTTTTTGAAATCACATTTTCAGTTTCTATAACTATAACTATTTTTCTATCTGATTCCCAAATATCAACCCTGTAAACCACGAAGAAGTGCTCTAAAAAATTCGTTTTATCAGCCAAAGTGGCAAAAAATCTCGCGGAAATCAAGAAAGAACAGCGCTTTTCAAGCCACAATATCTCTGGAACGGCGCGACCGAGCGCCGCCATCTTGGTCTTGTTGGAAAGCGCATCCCTCCGTCTTCAAATTTGACGCTTCAGTTATCTCCTCCATACAGAAACAAGTGCACAAAAAGCAAATGAGTGAAGGTCGTGCCGGAGTCTGCAATTGGCCGTGCCCGCCACATGACTCCAGCACGGTTTACCATTGGTCCGGTGCTTGTGTCGTCTGCTCGGCTCTTTGCACCTCGTGAATCTAGACGTCTCCACTCTCCGTAATTTCGACATGTCAAAACGGGCGCTACGCAGACATTGCAGTAGCGTGGCCAATCCCTACATCTGTGGACGTCTCAGACCCACGGCTAAGCATTCTGAACATCGGCGACGTGGACCTTGCAACCAAGATTCGCACGCGGAATCCTCGGACATGCGGCTAAGCCTTCCAGCACTCGGTGTTTCGGAATTCGGGACCAAACACATAGTGCACATAATCCTCGGACCCGCGACTAAGCATTTCACGCATAGGGAGTCTCCGACTCGGCGATCATGCACATCGCGTGCGGACTTCTCGGACCCTCAGCTAAGCATTTTGTGCATTGGCGCCTCCGACTGCGCGAATAAGCGCATCGAGCGTCGACTCCTCAGGCCCGTGGCTAGGAATTTTGCACTTCTGCACCTTGGACTGCGCATATAAGCGCATCGAGTGTCGGCTCCTTGAGCCCGCGACTAGGCATTTCGCGCATCGGCTCCTTGTATCTGTGGCTAGGCATTTCACGCATCGGCACGTCGGACCCGCAACCAAGCATATTGTGCGCGTTCACTTTATTATCATATTGTCACAGCAGCTCGTAACAATATCTATCATACCACCCCTTCCTAAAGAGAACCTCATCATGAGCCCTCTTCACTAGGCCCCTTGGGCTGGCACAGACACCTGGCTGCAGAAGTGAAGGCATCATACAGAAGTACAATTCTGGAAAGCATCTAGCAGCTGCATATCTATCACTGGCTCTCTGATCCTAAGTTCCACAGCCATTGTCAAGTAAAGATGACTTAGAAGGCTGCTGACGCTCGGAGCCTTCATTCAGTAACATGGTCAATTCTACCAAAAGAAAAAAAAAAATTCCTCGCTGATTGTACTGGAGACTGCTATCAATCGGGCAGGCTGCAGGTACAACACTGGAACTATGTTCATGCCCACACCGTCACTGCACGTCACTTGGTTTGAAACCAAGGCACCATGCTCTTTGTAGAGCAGCAGCAGCAAAGAATGCCATATAAAAAGAAAATGGAGGGAGAGGGGGGGGGGAGCACATCTGACCAGAGGCCACATGTACAAGAAGCCCCATATCACAAAACACCCCAAATACAGTCGCCGACCGATTTTCCGGACTCCAAAAATTCGGACATGCCCGATTATTCGGTCAGCTTCGTGGCACCGCCATTCTCCCCATAGACCATAATGTATAACAACTGCCGAAAGTTCGGACACCTTGCAACCTCTCGTCTGATTTTTCGGACACTTTTTGAGCCAACTCTGTCGAGAGCACCATGCACCGACTCTGACCGGTGCATGGTTCGACTTGCTGAACGCCATTTTTGTTTTGAACGGAGCTTTCTTGCTGCCCCACGAAGTGGCGCTACTGGAAATCTCCGCTCATCATCATCGTTTTTGCCTGGTTCGATAGAGTGGCTCTGCAGCAGTTCCGGTTTCAGCTTAGTAAGCCATGTCAAGACAATCCACCAGCTGATTTGTTTTTTAGCTCAAGACGCTGCGAGGGCCGCGTTTTTCGTTTGTGCGACTGGTGTCGGCACGGTGGTGTTTGCTTTGTGTGCTGTGTCGAGGTTTCGGTAATCCAACGCGGCATACGTAAACATCGCGTCAAGGGTCTAATGGCGCCGACAGTGCCCGCGCAGACTGCGCTGGGGAATGCCGGCAAGCGGGTGCCGGGAGGCCTAAGACTTGTATCCTTTCGATGTGCTCCCGACTGACGCGGAAAATGTTCTGCCGAGACCTGCGCAGTGGTTGCATTGCGATTCCGGACACCGTCTCATTTGACAGTTTCATAGGTACTGACACTGCTGTATTGACATGCGCAGAACTCGACGACGGCAAGATCATTCGTCAGGTTTCTGCTGCACCGCCGGACGATGACTCCGAGTCGGAAGATGACGCACCATGTGCTACGCTGCCGTCGCATGCGGAGCGTGTACAAGCAGTGACTGTGCTTTCAGCTAATAGTGACCGTACGACCCTCTCCGAGATTCAGGCTTATCTGATTGCGCGTAAACGGAACAGCGTGCAACGGCGCATTCACGATTTCTTCCAAGCCTACTGCCGAGCCCGAATAAGTGCGTGGAAATAAAGGATTTCATTTTTTTTTTCTTAATCTGCTTTTTCGGACACCTGTTTATTCGGACATTTTCGCAGTCCCCGTGAGGTCCGAATAAACGGTCGGCGACTGTACTACAAATTTGGTGCCTTTTAGAGAACTGAAGAAAATTTGACTCTTGAGAGCCTTTTTCTCAAAACTGGTTCCCCCCCCCCCCCCTTTCTGCTCAGTTTCTGGAGCTAATTTTTTTGTTACCATTCAACATATTTATACTTCGGTGGGGTTGTTTTTTTGTCACGTTCCTTGGGCTACAGTGCAGATTGTGACATTCTCACTTTCTTATCTTGACTCTTTGTAAGTTTACGATATGGCTATTCGTCTACCCCGAAGGTGTGCTTGATGCGAAGGTTACATAAGAGATGACAATCCATAAAATTTGTGTTGCGAAAAAAGGAAAGCTAGAATGTCACTACCTTCAGCACGCATTTAGCTATGCAGCCAATACTTAACAAGCCTTCTATCACGTTTTATAAGTTCCCCAGGCTCTCCAGAAAGTTAGAGGGAGAAAAATTCTAAACATTTGTGCCAATTTTCATCAATATCCATGAAGAAATAAGGAAGTTGATTTTCAAAGCCATGTCCCCCCTTAAATTTATCTTTGGTGACAAGCGACAACCACGGTTAGATCTGTAGCATGAATGAGAGCCACGGTACAAGGCAAGTTCAACTCAGCCCGTGCCTGACCTCTGCTGCATTGCATGCGAGATTCGATCACATCATGTGCCTTGCGGTCTAGATGCCACAAATATCAGCATATCGTCATTTTTGGGTGAATTGATGCGATGAGAAGTAAAACATTATCAAAACGGTGCATTTTGTGATCATCAGCGGTTGTTTTTGAAGCGCCGTATGCTACGGCTTGGCTTCGAATCAGGTTAGGCCTAGCAGCACCCTCAGTGCCTGCTAGGTACCAAGACTACTATGATGGATGGCAGTGGTCCGCTTGCGTGGTCGGAATGAGAACTCTCTGCCGGCTAGTTGTTAGGTGCAGAAAGCTTGCCACTCGTGTACTGATTTCTTAAGAAAAATAGCATTACAAATTTCCTAGGTGGCCGGAAATAGTTGCGTGCAGCACACTGCCGCATGCATGCATCATTGCAGCAAAGTACCTACATTGTATTTGCACCAGCTAGACAAAATCGGTCCAAAAATTTGTCTGTTGTAGCCAATATTCTGGTATAGCCAGGTCCGTTAGCTGAATTGATTGCATTGATAATAGTCAGTCCCGGATATAATGAACACGAAGGGAATTGCGTAATAGTGCAGTACAGTTTACGCTCGTTACAATGGACCCGCGTACAACACTTTCGGATATAACAGACCATAGTTCAGTCTTAGTTTATTTTACCTATTCTTTTAATGCAACAAAGTCCACTTTTAAAGGACGGAGGACAAAATTAGCGGCAATTTTTGTCAAAATAGTGCATATAAAATGGACTTTTGCCGTGTCGACATGTGTATAACTATTTGCAGTGCTCTTCATTTTAATGTCACTTTGAAGGTGCCTGCAGGTTTTGCACCTATCTATCTATGCGCCTCACTGGCGCAGAGCTTGGCCAAAAAGTGAGGCACGTGGTAGCTTTCAAAATGCGGGCTCTAAGATAGGTTGGTTTCAGCCAGCCACACCGGCTTTGTAGAATGGAATGTGCCTTGCACTCTTGCTGTAGGTGCGCTCAGGAACAGCACCCCGTGTCGTGATTTTACTGCTTCGGCCACCGGTCACTTGTACTAATCTTTTTCCGCTGGGACTGTACATTGCATGTGCGCCCACAACAATGCGTGTTGCATCTGGGTCGCAAGCCCCAAGGGTAGCGTTGGCCTGGGGCACAACTGGAAGCATCCGAAGGTCCCGGCAAAGCATGAGTCGACTGGTAACAGAACAACTTGTTTATTCTAGCATCGCAAAAGAGCGGGCGGTCAGGTCGACCGAAGTGGAGAGACGGGAGAGCACGTTACTCGACAGAAGAAATCGGAGCCTCTCTCGGCGTCCGGGAGCAGCTGCTTTTATACTCTCGGAGTCGAGGGGGAGAAGGAATGCCTCGTCAGAGGCGCACGTGATGCGGGGCACGGACAGGCTGAGAGACACGTTGAGACGAGTGTAGTGACGCATCCGCCGGGCCGGCGCCGGTCAGACCTCCTCGCTTCACACTTGGGGAGCTCCTCTCCCCGGCTGCCGCGCTTTGACAAGCGTGGGCACCAACATGCACACACACACACACGCACACACGAAGACACGTGGCACTGAAACATGCCTGGACGCGCGTGGCGGGGAGGCGTTGCGGCGGCGCGGAACGGGCCAAAATGTCCGCCGCTTTGAATGAAGCCCCGGCGTCCGTTGCATCCGCGCCGGCTATACCGCGCGTCGTAGGCGAAACGTAACAATGCGGCAAACTCCCATGGTGGTTATCGTCTTTTTTCACTTTATGTAGTGCAAACCAACGACCATTGCCTGAAGTTCGTCTTGAAAGTTCGCTCCATGTAGCCCAGGCTTTACGAGAAAAACTGCATAGAAAGGAGACACGGGAACGTACTAAGTTCAAACCAACCGGAAGTAGACAGCACTTTCGTCACTGCATAAAGGAGACGGCACATTGCGATGGCCACATGCGTAAATGTTGGGGGCTTGAGAGGAGGGCAATGTGTAACCACTCATACCTGTTTCATATAACGTGCTGACACTAAATTCTTGTGAGAAAGCATTTCTTGAGAGATACCCAGTGTCAAACTGAAAGACAAAACCATTTCAGAGACTCTTTAACCCTTTGAGGGTCAGTTACGTAAATATACGGTGCCGCGAACAAGTCCAAAATGGTTGATGCCGTATATTTACAGCATTGACCATTTACCGTCTGTACATTTAAAAAGCGTGCCCATTTCCTAACTTTTTCTTTTCTGTCATGTGCTGCCACTATGTGGGAATACAGAGAATTTTTTTAGTGCGCCTCCCTCTTTCGGTTTTCCTTGCATGTTTTGTTTTAGTGCTAGCTTGCTCCCGTACGTCTACATACTACCGCTCGCGCATTGGCGCATGCGCGTGCACGCGGCGGTTGGGGTTTTGTGCCACGAGCGGTTTCAGCTTTTTGCACTTGCAAAACTGATGGCTATCTCGTTACCAATTGCTCAAAGGGCGACCGCTTGTTTCTCGCCCGTTTAGTGCTCACAGGGTTGCGCATAGGAAGGATTCCACCAGGCATGCATTTTCGTTTTTCTGTTTCTCTCTCTCTCTCTCTCTCTCTCTCTCTCTCTCTCTCTCTCTCTCTCTTTTAGACTCTCGAAACCTAATTGCCCTAGCTGGTTGGCGATAAGATGAAGATTAGCGGAAGTTTGTCACACAGTTTGCTTCTTTGACGGGCACACAACCAAACAGTTTTCTTGAGTGTGCGCACCTACGCAATTCGATTACGCTATGGACGTATATATTAGTGTAAGAGCAGGGAACATTTAAGGCTTGCGTAATATTCTCAAGTGCGGATTTTCAAAGCCTCGAACTACGTGCATAAAAATGCATCAAATTTTTAATTCTGATAAGCTTATTTCCTTTTTTATTGTTGTTATTCATGAATGAAGAGTACATATATACCAACGCAAAATATTTTTTTCTCACTTTATGGTCACCCTAAAAAAATTACGGTAAATGTTTTCGAAATAAGTCCCTAAGAAGAATCTGAATCTGCAATAAAAAGAATCGACCCTGGGCGGCCGCATATGGCGACAAAAATCGACCCTCGAAGGGTTAAGAAATGCTTGCTAACCCCATGTACCCCACTCCCTAGTGTCGTGCCTGCAGGATTTTTATGAATTTCGAAGTTAGCACTTTGACAGGCAGGCATAATGCACTTAGAGATGCCTGCCTGCCCTGTTCTTATCAGAGCACTGTGTGCATCAACAATGATCTTTTCATTTCTAGTGAGCTTGTGTGCTTCTAGTGGCAAGCGTGAGTGCTCTGAGGGGATGATAAAAAGGTAGATGTTTCGGTGATAACCGAATAAATTCTTAAAACTGTGCCATAATATTTGTTATGGGCACACTGTCATGCACATCATTCACTGTGCCTTACGATGCGCATTTGCAGGTGTTGCATGATATCGCCAACCTAACATTTTTCTTTTTCTGTTTCACCCCGTCCAGTTTCGATCAATTGATGAGACAACCCAGGCTATGGCATTCGATGGCATCAACTTCAAGGGCCAGAGCTTGAAGATCAGGCGGCCTCATGATTACCAGCCGATGCCAGGCATGTCTGAGACTCCCTCGGTGGCCGTCCCAGGTAAGTCCTCTTTCCTCCAAGCCTTCATTATCCATTTTCTCAATCATCAACACCCTCTCCCCTCTTATTTTTCTTCCCGTAAATGTAGTAGCCTTTCTTAAAACCAGTATGAGAGAGAAACGTCAGGTTGCCCTCCATTCTGAAGTCAAACCTTTTGAGTAGCCCTCCTACCATCTGAAGAGTTAGTAACAAAGACTAGGATCAGTGTATTACTCCGTTAATACATTCTTGTAAATTTATTTGCTCTCTCTGCCCAAATAAACCTAAGTTCTATGCAAAGAACATAGGAAGTTCTAATAACTGTGGAGCATTGTTCTTTGTGCACAGTTTTTGGCCCAGGACATCGCTGTCTTATGTGCAATGTTTGAAAAGGAGCAACTCATCTAAAGTATATTACTTTTGCAACTTGCATTTGGGAGGGTCACTGGAAGAAACATCCTTTGTCTGAAAGCTCCTCAATTCTAGTTAAGCAAAAGACGCTAAATGTTGTTTACTATATAACAGTACAACTGGTAGCAAATTTCAAAGTACATACACTGGAACCTTGTTGATAAGATCCCATTTCGTACGATTTCCTGGCATTAACATTCACATTTGAAAGCACAAGATTACCTAATATAGTTAAACTTCTTCTTTACTGGTTAATATGTTTGCTCAGAACGTCACTTCTTGGCACCAACATTCATAACCTTGCATAACCATATATTCCATATAAAGTCTTGGAGGAAACTTTGGTGATAATTTCGCCATTGAGCATGCCATTCGGTATTTTGTATGCTATGAACTTGATGCATGAAAGCACACAGGTAACCCACAGGAGAAAGTCAAGTCAGCATGTGCCACGTTAGTTGCTCATATTCACCATCAGATAGCACAATATGATCACTAACAGCTAATGCTGTACTTCTGTCTCTCGGTTGTCTACGAAGCCATAATAAAAACTGGTACTTGCGCATGCTCTAGTAGTGTATGCAAGGTTGTTGTGGCTGCCGATGGCAAGAAGACTCAACACAAAAAGATATAAAATCATATTTGTTAAGTTTGCTGAAGGTAGCAAAGAATAATATCTTTCATCATATGTTGGGCAGCAAGAATTCGTAAACATTCCCTCCTAGTTTTTATACCGTCTAGGTTACAAAAGGTGCTTCAGTGTTGGATATGAAAGGAATGCACCTTGTGAGAGTTTTGTGGTAGCTGAACGATAGATACTAGTGTAGCTGTGTCTGTGTTAACCTCAACTTTCTTTTTTATTATTATTATTATTATCTGAAGGGGCCCTGGACCATTTTTTATCGAAGTGGGGAAAGGCATTTCAAGTGAAAATACGCTATTTCAGAAGTACTTTGCCTCAAAAAGTACTTCAACGTGTTCAGCAGAAGCAGAGTTATTGGCAATCAGACACGGCCTCTGCTGTGCTCCCGTTCCTTCTTTAATACCTCGTACTACGAAGGTTGCGGCAGAATGAAGCATGCCCACAATGCTCCGCCTTCTGAATGTCATCGTGGCACACAGTTCAAATTTAATTTTGGATTTTAACGTAGACGCCATGACTTCCGATTTTGACGTCTGGGATGTGCTAAACGTAAGCCAAACGCAATTGTCCTCAGCGAGCCGCAGTGTGTTTAGCCAATGGACTCGTGGCGGCACCCCGCGGCAGCCACGGTGCCTGCGTCACGTAGCTGACCGCAATTACCAGTAGCAGCAGCTGCCTATGGGAATCCGCTTTACTACGAAATAATGTGTCCGGAAGAGAATGAGCAGCAGGCTTCTGTTGAAAAGAGAGCATTTGAGAGAAAGGTGACATAGCACTCTGCTTGCGAGCTCCATGCGCCTCATACGACAGTAAAACTTGGCTGAGATGTTCACAGCAGCGTACACTACGCACGCACATTTGTTATTTCACCAAGCCCAAGAGGTGGTTCAGGGTCCCTTGAAGTTGAACATATGATGTAAATTATTTTGCTTTATCACTAAAATTTGCATGCATGTCTTTCAACCGTGTCAAGACAGGATATCTTATATTTTATTAAAAGCATGCTAAAGGCTATTTATTCAAATACCAGTGGCCAGGGCTCCGACATGTGCAGACGATCACTTTTACTGACAATAGAGCTTTTGTATGAGAAAAACGACGGATAGGATAGGACTGGCACCTCCACTACAAAAATGCTTTGTCATCTCCAATTTATAATTGGTAAATTGTAGTGAAGCATTGATGGGAAAGCTATTTCATTTTAAGATGGAAAAAAAATTATTTTATTGGTAATTTTATTAAATTCTACTACACAAGAGCTCTGGTGCTGTCACCTTTCTTTAGACTGATGCTGCCACTTTGTACTGTTGTGCTGTCATTGTTTGTGAGAGAGTGGTGCCCTCTCTGAGGACAGCACTCTCACACAATTAAAGTAATTAGCGGGGCAGCGCCTGGTAGAACATGGCCTTCGAGATCACCAGCTATGCTTAGGATTTGTATGCAAGTCACTCCATTTATCAGAAGCAGTCGGAATTGCAGAAAAATTATGCTGCCAATGCTGTCACAATTTTTTCTGCAACTAGTGATGTCTTGGAACAAATTGATGTTCTTGGAAGAGCAGTCTCGGTCTAGATTGATTCAATCATTGCCTTGAGTGTTTGAGGTTCACCTGTACAACTTTCTTTTCGCCAAAGTCCCAGAGATTGGGAGATTCAGTGCTGCTCACTAAGCTTCGGAGTGCCAAGCATGACATGGGGGGCCCTGCTAACAGGTTCTGGCAACAGATAACATCACTTTGAAGCATTGACAAATGCTGAACAATTTGAGCAGTTTTGGATAGACATAACTGGGTTATCAAAAAATGTGCACTCTTTAAAGACAGCGTGACTATTTCTGTTGAGCATATTAATGCCGAGTCACGTCGATAGAATTTCTTTAGTGTTGTAGCAGGTGGATTGCACCGTATGTTTTCATATTGCTAGAATAGTGTGTCTGTGTTAAGTGAAACACATTGTCTGGACGTTCATATCAATGTTGAAAGCTCATTTGTGACAATTTCTTGATGCATTCTAGTGCTTTATACATGCTTTAATGCCAGCAATAGAAATTTAAAGTAGTGTTTTGTATTTTTGTTTTTCCTGGTATAATTAATGTTAATAGCCAATGAACAAAATTTCAGGATGTTGATGGTTGAAACAGTCGAACTTTGGTATTACGAACATAGTATAGATCATATATAGAAGTAAATCTACAATTTGGTTGGCCTTGTTTATTTTATTGAATATTTTATGCTGTAATTGAACCATAATGCAAAATCTAAAGTGAACACAGTAGAACCTCGTTGTTACAATCCCGTTTCACACAAGTTCTCAGCACTAACATACTTCGCTATCTAGAATGGGAAGTATGACCCCATAAAGTTACGCTTCTGTTTTGGGAGGCTAATGCGTTCCTAGAAAACACAGTCATTCAGCATGAACGTTTAATATATTGCCAAACTGGGATTGTGGGATATGTTTTCCGACCGCTAGACCGCATGTAAACAAGAAAAGGTGCACCTGCAACCGCAGCCTCCCCGCATTACTCACCACGCACTCACATGCCACCACGCACTCCGTTTCATATTCCGGTAGCAGGTAATCTCCACGCAAGTTGTTGCATGTTGCCATTCACAGCTACCTCTGCCACCTGATTGTGATAAGCATCTTGCTCTGGCAGCATCGTATTACAACTCGATTTCGTTTTAGTTTCAAATCGCTGTTTTAAAATGACAGTACGCATCATGGCTCACTCAATCCCCGCCAACTAGATCCGCCCCACAATGTGTTGGGAAAAAACAATGCACTTCTCCACTTGGGCCCCGCAAGATCCCCGTGTGTTGCAGTCTCTGATTCACGCAACGCTTCACCCTACATAGATAGCAACTACAATCAATGCTGCCGCATTTTTTAGTGACTTCCGGTCGTACGTTTTCCCAGTAGTACATTTTTTTTTTCTGCATATTTTCTTTTTACAAAATATATGTGCGAGGTTCTACTGTACTTGTTCACTTGCAACTCAAAATATATACCCTAATGGCAAAAATGTCACATACCCAGCAAGAGCTACTTGAAGCAGCTCATTCTGAATGTGCATGCACGGTTAGGACAACGATGTGGCTGGGCCAGAGCTAACAAGCAATGTGCTTATTCCATGTGACCGTTCTCATATCATGGTGTTGCATATTAACGAGTGCATAGCATGTTTGTAATTTACCATGGTGCATACGCAGTGAATTGGTACGACAATGCACTGCCGAGCCATCGAAATTGTTCGTAAACCCTTTTCTGGCTATTGGGAAGCATCACGCTTCTGTTGCTCTGCATAGACCTGATTGCTTTCTTTGTAGTAGCATCAGCGTGCGCACCTACAGTGAATTTCAGATATAACGAAAGTATTACTATGTGGTATGTGTCTCCGTTGTACCAAGGTTCGGCTGTATTAGTATTCAATAGGACATACGATTACTTTTTTTAAATGTAGCTAAAGTTTGTGAAGCAGACTAGTGTTCTGTGATGTTTGCAAATATTTTTTTTTTTCTTATTGGTAATTTGTCTTTAATCCATTGTAAAATTGGAATCTTCCTTTTTCTCCTTTTTTTTTTCCGCACAGTTTTAGGTAAAAAGGGGGCATTAGAAGCCTTCAGGTCCGAGCCCCGCATCAGTGGAGTCTCTGGACAAACGCAGTTTCTCTTTCTCTCCCTCTTTCTTCATTTTTTTTATTTTTCCCTGCACCGTTCTTACAGCCATTGGAAAGTGTACGTCTTATCTTACCATACAAGAGAGTGCATCTGGCAAGTTTCAAGCAGCATCTTGGCACATTAAATTTTATCTCGGCAGGACCACCAGATGGGTGGGCCATTCAATGTGAACAGTCAGTTGTGTGCCCAGAAAACTGATCGGCCCTGTGTAGAATGTAACTTTCATGTCAGCATGTGGTGTGACCTTTTTCTACCACATATCTTTTTTAAAACCTGTCAACAATCCATGTAGGAGGCCAGAATGTCGGCATTATGTTTGCTTATTGCTTCTAATTTTTCATTGCTAGCAGCCGTAGGCTTGTAAGGTGCCCCTGCACTGTTCGGCTCAGCACATCAAGCTTAAACTTGTTTCTGTATTATGTTGCTTTACCTTCTTTCAGTTTCTTTCCGTGCTCCTTTCTTGTGCCTTTCGTCCTTTCCATTCCTCCCCAGGAACTCTCTGGTGGGTTAGGGAGGGAGACAACTGGATTTGGGTTCTCTTTCAGGTGTTATTTCAACGGTAGTGCAAGACTCGCCTCATAAAATATTCATTGGGGGATTGCCGAACTATCTAAACGAAGACCAGGTATGGTTGCCATCATTTTTGTTTTTCTCTCTCTCTCTCTATCCTTGTGTGTCATGTTGTTTCACTTTTCTGTAAATTAAGTCAGAAAGCAATAATTATTGTAACATTAACTGCATACTCATGGCTGTTGCCGTTTTGTTGCTGCAGATTTGTATGTGTGCACAAGATGGTGCGCGCATTTCTGCCGCCTTTCAGTTACCTTCACTGTGGGCATGCAAAAGTTGTGCCGAAAGAAATTGTTACCTAGTGCGTGGGAATTCATACAGCAGCTTGTCACCCTTCCTTATTTCGAAATGCCTTTTGACTTATCACTTTCGTGTAGAAGTCTCGTCTGTTCTCAAGGTGACAAGGAAGAAACATGCTTGCACACTAGGTGTTATTTCATATGATGAGTCTTTCACATGCTAAAAATTTGCAGTGGCTGGACTTTCTTATCTGACAGTGGTAGCTCACAGTGTTGCTTATGTCCTAGCATTGTTATTTTGCTTATTTAATGGTGACCTGTTTTTGTTGTGTTTTGACTCGGTTAGAAATATGATGTCCTTGCTTTCTTGTTTTGTGATGTAATTTTGCATTTTGCGCAAGGCTTTTAAGTGGGCATCGGGCTTCTTTGCCATTCTTATTATATAAAGACTGTGGATATTGATGTAATGCTGAAATGTAAGTATGCAAGGCTTGATCCATGTGGACTTGTTTGTTGGTGATGGCTTGGTTACCAGTGGTTAGTAATGAAACTGCGTTACGTATGTGATGCATAGGCTTACACTATGGGCACAAGATGCTTGCGTGCATGCATTGCTTGCTCTGTAGGCAGGTACATCAGTGTAATTGAATACTTAAAAAATTTGCAGCGATGCGCAAAGTGCGCTCCTGCTTCGATTGCTTTCTAATTCCCTAAGGGAAGCAGGCAAAAGGCGCTAGTAAACACACTGTCGTGTAGTGCGAGAAGTTGAGCATTGGTATTGATTTAGAATTTCAGTTTTACCACAGTCATTGAGACAGTTTTTTGCGCAGTTTTTCTGCTTGTAGGCCGGCATGGCAAGCAGCCAACTAAAGTGTTGCATACTACAGAAGCTCTTCAAACAACTTCTTTCAAGAAAGATTTTGCTCTTTATATCTTTAGGTCTAGCCATATGCACACAATGATTTTTCCGCTAGTCATTGTGCAACCTGTGCTTGTTATATAGTGTACAATTCGCTGGTATGCTGCCCCAAGGGTCTCTTGTCATGCTAAATGTGTGCAAATCCTAATGGAACTGTCATGATTTTTACTGAGGCACTTCTTCCAAGAGATAGTTGCCAGCCGATACTAAATTGCATTTGTCATGGTCTGGCTATTTTCGTTTAATTAAGTGAGGGCAAACCTTAAGCATTGAGGGACTTTGCCAACCACATAAACCTAAATCTTTCCAATGGTGGCTCTCTGGGCACAATCGTATTGCCCATAGGACTTTTGTATGTGAGCATGCACTCGTAATCACTGGAAGAGCAGCTGCATGTGCACTTGGCACTTTCATGCATGCAAACTTCCAGAGCAGACATAGAAGGATGTGTGCCTGACCAGTAGCAAGATATCATGTTCTCACAGTGGTGGCCTTGAGTGCGCTCATTGTGTGATTTAATGTCTCTTGCATTGCCAGCCAGATCACTGAAAGGTTTGAGAATCTGATTGGTAAACAGAGATATTGTATTGATATGCTTCCAAGGTAAAAGCCCTATGATTTCAAATGTGGGAGTTGTCTGTTGCAATACCTGTGCATGTGTACTTGTGTGTATGTGTGCGTGTGTGTAGCCAAGCGCCTTAGTTAATAGTGCTAGTTCTCGTGATTGGAAAAACCTGTACTCATTCACCTCCTTCTTTTTTTCTCTTTTTTTCCTCCCCCATTCTTTTTTTGGATTTCGTAGCAAAGGTTGGGAGGGTGATTACCTCTTCGTAGTTGCTAAACCAAATCTCGAGTCGCACACAACTTGCTCTTCCCCCCCGCCACTAATTGTGAGGCCCCTGGCAGGCAAGTTTAAGCTATGCTCTCGTCGGGACGGCCTCTTTACAGGACGAAGCAACGGTGGTGGCACAGACGGCGATGCCGTCGAGTACGCTTGCTGTCAGGACTGCCAAGTTGGCGCCTGTGATGATTTTATTTTTAAGGCACACTGTCGCGTGGTTGCTGCATAGCCAGGGTTGCACCGAACCTGCCCTCCGTTGCCTTCTGCGCCTTGTAGCTAATGAGTGGCCAGAACGGGGCTTCTCGTTGTTTTCGCAGTCCTTGGGAAATTTCTTCAAAGCCCCGTCACACTGGGCATCAATTCAGCCAGCAGTACTGTATCGGCAAAGAAGTTTGTTCCAAACAACCCTCTCAGACCAAAGCAGCAGCATTTGTTATGATATATATTCTTTTTTGCTTCAGTCTGACACAACCACTGAAAATGCACTAGTGTAACCTGGTAACAAAGTCACATCAGCCATAAAAATAGCTTCGTTACATCCAATATTTGTCAGAGACTTACACGCAGAGATTGGGAGAAATAAATCGCTGTCACATTTACACAAAAGAAATGCAAGCGGGGTGCTCTCAACGGCTCAGCATAACATCATTACGGATTTTGATGGCCCATCTGTATCTTGCTGTGCCAGTGCAAAGCACTGGAGCAACAATATTATATTTTACTGCATATAACCTGCATCCTCGTATAAGCCATGCTCTCAATGACAATACCCGGAAAAAAAAAAAAGGTCAATGTGCACTTATAACCCTCAGAAATAACTGCACACAACAGTACTGCCAGTTTGGGCTAGTCGACATGATGGCAACATTGTTCATGGCCATTATGTTTGCTGCGTCATGCACGCAGTTCATGGCCGAAACGTTGTGCGATGCCTGAAATTTCAGTTATTATTTTTGTGCTAGGGGAAGGGTGCAGTAACTCGGTGAAATTCCGGTAATTGCGTAAGTGTGAAAAATCTGTCCCTTATTGTATTTGACATTTTTTATTACCAGAATATATATTTTGAGGCACCCGAAACAAAAATTTCTGTCGCTATAACTGATAGTGAGTTAGGTACCACGTTTTCTATTTTGTTATAGCAGTAGAATGCCCCATTGGAATGAAGCACAACCAATCAAATTTTATATTTGCTTCATTATATCCGATAATTCGTTAAATCCATCTTTGTTACATCAAAATTTGACTGTATTTGCCAACAGTGGTGCCCATTATGTTGCGTTGTATGGCGGGAGCCCGTACACTCATTTTGTGCCACGACAAATGTGCATGCCAGAGCGCACCATCTATTTTAGGGGTTGATGCAAAGGCTGCAAATTCATGTAAGGCAAGCTGCATTTTAATAGGCAGATGTTTTTTCTTAAAGAAGGATCGCCTCTTAAAATGCGCTCTATGGCAGTCTTTTGGAGCTGCAATAGCATGGAGGGCAGGTGACGTGTATTAGATCTGTGTAGTAACATTAGTGGGGCAATGCTGCATTTGTTGTGGGCTGCTTGCAGTGTTCAAAGCCGTAGTTGCCAATTGGGGGGAACTTTTGATTATGGCAGGCATAGAGGCTATACAGCTGGCAATCTTTCAAGCAGCAGGTGTGTTGCCAGCCTGTGTAAGAAGGAATGAGAAGTGCACTTACCTACGTTTGGTGTAAAATCGCGGTTTACAAGGGCCGCCAGTATGGCCGCCAGGGTGAATGCTCTGACTCGTTCCCCGCAACAATTGCTCCCTCTCATTGCCAAAATTGTGCCTAGGCAGGTTGCGTTGAAATTAATGTCAGTGACTGGTACTTAAAAAATTTCATAATGTTGTGAACCGTATTTTTTATTTTTTTTCAAAGGTTAGATATAAAGTAAAGAATTTAATGAAAAGATGGAGTGGACAATATTTCGTGATCCAGCTGCAGAAATATTGGAACATAAAATGGCAAGGTGCGCTCAGATTTTTTATCCGGTTGATTGTCATTGGGAAAACTGTTGACAGAATACTTTACTTACGATAGCTGCCAAAGGCTACATCTGTTTCTTCGAGCATTCACAGGCCTTCTTCTTACTCACCTTATAAAAATTTTGCAGAAATATCAATAGTAAAGGATACTTGTTTGAAAGGTTTGGAGGTAGGCTAGGAATTCTAGCTCTGTGCGGCATTTGCTTACCAAAGCAGTGCACATGTTTGTGATTTCACGATACAGAGCAGCGGACAACTAGGCACGAACAAATAAACGGGGTAGACAAACTGCTGGCTTCCAGCTACGTTTATTTGCACATGAAAGTATACAACCGTTGTATACATAAAAGTAGTTGGAAGTCAGCACTTTGTGCGTCCACTTTATTTGTTTGTGCCCAGTTTGACTGTTGCTTTGTATACTGAAATCATGTAATGCCATTTTTCCCACCCTGCTAGCAGTAGGATTTCCTTTTTGAACTGCAGGAGTAAGGGTGAAAGCAATAAATTAGGGTGTGCAAGATTTGGCTGAAATTAACAATATGCCATGAACTGTCCATGGGCAGGCCTTATCTGTATTCAGACCTTAGCAGAAGGTTGCCATGAGAGTGCATTTAATATTTTTTGCCAACCTATCACCTAGCATTAGTCACGCGATAGTTCAGGACAATTGCAGGAGAGCTGCAAAGCTAGTTCAGGTGTTATAGGCTATTTTCATCTAGGGAGGCCCTAGAACTTTTCGGTGCAGTCATACGCAAGACTTATGTCATCTTAGTTTTGTAGAATTTTATGTTCCACATGCGAGTAATGCTAAGTTGAGGCAAGCAGAAAGACGTGATCTGCTCAGGTACCGAAAAAAGGCGAGAACACAATTGAGGGTGTAATATAGTGGGAGGACAATCGACAAGGCAAAGCACAAACCGTCCAACCTTTTCACAACACCAGTTATATTAATTCAAATTTGTTGGTTCAGGGTCAGCATTCTATGCCAACAACAGAATGCCTGTAGGCTTCAATTCTTGCTGTTCATCCATGTGCCGTCCATGTGCACCAATTTTGAAATGCTTGTCTCACCAATTTTATGGACAGATATAGACCGAGCTGTTAGAACAAGAAGTGAAAATGTACCACATGATTCTGCTGATCTGGCTTGGTGACAGTTTTGCACTGTCAGTAGAACTGAGCTGTAGCTGCAAGCTGCAGTGACGAGTGCCTGTAGGAATGCAGTCAGAGCATGCGGCCCTGCTTTTCTGGGGAGTGGTACCTTAGCTGAAACGTGAAGCAACCAGTTGCCAGGTGTTGGCATGCAGCAAAGACCATTGCATTATGTAGTATCTCTTCCTAGCTCTTTGCTACAAGCCGCCCCTTGCTATTTTTCACTCCCACTTTCTTGCCTTCCCTCTGTTTATCTTCTTGTGAGAAACGTCATCGTTGCACCTCAAGTGCGGGCCTCAGATGTGTTTAACATTGTGTGATCAAGTGGCCAGCATCTGTGCATTTTTTCTGACCGCCACTTGTGTTACTGGCAAGATTAGGTATTGCTCCCAATGGGGCTCATGGTGCATGGGAATGTGGGCCCCTCCGTTCTGGTGCTTCAGCACCTCACATTTCTTGTCACACGAGCTGTGCAGGAATGCAGCACTGGTGACACAATGCATTTCCTGTTAGCTGTGACGGAACATGCCTGTAGCTATGGCATCCAACAATGTCAGATGATGCACTATGGCCACTAACATGGGTGGCTGCCAAGTAGTAAAGATCTAAGGCATGGCCATGTGCAACACGATGTTCGTGTTCACATTGACCGAGCCAACAAATAGGGCTATCCTGGTTTAAGTCCCTGGCTGAAACAACAAAATAAGTTTGTTGTTTCTTAATGTTGACTTTGCCTTAAGAAAGGTCAACACTATAGGGCAGACAAAGTAAAGGACAAGCTAGATTGGTATATTTTCAGTGCCTGCCTGCACAGGGACACTGTAAAAGAAAATACATAGATTTTTTCTCGTTTTCTTTACTGGCTAGTTGTTGATTCTGTGACCGCAATGCGATGCTTTGCTTACTGGGTGGGATGTGAACCAAGTCATTCATCCTATCATATTTTAATGTGACCATTTCAAAACGTGCACCAAGTGGAGCTGTCAGTTTTGACAGCAGAGGACTCGTCCTCTTCTGTCACTTGTCTCGAAACACGAAACACCCTTCACCTTCCTTTCCCTATTAACCTCCTCAATGGCATAATGCACACAGGTTTCTGTGAAACAATCAGTGTGGCTTACGACCACTAAACCAGGATGACTCGCCTGTGCATCAGTAGTTTGCAGTGCCACAGAACCACCATCACTGATTTCTGTGATGTGTAGAGGAGTCCTGCTCAACACACACGCACACACTTTGAATTCGTATCAGTTTAAAAAAAATTATAAATGTGAACTTACTGAGAGTTCATGAATTGAGACCTAACTCTGCAGTTACAATCACATCTCATCATAAAACCAAGGTTGTGAGGAAGTTGGTGCTCCTTCGCTTTGCTGAGACTAATGCACTACCCCTCGTATTGCACACAGCTGTAGTGTCCACATGCTCACACATTGGTAACAGATGGTAACGAGATGTTAGAAGTAACCAGAAGATGTTACCATTGGTAACATGGTAACAGTCTGTACTTCCTTGCAACGTATTATTTTTCAGTTAACACTGCGCTCACTTGCCTTTGCCTTCCTTCGATTTTCTGTCTCCCCAGCTCTTGCACTCTTTGAAGTAGTCACAGTGTTGGCTCTAATTACTGAAAGCCTGTAAACATTACACTTAGTGCAGAATGCAAAAGATCTGTCACTCTTGTGTGCAAGTATCATACTTTATTGGCTTCAGAAGCCACATTTAGTTATTGCTGCAGCTCAGTGTAACCAGAGAACGGCACCAGCTTTACTAACAGCATTGTTATTGCTTACTGCGTTGCTTTATGACACATTGGCACTTTATGAACAAATTTTTTTCCACTTCTAACAGCAAAGAAGTAAGGCTGGCAGTTGAAATAAGTTAACATATTGCAACACATTTTTGCTATCTTCAGCATATTCTCAAAAACAAGATTAGACCATATGGCCTTACCAGTGATGTGAACCCATATTAAAGTTGAAACACAGCAGCAGTTGGAGAAGGAAAAAAAATGTGCCATCTGGCCTGCACTGTAACTGTTCAGTAATGTATTTTACAGATGCCAACTGCATGCTTGCCATGAATAAATTATCCTATAAATGCTTGAAATGATAGACCTTTCTGTGAGAGCAGCTGTAGCAACAAAATGGCTTACAGCATTTGCAAGTTGCAGTCATGTATATAAAGAACAGAGCTGTGTTGTTTTGAAAACTAGCATTTGGATTGGATTGGACTTTCTTTTTTTTTGTCTATATGTACTCCGTTATGTACGCTTTCTCTGCATATAAGAAGTGGCATTCTTAAGTCAGCCACGTGAAACTTATTTCCAGCACATTTTCAGTGTGAAATTGCCCAATGTTAGCATGTCCATTTTGCAGTGTGCGATAACCAACACTGCTGTGACAGCCAAAACATGCACTACAGGGTATCTGTTATGATCTGTAACCCACACTTTTTAATAGGAATACCTAAGCAAAATGTGGCACCACTGTCTCAGCTTGCATTTTGCATTTTCAGTATTGCTGTCCAGCCAGCATGGTAATGATGGGCAGTACATCAATGTGCTTAAACTTCATCCTTTTGGCTACGAACCACATATTTGTGTTAGTGAAATAATTAGTCTATTTTAGCCTCTGTCTCTACCATTTGATTATTTTCGGAAGGTTGCAAAAGTAATTGTTTGAAATAATAAAAAAAAAAGTTACGCGTGATGAGTGTTTGGTATCATGCATTTCTAGATTTAGTGGCACACATGCACAAAAAAGTTAAATTATGTGCCAGAAGTTATGTAATAAGGGAACTTGTCAACATAACTCATAAACTGCTCTAGAGGAACGTGTGGCCAGTATGCAACAACACACTTGAGCCACAAAGAGCAATAAATGAGGCTGCAATGCATTTTCTTAACTAGTTTATGCCAACTCATTAAGAAATTTGTGGTATCCATGATGCCTTCCCATGGTGATTTCAGTCTAGTGATCTTAGTACATATAAAACTCCCTAGAGTGACCGCACACCTTGGCTGGGATTACAGTACTGCTGTTTGAATGCTGCAAAACTGACATCGGGCACTTCCACACCAGAAATATACTGAAAACATGTCAAACGTAGTTGCTGCTTCAGGATCTCTTAACTGCAGCCTGTTCCAAATGAACAGGCTGCCAGCATTAGCTTGCTGGCTAATGCTCGCAACAGTTGGTGTTTTGTGCGTGGAGTCAAAATAGAAATGACAAAGTTTACTAGAGTTTGTTTAATTCTGGGGCAGGCAAATAATCAGCTGCCTAGTCAAATGCATGGCTCTTAGCTGCACACCACACACCTGGCAACATTTTCAGTGCATTAGCAGTTATCAGTGTTGTAGCTTGCTTGCTGTCTAGAGAGCACTAGCAGCTATATGGGACCTGTTCTTTTAAGAATATAAACACGTGCACTCTGTGCTGCATATGAAGCAAACGAAATGTAGGAGTTTATTCTTTGCTAGCATAGTAGTGCACTGCATTATGCAAAATTGTGCTTGTTCAAAATTACTGATAGTGATTAATTGATCAGGTTTTCACTGCAGTACTGCCTCCAGATTGTAATGCATGTGCATCAGATAACAAACTTTTTTTTTATCTTAGCAGTCATGCTTCTCTGTATGTTTGTAGGTTGCCTAAAACTTAAGTACAGTGTGCCTTCTTGATATTACATGCAGCAGTGCATTTTTAAGAAGCTTTGTTTTCCAAAGGGAGCAATAATTCCTTCAGTATTGAGTGAGGCAGTTAACACTGTACCAGAAGGATTTGTTGTCTTTACTTATGTCCACTTTCTTTTTCCCACACCTTTCCTTGCTCCTTTTTTTTTTTTTTTTTAATTCTACAGGTCAGGGAGCTTTTGATGTCATTTGGACAGCTGCGTGCATTCAATCTTGTGAAAGACAGCGCTACTGGACTCTCCAAAGGCTATGCATTTTGCGAGTATGTGGAGGTTGCTACTACAGACCAGGTGTGTACACTGCAGCTCCCTCTAGCTTTCTATTACCCTTTGTACAGCCTACATTCCAGCGGAAGCATGTGCACTGTGGTCATAGGAAGTTTGCAGTTTCTTCCATGTGTGATCGGTTGATCGGCCACGCATTTGACCTTCCACACAGCTGATAACACTCTGTTCGGCGGTGCACTTAATACCTCAGCAACAGTTTTCACACATCTTGAAGACCTAGAGATAGCATCTCCATGTGAAAACTCATTTAGTGCTTCGACTGCCGTTTCTTTTTTCTGACTGCTCCTCACCCCCTGCCAGGTTTTTTGTGTGCGTGTTGCTTCAGGGGACATTTCATGCTGCATAGAAGCTGGTGCCTTGTCATCGCTTTCATCTGAATCAGAATTAATCAACAGTTCATAAATTTTGGTTTCCAAAATGCGAATGGAGCTGTCGCGCTGAATAGCCATGGCTGCCTTCCCAAAATGGACAGAGCACCGAGATGTATGCTCCACCTTCTGCCACAAATTTAACCCGCACTCTTCACGGATGACATTGTAGGAGGACGTGACGCGCGAACTGCGCAAACCATGCGCCAGCATAGCTTGACTAAAATGGTGGTACTGGTGGGCTGAACTGGAGATCCAGCCAGGTAGCCGTGACACCGTGTTGCTCGATGCAAAGCACCTTCTTCCGCATCACCACTGTAGGAGGACGTGACAGCGGAGTAAAATCTGGGCTGTCATCTCTGCACTTTTTGGTAGAAGGGCGAAGGCGGCGAGCCCAGTGGTCTGCGCATGCCAAGCTTGCACCTCGAGCATGCGCCGTCCAACTTTTATCCTCGTGTTCCTCCGCAGCCGGGACTGAGGCGTCGACTGCGAGCTCTGACCAAAGCGCCGCGGTGTCGGTGGGACCGACAACGTAATGAGACTCCAGGGTGCAGATTTGCACGTTTCTTCAGGAGAGGCAGGGAGTGCACTTACAACACAAAACGAGCATATGACAACACAAACGAGCATAGTGTAAGGGTTAATGTGTGTTGCTTAAGGACATCGGGCATAATATAGTGGCCAGTGGCATGGCATGGTGGCAATCATAGGGCTGATTTCAGACTGTCAGGGTTAGAGGGTAGATGCGTGCTTGCTATATTGTTGCCGAAGCCTCCTGTACACATGGCCACTGCAAGGCTGGAAACTTTGGATGCCTTGAGTACTTGTAGCGAGGCCCTGGCCTGGTATTCACTTCTTTGTGCGTTATCTCTTTATTGATGCTGTCATAGTGAGTTAGCATTACAGTGGATTGTTGTGTACTCACATTCCAGGCAATTATGGGACTCAATGGAATGCAGCTTGGTGATAAGAAACTGATAGTGCAAAGGGCAAGTGTTGGCGCAAAGAACAGTCAAATGAATGTGAGTTTGAAAATGGTACTCTCATTTCTGTGATTTCCTCTTAAATGCTCGGTAGTGCAAACAAGCTTAAACTTCACTATAACGCTTTTAATGTTACTTTTATTGCAGCAAGCCCCAGTACAGATTCAGGTACCAGGTTTGCAACTACAGGGCGGCGCAGGCCCTCCAACAGAAGTGCTATGCCTCATGAACCTTGTGTGCCCTGAAGAGCTGAAAGATGAAGAGGAGTATGAGGACATTCTTGAAGACATTCATGAGGAGTGTAACAAGTACGGCGTCGTCAAAAGCATTGAGATACCTCGGCCGATTGATGGTGTAGAAGTGCCTGGTTGTGGAAAGGTGAGTTTCCCTTTGGCCCAGGCACGTCTTCTGCATGTTCTTGTTGAAGCAGTTGCACCACAGTGTTTTTGTTTGCATTCAAAAGTTATGTCGCATTTCGCAGAGTGGCAAGACAGAGTGAAAGCTTTAGATATCGCAAAGCAAGTGCCTTGCACAGCTTTGACCTTATTTGTGCACTTTGGAGATACTTGAAGCTTTAGCATGCAGTCCACAGTCTAGCAGCGCTGCTGTTTGTTAGCCTAGCCAGGAGGATATGAAGCTTGGGTTTCACTATGTATATGGCGCCCGTTCATGTGTTATTCCAGGCCTATGTGGAGTTCAATTCTGTCATCGACTGCCAGAAGGCACAGCAGAGCTTGACGGGACGCAAGTTCAGCAACCGTGTAGTTGTAACATCCTACTTCGACCCGGACAAGTACCACCGTCGAGAATTCTGAGCAAGCAACCTGGTAACTGCAGCTTGGTCTCTACCGCCTGCCATCTTCATCTGTCGCTGCATATTCTGTTTCTGCTGCACTCTTGTGGGCATGTATTCTAAAGTGCAACCCTGTAGCTCATGCCCATAAGCAGTCATTGCTTTGAAGATGGCACTGCCGGCTGTCCTGTGCCATGCAGGTTTTAGCCAAGCTTCTGTGTTTTCCCAAACTGGATGTACTATTCCTTTTCTTATGGCACATTTGTTTCTAATCCTGGATCTTTTCTTTGGTGACCATTGTGCGTTTTGTCCTACAGTTGTGAACAGTGTGGACACCTCAGCCCCAAACGTTAGTTTGGTGTGGACCGATGGGGTAATTCATTTCGTTATCATCATTGTCCTCATTGGAGGTAATACGTGATCTAAAGCTGCCAGGCATACAGCTGTTGGCAAGCTTGCATGAATGTTGGATCAGCCTGTGTGTGTTCTAAAAAAAAGGGAGCTCTTCACATGTGCTTCTAACCAATTGGATAAAACTACAATTGTTTTCATCACTACACACACCCTGTGCTAGTGCACGCTCCTTCCCATTTTTTTGAAGTGAATCGCCAAACGCTTTCATACCTGTGTAGCCGTGTCCTCTACCATCATGAAATAAAGAGAAGCTGCTGTAAAGTTTGTCTTGTGAGCATTGCTCGTTAGGAAACTTCAGCACAACCTGCATCTGCACAGGCTGTGTTGCACAAGAGTAACTATGAAATATACTAGCGCATATTTGCATTGCACATGACCTTCTACAATTAGTGCCATTGTATAGTATGTATTGATGTTACTTTTACTTGAAGACAATACTCAGTAATCGTTGTGACTGAAGAGGTAGCATGACCAATTTAAAAGCATCTACATATTCAGATATCTGCAGATGCATGTTTAATTTTGTTCCACAATCATCATTGTGCCAGCAATAGGTAACTAAAATTTGCAGTAACTAAAATTTTAACAAGTGTCATTTTGTTATTATGAAGGCTTATTTTAAAGCTGAGCCATTCACCAGCAAAAGGAAGTAAAGAAAACTACTACACTAGTAGAGTATGGTATTGCGTAAGGTGCGATGCCCTATTGTGAATACTATGGCAGCTACTGCAATTACTGTGATTGTGTAACGCACCAGTGCCCAAACCACTCTTTGATCTGAATTTGCCCCTCGCTCTCTGCCTTATATTTTGATTTCTACCTACCAGATGGCGCCACAGCATTAACATTGGCAATGTGAAATTTTCTGAATTTTCTGTCGTCAATCTATTTTAATGCCCAAGCACAGAAGGCAGTGGCGGTATGATTATGGAGGGATGAATACCAAAATAGACTAAAAATGCAATTTCTTTTTCTCTCTCTCTCTCTCTTCCTCTTCTTCTTCCTTTTCCTTTTTTTTTTTACATCAAGATGTGCCATTATCCATGGCAAACGTTTGCACCTGATGGCATATTGAATTGCACACCAGAAGGTATTTAATAATGGCACCAAACAGGCCCCTCTGTGAGCTCGATGGCCTTGCCAGCTCGCTGCGCAACTTTGGGTGACGTGCTCTGGCGTTTGCTTTGCGATTGGTTTAAGGTGTGTAAATGGCTTGTATAATCATTTGGAAATGTAACTCCTTTAATGTTTTCAGTAGTTCAGAAATGCCCCAAAGGTGTCATAATAGTCACGATAGTTCCTGCATGAACACTTGAATAACACTCGGTTTGGCGTATGTGCCTAAAAGATGCATAATTACATAATATCAGCGCATTTTAGAATAAATTGTGACATGTCATGAATCCACAGTATAGCAGGTAGCCTGGATAAACGCATACAGCATAGAAGGTAAAAAAAAATGCTCCATTCAGTACAATAACCAATAACGCATTTCATTTCTTCACCCATCAGTGTTTACAGACTGCGGTATGATTCAACTGCAAAGTAAAAAAATTTTTCCACAGCACAAAATGCGCTCAAATTTTGTCATCTTGTGAGACGTGTATGGTTTAGCATGCAATAATCTTTTGTCATGGCCCCTCCATACTGGTGCGCTTCTCTCTTGATTATATGGCAACAGTCAAACGGGAAAAAAGCTGTATCGGTATTCGCTTGACGCATTTTCTTGCCTCAATGTACAGAGGTGGTCTACGAAGTCAGAATATCTTGCAAGAGGTTTCACAAGAGGCCTTGCCGGTCAAAAATATGGCCGAGTGACAAATATATTTTCGTCATTAAGCCACAGACGCATGCATACTTTTGCCAAAGAGTGGGCTAAATTCCCGAGATCGTCCTCACGAGCAGAACTTATAGCAATTAGCGTTGCACTGCACTCGCTTATCGGTAAAAACGAAAACCCAGTGGTGATAATCACAGACTCAAAGACTGCTGTGTAATGCCTTTGCAAGGATGCGGACAACTTAGTATTTGTCGCTTGCATGAAACTAAAGCAGTTGCAATTCTGGCTGGCACAAACGTCACCATATCGTGCGTGCTGACCCATGTTAGAATTTCAGGCATTTATGAGGTCCGACAGTCTCGCTAGCTCTGCGCATTCCTATTCGCCGACATTAACTTCGCCTGACTAACCTGGAGAGCTTAACGGCGTGGTTAGTAGCCATTTTGCATCCCTCACACCGAACCTGGGTAAAGTCAAAACAAAATACACTATACTGATGGGCGACTTCAATGCCAGGGTAGGCAAGAAGCAGGCTGGAGACAAGTCAGTGGGGGAATATGGCATAGGCTCTAGGAATAGCAGGGGAGAGTTATTAGTAGAGTTTGCAGAACAGAATAATATGCGGATAATGAATACCTTTTTCCGCAAGCGGGATAGCCGAAAGTGGACGTGGAGGAGCCCGAATGACGAGACTAGAAATGAAATAGACCTTATACTCTGCGCTAACCCTGGTATCATACAAGATGTGGACGTACTCTGCAAGGTGCGCTGCAGTGACCATAAGATGGTAAGAACTCGAATTAGCCTCGACTTGAGGAAGGAACGGATGAAACTGGTACATAAGAAGCCGATCAATCAGTTAACGGCAAGAGGGAAAATAGGGGAATTCCAGATCAAGCTACAGAACAGGTATTCGGCTTTAACTCGGGAAGAGGACCTTAGTGTTGAAGATATGAACGATAATCTTATGGGCATCATTAAGGAGTGTGCAACAGAAGTCGGCAGTAACTCCTTTAGACAGGATGCCAGTAAGGAATCACAGGAGACGAAAGATCTGTTGAAGAAACTCTAATGTATGAAAACCTCTAATCCTACTGCTAGAATAGAACTGGCAGAACTTTCGAAGTTAATCAACAAGCGTAAGACAGCTGACATAAGGAAGTATAATATGGATATAATTGAACATGCTCTCAGGAACGGAGGAAGCCTAAAAGCAGTGAAGAAGAAACTAGGAATTGGCAAGAATCAGATGTATGCGTTAAGCGACAAAGCCGGCAATATCATTAGTAATATGGATGAGATAGTTCAAGCGGCTGAGGAGTTCTATAGAGATTTATACAGTACCAGTGGCACCCACGACGATAATGGAAGAGAGAATAGTTTAGAGGAATTCGAAATCCCACAGGTAACACCGGAAGAAGTAAAGAAAGCCTTGGGAACTATGCAAAGGGGGAAGGCAGCTGGGGAGGATCAGGTAACAGCAGATTTGTTGAAGGATGGTGGGCAGATTCTTATAGAAAAACTGGCCACCCTGTATACGCAATACCTCATGACCCCTAGCGTACCGGAATGTTGGAAGAACGCTAACATAATCCTAATCCATAAGAAAGGGGACGCCAAAAACTTGAAAAATTATAGGCCGATCAGCTTACTGTCCATTGCCTACAAAGTATTTACTAAGGTAATCGCAAATAGAATCAGGAACACCTTAGACTTCTGTCAACCAAAGGACCAGGCAGGATTCTGTAAAGGCTACTCAACAATAGACCGTGTTCACACTATCAATCAGGTGATAGAAAAATGTGCAGAATATAACCAACCCTTATATATAGCTTTTATTGATTACGAGAAAGCGTTTGATTCAGTTGAAACCTCAGCAGTCATGGAGGCATTACGGAATCAGGGTGCAGACGAGCCGTATGTAAAAATACTGAAATATATCTATAGCGGCTCCACAGCCGCCGTAGTCCTCCATGAAGAAAGCAACAAAATCCCAATATAGAAAGGCGCCAGGCAGGCAGATACGATCTCTCCAATACTATTCACAGCGTGTTTACAGTAGGTATTCAGAGACCTGGATTAGGAAAAATTGGGGATAAGAGTTAATGGAGAATACCTTAGTAACTTGTGATTCGCTGATGATATTGCCTTGCTTAGTAACTCAGGGGACAAATTGCACTGCATGCTCACTGACCTGGACATGCAAAGCAGAAGGGTGGGTCTAACAATTAATCTGCAGAAAACTAATGTTTAACAGTCTCTGAAGAGAACAGGAGTTTACGATAGGCAGCGAGGCACTGGAAATGGTAAGGGAAAAGACCTACTTAGGGCATGTAGTTGACCGCGGATCAACTGTAGGGTAGATGTAGGGCATGACCGCGGATCCGGGTCATGAGACTGAAATAATCAGAAGAATAAGAATGGGCTAAGGTGCGTTTGGCAGACATTCTCAGATCATGAACAGCAGATTGCCATTGTCCCTCAAGACAAACGTGTATAACAGCTGTGTCTTACCAGTGCTCACGTACGGGGCAGAAACCTGGAGGCTTACGAAAAGTGTTCTACTTAATTTGAGGACGACGCAACGAGCTATGGAAAGAGGAATGACGGGTGTAACGTTAAGGGATAAGAAAAGAGCAGATTGGGTGAGGGAACAAACGCGAGTTAATGACATCTTAGTTGAAATCAAGAAAGAGAAATGGGCATGGGCAGGACATGTAATGAGAAGGGAATATAACCGATAGTCATTAAGGGTCACGGACAGGGTTCCAAGAGAAGGAAAGCGTAGCAGGGTGCGGGCAGAAAGTTTGGTGGGCGGATGAGATTAAGAAGTTTGCAGGGACAACATGGCCACAATTAGTACATGACCGGGGTAGTTAATGCCGCGCGATTGAAACGCGATACTCAGCGTGGCGGCTGGCGCTGAAGTATGGGAGAGGCCTTTGCCCTGCAGCGGGCGTAACCAGGCTGATGATGATGACACCGGACCTCTCGGCAAAGACTGTTTGCATTACAAGAGGCTTCAATCGCTTGGAGAGCGTCACATTGTTTCAGATGCGCACAAACAGTGCTCACACACCCACCTGGCACCATAAAATAGGACATCTTGCATCCTTAAACTGTGCTCAGTGCCACGTTGAAGCCGACCATGTCACACTTGCTGGTAAGAGAAAACCTGCGCGTGCCGCTATAGGATGCACATTAGTTTCTTCCCACGAGACAATATTTGTGGAGCGCTGCTGTACAGTACCACGCGGCCGTGAGAGTGCATACTCCTCGGTCCTCGGACTTCTCGGCCTGCTGCGACTTTCGATGACTATCATGTGACTGTGCCAGAATGTGATGACTTTTTTTCTATCCTTTATTTTTATGAGGTGCACCAGTGCTACACCTCTACTGGTAAGCTAACTGTGCCGCATTCTTTTTGGAACAAATAAAATGAAATCAATGCCAACCAGCCCTTTGAGGCAACTGGCGCGTGCAACAGTTTGCTTTAGAAAGCGAAGGCAAGCGCGCGCCTCAGCTTTCATTGGTCCCAGAACGCAGGAATGGAACGTGCGACTCTACTGGGCGCATGTCTCGTCGCATTACAACACGTTGCTTATAGTGAGAGGGCTCAATTCTCCTTATACTGCCATGTGGCAGATACCGCTTTCAGACGTAGCGTCGCACTGCATCCGCCTTCGGGATCGGCCCACCTTCTCCTGTCCTTTTCCTGTGGCAGTTTCGAGACGCTAAGTGACTTCTTGCAGTCTTCAGGATCGGCCCTGGTCGTACAGGAACAGATTGTAACGTTTGTTCGCCGGAGTGCAGTAAATCGGTCGTCACCAAGGAGGTTATATACTAAAACTCGAGTGGCGGCCGTTTACGGGAGCGAGTAAAGCCACCGACGGCCATATTGCCAGGGGCAAAAGAGGGCGGGCCCAGCATATAGGCAGCCGCGGAATACGCGCGGCACTCGAGTGCATTTTCGGTTCCCCGGTCAAAAATTGCGCAAAGAATATTTGTTTATCTTGCATAAATATTTTACTTGCGATGAGGCAATTTAGCTACCGTAATATATGATACATTTACTTTTTGTGAGCATGAAATCGTTTTAATGATTAGCTTCGTTTCGTGCGTAAACATCCTTTGGCGAATACCCCAGCTCCGTCACCGGAAAAGTGTAATGCCTTGTACCTGCACAAGAATGCGTAATTTTCAAAGACATTTAATTGTTATATAGTGTAAATGTAGATGATTGGTAGTTTATAAGCCATGAGAAACAATTTATACCAACAAAAGAATTACCAGAAAAGATGCTCATAGGGATACATAGGGCTCTCAGAAAATACACGGGAAAGCTTTTAGTACGGGTAGGTCAACTGGAATTCGGCATTGGCCAACTTCAAATTTGGGGGTGGGCTAACTGCAATTTTGGGACAGCCCAACTTGAAATTAGGTGATGGATCAACTTTAAATTTATGGGTGGGCCACCCCAAACTTTATAGAACTATAAAGATTTTAAAGAATACTTTATCAGTCTAAAGTTCTTAAACTGATATAATGTTTCTGTTTAGTTACCCTTCAAGAAAAAATGTTAACTCAGAAGCTCATATTTAAATACATGGGAAAGGAGAAATCGTTTTGCTCATTTGCTTTCTTTTGTTTACAAAGAATGTGTTGGAAATCGCACCGCTGGCACGAGTTGTTGGAAACTCAGCGCTGACACCCGTTGTTGCCTATGGGTCGCAAGCCCCAAGGGTAGCGTTGGCCTGGCGGCCTGGGGCACAACTGGAAGCATCCGAAGGTCCCGGCAAAGCATGAGTCGACTGGTAACAGAACAACTTGTTTATTCTAGCATCGCAAAAGAGCGGGCGGTCAGGTCGACCGAAGTGGAGAGACGGGAGAGCACGTTACTCAACAGAAGAAATCGGAGCCTCTCTCTTGGCGTCCGGGGGCAGCTGCTCTTATACTCTCGGAGTTGAGGGCAAGAGGAAGGCCTCGTGACGAGACCACGTGACGGCGGGGCACGGACAGACTGAGAGACACGTTGAGACGAGTGTAGTGACGCATCCGCCAAACCGGCGCCGGTCAGTCCTCCTCGCTTCACACTTGGGGAGCTCCTCTCCGCGGCTGCCGCGCTTTGACAAGCGTGGGCACCAACATGCACACACACACACACGCACACTTGAAGACACATGGCATCGAAACATGCCTGGACGCGCTTGGCGGGGAGGCTTTGCGGCAGCTCCGAACGGGCCAAAATGTCCGCCGCTTTGAACGAAGCCCCGGCGTCCGTTGCATCCGCGCCGGCTATAGCGCGCGTTGTAGGCGAAACGTAACAAATGTTAGAAATCGCAAGATTGAAGAAATCTGAAACAGCTTGTAACTCGGCAACAGCAGAAAGAAAAATCTAAGATGCACCTATTGACACATCTAAAGAGGACAGAATGAATGTATTATTTGCCTTTCTGTATTAAGACTGATTTGTGAGTGGGACATTTGCAAAAAACCTTCCTAAATATTGCAACAATTTCCCATTGAGCTGTAAACGCATATCAAATTTGCCCGCTTCAGTTGCTTTCACAGATATAGAGGCTACAGAACTGCGATATCCGTTTTACAGAGAAGCTGTATATGGCTAGGGTCTTGCGGATCGCGTCTGCGCGTATAGACCAACAATTTTTCATACGTGGGCCGATCCTGAAGATAATGCTATGCCGGCCGACCCCCGGTGGAGGTGAAGCAGGCGTTAAGTATTCCCAATACGTGGGCCGATCCTCAAGGTATGCAATAACAGCCCGACCCGCGGCGGAGGACGCAGTCGTTTAAAGTTATCCCCATACGTGGGCCGATCCCCAAGGTATGCAATAGCAACCCGACCCGCGGCGGAGGTGAAGCAGGCGTTAAGTACTCCCCATACGTGGGCCGATTCCCAAGGTATGCAATAGCGGCCCGACCCGCGATGGAGGTTCGGCTCCATGTGTGGGCCGATCCCCAAGGTATGCAACAGCGGCCCGACCCGCGATGGAGGTGAAGCAGGCGTTAAGTACTCCCCATACGTGGGCCGATCCCCAAGGTATGCAATACCAGCCCGACCCGCAGCGGAGGAAGCAGTCGTTAAGTGCTCCCCATACGTGGGCCGATTCCCAAGGTATGCAATACCAGGCCGAACTGCGGCGGAGGTGCAGTGGGCCCACATACGCAGCTTCGCTAGTCATCCTTCACAGAGTGGAAGGGCATTGAGTTTTCTTCTTTTTTTCTGTACAGCGCTGAGGATTTGCAAGTTTTGTGCATCAGTTCGATTTTCGACAATTTATGTAAAGAAAAAGTTGAGGCCCTAAATCAATATTTTGCTTCCTGTCCTCTTTAGGAGGTTTTTTTTTTTTTTTTCATCTTAAACAAATTTTATTAAACGATGTTCAGCGGTGGTTTAATAGGGCATTTTTGAGTTTTACATGTATTTGAGCAAACGTTCTTAAATACGACGCGTACGAATGTGCAATATCGGCGATAAAGTTTACCGCTGCCAAGCCCTCTCCGCCTTCTCCCCTCAATTCATTGCTAACTAGATGTGTCTCTCAAAGTTATGCCGCGGTGTCAACTATACGGTGTCTACGCGGAACTATGGCCGCAGTTGTTTACCCATCGTACCGTGCTGTTGTATCCACATGGCCTCGAGATCGTGTGGCACGACGCTTCGCCGCTCTTCCTGATCCGGAAGCAGTGGTACAGTTTCCCACCACAAGATGGGGCCGTTACCGCATCGGTGATTATCATGGTAACTATATTTCTGTTGTCGTTAACTTGCTTTCTTCTCGCTTAATGGTGATGTATCAGCCCGCATACTGTAAGGGGTACAGGGTATAGCACCAGGACATCAACATCATCATTACAAGGAACATTTCATTCACTTGCTCGTTTTCTAATAGACAATACTCCTGTGCTTTCGGTTCTGCCAGAGGCTTAGTCGTGACCACGGTCGTTGCGTCGAATGAAGTCTGGCACATATCCATATACACACGAAAAATACTGGGGATATCTAGAAGTTTAAGTCTTTTGAAAGTCTGTTGCACAGAACTGCAGTCTCCTCGTTTACGAGCAGATGAATAATAGCACTTGCATATTGACAGCATCGTCTAGCGGCCAAGCAGCTTTATAATGTTCAAAAACAATTGCAGTGCCTTTTTTAAGTATGTGATATACATATTTGTCCGAAACGTAATAGCGACGGCAGTAGTTTCACGCCAAAAAATCTGGCTTTACGCGACTTTCGCTTACAATGTCATAGACCTCCCAGCGTTTGTTCGTCAGAAAAAGATGACTCGTCTACGGGAAAATCGCAGTGGCTTGCTGGGCTTGGATTTCGTGCGCAAACCGCGAACACGCAATACAGATTTGAACATTGTGCGCCAAATATACATAACACGGAAAATGGCTGAAAAGGTAATATTAACACATCGCATACAAGTGCACAATCTAACAAAAACTGATAGGAAGTTCGAGATGCGGATAAAATATGTTTTAATGTGCATTATGATTGTTTTATTAATCCCACATCGAGTAATAATATATTGCTACACGGAAGTAATATCCAAAGTTGATTTCTAAAATGAAAAAAGTTGCAGTTTCACCCGGAAGGCGAAGCATTGATAGCGATAGCAAAGTACTACACAACTACACGAAGTAAGATTCGTAGTGTTATCGGCCATATAAATTGTAGTAAGGATTCGCTTACTAATTAGTAAGCGCGGACAAACATGAAGAAACCTCACGCGATGACAATGACCGCTCGCTGTCAAGAGTGATGAAGAGCGCCTGCAGAGTAGAGCGAAGGCGTCGTGTTGCCTCTCGCTTCAACGCGTCTCCGAAACGCAGGAAGACCACGCGTACAAAGCCACCAGCTATCTCATCTCGCCCAACTTTTGCACCCCCTGTAGATTACCTCCAAGCTAGAGCATTGCACGGGCAAGGACCGGGCTCGGGCTCGGGCATGAGGCCGCGGGCCCGAGCCGGACTCGGGCCCGCTCATTAAAGGCCAACTGCAACGAAATTTCCAACCGCATAAAAAGCCTAGTTTTAGATCATTTAGACATGCAGTAGCCTCTTTGCAAAATTTTACGCTTGAAATGCAGCTCTCCAAAGAGCTGCTTCCAGCGTGCCAGGCAGCGGCCTGGCACGCTGGAATCTATCTCATCGAGGGGCGAGGGGAAGGGGTTGGGGTGCTTATGGGGCTTCATCCCTTCCCCCGACCTTTTTTTTTTTTTTTTGCGCTGTCATGCACCGGCGACCAACACAACCCCTGTCGCCGGAAATCATTCTGGATTTTGTCTAGAATGTCCTTTTCATGCTCGAAAAGATATTTCGGCGCGATCATTGCGAACTCTGGCTGGATTTCGTGGCAACGCCCATGCACCGGGAGACGCCTAACGCAAGGAGCCCCATCCAAGCACAAAGTTTCAAGAGCGTTTCCATGGCGAGCCGGCTCGTCGCGGCATCTCGCGGAGGCCGCGGAATCTACGGAGCGCATGGATTTCAATTCCTAAACTTTGTGGGCATAAAGTTCTCAGAAACTTTCGATACGAAAGGTGCACTGTCATTTCCAAAGTTGTGCTTTAGGTTTTCAATTCCGGAACTTTGTGGGTTTAACGTTCTTAACACATTTGACGCAAGAGGTGCATTGACTTTTCTAAAGTCGTACATCGGACCATACAACGAGACAAGCCAAATCAGCGCACTATCAGACAGGTTGACAAAGCACGCAGCGAAGTCCGATGAGACGAAGCGTTGTGGTTGATCATTTGTGCCGTCATCTCACAGAAAAGAATATCAACATTTTTTTTTTTTTTTCACCTGCTCCAAGGTATCCATGTCAAGACACTAAAGCCAGCAAAGCTAACTACATTCTTACTTATTTTTCTACTTTGACTTTCATTCACGAGGACACATCGAGCCTCTTCTTTCTTTCTTTCTTTTTTTTTTTTTGTGTGTGTGTGCTTGCTATCCACGGGCTGCAAGAGGCAGCCAGAGCGCATGCGTTTTTCTCATGTTGCCCCGACCACCGCGTCATAGACCGCGTGGCGCACTTCGGTGCGCGTTCGTTTTTCTCTGGCCGAGTGGATTTTCGCCTGGCAGAGTTTGGGATGCTTTCTGGCTAGCAGACGAGAAAAAGAAATGAAGGTCGCTCGCCGCCATTACTGTGGGGAGTCACCGGTTTGCAACGCGTTCGCTTGAGCGCTACATCTCCGGAAAGCCTTGTCTCGCCGGTGTAGGACACCGAGTAGTGTGCGTATGGTTCTCTCTGGACCAAGCGTCTCACATTTTCTTGGATATTCCTTTGATGGGTGCCCAAAGTGGGCATTCGATTGGGGCCAACATGCTTTCCTTCGCGTTTCTTCTTCTTTTTTTTCATTTCGGTGCCCCGCCTCACAAAAGAAAAAAAAATATACATTGTTGCGGCGCAGCGAATCGTCGCATGGTGAAAGTTCGATTTTGTTACTTCTTCTTTTGCGGAAAGTAATGGGCCACGGGACGCTTCAGTTACCGGATATTTTTAATATATTTTTGCGATAGCAATTATGTGTACGCTCCAGGCGCATTCCTGCTGTCGCCGCCTCCCTCATGTTCCGTATAAAGTCCAAGGGCGATAACATCCCGACCGCGCGCCGCGTGCTGTATGTGCGAGTGAAAGCGTGGGAGGAGGGGGGGGGGGGGGGGGTGGCATGATTGAGCCGACGATGGTGGCTCAGTCTTGTGTGCGCAAGAGAGAAAAGCGCGAAAGAAGCGCGCTGCCTTCCGTCGCGCGCGTTTGTCAAGGGGAGTGAAGAGGGTGGGGGGCTCAGGATATCTGTGAATGTTTATTTGCCTTGTTCGACGCATTATATACAGCGACTTTTTCTTAGATAACTAGATATATTGGAGACTTATACGTATATTTAAATATTTTGTTGCGAGGTTTTGTGTATACGTGCCGTGAACTTTCTTTCCAGTGACACTTTTTTGTCCTTTATCAAGCTGTATCATCGCATTTGTATATTTCATTGTATCTTCGCATTTCTGATGTACGAGGGCGAGTAAAATGAAAGTGAGCCAACCGATCCCGCGCAGTAATGGTTCTGTTCGTTATCTGCGAGGCATCTCAGGCATCTCTCATTTATACAAGTGACACACAGGTGTTCTTTAATGCTCTCATGCACTGCGTTGCACATGGTTCTGTGACATAATAAACACTTCAAAAGTTGAACAGCGTGGTGTCGTGAGGTTTTTGACAGCTGATGGTGTTCCCCCAAAAGAAACTAGTAGCATTATGGCTGCTTTTAAGTTGAACATTGCATTTCATTGACCACTTTAAAGCGTTCGAGCAAACGGTTAAAAAAAAAGGAGGTGAAAGTTGCAAAGACGATCCAAGACAGGGCCAAAGCCACCGTGCAATCACTCCCAACACAATTGCAAAGGTTGATGAGCTGGTTAGACAAGAACGGAGTTCAGGCATCGATGAACTGGCACAGCGTGTGAACAGCAGTCATGGTTCGGTTTACACCATAATTCATGAACATCTCGGCTATCGGCTCTTGTGTGCGCAATGGTCGCCCAAGATTTTGGACCACCGCCAGTAGACGGAGAGGTTCGGCGCTGCATTGACTCATCTTATCCGTACCACAATGAGGGTGACGACTTTTTGACGACTTTTTGACGACAATGACGACTTCTTGTCTGTAATTGACCGGGGACGAATCATGGCGGCACTACTACGAGCCTGAAACTCGGTTCCAAAGCTTGCGGTGGAAACATTCCAATTCACCACCCCCAAAGAAAGCGAAGGCCGTCATTTCCACCGGGAAGGTATTAACTTTTTTTTCGATCGTCAGGGGTCCTTAGTGATCGAATTTGCTAAACCTGGAGAGATTATCAATCGTTTCCGATATTGTGAAACGCCGGATCGGCTTCGTGCCGCAATCAAGAACAAACGACGTGGAAAATTGACGAATGGGGTCATCTTGCTCCACGACAATGCCCGTCCCCACGTCGCTGATGGGGTTAACACAAAACTGGCAAAGTTCAAGTGGGAAACGCTGCAACATCCGCAGACAGCTCAGACCTGCCGCCTTAGGACTTCCACATTTTGGGGCAATTTAATAAATAGCTCAAGGGAACCTGATTCGCCTCAGAAAATGACGTGAAAGAGTCAGTTACAGACTTTTTGAAGCAGCAACCCAGGGAGCTTTATGAGACGGGAATCACGCGACCCGTTAATGAGGTGGGACAAATGTATAAATGCTCATGGAGGCTACTTTAAATAAGATACCCCGTTTGTCGAATATTCGCACCTTTTGCCTCGCCCTCATGTATTTTGCAGAACTGCTGCTTTTTATATATGCTCTCTGTTGAGACTATAATTTCGGTGCAATTACTGACAATACACCACCGGTGACAGGCGCTTCTGCGCAATACATCGGATAAAGGACAGCGTCAATGAGATGTTTCCCTGGTCGTTGTATATGTACAAAAATGTAAACAGGGTTCTTAAATAACAAAGTTTCATTAAAGTATTTGTTCTCAACTTGTTCGTTTCACGGCCTTTACATTTTTCATATCAGCAGCACACACTGCTTTGCCGGTTTCGAACTGGTATATTTGGTAAGTTCGTGTGATATTTTCTTTTCTTATTAAATAGACAAAAAACACGGCAACAATGATATCAGTTATTTTTTGGGACATACGAGCATATTGTTTTATTAAAAATACATATTTTGCTTGTCTTGACAGTGCATAGCGTTCAAGAATTTGTTTGCAGCATCTTTTGCAATGGCAATGCAGTTATTATTCATGTATTTGATCCCTCGACAAATTCTGTAAGGAGGAGGCCGAGCTGCTATATTACAGGGTCAAGGCATTATGTGCCAAGCTGAAGTGACACGTGCTAAGAGCTGGCTTTTGTATACCTTATATCAAAGAAAATAGAAAAAACAGGTGAAGTTCACATTTTTGTCCACAAAAATGAACATTGTTTCTGCGTAATTAAGGAAAAATATATTATAAGAAAGCTCTCTTCAAACCATTTCCCTGTTACCGTTTTTGCGATTGCACGATTACCAATCTCAACACTATTACATTATTTTAGCGCAAGAGGTGTCTCTTTATACTTGTGCGTTTATGTTATGCTGTATGTTCGCGAATTCGACTGTTTGCGTGAATTCTTGAATTTGTGAATTCGCATGCTGCTTGTCATCATAGGACTGAATCGTGCGATCAAGGTGAACGCATGCGTACCAGCGAAAGAATAACAGCTCAGGCAATGGGCCAGATCACTGGTGTTACCACGAGAGAAACAAAGATTTCGGTATTTTATTGCTTATGCACTGTAGCTGGTTAGACCCCGATAGGGTGAGGCTGACACAAACCGTGAGTACAGTCTGTAAGTAGCGAGCGCAATTTTAGTGAAGCTGGGTGCGTATTCCAACGGAGGAAGACTTGCTTGAAGCTGGAGAGCCTGGACAACGTGCGGTTTTTGCACAAGAACATGCAAATTTTTGCCTTTTGCTGTGCTTCGCACAGTCCTATTCTCGTGGCATCGTTTTCGGGCACACTCATTTTGTACCACTGCGTGTTAATTTAAGCATATTTTCTGTCTTTATTTCATAAAAGAAGGGAGCTACTTTTTATCGGAGATAGCCTCATTATACAGGGTGTCCCATGTAACTTGAGCCAAACATTAAAAATAGGCAAATGCCACGTAGCTGAACAGAACCAAGGTAGTGTTGTTTGCCGTCGCTTGGAGATACTCAGATTATTTTTTGTTCATTCCGCCTAATCAGATAATTAGTCTTAATTAATTAATCAAACTTCTTAAATATTATATTTAGATGAAAAGTGTAAATGAAAAAATTGTAGAGCAACATGAAAAACTCCCGATACAGCTTTCTCTTGTTCAATATGTGCTACATAGAAGCGTTTTTCCGAGCATGAGAGAAGCTCGCGAATACGCGCAAAGTGCCTCGAGCGGCCAGTCGCACGGCAATTTTGTGTGCACGAATTTGTGTGATCATTATTATTTCCAACATGAAGTGTAGAGAAGAGCATTAAAGAAAATGTCCTGCGTTTTCTTCTATACTGTTCTTCATATTAGTTTTGTTTCATGTTTTTTTTTTCATGATGTTTTATTGTCGGTATACTTTTATTGTAATGACTTTACACAAAAACAACGCGGCAGCGGTAGTAGTAAATAATCAAGAATTAATCACAGGACTCACGGCCGAGGTGGCTAACATAACCGAGGCAGAGGAAATTGCTGTCGCACTGGCAGCGGAAGAAGGTTATAGAACAGGAATATCCCTCAATATTCTAACAGATTCACAAGAGGCGTGCCGGAGCTATATAAGAGGCAGAATTAGTAGCACGGCGCTCAAGATCCTCAGCAGAGTTCCAATCGCTGAGGGACAACCCACACATAACATTATCTGGATACCAGGCCACGCAGGGATCAGGGGCAACGAAGGGGCGGACAGCCTAGCTCGAGGGATGACCAGCCGAGCAGGAACGTCAACCACCCCAGAGGGGCCACGGATCAACTGCGGGAACAGCTATTCAGAGCTATTAAACCTCTATAAGGGGCTAAGATATCAATATCCCCCACCACATAAAGCATTAACAAAGGAGGAGGCCGCAGGATGGCGGAGACTGCAAACGGGCACCTTCCCAAACTTACACATACTAAGTAGGATGTTCCCCACGCAGTATAGCGCAACCTGTCCGTGGTGTGGAGCTAAACCAACATTATACCACATTACATGGGAGTGTACAAGAAACCAGGCATTCCACAAACACAAAACACCAAGTGCGGAGCAATGGGAGAGCTGGCTCACCAGCCGCGAGCTAGAGGCTCAAAGAGCTCTAATAGCGCACGCGTGCGAGGCGGCCCGGCTCAGTGGAGCCCTGGACTAGGGGCCCATCCATGGCTGAAGAGGACCCAAGCTTCAAGAATGAAGACTTCGGCCTCGAACCGCTAAAACCTTAAAAGACTCAATAAAGTTTTCCATTCCATTCCATTCCATTCCATGCACCACATAAGCAAACATTTCATTCATATTCTGGCATATTACGTGCCAAAAGCACGATATGATTACGAGGCCCGTCGTAGTGGGGACCGGTTCAATTTTGACCACCTGGAGTTCTTTAAAGTGTGCCAAAGTTAAGTACACGTGTGTTTCTTGCATTTCGCCTCCATCGAAATGCGGCCGCCACGGCCGGGAATCGAAGCGGCGTCCCAGAGCTTAGCAGCGCAACAGCTTCACTGCTAAGCAAACACCGCGGGTAAAGCAAAATTTCAATGCGTGTACAGACCGGATTTTCCGTCTGATCGCTCGCTACAAAGGGGATGACACCAATAATAATGATCATCATCAACAAATTTCCTCCAGCGTGCCCGGGCCGGGCCCGGTCCAGCACACGCGGGCCCTGGCTAAGCTTACTAATAAACTCCCCGGGCCCGAGATGGGCCGAGGCTTGGTATTACGGGCCTGAGCCGGGCCCGGGCCGAAAACTCAGGCCCGGGCCCGGGGAGTGCGATCTTATCGCACTTCGACTTATTTCCCGCAATAATTACTTGAGCGAACTCTGGCGCAGCCATCGTTCAGCCACCATGAGTGTGATGGGTACATGGCATGGATTTGTCTGATCTTCGTGCTTGTGGATTCAGACGTTCTGGTGGCTTTGTTTATTACTCTTTATCTGCCTTCGTTGTCCTAAATTTCAAAGCAATCTGTACTATGCAGACGTTCCTATGGACACGTATAATCGCTACTAATCGATTCAGCCCGTCGAAGTGGCCAAATAAAAACGCGCCAAATATCACAACGCATTGGCTTGTCTGTGGGTGGTGGTGGCGGTAAACTTTATTGAAAGGGGGAAGGGTAAAGGGGGACGTGGCTGAGGGATCGGGCTCAGGTAAGGCCCTGGGCCTGCTTGGCCTTCTACACCCAGTTCACCAGTTCTAGCTGTCGGTCGACGACCCCGTAACTGAGCCAGGCTGTCCAGTCAGGCTCGCTGCTTACGGGGGGATGAGAAAACGGGAGCGAGGTGCATTCCCACATTATGTGTGTGAGTGTTCCTGTTTGTGAACAGAGCCTACATTGGTCGCTTTCCTTGCACCCTGTGATTCGTGGCCTTATAGTTTCAATATCGGGCTCCGGTGGTAGAGACGCTGTGTTCGAATACTGCCGTCGGAAAATTGTAATAATGTTTATTTAATTATTTATGACGTGGTGTGTTGAAAATGACGAGTTTATAAAGGCACGAAGCCGTTTGAAGCCTCAAGGACGAAGCTTAGGCAAATCCATGTACCACTCTTCATACCCATGCTGGCTGAACCACACCGATTGTAGCTCACGTAAGCAAGTACTAGCGCCATAGTTCCCTCAAGTAATCATTGCATGAGACTCTGTGGTCTATACGGAATATCACGGCTGCGAAAATTCGACTGGAGTGTCCATTGGAACTACTTTAAGTACTCTTTAATTGTGTAAACAACTGCAGTGTTATTATAGAGTGTTATTCACCACAGAGGAAACGTTATTAGTAGAGCTGGGAGAACATCGACTTTTTCGAATGCGAATCGAATACCAATAATAATATCGAATAGACAAACGCAGACACTGGTATTTAGAACAGGAACATTTATTTCGGTATAATTAGGTAACACGCTTGTATTGACTAGTGAAAAATAGACAGCCAGCTATTACGGACAATTAGGAACAGTTTTATACGCAAGATCACTATAATTACCATAAAAAGAACTGCACGAATAGCCGTTCGACATCTTTAGAGCCTGGCTGCCAACAATCTTTCAATGAATGACAGGCTGCTGTATGACAATTCCAAAAACAGTAAGTAAATAGTTGAGAAGTAGCAAAAGCTTTGGAAAAAAAAAACTGCATGAAGTATTTACGTGTCGTAAACACAATAAAAAGCACGTTACAAAGAAAAAGTATCGTTGGTTGTAACATAAAAGATAAAACTACTAGGAACCACCGATTTGGGAGACCAGAACCAAAAGTAACCGGCTGTCATGTAATGAACGAGAAGAAGTGGAACCTAGGGGCCCGATTTTACTTAATCACAACTATATTAATTGCTACGGGGTTAAAAACAGCCAGACGTATATTTACAGGATATTTACAATAATCGTAGCGGCTGACAAGATGGTAGACAGCGCGCGAAGTCCAGAGCGTCGTCTTCTTCCGACCAAGCTGACATCTTCGTCAACGTGTCACATGACCCACGGCGGCGAAAGCACCGGCTCGGTGCTGGTTAGGAGGCGGGCGAGTGATACAAGTTAAGACGCGCGACATGGACCACGTCGGAGCTGAGCCATGGTTGGCTCAAGAGGGGCGATTTCGTACGTGACGTCAGTTACTTTACGCAAGACACGGTAAGGGCCAGAGTAGCGTGAAAGTAACTTCTCCGAGAGGCCAACGCGTCGCTACGGTGACCAAAGGAGAACCAGGGTGCCCGGTATGTAATGGACGTCACGATGGCGGGCGTCATATAAGCGCCGCTGACTGTCCTGCGACTCCACAAGTCGACGTCGGGCAATATGGCGTGCTTCTTGAGCTTTGAGTATGGCTTCACGGGCGCACTCAGACGTGGAATTCAGGCTAGCAGGCAGAATGGTGTCGAAAGGTAGCGTAGGGTCGCGGCCAAACAAGAGGAAGAATGGAGAGAAGCCGGTGGTATCATGGCGAGACGAATTATAGGCGAAAGTAACGAACGGCAGCACAACGTCCCAGTCGCGATGGTCAGCGGAGACATACATGGACAGCATGTCAGTAAGGATGCGGTTAAGGCGCTCGGTTAGACCGCTCATTTGTGGATGGTAAGCAGTAGCAAGTTTGTGTTTAGTCGCGCACGAGTACAGAATGTCGTTGACAACTTTAGAAAGAAAGTAGCGGCCGCGGTCGGTGAGGAGCTGTCGAGGGGCGCCGTGGTGAAGGATGACGTTCTCTAGGAGGAAGTCGGCGACATCGGTTGCACAGCTTGTCGGAAGAGCCCGTGTGATTGCATATCGGGTGGCGTAGTCTGTTGCTACAGTAATCCACTTGTTTCCCGAATCAGACGTAGGAAAAGGGCCTACAAGATCAACACCTACACGGAAGAATAGTTCTGATGGTACGTCAAGTGGTTGAAGGCGATCAGCAGAGAGTGTGGTCGGCTTTTTGCGTCGTTGACAAAGGTCACACGCAGCGACGTAACGGCAGACGTCACGGAATAGACCAGGCCAATAGAAGCGCCGACGAACGCGGTCATAGGTCCGTGACACGCCAAGGTGACCGGCAGTCGGGACATCATGAAGCTGGGCGAGAACAGACTGACGCAGATGCTCAGGCACAACAAAGAGTCGGGCAGGGCCGTCCGGGCGCACGTTAGAGCGGTACAATATACCATCTTGGAGTTCAAACATGCGAAGGGAAGGATCGGGCGTCGTTGAAGTGAGCCGTTGAATAAGGTCTTGTAAGGAGGCGTCCCGACGTTGTTCAACTCCAATATCGCGAAAAGCAGCCCGAGAGAGAACGGTGACAGGTATGCCGGCCGCGTCAGGAGGGCCGACAGGATGGCGCGACAAGCAGCCCGCGTCTTGATGTAACTGGCCGGTCTTGTATACAACTGAATAGCTGTATTCTTGAAGGCGCAGAGCCCAGCGGCCAAGGTGCCCTGAAGGATCTTTGAGGGACGAAAGCCAACACAGAGCGTGGTGATCAGTGATGACTGTGAATTGGCGGCCGTACAAATAGGGGCGGAATTTACCCACTGCCCAAACGAGAGCCAGACACTCGCGTTCGGTGATGGAATAATTGCTCTCAGCAGAGGAAAGAAGGCGGCTGGCGTAGGCAATAACACGTTCTCGCCCTTGTTGTTTCTGTGCCAAGATAGCGCCAATACCGTAGCCACTGGCATCGGTACGGACTTCTGTTGGAGCTGACGCACCAAAGTGAGCGAGAATGGGCGGGGACGTAAGCAGCCCAATCCGCTCGGTGAAAGCACCAGCTTGCTCAGGGCCCCAAATGAATGCGGCGTCTTTCTTGAGGAGCTGAGTGAGAGGGCGCGCAACGTTCGCAAAATTTCGGACAAACCGACGGAAGTAGGAGCAAAGGCCCAAGAAGCTGCGAACATCCTTGGCACATGTTGGCACGGGAAATTCTTTCACAGCCCGTATTTTATCGGGATCAGGGCGTACACCAGAAGAATCGGCGAGATGCCCGAGCACAGAGATTTCCCGACGACCGAAGTGGCACTTGGACGAATTTAATTGTAGCCCCGCCTGACGGAAAACAGATAGGATCGCCGATAGGCGTTCGAGGTGTGTCGCAAAAGTCGGAGAAAAAACGATCACGTCGTCCAGGTAACAGAGGCAGATGGACCACTTGAAACCATGTAGGAGGGCGTCTATCATTCGTTCAAATGTGGCCGGGGCATTACATAAACCGAAAGGGATCACTTTGAACTGATATAGGCCATCGGGAGTAATAAATGCTGTCTTCTCGCGGTCCATGTCGTCGACGGCAATTTGCCAGTAGCTGGAGCGAAGGTCGATGGACGAATAATATTGTGCTCCATACAGGAAATCCAGGGCATCGTCAATGCGTGGTAGCGAATAGACGTCCCTCTTGGTTACCTTGTTGAGGTGTCGATAATCCATGCAAAATCGCCAACTGTTGTCCTTCTTTTTAACTAGTACAACAGGGAATGCCCATGGGCTGCAAGAAGGTTCGATGATGTCTCGAGAAAGCATCTTGTCAACTTCATGTTGGATGATTTGTCGCTCAGTAGGTGAGACGCGGTAGGGTCGCCGATGGATCGGGCTCGCATCACCGGTGTTTATTCGATGTTTTACGACAGATGTTTGTCCTAAAGGGCGCTCTCCAAGGTCGAATATGTCCCAGTATGAGGCAAGGAGGCAACGTAGTTCATTAGCACGCTGGGGTGGAAGGTCGGGACCAATCATTTTTGTTAGGGCATTCAAGTCTGAAGGGACAGGGGGAGAAGCAAGAGTTGAACACGAGGAGCTGTTACAAGTTAAAGCCGAAATGTTGTAGTCTCTGGCCGGCGTTATTTGCGCCAGGGATATTCCGCGTCCAAAGTTTACAAGTGGAAGGCAGGACGCGTTGTCCGAAATGGTAATGACGGTGTGAGGAAAAGCGACGTTATGCGAGAGCAGGACATTCGGATTAGGGGATACGATGCATGTAGTCACCGTCTGGTATAGGTGGAACGGAGGAGACACCTATGTAGGTAACGGCACGGTGCGGGAGGCGAATATGTTCTGTCGAACATAGCCGTATCGGAGCACTGTCGGGAGGTTCAATAGCAGCAGGTAGAGCGAGTTGCACAACACCAGCAGAACAGTCTATCAAAGCGGAATGTGTAGACAGAAAGTCAATGCCCAGAATGAGGTCGTGAGGGCAGTGCTCTAGAACATAAAATGAAACAGAAGTATGATGTCCGGCGACACTCACGCAAGCCGGACACATGCCAATAACGGCTGGTGTTCCACCGTCGGCGACTTGGACCACAGGCGACGGCGCAGGAGTAAGGACTTTCTTGAGACGATTCCGAAGCTGAGCATTCATCACAGATATGTGCGCGCCAGTGTCAATCACAGCCGTAACAGGTACACCATCCACGTTCACTTTAATGAGGTTCCGATGTGTGGGCAAGGTCAAAAGAGGATTTTTGCGTCGGGTCGGTTTGGCAGCATCACCTCCAGGTGCTGCACCCATTAGTTTTCCGGAAGGGTGCGCCGGAAGGCACTAGGGGACGGTGATCGGCGAGATGGGGGCGATCGGGAGAAGCGGCGACGTAGCGAAGGAGAGCGGCTAGAGCGGGTAGGACGAGAAGTGTCGCCAGAAATTGCTGGCTGCGTTTGCGGGGCGAACTGGGGAGCAGCATGAGGGCCGTGGAATGGGTGGTAGGACCAGGGGATCGAATTCCACGAAGACCGGCAGTGACGTGAAATATGGCCGATACGACCACAAGTGAAGCATATAGGCCTGTCGTCTGGAGTACGCCATTCGGCCGGGTTGCGATACCACGTTGGGGCATTCAGGCTGCGGGTGCGTATGACAGTGCTGGACGGAGTGTAGTCAGGCCGATTAACTGAGCAGACGTTGGTCAAGCCAACGTTGGCCAATTCCTGGCGCGCGACGGACTGTATCAGTGAGACGGTCGCCTGGCAATTGTCGGGGCCATGGGTTGGGGTTGTGACAGGAGATGCGGCTTCTATTTCACGTCGGATGATATGTAGAACGTCATCAGAGTGATCGGGCGTGGGCGGACTGCGGAGGTCTTCGCAGGTGAACGTAGCAGCCGTGTTGGGAATGGCTGGGCAATGCGGCGACTCTTGGCTTCTTCAAACCGACGGCATTCGGTAATAATGGCTTGCACAGTGGAAGAATTCTTGAAAACAAGGAGGTGGAAGGCATCATCTGCTATGCCCTTAATGACGTGTGCAACTTTATCAGGTTCGGACATCTTCGGTCCACTTTGCGGCACAGAGCGAGCACGTCCTGGATGTACGTGAGGTAGGATTCAGTGCACGTCTGGACACGCGAAGCGAGGTCTTTTGGGGCGCCGCGCTGACGTCCAACAGGCTTGCCAAACAAATCTTTCAGCTTCTGTTTACAAATATCCCAGCTGGTAAGTTCCTCCTCGTGGGTCTGAAACCAGACGCGTGCCGTGCCCGCGAGGTAAAATATCAGATTCGCGAGCATGATGATCTGATCCCAGTGGTTGCTGGAGCTCACCCGCTCATATATAGTTGAAGCCAGTCTTCAACATCAGTGTCGTCGGGGCCAGAAAAGGTTCCTGGGTCGCGGGGTTGTGCTAGAATGACGGTGGGCGTGAGTGCCGACGGGCCCGAAGCATCCTCGCCTTCTGCTGGCATTGTAGATGCAGCCAAGGAGCGCCCGCTGCGTAAATCCGTCGTGATAATGATCCCGCAACCTCCACCAAAAATGTTACGGGGTTAAAAACAGTCAGACGTATATTTACAGGATATTTACAATAATCGTAGCGGCTGACAAGATGGTAGACAGCGCGCGAAGTCCAGAGCGTCGTCTTCTTCCGACCAGGCTGACATCTTCGTCAGCGTGTCACAATATGAAGCGAGCATATATGGAAGAAAAGGAAATCGGGGTGTAATTTTTAAAAAATTTTTGATTGAAATGTAAAAGCTGTAATAAGCTAAAGGGAAAATGAACTATTGAGGAAACAACCTGCTGCCGCTGAAAGCTGAACCCACACCCTTCACATTAACTCGGAGAAAATAGGTGTTTTTGTAGGTTGTGCCAGATTTTTTTTTTCTGATAGAAATACTGCACTCAATATTTTATGTAATACATAAGCAAAAAGCACAATGAATGCACTTGTCACGCATAATGGTTTCATTAACGAGATATATCTCATAAAAAAACATATAAATGGCCATGGAGAATCAAGATTGTGGGATAAAATTGAACAAGGGTTGTAAAACACGCTTGTATCCAGTAAGAAAGGTATGTAAAAAAAAAATATTAGATACGATAGGCATCATCTCTGAAAAAAAATCATTTTTTTTCGTTGAACAGGTATTCCGCCACAAAAATTTAACTGAAAGCGCCTCAGTTGGGCGTGCCAGGCTGAGGCCGCCGATGTTCGGGGTGACTTGCGTCGTCGTCGCTCTCAAAGTCCGACGAAAAGGCCGCATCCTCAGAGTCGCTGCTGCGCGATCCGTCGATAAAATCAGCCGCTGACCCAGCGGAATCGCGAGATCTACAATCTTTCGAAGCGCGCGCGCGCCGCTCCCCGAGGACAGCCATTTTGTTTCTGCTTTGACGATCGCTCGATCTGATTTGACATCTCCGATCGCTCATCACGCGGCAAGTGTGTCCTAGAGCACCATCGAATGCGCTAATATTGATGAACTTGACAGCGGCAAAGTTTGTTGCTTTACACTCAGACGAGTGATGAAACACGAGTCGTTCGACACCCCTAGCGGCCGGTGTCAGCAACGCTGGAATGCCGAAGTGGTGTTCCTGTATATGCTCCCGCAGTGTTCCTGCACTATGTTTCTGCATAGTGTTCCTGTTCCGGCATAGTGTTCCTGTATATGCTCCCGCAGTGTTCCTGCACTATGTTCCTGCATAGTGTTCCTGTTCCGGCATAGTGTTCCTGTATATGCTCCCTGCGGAAGCATATACAGGAACACTATGCCGTAGCATCGCAACGCGCCCTCTGTCTGGCGCGAAAATGCACGTACGCCTCCGCATTAATAGGCAACGATTTGAGTGATTGACGTTCTTTCTCGCTTATATGGTGCCACAGGCAGCGATAAAAATCAGATTGTGGTGAACGTATTGCCGCGCGAAAAATGCGATGGACAAGATCGGGGGCGCCTATTCACTCTGCAAGATGGCTTGACCCGAAACCACGGCGGAATATATCTGCCCTCCGTGCCCGAAATTAACTAGCTCCCAAACAAGGCATTAAAAAAACATATATTTATTTCATAGGATCAACTCATACCGGTTAACTTCTTTCTTCTTTTTTTCACTCTATCTTTGTTATTATTATTTTATGTATAATTGCTTTCACCAGGGCCTTTTATTACGGAGTAGGTTAGGCAAAGGTCTAATATGTTTCAGATAATGCCAGGCCGCCGGTATGGCAGAAGTTGTTGGAAGTTGAAGTGCATGACTCAACGCAGCTGGTGTTCATGACGCTGTGGAGCACGTGTTATCAGCCGCGCGTGCTGAGCGTACGTACTGGCATGCGCATCTAAACTCGCGCAGCATGTGTTGGAGTGACGCGCGCAGTCAGCTTGCGCGAGTCTGTGTAGATGCGAAAACAAGGATGGAGCCTCAGCCAAACTTTCCGCCGGTGTTCGAAGGTATGTCGAAAACAATCCATTTGGCCGAGACGCTGGCACCGCAAGTCCACCACTGCTTTATGCCTATAGTTTTTAGGAAGCTTTCGTTTTTTTCTCTCTTTCTATTCGGCTTACCTTCTGTTCCAAGTTGGTTCTATAGCTGTAACGAAAGAGACAGGACGGTGAGAACGTTTCCAGTATAAGCTATATTTAGAGCATGCTGCGCCGACCACGAAAAAAAAAAAAGAACCCCGAGTAATGCGATAATTTGAATGAAGTGACTTCTTTACAACGAATTTCAAAGCGAGGTATGAGGGGTGCCTGAAAAGTTCGCAGCCCGTCCATGAAATTTTTTTTGCGTGGTCTTGTTTCGCAATGCAGTATGTTATTCAGTTATTTGAATGGTTTCATGAGCAATCTGGGTGTGTTCTGATTTTGTTATTTGAAGTACACCGGTTTAAAGCAAGGTCGCGAAGCTGAAATATGAAAATGTAGAAATTCGCGAAGCGCGCAGTCATTCAATACCTCTTAAAATAAAGGACTGACACCACCAGAAATTCACAAGGACAGCATATGCTGGAGGCATTAGGGGACAATGCTTCTTCTTATGCTATGGTGAAAAAGTGTGTTGCCGATTTCAAGCGAGGCCAGACATCAATTGAAGATGCTGCGCGCAGTGGTCGTCCCTCAACAGCATGCACAGAAGAAATGTCCAAAAACTGAAATACGTTTTAATGGCTGATCGACGTAACACACTGCGGCACATTGTAGAATGTGTGGGCACATCAGTGGAGAGGGTCGGCCATATCCAACAGATCTCCTGAACATGCACAAAGTTTCGGCCCGATGGGTGCCCAGACTTTTGACATGTGAGAACAAACGTCTGAGAGAACTTCACTCTGCAGAAAATCTGCAACTGTTAAAAGCTGGTATTAATTTTTTCTGTAGAGATTTGTTACAATGGATGAAACATGGGTGCATCGCTTTCGTCCCGAGTCAAAAGGAGCCTCGAAACTGGGGAAAGATCCCACCTCAAAAATGCAAAAGTGTATCCATCCGCTGACAAGGTTATCGCATCAGTGTTCTGGGATTGCAAGGCTGTCATTCTCCTGGGATTTCTCCCGAAAGGTCAAACCATCAAGGGGGAATACCATGCAGCTCAGATTCGTCGTCTAAGGTCGGCGATTAAGGAAAAACGGCGGGGGATGCTCCGGAAAGGGGAGTTGTTTCACCAGGACAATGCGCCAGTTCACGCATCGGCTGTTGCGATGGCTGCGATTCCCTCTTGTGGTTTCAATCTACTTCAGCACCCACCCTATTCCCCTGATTTGGGTGCAACCCGCCGTGGTTGCTCAGTGGCTATGGTGTTGGGCTGCTGAGCACGAGGTCGCGGGATCGAATCCCGGCCACGGCGGCCGCATTTCGATGGGGGAGAAATGCGAAAACACCCGTGTACTTAGATTTAGGTGCACGTTAAAGAACCCCAGGTGGTCGAAATTTCCGGAGTCCTCCACTACGGCGTCCCTCATAATCAGAAAGTGGTTTTGGCACGTAAAACCCCATAATTTAATTTTTGATTTGGGTGCCTCGGACTACCACCTATTTTCACAGATGAAAAAAGTACCTTGGTTGAAGTCGTTTTTCTTCTGATGAAGCCCTCACGGACGCCACGACTCTTTTTGGAGGAGCAGGACTAAACGTAACACCAAAGTGGAATAATGTAACTCTAAGAGCGATAACATACATGTGTGGCCCTCAAGGGAGACTGTGTAGAGAACTGACAGCAACATTTCGACCCACGGTCACTACGTCCGGGTCAGGCCACGAACTTTTCAGGCGCCCCTCGTGCCAGCCGCACGCACACACGCACGCTCGCACAAGCATGGACGAAAAGGGGAGACGGGAATGGAGTAGTCTATAGGCTTTTGATCGAGCCACTTGTAAGGGTAAAGTTATGTTCACGCGGCTCAACGGATGGTAAATAGGAACACGAAATAAGTCTATAGCCTGGTAGATATATTTGCTTCAAAACTTCATCCGATGCTAATACTCTACAATAATTTATTTTGTTCCAGACTTAACTATTGTCACCTAGTTTGGGCCTCCACGACGCAAACCAATCTGCAAAAAATCCATGTTTTGCAAAAAAAGTTTCTGCGAGTTATTGCGGATGTACCCAGGTACTATCCATCTGAGCCCTTATTTCGCAGCTACAACATAATGCCAGTAACAAATATTTATGATTATTGCCTGTACAAGCGACATAAAGAAGAGATAAAAAATAATACCTGTTTCTTGCGTCAGTTAGCGAAGTTGAAATATCACTCTACTACATACAATACGCGAAATTTTGAAACATGGGCAATAGATACTTGTAGGACAACATATGGCTTACAAATGTTAAAAAACCGGCTGCCAAGGTTATTGAATACACTACAGAAACAACATATAGAGCCCGACAAAATTACTTTTGCGGACCTTCGAAAATACTTTAGTGTGTTGAAGAAGAAAACAAAAAAGAAACAAGAATAGTATAGTTAGTGTATAATTTTGCTGCCCTTTCACTGCGGAGTTACCTGCGCTTTCTGCGGTGCATTTTGTGTGCGCTGGTCTCTGGTGGCGTTCTTGTATGGATAAACAGTGTCTTGAAAGCTGAATGTTTGTACTTCATAACCTGTAATTTGTATGACGATGTCTGAATATGGAATGAGTTTTATCTTTTTGTATGCATGGATTTCAATGAGTGCTGACTATAACTCATATATAATTTGCTGACTGCTACGTGAAGTTGCCAGTGCGGGGGCCTGTCGCCTTGTCAAGCTGCAATGCGACAGCTTTTTCTGTAGGCCTCCGGCATCGTGTATTTCGGATGCAAATAAAGTTATTATTATTATTATTATTATTATTATTATTATTATTATTATTATTATTACTTTCGGGCGAAATTGCGCACATTGGCCTAGAAAATAAAAGGCCAAAGTTCACCTTCGTGAAAAAAAAAATACAGTATGGGGTTTTACGTGACAATATACCACGATCTGATTAAGATACATGCGGTGGTGGGGGACCTTGGGTTAATTTTGACTACTCGGGGTTCTTTAACGTGCACCTGAATCTAAGCACCCACGAGTGTTCTTGCATTTCACCCCCTTCGAAATGCGGCCGCCGTGGCCGGGATTTGATCCTGCGACCTCGTGCTTCGCAGCGCAACGCCTTCTTGAATATTGCGTCCAAAAGCGGAGCCGACGACGTCTGTCTGACATCACCGAATTTCAATGCGCAGCCGGGACTCCTTTTGCGCAGGTAAGTCCAAGAAACGTCTCAGATTGAGCATTTGTTCACACATTAGAACGTACTTTTTTTGATTAGCAAACAATTTTCTATCGGCCTTTCATCAACTGCCGCAATTTACGAGGTCACGGTTGTGATGATTTCAATGTCGCGTCGCCACTTTATGTTTAGCGTTTCTTTCTGGCTTTACCAAGCCTCTGCTAGCTTAATCACAATTACAGGAATGCGATTTATAGCAATGTGGCTGAGCTCAATATTTCTGTTTAGTGTCCCCTAAGGCAATACATCGCGTACGCTGAACAGAGAAAGCCGACGTGAGCCCTATAGGAGAGGGCAGCTTAGTTTTGTGAACCACCTTCGCAAGTATGCCTCGACTCTGCCACCTCCTCCCCTATTTAGAGCGTCTGTTCGGTGAACTTCAATACACGTCGTACGTTTTGTGCGTATGTTTCGCGTTCAATGCCGGAAGTCTATCGGCGACGAACTTGTATTCGACTATCTCGACATTTGCGTTATGGATTTACGGAAGGAAATGATGCAGAAATATGCTTAACGTATACACAGCTACTCTCGTAAGCGGAGAGGAGGGGAGCAACAGATGGCCATGCCACATGCATGCACGCGAAATCGACGGCGAAAACTAATAACTCTTTCGCCCGAGGACGACGACAACAACGAACGCACAGATCGGCGCGCAGTTTGTTTTCTTGCGTAATAGGCGGCCGTGACACCTCCTCCGCGAGGTATACGCCGGCTACGTAGGTGTAATATGCGCGCAGTGCCAAGGTGGTCTTCTTTCCGGAAATCGCCACGGAAGAAGCGCGAAACGCTCGTGGCAGAGAAAAAAACAAAACAAACAAAGCACGGCTTTCTCGCGTAAGAAACGAGACAGCGCCGAGATGATGGACGAGCGCTGTTGTTGACGCTTCGGTCCGCGATCGACGAATCATTGGCGCCACGCGCACAACCGCGATGACTCGCACACGCTCTTCATCGCGTCCCGCTGAGAGTATATATAGAGGCATGCAGGCGCACCGTTTCAGCCGTGACGGAAAATCTGTTGACGCCGATAATTTCCGATTTCAGGGCATCAAGGCCACGTCGCAGGTCACCATGTACGTTGAGCGTATGTTTGGTAATTTACGCGATATACTTGTTTGTTGTTGGTTTACATGCGGCTCGCCGGTGCTTTAGAAGCTTGGGGAAGCATTTCGGTTCAGAGACCGAGGTGTCGCTGAGTAAAGCAGCTACGTATATGACGGCGATAAATTGTACGTATCGAGCTCGCCTATATACAATCGATGCCTGGAGGATGAATCTGGCTATATAGAACGCGGATTATGCCGATCCAGAAGAGACGGAGGTCGATTACCAACTCCCGCTGCATACATGACCTGACAGCTTGAATTGTCAAGACATGGCTGAGTCGAATCAAATCGAGGGTCTCACAATAAGGGCTTAAGTTCTCGCTTATAATATTAGCGAATTGGTAGTGCGGGAAAGGAGGGCGAACGGGTCATGCTTTTTCGCAAGTGAAATGGCAAAAGTCGGCCCACATCTTCGCCACCTACGAATAGGCTATACGGCGGAACTGTGGCGTCATTTTGTATTTGCATTTCCGTTCAGTCCAAGTAGTTTCGCTGATTATGCGCCAAACGTCCGTTCGTCGCCGTGTTATCAGGCTAGAAGCGAACCAAGCTTCGCACTTACTAGCTAAAAGTAAAAACTCTCAATTTTACCCTGTGCACCCGGCAACAAACCGACCAGAAAATAAACTGCCTCGCTATGGTCGAGCTGGTTGTCGAGTCCCCAACAATATACTTTGTGGGGATCTCACCTGTACTCTTGGGACAAAGGAACGACAATACAGTAGTGCAAACAATCACAATGGCATTTATGGTACTTTTCATACACTAATGCTTGCTAGCGGACTCACAATGCACAGAACATGCCGATGGGCGCGCGACAAATCTATAGGAAGTTCGACTCACCGCGAGCAGACAGCGAGCGAATATGTTCGCCCCATGCTGGATACCAACGGCCGGTCGCTCGCATGTACGGACGCGAACGCTGGCGCGTTCGAACGATCGTGTTCGTCCATTTTGGTGTAGGCCTCGCGAAACGGTCTCGCAGAAGCACACGCGAGGAACCTCCGCGCCGCTTGCCGATCCCGAGCCCCAGGGAAGCGTCTACTCCCTGTCGCGCCCGACTAACTCCGCTGGTAGGTGGCGTTAGTGGTGACTTGTGGCACAGACTTGTGTCACAAGTCTGTGCCAGGGCCGGCTCTTCAGACGCCATTTTTCCCATAGGCGAAAACAGTTTCTCATTTTTTGTCTTAAAAAACAAGCGACTAATTGTGCCAAGTGTTACATTAAACGAGGTCGACAAGAAAATGCGATTGTTCTGCAAGATTTGAGCAAGAACAGTGTAGCGGTGAGCGCAAAATCTTTTTTTGAACACGCGCAGCTAAGTATTCAGGATCTTGTATGCGTTGTCTCCGGCGGCGCGAGAGGGCGTGCGCGAAAGCGGCCGCCGTTCTTAGGCGCCACTGGCCTTCTTGAAGCACTTGGGTCCAGCAAGAGCAGTGGAAAAATAAACATGTCCGCAATAGGCATTAATAAGAGGCAATTAGAGGATTGGTGGAAGAAAAGTAGGGAAACGACAAAAAACGGAGACGTACAAAAGCACAGTTCGAAATAGGGGATCAGAAAAGTTGGTTGGGGGATTTCATAGTGTTTTCTTTTCCTTTTTTTATTGTTTAACCTAGGTAGGACATTAGGCAGTATAATAGCAAGAGCTTGGTGGCGCAACCCACCGCCCCGTTCCAAAGGGGACGCTCATAACATCCATCCATCCAGCCGCCCTCCTCTCCCGCTCCCGCCCTCTGCCGCAGCCGCCACAGGAGGAGAGGGTGGTGAGGGATGAGCAAGGCGTTCCATCTCGGGCGCTCCACCTCAGCATCCAAACCCACGGCACTCGCGCGACAGCACGCGTTCTACCTTGCAGCTTGGTTGCGCGAAAGCACGCTCCCATTGCATCGGCGCCTTCGTATCGGCGGTGAAAATGCGACCACCGACCATGGGAACGGACGAAAGTCAAAGAAAGCTCGTCGCGTAAAAAGAAAAAAAATACGACAGAATTATTTCATGTCAGTATACACCTTTAATTCCCTCACTCATCGTCACCGCTTACTTTCGTCTACTGTCTCCTCCCCGCAAGTTTTTGCCCGAGAGCGGGGTAGCACGTCAGAGTGTGTGCCAACGCGTCAATGCAGAAGAGCCGATAAAGCAGCAAGGATGCACGATAAATCACCAGAAGCCGTGACGTATTCTATACCTTTGAAATGTGGAAAAAAATATATAGGGGAAACTGGAAGATGCACAACCGAAAGACAAAAAGAACATACAGTTAATGTCGAGCAGGCGAGCAGGAATTTAGGCACCCACGTCAGGGATTGCCCTCCAAAGCTTGTGCCTCAGAATTCAAAGGCTGTGAAGTGCTGGGAAAACAATGAACAGCTGGTTCGGGAGATTATTGAGGCAGCCGAGATTGTCAGACTTCGTGACCAATGTGTTAGCACGCCGTCCTTGTTGTCAACAACAACAACAACAACAACAAGAAACTTTTGCACGGGCAGTCATTTTCTTGGGTGCGCAGAAGTGCGTGTGTCACGTGATGTGCAATGACGTGTCTGTGACACGTGTGATTCCTGTGGGCAAATGTATAAGAAGCCGTGTTTCTTTCTAATAAGCGTCGTTGAAAGTCAGCGCTCGTGGTGTCGTCTTCTCGTTTCGTGTCCCCGTCTGCGTTTTGCGCTGTCAACACCAGGTCAGAGTGCTGCGCCTTCCCCGGCGTATCAATTCGCCCGTTCTGCTAGTAGACCGGTTTCCCTTCCTCTTTCGTTCGTATACACGTCAGAGATATCGGACGGACAGCTCGTCTGTTCCGCGTTGCGCCTCTTTCCCGTGGCGCGCCATCTCTCCTCCTTTTCCTCCACCATGTGACGCCCGCCTCTCCCGTTTCCTTCCCCCTTTTCCTTTTGTTTTCGCCGGAGCCAAGTTTAGAGCCTCGAGAGAGGCATGCTGAGGGCCAGGGCTCCCATCAGAAATAGTTCTCCCCGCGCACACACGAGGCAGAACTGCTCGCGTGTGTTGCGCTTATTGCTCGGCCGCGAACGCTCGAGCGCGCGTTCGCGCTATCGCACTGCGACGGACTCGCACGCGGACTGGCGCGGTCTAGATCACGAACTAGGCAACGGGTTACTGCACCACGGATTAGACCACTCCACTGACCCACGGCGGTGGCACCATGGCCGGCATCTACGCCGTGAGTGGCCTTCCTGAACTATCCATGTCGTAATTGAGCTGCGTCTTTAGCGTGTGGATTGCCGAGAACGCCACTGAACGTTCTTGTTTTTGTTTCGACGTATCTGGTGCTCTTTTTCTAGACTACAGATATATTTTTTCTTTAACTATCACCTGTGACAGGTATTACAATTCTACTCCTTGAGCTGGATTACTCGAATATGCGCGCATTACTTGCACGAGAAATCGAAATGCATGATTGAATAATTACCGAAATTTCTCTAGGTTTATAACTAATGGCTTTGCGGCGGATATTGCAATCTACGAATTGTAGCCGGTGAGTACGAGTGCCGCATTCACTGTAAATGAATTCTCAGGATGGCGCGAGTTTCGAGATATTCGTTCCCAAAGTGTGCGACGAAATACATTGGCGTTCCAGTAAACGAGAAGAAAAGGGTTTAACCTATAGCGCCCCGATTTTTATCAGTCATATCATAAGAAGCAAACAAGCTCTCACTGCGAAGGTGTGAAAGTGTGATGCGAAGGTTGTGGGATCGTTCCCCACCTGCGGCAAAGTTTTTTCATCCACTTTCATTTCCATTAATTTATCGTTTCTTTATTTCATTTATTCAACTCAAGTAATTTCCCCTATGTTGTCCTTGGTGTCAGTGTTTGTTGGCTTCTTATGATATAACTAATAAAAATCGGACCCCTAGGTTAACACCTTTCTTCTCGTTTATTACATAACGAAGGTCTCGAATCCGGCAACATTGATGCCTTGAGGTAGCATGTGTGGGTTTATTGACCGGTTGCCTTTACCCAAAAAGATTGCGTTCTCGTGACGCCTGCGGCAGAAAGGATGTTGCACATCCGCCGCCAAGGTCTGTGAGTGGTAGCGCCGGCTAACAGACCCATGGTTCTACTAGGAAGCATAAATACCAAAGAAAGTGGATGGGGAAGCGGCACCGCGGTAGCTCAAATGGTAGAGCATCGCACGCCATATATATATATATATATATATATATATATATATATAGAGAGAGAGAGAGAGAGAGAGAGAGAGAGAGAAACTTTATTTGTCAGGAAGAGATTTTGAGGATGGGTGGTCGGGGCCCCCACTGGCCTCTGCCGCCTGCCTCACCTGGCTAATTAAAGACTTTTGTCCGGCCAAGTCGAAACGAGTGAGTTGTGCCTCCAATTGCTCCATTGTGTCGTTGATATTTGGCCTATGAGGGTGCTTAGTGCACTCCCAGGTTACATGTATTATAGGGTGGGTATGCCACCGCACCAAGGGCAGTTGGCCCTATCGCGAGTGGGGTACATGGCGATTAGCAAGTTTAGATGGGGGAGTAGTATACCCCAGTCTGTATTTAGCGCCAATCGGCGGCCTCTTCCCCGCTAAGTTGTGGGTGAGGCGGCGGGTATTTTCTCTCGATTCCGCCCTCATGAGCAAGGATGTCTTTGGCATTTAAATTGATGGGATTTTGAGAGGGATAGTGCGAGTGGTTGGGGTTGGAAGAGGCTGCCATCGCTAGGTTAGTACCCCCTCGGGCTAACGCGTTAGCCTGTCCGTTCCCGGGCGTGTCCCGGACACGAGAGTAGGCGATGACGG